>NC_041353.1:25541077-26222238 GCF_004354835.1 Perca flavescens | reverse complement strand
TTATGGGGTGAGGCATTATTTACATTTTGTAAAAAGGTGTTAAAACGCCTGATAGACCAATGGTTAGCTGTTAAGAAGGGTTTGCTATTGGTGGGTTGTAAAACGCCCTACAGGGTGTGGTTTGTGGTGTTTAAAAATCCCTTGTTTCAAGGCTGACTGCTCACTTTTTATCCACCATTTTTAGCTGTTCTGGTAGCTAGCTTGTTTCCACGTTTTTTTCCACAACAAAAGGCCAGCTGGAGTTTTTTAATTCTTCTAGGTGCTAGCAAAGAATTGTTTTTCAGCCATGTCTTTCCACGATTTGGACAACAATCTGGATATCTTTTGTTGAAGAAGGGAGACATCTAGAATAGGACCCACTACATTTGGTTTGAGCCCTCAGCCCACCGTGGAAGAGTTATGGGGATGCTGGGCTATTAATACTGGAACAACAGGCAGTTTGAGTCAGGCTCCCAGAAAGAAAGCGATTCCGTTCGGAGATCTTTTCCTACAAGCATGACTGAGTCATGTACATCTGATCTGGAATATGTTGGTGTCAACGGATACAGTTATTCAATTCGCTACAATGCTCGGATACGTGACATTAGCTGTTTTTTACTAGTGTTGCTGTGGAACTATCTAGCAATGCCAAAACAGCCTGTACAATCTCTGTGAAAGATCAGCCCTTTTTCGTGATGTCGTCTGTCCGGATCTTGACAATCGGGCTTTACCTGAGCTGGTGTATGTGTCTCAATGGGATAGTCGCAATGGCTCCAGTATCTATCGTATTGAAGCAGAACCGTTTTCACTAGACCTACAGAGGATTTTATTTTCCTTAGCTTGTGCAGTGAAAGGGAGAAGTTGTTACTGCCCGTGGTCATGAAGAATGGAAGTTAAAACCGTATCCTGTATCTAACGATGAATACAACAAATGGTTTAAAATGTGTTCTTTATACAATGGTGTGACTGGGAGATTTTGAAGAAACAGTTTGATACCATCGACTATGTCATCAGAAGAGACAAAATAAGGAGTTCTTATGAGAACATAAGAAAAAGATTGATATTTGGGAACACTGACCAACAGTCTCTACCCTGCCACGGAACCTCTATAGACCTAAAATCATCAGACACAAAGACTAGCAAAATGGTGGGTCTATTTTTAAGGTGCTAATTATTTGCCCAAAATAGTTAAAATGATTTTATTTTTATTTATTTTTTGCTACTGTGATTGTAATGTGTTATTTTTTTTTTTCCCAGAGGATCTGGAGTGGTTTCATTCGACCCCACAGGTACGCCTCCTAACACCCTGGGCTATTTGCACCCCTAAAGGCATCCGGATCTCCTCAATCCCTTTCATCATCGCATCATCGCCACCTCTATCGCCGAACACTTCCTACCATCCCCACCTACACCTCCCCTGCCACCATCTCTATTGTTTGGGGCACTTCCCCCTCAGACATGTGCATATCAAACAACCCCCCTCAACATATGCTACATTACAACAGGGTGGTGTTGCTGATTGTTCGGACACAGAGGCGCCTGATCAGACCGGATGGGGTGGTGTCATCTTTGTTTATAGATAGCGTTAAAACAGCGTCTCTACATCTTCTTAACATTGTTCTTTACAAGTATTTGGAAGAGCTTTGTTCGGGCTGTCAGATCAATCATCCAAGCCAGAATCAGCATGCCTGTTTAGAGGGCTACCAGAACACTTCTACACTGTCCACTTTGAACAGCTTATGAAAAGACTCCTTACTGATAAATTCATTGGTGTAGTGCAACGTTTTCTGTCCTTGAAACATCTCACCGATGAGGGTAGAATCAGGGGAGTATCCGGGAAACAGTTTTGTACGAGTTGAAAACGGGCTGAAGATGTTACGACTAAAATCAGTGCTATGTATGACTCTATGATAGGGGACGGCGTTGTCAAAATAGCCGAAATTAGAGAGATTGGGGACTATTGGCGCGATTTATATGCAAGAAAAAAAAAAAACTAACAGTGTGAAAATATGGGGAATTGTTTAGGTGTAATGTATAACCATATCAGTGAGCGATATCACGTATCGCATTTATCTGGTATTTTAGATAATGCCATTGCTAATAATGTGAACGGCGTTGAAAAATACCAATGTAAGAGTGCTGATGTAGATCGTACAGTTGTGAGTAGGTTAGAAAAACTGATGGTGATTGTAAAGAAGACAACATAATACCCTCCTTGGGAGGATCTGCTGCAGATGTTATTATCAATGTTAATGACACGTGAGAGTATAGTGGACACATTTTGTGACGTCATAGCCAACATTACACGCAATTTTAAGATGCTGAAAGTTTATCACCTACTTACTATGTATACAATGCTTGTAGATACAGTGAGTTTGTATGTGCAAGAAAAACAGTATACTGATGTCTTGCAGGATTTGCAAAAACTAAATATATTCATAATCAGTAAAAGCAATGTATCCGTATTAGCCAATATGCTGTCTATGATAGAACGGGTTTCACTGTCTTCATAACTGTCCTATATATGACTGTGTGAGTGTGTTTTGTAAAAAAATAAAAAGAATTACATAACTCTAATGTGTTCACTTGTGTTTTAAATGAATCATGGAGAAGGTTATTCACAAAATATACTATGATCTGTCCCACCCAGGAGGGTTGGGAGGAGTGCAGCCGCCGTGATTCCGTCAAAAGAATGTACTGGCTTGTCTCCAACTATCCCCACGGTTAAAAGTTTCTGCTGAGGCAGGATGCGTATACACTGCACGCTCCTGCATTGAAACACTTCCCAAGAAACAGAGTGATTGTTAATGGTATCGACAAGCAATTCCAAGCTGATTTGGTCGATATGTCTGAATATTCATCGAAAACGATAATGTGCACTATTTATTGACATGTATTGATGTGTTTTCTAAATATGCCTGGGTAATATGTCTTAAAACAAATCGGGTCCTATTGTGACAAGTGCCTTTAAGGAAATATTGGAACAAGGACGCATACCCCAAAGCTCCAAACAGGCGCTGGAAAAGAATTTTATAATAAGGTTTTTCAAAAATTGATGACACAGTATAAAATTCACCATTTTCCACATCGAATGAAATAAAATCAAGTGTGGTTGAACGTTTCAATAGGACTTTCAAAACCAGAATGTGGAGATATTTAACGCTGTTAACTCACGCCCGATATATTGAGGTAGTACAAGATATGGTTGCTGCTTACAACGCTGCATACCATAGGTCAATAAAATGGCTCCGTCCTCCGTATGTAAAGACAATGAGAAAACTGTCTTTAACACTCTGTACAAACTGAAACCACATGGAACGGTGCTGTTTAAATTTCAGATGGGGGACACCGTTAGGATATCAAAGCACAGAGGCATTTTTCGTAAAGGTAGAACTCCTCCTGTTTATATACTGAAAGACAATAGCGGGGAGCCTGTGACAGGTACCTTTTACGAAGCAGAGTTACAGGCTGTAATTGTAGACAAAAACAAAGTGTTTAAAATTGAGAAAGTGCTGGCTCGAAAGGAAATAGGCCGTAAAAAGCTTGTACTTGTGAAATGGCTAGGATGGCCTGAGAAATTCAATTCATGGATCTCTGAAAAAGACATAGTTGATGCAAGATAAAAGAGGGGGTCAGTCTTGTAATATTAATCATTGTGGTTTGTTAGTGAAAGGTGTTGGAGCCATGAATAAGAACGGATTTTTGTCACGCTGCCTAGTAATGCCTCACAATTAGTTTATCCAAATAATAAGATTTGGCAATTCAGAACAAAACTGGCTAAACCGATCATATTACAAACACCGTATGAAGTTGGTCTTATTGAAATTCAATACCCCAGGATCTGGAATAGTTTCACCGAGAACGATGCCAAGATTGATTTCATCGACACGAAAACGAAAATGTACAACAAGACAAGGCTAACAGTTGGTTCTTATAATACAATCGCCAGCATTGTTAATGAATATAATATGAAATGTGCTGCTAACACAGCCCTAGCCCACATAACTATGAGCCACAACCCTATCACTAATAAGATTCTTTTCACGGGAGGAGACGGATGGAATATTGTGTTTTTAGGGGCGTCTGGCGAAATTCTTGGGTTCATACCAGACTCTGTGTTCGAAATACACATTGGCCCCCATTTAAAATGTTTCAGCTCCACACCCGGCCGACATCCATGGGGGTCGTTATAATATATTTATTTATAGTGACATTGTGGACTACCAGCTAGTCGGTGATAGTCATGTACCCCTGCTCCGTTGTATAAATATCTCTGATGAGAGCAAACGTATGCCCACTCTGAGTTACGACAGTCCTCACTACACATCGTTGTCACGCTCAACTATTACTGATATTCAGATAGAACTACGAGACGATCAGAACCAACACATCCCTTTCTCATACGGAAAAGTAATTGTCAAACTACATTTTAGACCTGTGAAACATCATTAAAATGATGAGGAAAGCGTACACAGCCCGATGATGGAAGATATATGCACTATTACATGAATCAAGCTGGTGGAGAGTTGCCGGGTTTCATAGGTGCCAGCACACAATATGGGCATGGATTAGGGGGGATATTCAGAAATTTATTTCGAATGGCTGTTCCACTTTTAAAAAAGGGGTTTAATATAGCCAAACCCCATCTGAAAACAGCAGCAAGTGGTTTTATTGGCGATGTTGTGACTAATGTCAGGAACGCCGTGGCATCCAGACAACAGGGCAATGGGCTCATGGTGTACAGGCAAAAGCATTAAAAAGAAGCCCGCCAGGATGTGGGCGTGGCGGACTGTGAACAAAAAGCATAAAAACACCACCAAAAACAAAGAATTCTCAAAAAAGCATCTGTCAGTAGGCGCAGAGCTCCGAAACGACGCTCTCTGTCCCTGACAAAAGACATATTTTAATTTTACAGAATCAATCATGGCGTTTATTCATAATCAGTCCGAAGAGTGTGTGAAGACCGAATTGGACCTGTTTACAGTACCGTACACACAAACATCTATCGAAAAATCTACATTTGTAGAAATCCCACCAATGTCAGCTCTAACGGACGGTGGTCCTATTGAATTTTTCATTTCGGCTAGCGGGGAGGATTATCTCGACCTTAACGATTCATACTTGTATACACGTGTAAGGATTACAAACCCTGATGGCACATTGTTGGCTAACGCGGCGATGTAGGTTTTATAAACTATCCTGGATGCAGTCTTTTTTCACAAGTAGATATAATGTTGGGTGATAGACTGATCACACAGTCTTCAAATACGTATCCTTATCGATCCGTTATAGAATGTCTTCTGAATTATGGAAAGGACACATTGGCTACGCAATTTAGCACAGGGCTATTTTGTAAGGACACAGCGGGCAAAATGGATGAGACCTCTATCACAGGCGATAATTTGGGGTTGACACAAAGGGGTGAATACACATCCGAAAGCCGTATTGTTGAATTAATAGCACCAGTACACGCAGATTTGTTTTTTCAAGAAAAATTGTTGCTAAATGGTGTGGACATGTCTCTGAAATTCATACGTTCAAAAGATGACTTTGCACTAATGACCCCTGGAAATGTCCAATTAAGCTGTGAAAATAATGTCTGCTAGTCTATTTGTCAAGAAAATATCAGTGGCACCAACTGTTAGACTAGCTCATAGTCGGGCCCTACAGCATACTAATGCAAAATATGCTATTGACAGAGTAGCTCTAAAAACCTTCTCAATACCTACAGGCACATGTGTTTGCAACCAAGAAAACCTATTCATAGGACAGATTCCTAAATTTGTAGTCATAGCTTTTCGTAGATAATGAAGCATACACTGGGTCGTATGCCCATAACCCTTTAATTTTGGAAACTATAATACAGAATTTATTAGCCTTTATGCCGATGGACAGCCTCACCCAGCCCGTCCTTTTCAGCCCCTTTTTCAAAGAGGGCAATATGTACGGGAATATTATCAACTGGTTGAATCAACAGGACGCCATTTAAAAGACAGGTCACTAGCCATAACACGAGAGGATTTTGGGGCTGGTTATACTCTATTTTGTTTTAATTTGGAACCTGACGGTGGGGGCTCAGGAAATGTTTCACTGATTAAGAACGGTAACGTTCGCTTGGAAGTTCGGTTCAGAAATCCACTTCCTAGGACTGTGACCCTTATCTGCTATTCAGTTTTTGACTCTGTAATCGAAATATCTAACAGACGGCAAGTCCTATTGGACCACTACTAAAGATGAATAGAGACACAAATTTCTTAGGAGTAATACCATGCGATCATCTCCCAAAAACAGTTGTTTGTAAATTACCCGCCATGCTCGTTGTAAATACACAGCCCAGTAATATGCCGGGTGAACACTGGCTAGGTATTTACATTACAGAGAACAAGCATGGTTTGTTCTTTGATAGCTTTGGACATCCACCTACCTTTTTTCCGCAGGAAATTGGCAATTTCCTCTTAAAGAACTGTGTGGAGATGTACCATTCAGCAATCCAAGTGCAAAATAATTATTCTACAACATGTGGCCAGCACTGCGTCTTCTTTTTATGTCATATTCAGAAAAAGATTCCTTATACAAAAGTATTGAGCATGTATGGCACTAATCTTGTATGCAACGATACAATGGTCAGCCATTTTGTTAGCAGTATACACCCCGTTGTGTGTCACGATCAGAAATTTAAATGTGTACAATGTTCATGTTCCACCTATAGGTAGAAATTGTGTAATGATGTTTCTTTTCAAAAAATAAAGAATGTGGAATATACTATTCTTATAATGCCTTAATTTTTTTTTTTATTTATTTTTTTTTTAAAACAAATTATACAGAAAAAAAAAAAATGCATTCAACAGATAAAATTTATGTAAAACATTCATTTAATGTCACCTGTTTACATACAACACAGCATTTTCACGTAGTCGAATAAAGCCAAACACATGAATAGAAAATTTATGTAAAACACATTCATTTTATGTCACATGTTTACATACAACACTGACTTTTCATATAGTTGAATAAAGAAAACACACCTCAAATAGAAAACACACCCTCAATAGAATAAAAACAAAAACAAAATGAATGAAAACACATCAAATAGAAAACACCCCTCTCAATAGAATAAAAACAAAATAAAAATAGGTTTTTAAAAAAAGTAAAATATAAAGTAGTGTAATAATAGAAATAGGTTTTAAAAAAAAAAAATAAATATAAAGTAGTGTAATAATAGAAATAGGTTTTTAAAAAGTAAAATATAAAGTAGTGTAATAATAAAATAGGTTTTTAAAAAAAAAAGTAAAATATAAAGTAGTGTAATAATAGAAATAGGTTTTTAAAAAAAAAAGTAAAATATAAAGTAGTGTAATAATAGAAATAGGTTTTTAAAAAAAAAAAAAGTAAAATATAAAGTAGTGTAATAATAGAAATAAAAAAAAAAAAAAAGTAAAATAGAAAATAATAAAAATATGTTTAAAAGTAAAAAAAATAAAGTAGTGTAATAGAAAATATAAAAGATTAAAAACTAGACCAGCGAGTCTTAGCAATGGGTGGTGTAATACTAAATGTTCTAGGAGTACTAGTTGCTCGTAAAGCAGATGGTGTACCATGTGTAAATACAGGGGCCATTCTTATTGCTCTAGGAGTGCGAGGGGTTCGTGGAACAATCATAGGCGTTTGTGTATTAGTTTCAGATGATGCAACAGTTTTAAAAGCCTCAATAGAACAGCGTACCCTCGTGTTTGGGATTACGGAGAGTGGCACATTTAAGCTAGCTAACGTTTTTAAAAATATGTTCCACCCTTTTGGTCTAGAGTGTTCTGGAACATTATTATGGGTTGTGACACTTTTCAGCAGATCATACAGATGACTTCCAGGCACATTCTTATTTTCAACAACTATTTCCCTTGATTTGTCCAAGATAACTGGTCATTGTGTCGGGATAATGAAGCCAATATGTATTCTGCATTTCTTTTTATTTCTTATAGGCATATGTTTCAACACTTCTGTCTTTAACATATTTTCTTCTTCATCTTTTGAATCATCCTTTGAATCAACTTCAGGTATTGATAATGTAATCACACTTTTCTCGCGTTCACCCTGTTTTATCATGACTAAGTACCGCTGTAGAATACTGGAATATCTTTTAGCTTTTCATATACATCAATGTCAGGCTGTTTCAATATATCACTCATGGCTCGGTCCAATTCACTTTGTACAGACTGTCGCAGAGATACATTTGAGGAGTCCGTTGTTTGAGGAGGTTGTAATGCCACTAATTGATTTTGTGGAACCAAAAACATTTTCTGCGTGTGTTCCATCTCAATTCCTGTTGATAAGACTTGCTATGAATGGGATAAGCGGCACCCAGGAGAGGGAGTAAAACCCACCTGTTTGATTGATTGTCTTTTTTTTTTTTTTTTTAAATGTTTAACTTTTTATCAGCTATTAGTCTAATAACTTTCTTCTTCTTCTTTAACAGTTTGTACTGATTATTAGACAGTGGTATGTGGCCTCTTAGGACGTTCAAAGCTATTTCACAAAGCGCATTGATAAAGTCTGGACTAGCGTTGCTCATAATGACACCTCTCGCTCTGGGTGACGCCTTATGTAGCATGTCTAACAATGTAAAATTCCTCTCCATTCGGCTTGACATTATTACACCTTTTTTCTAGGAACATATACAACCTGCTGTGGGGATATCAGAGCTGTTCTGAGTCTTAAAATATCGGGGGTTGTGGATTTATAATCTATCAATAGATAGCCAAAGGTGTAACTAGTGGCGTCTTTAAAAGCCTCTAAAAAATATTTAGAATTTCCGGGGAACATTTGCCGTGCCAGTAAGCTTATCTGATGTTGATCTCTAGCATTTTTGAAAATAATCATATAGTTGGTGTTCAAACTGATTGTACGACTAGCTTTACCTTGAATAAACAGATTCTGCACTAAATATATACAACTAAGACGTCGGTGATGGACATACTGTGTGAAAACTTTTTGAACTTCCAAATTATCACAGGCTTGATTCATTAAATCGTCTATAATGAGCAAATTATTCTTAGTAGTAGGCAAGAGTGTCTCGTCAGAGAAACGATTCCGGAGACCTTGTACAAAATTTATATTCACCGTTTTAAGCAATTGATCGTATATTGGTTGCCAGCATGAATAGATGTATACTATGTTATCAATTTTTGTGAAATAACAGAGGACATGTTTTCAATAATGTCTTTGACAAAATATGTTTTCCACAATTCAAGGACCACTGATAACGAGGCTAAAAGGGTGTTGAAGCCTACCATCAAATCCTGAAACATCCCTAGTAGCCATAAGGGACGGTTGTATAGTCTTGGAGCACACGTCGTTTGTTGTAAACAACCTGTACTTTCCTTGTCAAGGTGTCGTTTTTGAGATGGAACTGTTTTTTGTCGCGCTTTATTGTGAATGCTGTTGTGGTCAGACGGCTAGGATGCTGCTGGTTGGTCACAAAGGATTGAACAAGACCAATTAACGATTCATGTGTAACCACTTTGGCATTTGAGGCATTAAGGGTCACACCCTTGCATTTAACTTGTGTATTTCCTTGAGCAGTCCTATAAGCATAGCATTTAGGACCCCCGGAAACAAACTCCGTTATATAATCTTCGTTAGGAGCCCCACAGACTTGAGCGCTATTTAGTTCATCCGTTAAATCGCCAAGATAAGGCCCTAGAGGGGGGATCCACTCGCCGTCTCTGCTTGTGAACAAAATGCTGTCAGTATCCACATATAAAATACGTTCCTGCAGTTTATCCAACAAATCATATAGCTCCATGCGAGCATAGGCGGTGGTCATGGCTCCTATAAAAACATTCACATCTTTTACTCTGGATGCTTCACCATCTGTGTATCTCCACTGGACAATCGCTACTTCTGGTGAGATGAATGAGAACTGGCGAACATCAAAAGTGTCGCTGAACATGAGCTGTGTGAAGCGGGATGGTTCCGTTATGAGCTCAGCAGTAGTCATATTATTTCGCATGGCGAATTTTCCCCAAAGACTATTCAGAAGCAGTTTATTTGTATGCCTGACAGCTTTGTTAAAACATATCTTGGCCGGATCAAGACGAATGCCTTCATGTGCATAATAGTCATCTATGTACTTTTGTTTTTCGTCTTCCGTCTTGATATGTCCAGGGTATCCTGAAGCTTCCTGCTTACGTTTAAGAAATGTTTTAACATAGGCATTAAAAAGCTGATCAGTTTTTTCTGGGAAATGCCAAACTTCAGCAATGGAAACAATCTTGTACCCTTTCTCTACGGCTTTCTGTAATTCAAACGTCACCCAAACGCCAGACAACAACCGCTCTTGATCGCTATGTGTGCAAGGTGTTGTTTGATTCATCTGAACAGCACACGCAGCACATAGGGGGAACATCAGTTTACCGTTACAGTGGTAGGGCAACACAGGGTGATACAGGCCTCTGGGGGGTGCTACTGTACATTTCACAATGCCAAAGTATGCGTTTATGTCATCAAAATCCTTGTGTATTATTTGGGGGTGTCCTATTGGATAATCTCTTTTGGACTGAACAGTTGGGTACAAACTTGTGAAATCATAGTATCTGATCTTTTCATCATTTTCTACCTTGTGGTACAGCTTCATTGCATTTGTGCGGCCTCCAAAGAGGGATTCTCGTGGATTGAGACGCCCTGGTTTTTCATATGTTAACATGAACTCCTTAACGTCAGGGTTAGTGTCCACAGCCTGTCGCCAATCACATTCCCACATCACCACAACTTTCAGCTGATGCTTATTTTTTAGAACAGCCACTCTGTTATGGAACTCCGAGCGCAGCTCACCCTGTGTTTTTTTTTTTTTGTTTTTGGCGAGAGGATTGACTTCACCTGGCGCATAGCACTTATCACAGCCGTGAAAGAAGCAGCCATTAAATTCATAACACGTGTGCGTGTCTTCACAATAGCCATCTACAAAGAACTGACCGAATGACTTTTCACCTCTGTTCAGAGCATGTTGTATGTCAAGGCCCTCTCTGTCTGCAACATACTCAAGCCACTGTATTGAAACATCAGAACATGTCTTGTTTTGCCTAATGTAGGCGCCTTCGTATGTCAGAGCAACAGTGTCTTTGGGAAGGAACAGCGTTTTAAATACACCCATACACGAGGAAGCCAATGTAGCGTATGCAAACGGGTCTAGGCCTGTGCACTCGTGGAAGGCCTCTCTGTATATTTTGCATGCTTTAATCAAAACCGTTACATCGTTAACACAATAGCTGTGCATCTCTTTTCGAAAGTCAAAAGGCGTGTCGCGGACCGTATCGTACCACTCCATGAACGTTTTCTTAGAGGTGTCACTCATAGCATCATAACCATATAGAGCTGGTGCAGGATACGGTCCAATATAATTCTCATTCTCTCGCTTGTTAAATTCATGGGGGAAGAATCCTTTGAGAAGATCAGAGAACCCCATTGCTGCCGGAGTTTTAGACAGAGCCATAGGGATAAAACTGAACGAATCGATCCAACGCTGATTGAAAGTAGAATCGATCATCAGAAGCACCCTAGAACCGCGCATAGTAATAGTTGGACAAAGTTTCTGACTCACCAGATACTCTAAAACTATATAACTGTCAAAACCTGAAGCATTGTGTGCTATAAAAGTATAGCCTTTGTATTTCTCCTGTCTGTAGTTCTGAATGAATGATGCGACGCAATTTGTTGTTTCGTAGCAGTTTTTTTGCCCGTCCATATCCATAATGCATACAAAATTAGCTTCATGACGACCACATTGATAACGTGTTTCGAAATCGTAAAAGAGATACTTATCACTACTTTCTTTGCGTTCTCTACGGGTTGTATATAGCAAGAGTGCTTAGTAGCACCTAAAGGCTCTCTACAATGTAGGCATTTAGGTTTTTACAGCTGTGTGGATTTTTCGACACACGATATGTTGCGTGACAGGACTACGCAATATTTGTTTGTATTGCACGTATAAGCCCGTGTTTCCCATCGGGTTTTTTATGGTTTTCAAAACACTGTTGCGATTTGCATATCGTCTACAGTCTCTGCATTTAATGGTCTTGTCAGGTATACAAGCAGTGTAACACACATTACAATCCCAACTACAATGATGTCCCAGAGGGTTCTGGTAGGTCTTGTAACACCCTCGCAAACGTAAGACGCCCCAAAAAAGCCGTTTTATTTACGATGAGATAATAATGCTCGTCATGCAAATACAACCACGCTGTTTTCACATCGGGTTTGTCGTGCGTTTTGAAGATTGTGGGTTTTTACATCCAGCTACATGATGGAATATCACAATTTTCATTTTCAAATGTTT
Organism: Perca flavescens; assembly: GCF_004354835.1. Classification (NCBI taxonomy): domain Eukaryota; kingdom Metazoa; phylum Chordata; class Actinopteri; order Perciformes; family Percidae; genus Perca; species Perca flavescens. The sequence goes on along the minus strand of NC_041353.1, from coordinate 26,209,931 downwards.
CTGAAATCTGTCAACATCAGAGAACGAAACTTTATGTGTGTAGTCAAAACCCAAATCACTATGCAGCTGCTTGGCATAATTCATCTTCTCATCATGCGACAATCTGCTGTTTACATAATGTGCCAGGCAGAGAGAAAAGCAGAGATTGTCGTTACCAGCGTTATTCTTGGGATTATACAAAGCATTACCTTTTTCTGACAATATTTGATCGTAACCAATGCTTCCTAGTTTTCGCCCCCACCATTCCCTCCCGACATATTGCGCCGCTATTGTCACAATTAATTCTAAAGAGTCTTCGGTCAGTGAATTATCGTTACTCTGCATCGCCTGTGCTACTTGCTCCAGAAATGTGTCTGTGTTATAGCCATCGCTTGAATTCAACATTGTTTGGATAGGGACATCTACGGACCCCCCCTTAACTCAACATTTAAAACACTGTCCTGTGTTGCATTACCCAACGCCCTCTCTATTAAACCTGTTAGGGTGCTATACACCCTTTCAGGAACACTACCAATATCCGTCAAATCAATATTTCGCAAGTCAACATCTTGACGAAATTCAGCAGCATTAAAAAGGGGTATCTGTCTGGATGCTATTTCAGATGTTACCTTAGAAACCCGCCCGCACCACACTGCACACTACCCTGAGGATTTTCTGAGGGTGATGGAGGGGTCTATAAGCGCTTGTGGGACGGTTGGGGACCAGTCTGCTCATCTGTACAAGATCGTTTTGAGGGCTGAACACTCGGAAAACATGATGGTCTCTTATTACTCTGATCTATGCCTGTGGGGTCTGTATTTGATGATTGTATAGAGTCTGTATTGGCCTGTGTATTGCTGGAATATACGCTTGAAGGACCATTATGTGACAACTGCGCAGGAGCAGGTCTATCTGATGTGTGTGTTTTCTCACTGTTGCTTTCACTAGGTCTAGAGCGAGGCATAGATCGGGCCCATGCTTCGAATATTTTTGCATGCATTGCACACAATCGTGCAAAATCCTGAGGATTGTTTACTGCTCTTGTGTAATCGTCCTTGCACGGCCATTCTAGTTCCTCATCAATACGAACATCACACTCCCCTAGGGGTTCAGATTTTTTTGTTTTTTTGGTGGGGATGACATTTTTTTTTTTTTTTTTTTTTATTTTGCACAAACTATAGACTGTTTTAACACTTTTTACTGCGGGTCATATTCATTGTGTTTTTAAGGCATACTATCATAGGATCAAGCATTGAATTGAGAGAGCTGACATGAGAGGCAATAGCTGTGCCAAAGCCTGTGACCATATCAACCAAATGCGTGTTAGCTCTGGCCTGAATGGCTAGCGCAGCTCCAAAGTCTGTGACCAAACCGGTCAATTGTGTGTTAGCTGTTTGCAAGACATCTAATTTATTCATAAGACCATTGTTTTGTTTTCGTAATTCGGCTAATTCTGATTGTATTTGTTTATAAGGGTCAGCGACTGCAGGTTGTTGAGGGGATGTGTTAACACAATACTCAAAAAACTCTGCACTCTGAAGTAATGTTAACTGCTCAGGACCTCCTAGTGCCCCACCTTGTTCAAACCGATTGTTAGTAATATAATTAGGTACTGTTTGCTTATCAAGGAATGGAACGTTAACCTCTAATACATTTACAGGAGTGGTTATGGCGGTATTAGCACTGTTACACTTTTTATCTGCCACAGTTATAACAGAGGTGTGTGGTATACAGCTGACATAATCGGTGCCTTCCTCGGTGCTATAGATACAGTTAAAGAGGTATTCACCTACATTATATTCAGGGTCCTCCTGCAAAGCAGCCTGACACAGTTGGTGGGGTGTAAGCTGTGTTGCTGTTGGTCCAGTGTCTTCAGACTCTTCTCCTGTAGCTCCCCGATTTGTCTGACGTGATGTAGGGACGGGTGCTGTTAGCTCTGTGTCTTCAGACCCTTCGCCTGTAGCTTCACGATTTGTTTGGCGTGATGTAGGGGCTGTCGCTGTTAGTCCGGTGTCTTCGGATACTTCGCCTACTTCTATGGCATGGATTGTCTAGAGGTATAACAAAATATTTTTGGTTAAATAAAGACACACACAAGCACACACACACACACACACACACAAGCACACACAAGCACACACACACCTCATCAGATGTCTTTTGTTCCCTCTCAATGGTGACACTTGGTGGCTGGTAGGGCGTTGGTGTACTAGACGACGACCGATGCAAGGACTCCAAGTCTTTGCGTGCCGTTAGCTGCTAAAACAAAGGAAAAAGCCTTTTTAACAATATATACATTTTATTTAAAAATCTTTTATAACACAATGTAAATATATTCTGCTAGCTACAAATGCGTTTCTCACCTCTGCAGTGGTGTTAGGAACACCGATACAGTGTCTGGGTAAGGCGTGTCTGGAACAAAGGAAGGGCTTCTTCTTTTGGGCGGGAGACCGGTCGTGTATGGCTTCACAGGCTGGAATTAGCATTAGATTAGATTTTTTTTTTTTTTAAATACAACACGCTATTTTACTGCTTTCCTTTTAAACTCACCTCAATAGATCTCTTCCTATATCTCTTCTTAGGCTTGTGTGGACATACGTATCTGCTCCATGGGGGTGACTGTGTGAAATCGTCCTCAGGCGTCAAATACAATGTAACTAAGTCTTCCGTCGCCTTTAGTTGCTAAAACAAAGGAAAAAAGCCCTTTTAAAATATATACATTTTATTTAAAAAGCTTTTACAACACTATGTAAATATATTCTGTTAGCTACAAAAGGTTTTCTCACCTCAGCTGCTGTGTTACTATCATAAGATACAGTGGTCGGGTAAGACGAGACCGGAACAAAGGAAGGGGTGCTACTTTTGGGCGGGAGACCGGTCGTGTATGGCTTCACAGGCTGGAATTAGCATTAGATTAGAAAAAAATCTTTTTTTTTTTTTTTTTTAAATACAACACGCTATTTTACTGCTTTCCTTTTAAACTCACCTCAATAAATTGCTTCTTAGGCTTACGATGGCGAACGTTAGGCGTAGCAGCTTTCACAGAGAGGGGCATCGAAGCACATGGTCTTTCAACAGGATTGATTTCAGCCACATGGGAGAGCGAGTAGCCCTCGCCCTTGCGGATCCTTTGTTCAGGGGCTGATTGTCTAGACAAAGAAAAATATATATATATATATATATATTAGATGGCTACAAACACAGTGATAAATTAAACAGTAATAAATATTACATATTGAAAGAGATAAATAAACCGTAAATACCTGTTTGCTGTGTTCTTATTCCTTATTAGAGTGGCCTTTGGTTTAATGTTCTGGCGTGTTGGGGTCTGTAGGATTGGGCTACACGGAGCTTTTTTAAAAAAACAAAAACAAAATGAATGAAAACACAGTACTAAATCAATTAATGCTGTAGTGTATAATATATTTATAAGTTTTTTACCTTGTGGTTTAATAGTTTCGTCAACTAACACAGCCACGTTATCCCAGCTCTTTGCACGATCACCTAATGATGCAAACTACATTATAACACACAAAAAAAAAAAAAAAACGTTTTAAGTCACAAATGTCTGAATGAATTAAATACCTTACAATAAGCTTCTTTTTTTTTTTTTTTTTTTTTTTATACTCACCAAATGCAGCCATTGCTGTAGAACCGAATCCTCTTTCTTCAGAGGACTTTGTTGAGAAAACGAGGGAAAGTTTTAGCTAGCCACGTAGCTACAAAATGCAGGTAAAAAGTGAGCAGACCCGTCTTGAAACAAGGGGTTTTAAACACCACAAACCAAACCCCTTTATGACGATTTAACACTCACAACAAAAGACCCCACATTTACAAGCTAGCTACTGGTCTAACACAACTTTTCTTTTTTTTTTTTTTTTTTTACTAGCGTCATGTGGTACAACCCACCAGCATTACGAACACACGATCAAAGTTTTAGCTAATTCATGAATGACTGAATGAATTAAATAGCTTTGAACATTCTTAAACACAAGCTTTACTTACCACTTGTAGGTAGCGATGAAAAAATTAAAAAGTGAAACTCCAGAGGGCTTTTTGATGTGGAAAAAACGTGGAAACAAGCTAGTTACCAGACTAGCTAAAAAAAAAAACATCTAAAAAAAGAGCTAAATAGCAGTAAACAAAAGGCTAAAGAGGGCACTGTTGAGAAACGATCCCTAGTTGTTTTTCACCAAAACATAAGACAAACGCCAGATGGCCTTTTGTTGCGGAAAAAAAACGTGGTAAAAAGGGTACTACATGTACTATGAAATATGTGAGAATACGCCTCCGCTCAAGTGCACCAGACCCCTGTAGTGGTGAAGCGGCCGCCCACACTACATACGTCACCACGTTCGCGAAATGCACTCCCATATTCGACCACTGGATGGCTATCGCGGGTGTTCCGACATTCGACCGCTGCGTCATCACATCCGCTAGAGGCGCACGCAGCATCGACGGCGGGATGCGCTCCCATATTCGGCCGCTAGATGGCGCTCGCGGTGTGCCGACGTTCGACCGCGACGTCATCACATCCGCTAGATGCGTGCGCAGTTTCGACGATTAGATGCACTACCATATTCGGACACTAGATGGCGCCCGCGAGTACCAGCAACGATTAGATGCAATACCACATTCGGCCACTAGATGGCGACAGCGAGTACCAACGGGCACCCGCGACGTTACATGCACGCTCATATGACCAGATTACATGGCGGGTTTGCGCGTGCGTGTGATGACGTCACACATGCACGCGCAAAGACGCCATCCTATTACTACTGAGATGTGCCTAGCGGTTTTCATTAAATTCGCAAAAAAAATTATCCAAAAGCCATACCGATCCGCCATACTTTAACGTAGAAAAACGATTAAAAGTTAAACTGATGACAAGACTTTGTCCTTTATTGGGCTAAATGGGCATTCTGATATCAAGCACCATTGTTACGAAATCACAGTTTATGTATCGTCCAATTTTCACAGCATCATACATCAGAGTGGGGAGGTGCTGTAAGATCCTCTGACATTTTTCAAAGAAAATTGCTCTCTCCCCCATAATTTTCACGCTTCATACATCATTTTAGGTCAAAATGTAGGGAAATCTGTGCTGGTCGCAGACATGTAAAGTGATCCACCAGACTTAAAGGTGCAATATGTAATATATTTACTGTATTAAATCCAAAAATTACCACAATATGTCATCAGATATTAAGGAAGCATGCTAAGCTGAAATACTATGTTTTCTGACAACAATTTTAAAGCCAATATTTTCTCCTTTGTATTTTTGCCTGTGTGTTGTTATCAACTGCCTATTTTGATGGCCGGGCTGGGATGCCAGATATAAAACGCAAACCCAGCGCGCTACAGCCATGGAAGCAGCAAACAAACAAACAGAATCAACACGTATTGTAAAGATGGAGACAGCTTAGAGCCCAAAAGGACACAGAGTTAGCTAATTTAATTTAAGCATTAAACTTTAGCCTTATTTATCAAGGCTACTAGGACGGGCTTTATGTCATTTAAACATTTGTATACTCAAATTGAGTTATATAACTCAATTACAGTAGTTACTCGCAAAATAATTGAGACACAGCCAGTCAAGTTACCTGACTGATCCTGGCTAACGCCACCATGCTAACACGTCATAACTGCTAACGTTACTGGAGGACCAGGCAAGCGGGCCATGGCTGTTTACAACATGTAGCATGTTCAGCGGCCGAAGCTGAAAAACAGTGAGTCATTTTAAGCCAAGGCTGTTGGGTAGAGAAGACGGCGAGGTAGTGGTGTTTTTAGCGGCTGTTGTCGTCATTTTAAGCCAAGAAAGTGTGTCTTCCAGTCAGGTAGAGAGGACGGTGGGGTACTGGTATTTTTAACGTCTGTCTCCATAATTTTAAGCCCATAAAGTGTGGCTGTCAGTCAGGTAGAGAGGATGGCGAGGTAGTGGTGTTTTAAGCGGTTGTTGCAGTAATTTTAAGACGAGATAGGGTGGTTGTCAGTCGGATACTCCACAGAGCTCCACATGAGCACAGGCTTATATCCACATAGCCAGCATCTAACATCAGCTACTCTGCTGTGCTGTGGAGTAATGTCTGGCTATGTGAGACTAGCATCTAGAAACATTGATGCTGCAGTCTCAACCTGGCAACCTCCGTGAACTTTGAGACTAGGGAGGAGGGGCCGGGGGAGACGACTCTCTCCAGTATTTTAAATTTGGACTGCTGTAACTATTTTAAATGCTAGCTGTCAGTATTATATATTTGACCTTTAAACTTTTGGCTCTGTGTATACCAACTGCCGATTGGCACCAATAGAAAAAACGAAAAGAAGTGTCTGGTAGGACGCAGACAGTTCCCTCTTTGAACCTGATCTGTGTCGAATATATTTGACACCACAAACACATCAATGCGTTCGTCAGACTCGTATCTCTCTGGTGATTATAATATTTTGGCTTTTGAATGAGAGAAGGAACTTTAGAGGTATAATAATCATTAAATGGACATGTTTGACCTGTCAGAGATACCTCCCTGTCACACACACAAACACACAAAACACACACTCCTCCTATCATGGAGACTCTTTACTGTAGGCCGTGTTGCCCTCTCTTTGCAGGACATGGCCAACAGCAGATTTAAGGTAGCACTACTTATATTAACTATATTACTGTGGTGACGATGGCTTTTACTCAACCATTGAATTTTCTCTCTCACACACTTAAGCCAGTGTTATTGAGATGTGCACCAAGTAGTCAGCACACTGTCAAAATTTCTTGCGAAATTTCCTAGTTTCTTACCTACCTACTTGGCCTACTTACTGTTTATTCTTTGCTTCGATTCAATTGTGACTTCAACTTGCAATGGGAACTTATTTTAATAAATAAATTGGGAAAAAAAAGTTTTGGTACAAAATTAGGGAGTGTGAGTCAAGTTAAAGCAAGTCGATTTTATTTATACAGCCCAGAATCACAAATTTGTCATAAAGGGTTTAACAGTACACTATAGCCTTTGAACCTCAGTATTACTGGTATTATCATTTGCCTTGCTGGTGGAAACAAAGCAGAATTTCGAATTTTCATTTATTTTTATAATTTTTCAAGGTTTACAATGTGGAATATGACTGATTCCATCTGAAGCTTTGTATTCCAGACCGACAATTTGTTTATTTGTTTTCCTTGCCAGCTGTCATCTTATTAGCATGGACTGCAAAGGTCTCTGCCACCAACAGGGGGAAAATGATGGAAGCATCTGCACACACCTGGAAAGACAGAAATGAGAAGCTGTGTATTAAAACAAAGTTTCAAGATGAGCCTTTTTTTTTTTAATTGTGATGACAGAATAAATTAGCTTTGGAATACATCATCTTTGCTTTTGCTCTACACAGAGATTGTGATTATTTAAAAATGAAATATATAATACACTATTTGTCAGTCCCTCCAGGATTTTGCGGCCCAAACAAACTATTGCGATAAAAGTTGCAATGTGTTTTGTTTTTTTGTTGATATGAAGTTGCAAGAGACAGTGAAAATTGCAAAAAAAAGTAGTAGTTTTAATTCTTCAAAAATAAAAAGGAAACTTATTTTGTGGAGAATAAAACTACTCAGGGCTTAGTTTTCCTACACCGTAAAAAATGTGACCAATGGTTACTTAAAAAATTGATGGCAACAAAGTGACACGTAATATAATTGAATAGATTTTAAGTTCTACAACTTTGATTAAAAAGTATTGAATAAATTAACTAAATTTAAACAAAACAAATGAGTACCTGTTCATAAAAGCAACACCTAAAATGTGTTGGATTTAGTAATAGCATACAAAATGATAAGTTATATAGCCAAACATTTTTTAGTAAATCCAAATCAGTTTCACAAAGAAAACTGATTGGTGTTTAATAAGTATCTGACCAAAAGTAATTTAGATTTACTAAATATCTAGGAGAAATTGCTTTAGATTTACTAAATATCTAGGAGGCATTGCTTTAGATTTACTAAATATCTGGGAGAAATTAATTTAGATTCACTAAATATCTGGGAGAAATTAATTTAGATTCACTAAATATCTGGGAGAAATTAATTTAGATTTTCTAAATATCTGGGTAAAAATAATTTGTATTCACTAACATAAAATAAATTATACTAACTAATATTTTAGCACATTTTTGCCTAATTCAACACATTTACACTGCGTTTCTTATTTATCCGTTACCTAAGTGAATTGTTTACATTGAAGTTTTAGTTTGTATCACATTAATTTAAATCTATTCAATTATATTGAATGTCACTTTGTTGCCATCATTTTTCTATGTATAATACACTCAATATCATGCCTTCTTGGTACCACAGGTAACTTAAATTGGGTAAATAAATCATCATGCATAATAAGAACAGCAGGCAAACATTTATTTGTCCATTTTTTCTAAACATTTTTATAGGTTTGTTTAGTGCAAAATGCCAAAATACAACAATAAAACATAGAGAGAGGCTATAAGACAAAAAATAAAAAAGGCAGAAACCATGAATGTGTACAGTATTAGGGGACCACTAAGGTCTATATAAAAGAGACTTCAGATACAGTATTAGGGGACCACTAAGGCCTATATAAAAGAGACTTCAGATACAGTATTAGGGGACCACTAAGGTCTATATAAAAGAGACTTCAGATACAGTATTAGGGGACCACTAAGGCCTATATAAAAGAGACTTCAGATACAGTATTAGGGGACCACTAAGGTCTATATAAAAGAGACTTCAGATACAGTATTAGGGGACCACTAAGGTCTATATAAAAGAGACTTCAGATACAGTATTAGGGGACCACTAAGGTCTATATAAAAGAGACTTCAGATACAGTATTAGGGGACCACTAAGGTCTATATAAAAGAGACTTCAGATACAGTATTAGGGGACCACTAAGGTCTTTATAAAAGCATCCAAACAGCAGCATGTCATGGGACCTTTAAGGTTTAGTCCTGTTAGAGCATTTAAATTAAGACAATGTTTTCAGTCTGCAAATTTTTCTTACGTTTTCATTTATGTGCCAATTGAAATCGTCAGGGCCATTATGTTTTTCAAACGGCTAAAAGTAATTGATTGATCACATGGAGTCTGGGATAAGGACAAGTAATTCCATTGGCCTTACTTCTTTACTTTTGCTAAAATAAGACTCACTTAAACAATCACATTAATTTGTTAAAATTCCTCAATTAAAACATGTCAAATTTGCATCCCTGGTGTACACAGAGGAATCACAAGGTAAAATAACAGCTGCCTGTAGCAATACAAATTCAAAATCACAATACCACTCCCCGTAAAATGAGTATGGTTGGTTTGATATTTCTAAACAACCACATGTTGCACTGAAAAATCAATATTTTTAGTTACTTAACAGTTGAAAAAAGGAAATGCCCAAACTTTCATTAAGTGGAAGCAAGTTTAGAACAATCAGGGCAGCATGAACAATCTTTATGGTGTATTTATGTTTAATTTGGTCACTTTATGAAGAGTAAAGTAATCTTCATATTCCAAGTCCAAATACTAAAGACTGAACTCATCAGAAATTCCAAAGGTCTCCTTCAGTAACAGTTTGCAGTTCCTTCACAGTAAGTGGGTAACCATGTGACAGTTTTGACAGTGAGTTAATTGTTCTCTGTCATTCTGCGAGGGTCCCAGTTCTCAAGCTAGTAGCTTATTCTTGAGGTTGTTCACTTTTGGGGACAGCTTTGAATAATCCAGCTCAAGGAGGAGTTTCTGGAAGACTTCAAGCGTGTACCTGACCTCCTTGGGATAGGCAAGATTCACTGCATATGCCAAGCCAATGACCATGGAGCAAGCCCTTGGAAAGTTACCCAGAGCAGTCAGAACTTTCACGCCCTCTACTACGATACCGATGTCATCAGGACCCTCTGGCGTAGTAGTCTTGATGTGGTAGATTTTAATCCTTCGTACAGCAAGGTCCTGCGACACACTGTCTTCATCAGCATCCTGAAATAGCAACATTTGGTATTTCAGACTGTACCCCCAAAGGAGAAGGTTCTAATTGAACAACTCCCAAATTGGTTGTTGCACATGATGCACTTCCGTTCGTAATAAAATCTGAGATAATGTACTTCCATAAGCATATTTTCATGCCAGGTAAGTTAAAAAGGATCTAATCAGCTCACCGCCACATGAAAATCATTCACTGACACCAGAGATGATGGTCTGAATTTAGTCACAGTTGTAAATATTTGGAAAACTTTGGAAATTAAATCAATTCATCGCTAAATAAATGAATTTCTTCCCGGCACTTGTCTGTGCACTTTGTGATCCGTTGCACACCTGTTATTTCTGGGAGTATTACTGTAGTCTTTTCCTGATCCATATCTATGATGTTAAATTAACCTTAGCCAGCAAATCAGCTGCATTATTAAATCTAGGTACAAGCATGCTGCATGCATATTGGATCATTGACACTGATGAGATTTAGTCCTTATGTATCAAATTTGGTACCGATTGACCATACACTTTTCAATACTTCTCAGTATCAAAGCAATTTGGCTTTCGATACCCAGCCCTAGAGATGAGACAGATTACCTTCTTTATATTTTAACATGTTCTTGAACTTACATCATACTCCTTTAAGAGTTGATCTGTGGATTCCCAAGGTACACCATCAAACACCGAATGACAACATCTCTGGTCATGCTGATGCTATGGTTGCTTTGAGCCTGAAATTACAAACATAAACATAATTCAAGTTCATGGTGTACAAATCATTTAATGACAAAACTTCTTAAACAGGCCTCCAGACTTTTTCACCTCCGTCCCTGAACTGCCCTGAAAAACAATTTTAACCGTCCTGACGTTAATGTAAAGCGTCCCAAAATTCAATATTTCTTTACTTTATTATCCTCTATAGTTGTTAGTGACATAATAAATAATTATAAATTGATAAAATTAATATTTATGTTGCTTGATTCAAAAAAAAAAATTTTATAAACAAGACTGAAAAGTTATCTGTTGGGGCACCTTTTTACCTTGATGATAAATTATTTATTTTCAGTTCAGTTCAAAATCCTGGACTTTGTTTCAGCAGGTTTTCTGCTCAGGTTCATAACTTTCTGCACATTCTGAATATTATGAGACTAACATCATTATTTAATGAGAATTCATAATATTTTATAATACAAGTCTACTTGACCTATACTCAGCTGTGCTCCCCTTCAGACTGTACTGAATGAGACAAGTGCACTTCATTGGAGGTACAAACCGAAACCAACACTTGTGGTCAGGCAGAAATCTCGCACAAATCCTCACGCTTAACTTCTGCAGCTCACAGTCCCAAACAGAGCCAGATTGTGCTTCAGGTTTTAGATATTTATAATGCAAAACTCTACCAGCGAGTCTGCTGGCTGCGTCTCAGCGCGTGCGGTTTACTTTACGATTACGCCGTATGCTGAGTTGCATTAGCTGGGTAGAGATGATTCTTGCCGCTAATCAACATCAGAATATAGATTTTTTTTTTCATTGCATGAGAAGATTGATGTGTGTCACTTGACGCTAGCCTACACAGCGTGATTGAAAGGTCAGCAAGCCATTTGTGACTGAGAGAATCAATGGACCTGTACCGCGGGAACAGATGAGCAGCCAGCCTTCTGTGTGAGTCCGGCCTGACTGTAGTAATAGCGTGAGAAGACGGCCTCCATTGTAGTCAGCGCTCAGTAGGTTCAGTTTGGTTCAGTTTGTCATTTGCTAAGTGATAGTAATAAATAAGCACACACACACGATCCATTTCGTCCTAGAGGCGTCCTACAGAATGCTTGTCTTCGTCCCAAACACATTTTCTATCGTCCCCAGGACAACAGGACGCCGTTAGTCTTGAGCCCTGTTAAAGCTGCAGTTTTTAACACCAGGTGGCTTACATTACTGCTAAACAAAATGTCTTAGGGACCAGTCCAGTGAAACAAAGGTTTTGGTCCCAGCAAACTAACAGTGCATATAAACTCCCATAAAACCACAACATTTTTACACCTTGTGTTTTGTATGGATTAAACAAACAAGACATAACATGTCAATCTGTGAGCTTTAGATGTGCTGGTAGGCAAATTTTGTAACCTTTGGACGGAGTCAGACTAGCCGTTCCTCAATGTATTCCTTTAAGCAATAAGTACACAGAGCTGAGTGATAACTGGTGCTAAACGAGTTGCTATATGGTTATGTAAACCATATATGTTGCACATTATTTGTAGATGACCGCAGCAGACATTTTCAATAAATTGTTTAGTGTTTCAAAAAGATATACCTAAACATATATGCTTCAAATGGCTGTTAATCACATAACCATTGCAGGTTGAGGGTTTTGGTGTCCAATCAACAACGTGGAACAGAATCAGTCATGTCAAAGCACTACTTTGCAAGTCTCAAACATGCGCCATTGGTTGTGAGTGATAGTGTATATTCAGTGGTCACTTTAAATTTGTGCACCTGTACAATTTAATGCAGTTCAATACAATTGTTCTGCCATAGAGTCTCCTGTTATGATGGATATAATGTTCCGTTTTTGTTGACACGGTCAGAGAGGTGTTACTAATGTATATGTTTTAGCATTGAGCTTATTACTATTGGAAGACTTTCTAGGACTATGGGGAGGTGTTACTAATATTCCAACCCCACATGTATGTAAATATGCAGTACAAAGAATTACAAACACACTTCAGTACAATGCCGTCCAGTATAGCTCCGCTTTTAACTATGACCTCAATAATAAACATATAATTGAATGTGAGTGCACACAAACTATTTTTAAAAATGTTAGATATTATTTAATTCTCTTTATCAGAATCACAGGCTAACCTCCTAACTACCTCCTGTGGATTTAAGTAATCGTGCATTATATTACAGCAATTTGATTACAAAATAATATACAAACGTAATAGTCATTTAAGGTTACCTTGAGTAGGATGGCCTGCAACCTCAACCCCATGGTTCCACCTTTGGAGTGGAAGATGTTCAGAAGCCTCGGAGTGTATTCATCCAGCTTAGACATGAACTTTGATTCAAGATGCACCATTGTGATTCTGTGAAACTCATCCTGGATCTGAAAGACAAATAATACATATTACATATTGCACATATTATTGTTACAACTCTAGCAAGAAGCACTCTTATTTTGATGATGACCTTCATGTACATTCTGTGTTAAATCTGTGCAGCATGTTAATATATTTTGGCTAGCATACTACACTCTTCAGTGTTGGTAGTGTCTCACATCCACTCTCAAAGATTATTTAAAATGATTTGTTAGAAACTATACAGTTATATAATGCAACAAAATCTAAATCATTCTGGAATTTGACCTTGAAAATATGATTTAGAAAATAGTTGACAGTAACATAACACATTTTCTATTTATGAGCTAAATATGAAAAACCACCAGTGCAGTCCTTCACAGTGGACTAGGAATATTTCAAGTTAGCTGTGCTTGTAACTCACTTGAGAGGGCTCAAATAGAGCAGGCCATCTGGTTTTGATGTCCTCTATGTTGGGTGATAGGTTGATGATTTCGTTTCTTGGAGTATATTCGCAGCTCGCCGGTGTAATCTGTCAGCAGGTGCTGAAACCGGTTTGAAGGTATACTCCGACAGAGAAAAACTGAAAAAGTTTATGCCATCTGCTGTTGTGCCTCGTTGGATGTTACCGTGAATTGAGACATGAAACTGCGTGGCTAACATTACTTAACATGGAGCCTCTGTGAACTTGGGAGTAGCACACCCTCCAGAGCGTCCACAAAACACAGTAACAGACTAACGTTAGCTAATTTAGCTTGTTAGGGTGGAGGAGGGTGAGGCACAGGCCGATGCCAGGAAAATTGGCAAAAGTAGAATCGTTAGCTGGTATCTTAAAGGTCATTGTCTATAACGTTATACTTGGAAAAGTCACATGAAATTGTGATATTTAACAGACTACTTTTTCAGTCGCTCATTGCCACGCTTTTAGTCTAAACATTAGAATCACTAACGTTAAATTAGGCTAACATACCTTTATTTTTACTTTCAGCCAGTAAAGTTGGACTGTTGGGTAACTTGCAGCAATGCAAAACAATGTTCAATTGCTAACTGTTACAGCAACTCCTTGAAAAATGTTTACAACTTACAATAATTAAACAAGTCTTACCTTTGGGAAACTGGCAGAATATGTTCGATGACGATGTCCATGTGGCTGAAAATAGCTGGAGCGGAAGTGTTAGGTGATTAAATCCAAAGACCTCCCAATGAGTAAAATTTATAAATTTTCTGCATCTTTGACTTTCCCGATAAAATATAATTAAATTCATCTTAATGACCCGCAGCTGATTTTATTCAAACAAAACTGAGTAAAATGTAATTGATAAATGAATAAAATTAGTTGAATTCAGCTCAATGTGATTCCAAACTGCAAATAGTCATTTTTATTATGTATATGTCACTAATGTTTGATTACTAAATATTAATTAACACCATTCTCAGTTTTTACAGTGTAGTAACCTTACCAAAAAGGCTCTGGATGCTGCAAATGTTGGTACAATATGAAAATGGCTGGTGGATTTAAGACATAAAATTATAATTTATTGAATGAATCAAATTTAAACATATATGTCAATGGCTTGTTGCTCTTTACATTGCTAATTTCCTATCTAGGCCTGGGCTGGGACACATTCATACGGTTTGATAAAGTACTTATTGGACTTTAACTTAACTCCTCAATTTAGGTCATCCTGTACGTCTCATCTCCGTTTGTGCCTGCCTACCGAGCAGCAGCCCCCCCCCCAGCTGCAGAGCGCCGACAGGATTGAAACAGCAGCAGCTTTCAGCAACTTTTCGTCACAGCGTACATTGATGTTAAAATGTATGTTGGCAGGACAGTCTGAAGTCTTTCGCTGTATGTTTTGTTGGTAAATGTGAGATGTTTGAGTCACACACACGTCTCGTCTTCATATCAGAAACAAGGAAATTAATTTGTCGACGTACGTGTGTTACGTCAACCCGTTCTCACTCTAAGTATGGCACGTGGGACTGATGTGATTGGTTGAAGCCGCAGGAAAGTCCAGTTATTGATCAAATTTGCGGTAAAGTTGCAGTGATTGGTCAGAATTACGCATCGCACCGAATTCACAGGGATTGGTTGAATTTGCGTCAAGTGTTGCGATAGTGTCATTGCGAATTCCTGGAAGGACTGATTTGTGTTGAGCCAGGATAAAGGATCTATTAGGCCAACGATTATTTAACAAATCCAGAAAAGTGTATATCTGTTTCTCTAACATTAATAATTGGAACATAACTTTGACATTAGTATGCGATACTTAATATCAAATACCTTCACAGGTTTAGCATCTACTTTGATCTTGCCCCAGGACATGGCCTCATCAGGACTGCCCCCTGAATCAGAACCATCAAACTCCTGAGCCGTGTTCACATACACTGCGTAGTCGGCGCCATTCCTCTGGAAGTAGACACAGCATTGTATCATTAAGTCTGCTACTAATGCACCAATGCAAATACAAGGTAACAATTTCACATCAATGTGGTGGCACTGTGGAAGGCAGACCAATTGGCTTACATTGCGCTTTCATGCGTTTCCTCCACAGCCTTTTGAAATATTGTAATTTTTGAGCACTCAAGAATCTCTCTATGGATGGGTCAAACAAACACAGAACTTGTGTAGAACCAAAAAGCCAACGTTTTTTTCATGGTGGTGTGTGTTTTTGTGTTTGGTGTTTTTTTTCAGTTTGTTTTCCCCCCCCCTTTCTGTTTCTCTCTCTGGCAGTGTTGGTGCAGCTGAGGGCTGAGCTGAGGCCTGTGAAGCAGGATTTGGCGTTAACGAGCTAACTTCAGGTTCAACCCAGGATTTTCTGTATCACGAAGATGGATCACTTGTTATCGGGTTCAATCGCCATGGTAACTCATGCTGAACACCTAACCTGGTCGGGAGCAGGTTAAGTTGGAGATCAGAGATCAACCAGTGTTAAAGCACCGCCTACTGACCAATCAATACTCAATTGATAACGGCGTCACCATTCTTAGAAGATCAGGCGGAGCTCGGTGCAGAGAGAGAGAGAGCGAGAGAGAGGGAGAGAGAGAGAGAGGGAGAGAGAGAGAGAGAGAGGTGTGCTCATAAAAGTTAAAACATTTAGAGACCGACAACCCGTTAACATTCACTGATGGGTATCTTTATGAAAGATATAGATTTTAAGAGGAGTGAATTACATAAATACATATAGGCTATTTGTCGGCTTCTTCAGCCGTGTGATGTCACTGGTCGGTTAGAATTATGTTTTGATATTTTTTTATTTTCTCTCACGATCGCTTACCACTGCCGGGGTTTCAACTGAAATAAATAGCTAAAGCAACGACAGTTCATGGAAAGCAAAAGTGTAATTATGGTCAGATCTTGTGCCTGACTGATGGGGAAGTGACCAGTGTAGTCTAATGTAGGATATTATAGTGAGTGTACTGTAACTGACTGAAAGTCCATGAAAACCTGACATTACTCCCCCCTCCCCATAGCCACGACTCGCGCCGTAAAAGGCAAAACCCGGGAAGGGTAGTGGGCAGCCTGGAGTCCGGGACAGGAGGGCGATAAGGGTGAAGGCGGACGGACTCCAGGCTGGCCCCGATGACCTGACCCTCGGGCGGCCATGGCGGTGACGACCCCTCTGGCGGCCATTGCAGAGCGGACTCCTCTGGCGGCCATGGCGGTGCTGATCCCTCTGGCAGCCATGGCGGTCCAGGGAACCGTGTCGGCGGGACCTCCACGGTCCCCTTAGGAGGCGCACCGCACCCCCCCCAAAACATTTTCTTGGGGAGGCTCCCCGGGATCATGATCTGAACCAGCGATGAGGGCGCTGTGCCGGGCTGTACCGGCGATGTGGGCTTCGAACCGGGCTGTACTGGCGATGAGGTCTTTGAGCCGGGCTGTACCGGCGATGAGGGCTTCGTTGAGTTGGGCCTGAGGTGATGGCTTTAGACAGGACAGGACTGGCGAGGAGGAGGGCTTTAGCACTGGATCAGCTGGCTCTGGATCAGCTGGCTCTGGGTCAGCTAGCCCTACTGTGAAAGAGGAACCACAGACCCAAAGGGCTCGGTCCATGAACTCCATAAAAGGCAAACTAATGTCCTCGAGCAGCAGTATCTGTGCTAGTGGGTCATCTAAACCCTTCCAGAACTGATAGTTTAAGTAGTCCTCATCCCAGCCAACATCCTGATACAGAAGGAGATAAACTGTAACAAAGTCCTCCAGAGTGTCCCCATTCTGGTTGAAGATAAAAGCCTCCATGGTGTCCTCATCCATTTTAGTTGTTGGGTCTGGTCTTCTGTCACGGAAGGAGCAGGAGTCAGACTGGAGGTAAGTTAAGTTAAGTTGAACTTTATTAACACAATCCAACAGGAGGAACAGAAAGCAGGTCAACAGGCAGAACTCCGACAGGTACAACAAGTAGTTAATGAGCGCAAGTCTAAGTGTCGTTACGCAAACACAAGACCAGACCAAGAGTGAATGTGCCTCTGCTACTTATAAAAATGGTGAACTGATGACGTGGCATAATGAAGTGCAGGTGTGAGTGATCAGTCCTGATGACGGTGAATGGGAAAACAAACTGGAAGTCCAGGAAAACCAACTGAAAGTCCATGAAAACCTGACAGTAGCCTACTGTATATTGGCCAGAATCTGTCTTTGGGGGATGAGAGGGGCATATCATAGTGGGGGGGCCTGGGTGTCCTCCCCCAGAGAAGTTGTAAGCATCAACGACTTCATTTCCTGCATTCCGATACACTTTAAAGGAGAATTCCGGCCAATTTTTACGTTAATCTTGATCGCTATAGCTACGCGAGTACTTTCGATAGAAAAAACCCCGACCCAAATCAGTGCAGGTAACACTGAGAAGCTGCAGCTACGTACTACAAGCGTCCCCTGAGCTAAAACGGCAGTGCTCGGGGCAAGTTTTAGAGTGCCTTTGTGCCTCTTAACAGACACAAAATGCAATTAATATGTCTGTGCCACATGAACAGGGCCCTTACGTGTCAACAAGATGCGTTTTCAACTCAGACATTGTTTAAATTCACCTACCCTGGTCCCTGTCTCGATCCTGCCAGTAGCTAGCTTGCCCTGCTAGCTGATAGCCGTTAGCTGCCGTTTGGTGAGTGTATTCAGACAGGCTTCTGTGATAATCATCCCAATAACAATCCACGGAGCGGTGGTGGTGTGGCTATGTCCTCCAGAGGACAGGTCATGTCACGTCTTGAAGTGTATTCCCCCCTAAAAAAAGCTAAAAAATGTAGCTGTTAGCTGTTAGCTGCCCTCCGGTGAGTGTGTACAGCCAGATAGATGTTAGCCGTTAGCTGCTAGCTGCCGTCCGGTGAGTGTATTCAGCCAGGCATCTGTGATAATCATCCCAATAAAAATCCACGGAGCGCCCGGTGGTGTGGCTATGTCCCCCAGTTACTGAAGGCTACCTTTAGCTTGTGCTTGGAGCAGCAAGTTCATCTGCCTGTTTCCCCTCTGTCTGTCAGTCTCGTTCTTTCCAACTCTTGAGGCTAGTTCTTGGTCTGTATACTCTTGTTCGAATAAATAAGGATGACCATCAAACTCAAAAGGCTCTTCCGTGTGTTGCATATCTGCTATATTCTTCATACTCCAAGCTTCTTCCGTTATAAAGAACTCCGCTTTTCACTCTTCACACACACTACGCTCCAATCTGCAAATTACTGTTTACCTTTTTCTGCTACAACTGAATTCCCAGGAGACCGCGCGTTGCAACAGCTAGGCTTCAGTAACGCTATTACTGTGCAAGCCACAGACATCGTTTATCCCGTTTCCATGTAATTACATAGTCACTGATATGGTCATAACCACTACAGTGCTCAATTACCTATTTTGAGGGGGAAATAATCTAAACCTTTCGCTGCAAAGGCATGATCTGTCCTATGCAGGATATCCACCAACCCACCGGGAACTCCGTGGATTTTTATTGGGATGATTAGCACAGATGCCTGGCTGAATACACTCTCCGGACGGCAGCTAGCAGCTAACGGCTAACAGCTATCTGGCTGTACACACTCACCGGAGGGCAGCTAGCAGCTAACAGCTACTACCGCACTATTGTTTTTTTTTTTTTTTTGAATACACTTCAAGACATGACATGACCTGTCCTCTGGAGGACATAGCCACACCACCACCGCTCCGTGGATTGTTTTTGGGATGATTATCACAGAAGCCTGTCTGAATACACTCACCAAACGGCAGCTAGCAGCTAACGGCTATCAGCTAGCAGGGCAAGCTAGCTACTGGCAGGATCGAGACAGGGACCAGGGTAGGTGAATTTAAATAATGTCTGAGTTGAAAACGCATCTTGTTGACACGTAAGGGCCCTGTTCTTGTGGCACAGACATATTAATTGCATTTTGTGTCTGTTAAGAGGCACAAAGGCACTCTAAAACTTGCCCCGAGCACTGCCGTTTTAGCTCAGGGGACGCTTGTAGTACGTAGCTGCAGCTTCTCAGTGTTACCTGCACTGATTCAGGTCGGGGTTTTTTCTATCAAAAGTACTCGCGTAGCTATAGCGATCAAGATTAACGTAAAAATTGGCCGGAATTCTCCTTTAATGCACCAATTTACGGTAAAAAATACCTTTATTCAGCTTATAGATGTTAAGAAAAAAGCACGGATGACAATTCAAAATTTATCAAAATCAAAATAGAAATATAGAAATCCTGGAGCTTATCACATAGACTACACCACTGGAAGTGATATTGATAGGATAAGCGTTGTGATTTACGTAAAACAGCGTCGGCTTTTTTTGCCAGCTTTCCTTCCTGCATTTTGCCTGTAAAACGTGTTTGTGTTCTTCATATTTATGTAGAATTATAGTTTGCTCTTCTTGTTTAAAATATGCAGCTCTGGTAGATGTTTGCGATTGGTCGTGGTGCACAAACACCGCCTCTTTTATGTGAACGCGGTCCCTGGATTGGGAAACCCTGGGTTGACTGAACTAGTTGATAACCAGCGTTGTGATACAGCTTATGCAGGACCGTGGTTGTTAGGGTTAGTGAAGCCGGATAACTGAAAGAGATCCAGGGCATGTTGATCTTGCTTCGTAGTCCAGGCCTCTAGTCAGGAGCAGGTTTTCTTCAAGAAACTGAGAAAAACTAATTTCCTCATTCATTCATTCAGTCTGTATCAGGCGCATTTTAATGCAGTTTGTTATCTGCATGAATAAAAAAACGTATTGGTTTATGTTAGGCAGATTATAAAACGTTTTTTTTTCTCAAACATGTCATGTCCTTTTGTCGACGATCCCGTTGATGAAAAAGCTGTATTAATTCACAGAGAGTTTACGTCGGGAGATATTGAGTCCCGACTATAGATGTATTGTCATTTCCACATAACCGATTTGAGAGGTATTTTTTATCACGTTCCATACCAGGGTGAAGATAATTTAATGTTTGACATTCGTCGGTTTTCACGGATGTTACCTTCAATAGGTCCTTGTCAAAGCCTCCATTTTACTCAGTTCCAGGGTATGTTGGAGAGGTAATATAGACGTTTCACAGTTATTTTTAACTCAAAATCACCAAAAATAACGATGCAATTAAGAGCGCAAAGAACTGAATGTCTGTCCAACGCGCATGTCACAATAGATGTATTTAGGGACCGTCGTAAAATTGCAGTACCAACTATTTCAATCTACCTTTTTTGCTGTTCAACATATAAATCTCAAACCACTTCCATTATAGAGAGGGAGAGCCATTAAACAATTCACACTTGTGAATTTGTAAAAATAAATAAATATAAATAAAGATGTAGTCTATAGTTACCAATAATTATGGTAGTTTCAACCATTTTCTAATTAATGAATATATTGGCATCAAACCACCTGTAATATGTCTCAGGCATCCTCCCAGAACTTTCACAGCTGTTAGTTTGTGAAAAAGTCTTTAGCAAATCCCGTAGCATCCCCATCAGTGACCTATTGTCTCTAAAATGCATATATAAAGGTTAACATCTTAATAGGTTTCTCATTTATGAATATGTTGACATCAAACCACCTGTAACACGTCTCAGACATTCTCTCACAACTTTCACAGCTGTTAGTTTGTGAAAAAAATA
This sequence comes from Perca flavescens, assembly GCF_004354835.1. NCBI lineage: Eukaryota > Metazoa > Chordata > Actinopteri > Perciformes > Percidae > Perca > Perca flavescens. Next base: position 26,188,846 of record NC_041353.1, on the reverse strand, counting down.
CTTTGAAAATATAAGGTAACATCCGCGAAAACCGACATAAAAAACCCAACATTAAACTATCTTCACCGCGGTCAGTCCATTAGATATGTAGATATCTTATCCGTCCTCATATCACTAACATCAGCCATCGTGGACAGGCTTTAACATCCCAGCAGATTCTTTGTATCGCATTACCTTTTTTAGCAAACAGCAGTTTTCTTTACAACAGTGTATCGGATCATACTGTAATAGTAAAGCCACTGTATGCAGAGCCGTCAGAAAAGTGTGACTCACTCTGAAACGTTTTTTAAACGTTTTTGTAGTGTTCCCTGGACACAAACCAGTGAGAGCCATTAAAAAGAAATAAATGATTATACATTATAGTTCTGTTAATGATCATGGTGCTAATGGGATTAGTATAGTTTACTTTTGAAATGAAATTATAGGTGTAATACAATTCCAGTTTTCACCAGTAATATTATAAGTTAACTGTGATTAAATATGAAATGAATACACTGTTAATGCTTACACATTGACTCAAGCAGCAATTTTCTCCCACACCAATTCTCTTTCTTTTGCAGCAGCAGCCGCTGTCTTGCTTTTTAATGAAATACATGTTCAAACTCGCTGTTTGTGCGCATGAGTATTTCCGCCGGACACCCGTTTGTTTGTGGTTGTTACCATGGTGAATCGTAGAATCATGGCTCCATTCATGCTGCCTTTTTAAAGTGGTTGTGCACGCGCGTAACCCTGAGTGAACATACTCTGAGTTGATTGAACCAACTCAAATCAGCTGTTCTGGAACCGAAAACTCTGAGTTTCCCATCTCAGGGTAAATCAACTCAAAGATCAGGGTTAGACTCAGTTTGTTAAACTTTCTACCTGGAACGGACCCCAGGTCTCCAGTGGGGCTGCTGCTGCTTCCCCCAGTGTTTCCCGTGATCCATACGTTCCCACTCCACCAAGGTATTCGGATAAGTTAGGGACATGTAGCCAGTTTTTACACCAGTGTTCCTAAGGTTGCTTTCACACCTGCCTTGTTTGGTCCATTGAACACGGACCCTGGAGCGTTTGGTCATTGGTGGAGTCAGCTCTCCGGTGCATCACTGCAAGACCTCCTGCCTCTTGGTACACCCATCTACCCTGGGTGGAATATGCCCACAACTCCCTGGTCAGCTCCTCTAAAGGTATGTTTCTATTTATGGCATCCATGGACTTCCAACCACCCCTCTTTCCAGTCCAGGAGAAAGAGATCGCTGTCCCCTGAGTTACACGTTGACCTATTTTAACTTACTTTAGTTACGTAACTTACATACTTAACTGATCTTTTGATGAAGTAGTTTTGTTTCCTAAACAGTTTCTGCAGGGGATTTACCATGAGCACTGATCACTCGGGTTGCTGGACATTTGTAGGAATTGATAATGCCCGAAAAAGTGGGCATCCCTTTTTTGTAAGATATCATACATACCGTTGTATGACGGTATCCTCCAAAATAATACCAAAGTATTCTGCTCTGAAAGACTTTTCTACAAACAGCCTTTCCTCACACCCCTTTGAAAGAAAGTACAAGTACAAAACATATCTCTGGCTCGGGACAACATCAAAGTCAAAAATGCAGAATACTTACCCAGAAATTGGCATTGCATATTTGGTGTTTGGCTACACCTCCTCCCAAGATGATCATCCCTGTGCTGTTGGCAGCAATTGCGAGGCTGTTCAACTTTGAAATATCTGGAATCAAATGCATTGTGTAAGACCAACTTAAACCACAGAGACAAATTAAGTAAGCAGAGATGAAGACTCTTTTACCTTCAACTATGTCCAGTTTTAAGCCCGGGTTTTCAGCTGAGAAGACAAAGAGCTCGTCTCCTATAGCGCCGTCTGTCAGGGCAGGGCAGAGCACCGGAATGTACATCAGATCACTGCTCAGTAACAGCATAATCACTCAACAGTTGCAGTTGTTCCCAGATCATTAGTATACCAGGTCTCACCTTGTAGGCCCAGTAGTAAACAGATTCAGGGTTGTTGATCTCCTTTCCCAGCCGATGGATCATCTTAGATGGAGTCCAGCAAACGCCCTAACAGAAGTTGACGTAAAAAACTAAATCAGTAAGCTTAATGTCTAGAGTGAGAATCTTAACTTTGATAATAGATAGAACAGTGATAGAAATTCCTCCTTCAAAATGTTCAATAATGGTTGGAATTTAGGACTCTGCCTTGTAGAGTCTAATGCAAGAGGGTTTTGATGAAGTTGCAATCATTTCAGGAAAAATGTAGGTATCAAAAATATATCATCTCAATTATTTTGAGTATTTGAACTAGTATTTTCTGAACTTGCAGTAGAGCTGGGCAATATGGCCAAAATGTAGGATAATTTCATGTCTAGATAACGATATACAGTACATCACAGTATAGCATTGTAGCATGAAGAACCTTTTGATTAACCCCTAAACTGAGAGAGGCAATTACCAACGCCAAGAGGACGGGAATTTCAGTTTTACAACCTGAAATCTGCTAAAGAATTTGACATTCCACAGGACAAAACCCTAATCTTGAACAAACACACTGATGTTTATATTTCAAGTAACATGGAGCTGTTAGTTCTCCAAATGTCTGGTCCAAGGAGGACAGGACAGCTTTCTCTCAGAAATACCCTGCTGTGAGTAGAGGCTTTTGCCTGAAACACGGTCCAAACTCTCTCTCTTCTCCTCAGAAAGGAAGACAAAGGTGGACAATTTATCACAACAGAATTCCCCCACACACAACAAGCCGTAGGGAGGCGACCCTCTCGTCCACCAGGGTAAACTCCAACGTAGCGGCGCTCAGCCGGGGGATGTGAGTATCCCCACACACACAACCTATTTTGTATACCCCTGTGTACATGAAATACTTGACAAATGAAAAGTTTTAATAAGAACGTTAGTGCAAAATGAACATACTTACTTACCTAATGTGCAAGGATCATAACGTAAGCAGCAAGGACTTAAATGTTGCCGTAACACAGTTCAGCTGCTGTTTTTTTAACAATATAAAAAAATAACAATATAGAAAAATATATATATACGCTAGAAGTTTTTATATCATTTTAACAATATATATGGTCTTATCGCCTAACTCACAGCAATTCTCCCTGCATTTTAGAACATTTTAGGAAAAAAGTTAAAATGTTCAATCCACACACCTGAGTGTTCTGCTCCAGCAGCATCTGCTTTAAGATCGGAGGCATCCATTTGTGAAACTTGACATAGTTTTCTTGGGGGATCAGAGTGTTTCCAGCCCTGCAGCCAAAATGACAGACACTGAATTAAATGTTCCTCTAAATTATGCTATGACTCCAAAAAAACAACTTTTCAGTTAACTATCACAGAAAATAGCTGCAATTGAGAAACTGGATTTGGCCATTATCAATAATCAAAGAAAGTTTGTTAAAGTGCCCATATTATGAAAAAAACACTTTTTCTGTGATTTGGGGTGTTCTTTTGTGTCTCTGGTGCTTCCACACACATACAAACTTTGAAAAAAATCCATCCACGCTGTTTTGAGTGAGATACGGTTTCTGAATGTGTCCAGCCTTCAGTCTCCTGGTGAGCTGGTCAAAATCGGCTCGGACTGTGACGCCACAGTCCGAAATGAGCTGGCTAATCACAACCGTTAGCTCGTAGCTAGCATGCTAACGCTAGCATGCTACGTCGTTCTCAATAGCAAAGCACTGCTACAACACACACAAGTTCACCATAATCTACAAAAGAACTACTTACATGTGCGCCCTCATTTAGAAGTCTCCCAGCTAATCGTGCCTTGTAACTGACCAAAGTTGGAGAAACAGGTTTTCTTTTACTGTCTCTAGAGCATAGACAGTATATAATGGACCAAAGGACCCCGTTGCTCTGGACGGAGACCAGTGAAGGCTATTAGAAGCACTTTTCCGGTGATGGCCAGCTTTACTGCGTAGCCTCCAACTGAGAGAATGTGACGTGAGCAACGTGTCTGAAAGTTGTAAGTCTTCTGGTAGCTGTGCCAAGAGAAATCTCAATCATTCCCAATCTTACAGATACGGAGAGCGTAGGTATATGTAAGGAGATAACATAAGCACAGGCTAATTATTGCTAACTAACATGCTAGTTAACATTAGTAATTAAACCTAAACAGCTCATGTAAGTCAAAACTGCCTGCGAGCTTCTCCTGTACTATACGGTAATTCCTCTACTGTGCGACAGTAAGTCACTTGGTTATGACACAATCGTTAGCTTGGTCTAGGTCTAGCTAGGTAATGGAGCCTTTTATACATTGTCGTGTTTCTTTGGAACTAAACAACGGACAAATAGAGTCTTCAAACATTTCTGATGTAAAGTTATTCGCAGTCAAGTGACGTAAAAAAAAAAATGGCGGTCAGCGGAATGCTAACAGGAGGTGATGGCCAGTTAGCAACAAAATGGCGCCATAGATGGCTCGAGGTCTGAAGCGAAGCTTACCCCCTTGCTCTAGAGTTAGCTAGCTGACATGCTCTACATCTGAGCTACTGAGCATGTGTGAGTGCAATCAAAGATAGTAGTGAAGAAGAAGATGAAAAGAGGTCTCACTCTGTAGCTAAAACAGAAACCAGGTGAAAAGAGGATCTGCAGCAGTGAGGGAGAGCTGTGCAGTACAACAAAAATATGGTGTTTTTTGTAAATCTATTCTGGTACAACCTTAAAATACAGTTATGAAGCTGAAAATGAGCATAATATGGGCGCTTTAATTTTTCTGTCCATCCACTTTTTAATCAAAAGCAGGGTTGGTAACTTTTTCCAATATACATTTTTTTATATATTATTTGGAATGGTCTTTACACCCCGGCAACAATAAATAACTTATGGGCTCATGGTCATCTGTAGCTGCTGGAATCCTGTGCACTCCACTTGGAAAGAACCAATGACATGTCTCCTTGCTCGCTGCGAGTAATCTACCCCTCCCGTGAGCTCATTGCGCATCATCGTCGTTAAGTACTGCAAGTCTATTACTACTCCTGAGGAGATGCTACTTTCAAAGCTTTTCACCAACCGTGCATTTAATATTTGGTTTTCCAGTTCTAAGGCTGTTAAAGGAATTTAGCTAGTTCACTTCTTTCTTGAAATCATTCTCTATTATGTTTACAGCCACATTTTCAAGGCGTCATATCCTGTTAATCTGACATGTTCTCTGACCTGTTATGGCCTTTTTTGTACAGATCCTTGCCAGACATAGTAAAGTCTCCAATGTAAGCCGGGCTGAAACACTTCATCAGATCCTCCTCTATACCTCCAGCTGTGGTCACTAAGACATCCACCTACAGAGAAAGAATACAATATATGTATCAGGGGCAGCAGCTAACAATTAGTTTAATTATTGATTAATCTTCGTAACTAATTAATTAATCATGTAGTGTATAAAATAGTAAAAATACTGTATAGGCTATATCACAGAGATTTATTTTAATATCTAGAAAACTATGAAAACCTGGTGCTAATGCTTCGTAGTTGAGGAGGGGTGTACCATTTTGTGTTCTGCGAGGTAGCGGATAGTCTCCCTGAGTCCGCTGCTGATGAGGTTTGATGTGTAACCGAGGAAGATGGTGCAGCTCATCAGGCAGGGGCAGGTTGATGGGTCTTCATCAACACCTCCCTCCACCGGTTGCTGACGCCTCTCGATCTGTGCAGGGGATTGAAAAGACTGATAAAACTAGAAAAAGCAGTCATTAATCCAGCTGATTGTATATGCACTGTTATCAGTAAATAAGTAAGGGTTAATTATCGACGAGGTGTCCATTTTCAGGAATTAATGGAGGATGGAAGAGGCGTGAACCGTCCGATGCTGCTTATACCATGGTGACTTGCCAAATAAAATGTTTGCATTTAAATGAGTTTTAATGTTTTAATGTGTTTTTTTTCAAACAATAACTCTGTTTCCCAGGGTACACCTAAGGGTTTGACTTATACCTGGAACAATCAATCCCATCTCATTAGGTTCTTATGGAATGCAAACGTTGTACAATGCTCCAGTAAATAGGAAAGACCTAGAGAGATATTTATAGTCTGCCCAACTCATAGAACTCTTCAGCTCAGACAGCTACGATCCAGAAAGCTAATGTCATTCTAGCAGAAATCAAAGTCATAACACAATCAGTAAATATAATTTGACATTATATTTAACAACAAGACAAAAAGCTAGCTATCCAGCCATGTCATTGTCCCCAAAACAATATAAAAAAAATTCACGATGGAATGTACAGTGGCCGACAGGGGTAAACATCCTGCAACTTAAGAAAACACCCTGCAAATGGACAAAATGGACACAACCAAATACATAAATGCCCTGCAAATGCACAAATGATGCAAAATTTAAAAAAAGAACATAAACCTCGAAAACTAATGTATCAGTAGATCATTGACCCAACACGGTGGCCGCATACTGCTAAATGTAGAAATACTTAACTGATTAAATCCATGGGTCAAGCAATGTCTTTAGAAACAATGCTTATTGTAGCATCAAAGTTAAAAAATAAATGTTAACTAAGACAAAAGGAACATGAGCATTCACCGAAGTTGTCCCTTTGTAGCACCTATCTCACCATTGCGTTGATCTTCTGGATAGCCAATCCAACTTTAGTGGCCTGCAAGCCTGTGGTAAGGTAAGCCTTCAGCAGGGCGCGGTAGTCCACTCCTTGGTTGAAGTCGTAGCCCTGGACATTTGGTGTATCCTCTGGTATCGGGACGGTTTTCCTGAGATCCCCAACTATTGGGTGGTTATGGTGTGCCATATTTTCTGTAAGAACATTAAGATACACTGTCATTACTGTTACACAACAGTCAGCAATGCTTATCCCCCGCGCTGTACTGTGAAACACAGACCATGCCATGGTCCACATGATTCCCTCATACAGGCAGAAACAAAAACTTTCTAAACCTGTTGAGGACATCTAAGAAGTGGACCAGTGAAGCTGGGGCGACCTTCAGGTGTGTTTGGAAGAACATATTGGGATGTTTTCAGGACAAACAACAGCTTGGATGAGTAGACAGAGGCTGTGACATCATACATAATTTAGTTTCTGTGAGGACAGCTGCACACCAACATGCACCACTAAGAGGTTCAATAATCACAAGCCCTGGTTTACAGCCAAACATAGACAGTTAAGGTTGGTGAAGGAAGAGGCGTTCAGGAGTGGAGACAGAGACTGGTTTAACAAGTCAAAATACAGGTTTAGAAAGGCAGTGACAGATGCTTCCAAACTCTGAGAAACTCCAACAACAGTTCTCAGCTAATGACTCAATTTATGGAGGGGGCTCAGACAAATAACAAGCTACATAAAATATCTACGGTAGGTTTATTGAATGCAAATGAGCTATTTTCCATTAAGGAAAATTAAGCACCGTACAGTACAATAATGAGGCAAAGAGACATATATGCAATTTAGAATCTGAATTTTCATACATAGGCTTAGCCAGATGGGAGGGCCCACAAAGATACTTTACTAGAATGAATAGCTATGGATGCAGGGAAGGGCACACAGAGAAGGCTTACAGGGACCAGAACTTTGTGCTACGGCCCTGCATGCCAGAGCAGTTCAACTACAGTTAGCTGCCTCTTTAACTCAGCAAAGCCATTGGAAACTGGTAAACAGCCTGATTTGGCCAAACTAAGGTTACACAATCTGCATAGCAGCATGTCTTAAGCAACTTTATTCACATTTTACATTTTTTTTGATTAATCCATACAAAAAGTGTAAAAATGGCAATTCCTCCATTTAACTCATGGTTATGTGCAGGACTGCTTCTTGGCTCTGAGTTGTTGCCAAGCAACAAACAGAGACTCCAGGAATTTGATCCCATAACAACCTCACTTTTATTTTTTTTTCACACTACTTTGACTTCACTAGCTCAGATTGCAGGTCGAAGGCGGCATATATATCATAAAACACATTCTCACCTGTGAAATGTTATCCCTTACTGTTTTTTTTCTTCATTTGTGTCGTTTGAACATCCATAAGCAGCACAACTACAGTTTAGCGTCTCTAGTGCTGATGATCCTGCGCCTATCGATCTGCGCTCGATTGCTCTTCCTTCATCCTCCAACTCCCCGGATGTCTGTCTCAGTAACTTGAAATTGAATTTGGTCATCTGAATCTGAATTGTGAGAACTGAATGTGAGGATATATAGAGAGTTGAATTTTCAATGAGGATCAAATTTGATTGGACTTCAGTTCCAAACGAATAAATTCTATTTCAAATTATACTATTCAGATTCAGTTTTTTAATGCAATGATTCAAATTAAGCAATACAATTTCAAATTATGTGATTCAAATTCTGTTTTTTAATACAATTATTCAAGTTTAGCAATTCAAATTCAAATGATTCAAATTCAGTTTCTGGTGGCACATATTTCAGCCCATACTTATACAGGTCATGTAGGTCATCTAAGGGTGTGCCCACAATTTTGCTGCATACCTTCACGATACCTTGCATGCAATTTTTCTGTTTATTGGAAAAGTGACCCATGCCAGCAAATAAAAGAGAAAGTAAGAACTGATTAAATAAAACAGGAGTAAAACATTTTCATGAAAACAGTGTCGACATTAAAACTGCAAAGCTTACGAAGAAAGTGCATGCGCTGATGTGCTTTTTTACACACAGCATCAACCTGGGACTCAAAGCACAGTATACTGTCGATCACAGTTCCAAGATATTTGTACTGCTGCACTAGTTAAACTGGTTGATTGTCCATTACAACCAGGGAAATGACAGTGGGATTTCTTCTGAAGTCAATGCACATCTCTTTCGTTTTTGCCACATTAATGTTTAAAAAGGAGGATTTACACCAATCAATAAAATCATTCACTATGGGACTGTGTTCAGAGTTGTCACTGTTATTGTGGGATAGTTGAGAATGGAGTTGAGAGGCAACTGTTTTTTCAAGGATTTTGGAGATGAAGCGTAAATTGGATATTGGACAGAAGTTGTTGAAGTTGGATGGGTCGGCCCCAGGTTTTTTCAAAATCGGGGTAATGGCAGCAGTTTTGAAGGATATCGATTTAGGGACAGTTCCAGTGGCGAGAGAGGGGTGGATGAGAGCAGAAATGAAAAAGATGAACTTGATGCGTTCCACAGCTTCACTCCACATATTGAAATACAAAAAGTCCTTAATGTTGTATGGACACAAAGATGTTTTGTAATGAACTCCCCCCTGAAATGATATCCCCAATCTCTATTATAAATTTTTTTTTAATATTGCCAGGGAGTATGTTGTTTATTGCTTTAACTATTATTTGTGCTGTTTGAAAATGAACCAGATCAGAGAATGTCCGTGCTTTTGATTTTAAGAATAGTGAATTTATGTTTTCTCTGTAACCGGTATTATGAATTATCCTTATTGCCCTTTTTTTAGTTTTTTTTTAAATAAATTAAATAAAATTGTATTTATACAGTAGTATCAAATCATAAAAATGGTTTATCAAGACACTTTACAGATAGAGTAGGTCTAGACCACACTCTATTACTTACAACTTACAAAGACCCGACAATTCCAGTAATTCCCCCAAGAGCATGCATTTAGAGCGAGGAAAACTTCCTTTTAGGGAGAAACGTTGGACCGACCCAGGCTCTTGGTAAGTGGTGTCTGACGGTGCTGGTTGGGGGTGTGATGAAAAGTGGCAATAATAGTCACAATAAAGATAATGGAACAGTGACTAGAAATAGTAGTTGTAGTAGTTCATGGAGTAGCAGGGCACTGCAGGGCGTTACAGGGCATAGCAGGACGCAGCAGGGCACTGCAGGGCATAGCAGGGTGTAGCAGGGCGTAGCAGGGCAGGGAGCAGGACCAAGGCAACAGCTACAACCATGATTTAGGTGCCACCCTAATCCAAGGAAAACTGCTGGGTGATAAAACATAAGGACTCCGGGGAATAAGCTCTCCAGAGCTAAGTTAGTAACAAGGATTTCTTAAAGATAGTGATGATAGTGTACATTTATAAGTATTGCCCCAAACCTTCGCACAGTAATGTAAATATGGTAATACCAGTGAACAGTAAAAAATGTGGAGTGATTTGTGGTCCAGAACAGGTTTTCTTTGATGAAATGCTTCTTGAAAGTTTATTTTGTTCATGTTTTCCAGCTTCATGTGTTATGATTTCCAGCTTATTTTGTCATCTATTATTACACTTTTTTTCATTTACTATTTCAATGTCCACTCCGTCTTCTTGTATCTATACAACCCGTTCTCACTCCTAACTCGTAAAATACGGACGCTTGGTCAGTGGCTCTCAGCATCAGAAAAGCATTCTTCAGCCCGTGTGTAGAACGAACCGGACAGAGCAGCAGCTTAATCGCTTAAAGATGACGTAGTATTAAGAGCGACAACTTTAGCGAGTCATATGAAAGCCCAAAATTCCACGTAGGGAAGTTGGGTGACAACACAGGACTTTCACCCAGGAGACCAGGGTTCATGTCCCGCCTGTCACGTTGCCTAAACCCAACTATCCCGTTCTACTTTTCCTTAAACCATCTGTCCCGTTTTTTTTATTTGAAGTTTGATGATGCTTAGTAAAGTATACGTTTGCTATCGGCTGTCTTGCTTCTAAATAGCAGAAAACTACTTTAGGAGAAACGCAACCCTACGTCGTGCTGCGTTTTTTTAGGAGGTGTGAGAATCCCGTCCATTAAACAGTAACATCAATGCCTCTATCGCTTCCACAAGAAAGTTTTAAAACACCAAACACAAGCCCTGAACTACGCAGGAGGCAAAATTACGAATCCCACTATGGCCACGCCAAGACCCGCCCTACGGAGCAGCTTGATTGGTTGGGGTTAGGCATTTGACCTTGAGTCAGGTCAGGGGATAGGACTTGTACAAATGGGGTTACGTTAGTTTGCGTAAGCAGGGACGCCTGGCCAATAAATGCAATTGAAAGGTGGGTCTTGGCGTGGCCATAGTGGGATTCGTAATTTTGCGCCCGGGAGTTTGTGAAACAGCTAAATGTTTGCCAAACAACAAACCACAGTCGATCTCTCTCGCTCGTCTCTTTTCTTTCTCCGTGTATTGAAGCTGCCTTCAGGTGCTGTGTGAAACGTTGAGTTCTCTTAACGATTAAAACTGTTACTGTGAAATATAAAGTCTACTTGTGCTACATTGGGGGGGTTAAGGCAGCACGGAGCTGCGCCATACGAACCTGACAGAAGCGCAGAAGAGAAGAAGAGTGATTATGGAAAGCCAAACAGTTCAAATACATGTGATTTCTCACACATAAACAACATGTAAACAACACGTAAACAACACGTTTGTTACGTGGAAAGGAATAATAGCACCCAAACGCAGAGAGAGGCAGGCAGGCAGGCAGGAGAAAGTTGGCGTTTAGGATTTATTGAAAACAAAAAACGGCAGCACAGAGGCTGGAAAAAACACAGGGAAAAACTCACAGGAACAAAAGAACGCAGGGAAGATTCCAAACAAAGGCACATGGCTGAGACACGCTGACAGGGCACAAACAGGGCAAACACAAAACGATATGACAAGACACAAAGGGAACGCAGAGGCTAAATACGAGAGGTGATGATCAAACAAGGACTAGGTGACACAACAGGTGAAACACATTAGGGCGGGGCAGGACAATCAGACAGGAAAACACAGGAAGTAAAAGACAAGACAGAAAACCAGACTATCAAAATAAAACAGGAAACAGAACATAATACAAACAAGACACACAATGCACAATAACTATAAGACAAAACGGGACCAAAATACCAGACAGGAATAGAACAAAATACAAAGCAAAACACCGAAACCATAACAGGGTTGATTTTTCAGATGTAGACAACACGTTAACAGCACGTTGACAACACGTAAACAATGCGTAAACGTGATTTTGAGCCATTTGGCTACTTCTCCAGTTTTAATGGGCGAGTCTCCTGAGCTTAGGGTTAAACCATTTCTGTAAGCCTGGGGGACCACTATTTAACATCCAAGGATCCTCTCATTTCTTCCATTTTCCTTTCTTTGTCATTTCTTCTTTTATGTGTAACTTATAAAAATATATATTATTAATTTAAATTCAATAAATGTGCTATTCAATTTATTCTATAAAAAATAATTATCTATTCAAATTATTTTCATCAAGATAACATTACCACATTTTGCTCCACTGCTGCCTTTTTGGGGACATTCTAGCTTTGACACCATCCATCAAACTTTACAAACCAACAATAACAATAACCTGTGACACATACATGTATATATATTATACATAATAGTTATATGTTACTGTAAAAGTTGATTACTGTTTACTAGGTGCAATGCATGCTGGTTGTGAGGATATCACAGCAGATTGTTGTAGGGGGATGGTTGCGCCATGCCGAAAGATTTTTTTGTTGCATTGAAAGGGAGGCACAATTGAGTGTTGCATTTTTTTCTTCTTTCTTGCACATATTGTACAGTGGTTCCTGGTTATTTAGCTGTTGTATCTTTTTTTCTGTACAAGCTTTCTTTATATATTTGCATTTGGCAAATGTGTGTACATACTATGAGAAATAAATGTTTTGTCAAAAGTATAGTGTATGCCATGGCTGACGTCAATACTATTAAGCTGCCTAAATAGGGATGTAACGGTATGAAAATGTAACCTTGCGGTTATAGTGACCAAAATTATCACGGTTTTCGGTATTATCGCAGTATTTTTAAAAGTGTGTTCAATATGTTCAGAAAGCAACATAGCTGGCCAAGCAATCTGAATCATATAGGCCTACAGTAGCCTACATAATACAAATACATGAAACTGTATTTTTATGATTATCTTTATTGTATAAACCCTCAGACCCAATGTGTAACCAAAGCAAAAATTTTAGCTATTATTCATGGTTTTCTTTTCTTTTGGATTGAGGATGATATGCTGTTTCCCATGCCCAGGACATTGCCTCATTTTTCTACCTGACGGCTGCAAAAGGATGGATGAGATTGACCTGCTAATCTTAGCACACACACACACACACACACACAGGTCCTGAGGCAAGGCTGAATCTAGTTTTTGGGATGCAGAGATCCACAAGTACTATCTCTTGATACAAAAATATTCTTAACCACATATGCAGCACCGTAAAAAAAATATTTATAATAAAGCTCTACTTTAGTAAAGAAAAGCATTATGACAGAGCTTGTATAAAAACAACTGGTGTCTTCACCTAATAAATGTAGTCTTTTTGCACTATGAAGAGGAAAAATTCACTTTGTGATCAATGACAGGTTGTTTATTCATCCTAAATAGATTTGGCATTCACAACTCAGTTACAGTAAGCTGCTATATTTTAGGGGTTTAGTGAAGGCGGGTAATTTTCGACCCGCAGGACAAGGGTTGTATACACAAAAGGGAAGACAACACCAGGGTTAACAACAGCACACACATTCATCGGGAAAACATATTTGGCTCCTAGGAGGCAGTGCTAAATCAGGAATTGCAAAAATAACATTGAATATTGAGCTGAATTATCTCATCATCAACATCTCCACAGTAGATATGCACATGTGGGCCACCACTGGACAGGATGGGAGCTGTAGTTTTTAAATCAGGTGAAATATGTAACCGGAAACAATTTTTGGCCTCTAATATGTAAAGGGAAAAAAACACTTACACCTCACAGTGTGGTAGGCTACAGGCCCTGCGAATTTATGACTTTTTAAATATAAGATATTTTAAATATAGATTAAAAATAAAAAAAATAAAAGATTTTTGGCTTTTATTCAGACAGATTCAGCACAAACAAGTGTCAGGAAATAATTGTGAGAGACGGGAGGGACTGGGAAATGGCCTGGGGATAACCAAGTGTGTCACGGACACTGCCACACTTCTAGTGTTGGGAAGGATACTTTCAAAACGTATTCTGTTACAGAATACAGAATAGAATACATGCCCACAAATGTAATTTGGAACATATTCCATAACGTATTGTATACGTATTCTGAATACTTGGATTACTTCCACATTGAATTGCATTTTATAAGTGTAGGAATGCGGCCATCACATACAGCTTACCAAACAGGCTTATTCTGGTGTGTTCTTCTGTTCCAACTGGTATCTAAACAAGCAGATAGATTGTTGTATTTGCAATCCTGAACTGCATACTACAAAAATCTAACCGCAGTCTGAGCTACCACGAGGTCATTTTAGCTAAATGTTAATGCCAAAGGGCCTAGTAAGTCTTTGAACGGCTCTGGAGCTAGTAAATCAGCCCATAGGAGAATGTAAAGTCAGACGTCAACTTTAAAATAGCAATGCTTCTTCATGTTGAGTAATTTGGAGTAATTTGGAGCTTGGTTGCTATCAAGCAGAGATTATATTTCGTTCTCCCTGTTCTTTCTGTTTGAATTTCCGAGATAGAAACGCATTCCTGCCCTGGCTTTGTTGTGCCAGTTCCAACTCCATGTGACTGATCATGTAAATAACAAATTTTTTCGTTCATATTGGGGCTTCTGGGAAATGCATGGAGTTGCCTTAATTTATTCAGACAGTGAATACACTCGTGAAACAGAGAAGTAGTGTCATGTAATCCATTGATTTCAACAATGTAACTGTATTCTAAATAACAATTTAAATTGTAACTGTAATGAGTAACTGTATTCCGTTACAGAATACAAATTTGTATTCTGATGTAACGCCGGTACATGTATTCCGTTACTCGCCAATACGGCACACTTCATTTACTGACTCTTTGCCAGTCATTCAAATCAGGGCAGGGCCCATGGTGTGCATTCACATTTTTAAACCATTAGAAATAATGCTGAAGAGAAAGAGTTAAAATAATTGATGCATAATCGATTATATAATAGCAGATTTTAGATATTAGATTTGAGATATTAAGTATTAGATACAGCTGTGTGATCTGCACTGATCTGCAGAAGGCTCGATGTTGTGATAAACACTGCCACCCAGTGGCTGAAACAGGCACTTTCTTAAGGTGGAATCGAAACTTAAGGAGAACCTGAGGCGAATGTGGAGCCAACTTCATCCTCGTGAATTACGACCTTTTTTCCCTTAGAATTCTGACTTTATAGTCAGAATTTAAATAAATTTTTTTCCCATGTGGCCCCAATCCTGTTCAGAATGAATTACTCTCTCTCTCTATCTCTCTCTCTATCTCTCTCTCTCTCTCTCTCTCTCTTTATTGAAAGGTTTGTGAAAACGTGTTCACTGTGATTTAAAAAAAAAAACACTACTGACTGAGCATTTTGGACTAAATAATGGCACTGTAATCACGTAAAAAAAAAGTGAACTTTAGATCTACAGATTATTGATATGAGAGGCGGAGCAACACTGGAGGAACAGGACTGTTTTGGCGCCACAATCCCGAAATGAAAGTGAAAGAAACTCAGTGCTGCAGAGAGACGTCTGGTGTTCTCTATTATCAAAGTTTACAGCTTTTGGCTTTACCTGATAGGCTACATCATACATCAGAGACCCACGGGTGAGTACATGGATGATATTTAGTGTGTGTGTGTGTGTGTGTGTGTGTGTGTGTGTGTGTGTGTGTGTGTTTGTGTGTGTGTGTGTGATACACACAGAGAGCAACAACTATAAAGTGTACCCTTCTGTATAGTGCTGAAAAGATTTGGTGAAGTGCAGTTAAACTTAGTCAAATGTTCCTATTAGCACCAGTAGGACAATCTGACGGCATTAAAAAGAAAATAGGCCTAGTGTTTTCTAGGGCTGCCACCTCTTAGTCGATTAGTCGACTAAGACACAGCACATTTCTGGTAAACACAAGATTTAAAGTGGTGCTTTTGCAGGATTAATTGTGGAGAAACTCAGTTTTACAGATGGTTAATTAACTACATTTATATTGTGCTTTTCTAGTCTTAACCACCTCTCAAAGCGCACAGCTCTGTCAATTAAATCAACTAATCGATTAGTCGACAAAATCGTATAAGTGTTAGTCGACTAAGAATTTCTTTAGTCGAGGACAGCCCTAGTGTTTTTCTGTTTTCATATTAAAGTGGCCAATCATATAAACAAGAAACCAAAAAGCAAAAAACAAGTCTAATTTCTGTGTCAGAAATCATTTCAAATTTGTGGCTTTCTTTTCTCCATTGTGCACATGCGGTGAACGTGAGCGAGCACGCACCTCAGAGCGAAAAAGTGTAAAGCCCCTGACACACTAACCCGACTGCTGACCGTTGGCCGAAAAGGCAGTCGGACTGATCAGTCGGCTCCCCGAGGTTCAAGAAGTGCCTCAGAACACACCGAAGTGACACCGACTTGAGCAGCAGGCGGCGCTAATCTGTATTGTCGCCCACGTGGGTCTGGCTGCTCCCAGATTTTTCAACCGACCTGGTCTGTCAGCACCTTAATACTGTGTCAGATGTTTTAGTGATTACTGAGGGACTTAGTGATTCTGACAGATATTAGCCTTCAGCATCTGGTTCACTTGTTTTGATATACTTCCTGTAGGCTACGTTGCGTAATAATCATATAGGCAGGATTAGACCAAAATCAGTTTCCATGTTAAAAAGTTACACATCACACATTATCACTTTGTTATGACGTGGAGGAGAATTACTTGTAGCTTGTTGTTGTTGCTGTGTGTGGGTCTGTGTGGGATGTCTGTTTGTAAAGTACTGACAGTACAGGGGTTAGGGTATATAAGGGTATATAATATATAAATATATATATATATATATATATATATATATATATATCTTGGTATACGGAGTACAGCATTTTCAGAGAAGATTGATTTGCATGCATTAGATGCATTAGACTTGCTTAATAGATTAAGCAAGTCCCGTGATTTTGCCCCCTTTATTCGATTTTTAACGGAACTTTTAGACAAGATTGCTACGGCAGAACTTGAGTTATAGGCAATTTCCTGCTAGCCCGCCCTTTAGGATGTTCTTTGATTGATGGCTGCCATGTTTAATGGAGAATCTTGCTCATTTATATATGTATATATTATCTCAGTCCCGCAATGCCATATACCAATTTTGGTGTTGATAGGATCAAAATTGACAAAGTTCTATTCATTTGACTGTTTTTCACATCATGCAAATTAGGCAAAAATTCCATCACTGTGCACCTCTATGGTCCAAGGGGCTTTTTTGAAGAGCACATTGAGCTGCATATGTGTGGGCAATTTTAAGTCAATCAGACTTACGACCTGAGGGGCGTTTTCTTTCCAAAATTGCTTTTTTCGTTAATTGTAGCGCCACCATGTGGCAGATTCTGCTCATATTTCTTGGGAACTGAATGCACATCATTTCCAGTCATTTGGCCGAGTTTTGTGTTTCTAGCTCATTCCAGCTCACGGGAATTTGAGCCGCAGCCAAAGACGAAAAATAATACTAAATAAAACTAAACCTTCTGGGTTTGAACCCTAATTAGAGAACTTCAATGAATTGCAGAGACTACATGTTTATAGCAACATAGTCTTTATCGGGCTTGGGATGGACATAATATCATGAACACTAACTTTCTAATAACACTGTTGTACATAAATGCTTTTGATGCTGATCATGTTCAGTTTTGTTCTGTTTTTTTGATACTTTATCTAAGAATTGTGACTGATAAAGAACGGTTGTGTTCATTCAAGCAATAATCATTTTGTTATTGTTATTATCAGTAAAATTACCACCTTTCAAAAAAATATTTTTTTCATGGCTAAACGTATTTGCTGTAAAAAATGAAAATCTGAGAGATTTGCCGACACCTCATTTAAACCATTACATTGTGCAGTTTGAAGAGGAAGTGTGCTAGGACTCTTTGTGGTGATCTTTGGGACCCATACCTAATAATGCGAAAACAGTATGTAGGTGAGAGGAGTGAGAAAGTAATTGTTTTCCCTTTTGGTCTTGTTTTCTAGACATGTCTGCTGCCTGCAATTTCCTTTCTGAAGAGCACTTTCTGTGTTCCATCTGTCTGGATGTGTTCATTGATCCAGTCACCCTACCGTGTGGACACAACTTCTGCAAGAACTGCATCACAGAACACTGGAAGATTAATGTCCAAAGCCAGTGTCCCATGTGTAAAGATCTTTTTGACAGAAGGCCTTTGTTGCGGGTCAATACATTCATATCTGAGATGGCTGATAATTTCAGGATGTCAGACATAAAGAAAGTCAGCAGCTGCTCAGTGCACTGTGATGTCTGCCCTGAAACCAAACTGAAGGCCCTGAAGTCCTGCCTGGTGTGTTTGGCCTCCTACTGTGAAATTCACCTGGAGCTTCATCACAGAATCACAGGCCTGAAAAGACATAAGCTGATTGATCCTGTGGAGAACCTGGAAAACAGAATGTGTAAGAGGCATGATAGACCCTTGGAGCTGTTCTGCCAGACAGATCAGGTGTGTGTATGTCAGTTCTGCACTGAATCAGACCACAAGAGACATTGCATCGTTCATCTAATTGAAGAATATAAACACAAGAAAGTTAAACTGGAGAAGACACAGGCTGAAGTTCAACAGATGATAGAGGAGAGGCGACTGAAGGTTCAGCAGATGAAAGAATCACTGAAGCTCAGCAAGGATGATGCAGACAGAGAGACAGCAGCCGGTGTTCAGGTCTTCACTGCTCTGATCCAGTCTGTTGAGAGAGGCCTGGCTCAGCTCATGGATGCGATTGAAGAGAAGCAGAAAAAAGCAGAGAAACAGGCTGAAGGTTTCATCAAAGAGCTTGAACAGGAAATCTCCGAGCTGATGAAGAGACGCACCGAGGTGGAGCATCTCTCACACACTGACGACCACCTCCATTTGCTTCTAAGCCTCCCATCCTTAACCCCTGCTCCACCCACCAAAGACTGGACAGACGTTAAATTTCAGTCATCCTACAAGGGCACTGTGGGGAGAGCTGTGGCTCAGCTGGAGGAGACACTCAGTAAAGAGATGAAGGAGCTGTGTGCTGATGTTGATCTGAGGAAGGTTCAGCAATATGTAGTAGATGTCACTCTTGATCCTGACACTGCTAGTCCCTATCTCATCCTGTCTGACGATGGGAAACAAGTAAAGTGTAGTGATAAACCAAATGATGTCCTAGACAACCCATTGAGATTCTCCATCTGTAACGGTGTTTTAGGAAAGCAGAGTTTCTCTTCAGGTAGATTTTACTACGAAGTTGAGGTTGGAGGCAAAACTGAATGGGACCTAGGGGTGGCCAATGAATCGGTCATCAGGAAGGGAAAGATCAGATTGTCCCCTAAGAATGGCTTTTGGAGTATATGGTTGAGAAATGTAGATGAGTATAAAGCTCTTGCAGGCCCTGGTGTCCTTCTCTCTCTGAAGTCTCGGCCTCAGAAGGTGGGGGTGTTTGTGGATTATGAGGCAGGTCTGGTCTCCTTTTATGACATAGATGCTGCAACTCTGATCTACTCCTTTACTGGCTGCTCCTTCACTGAGAAAATCTGCCCATACTTCAGTCCTTGTAGTAATGGTGGTGGCACAAACGCTGCCCCCATGATCCTGCTCCCTCCATGCCAAACAAATTAGACATATCAATTGATTTCCTCTGCAAATCTCCTCAATAACTTTAAAAAATACTCTTATCACATAACTGTCAAAAGTATAATACAAACAGCAGGGGAGAAGTTGCTGAACAAAACTCAAAGTTTAAAATAAAAACACAGACACCACCCAAAAACAAGTTCACAGCTATTTTAATGTAAACAGTGACATGATTGCCACAACTTATCATGATTGACAGGTGTGCATGTAGAATCCCTTGCTTTATTGTCAGTTTTTTTTGTTTAAGATTATTTTTTGGGCCTTTTTGGCCCTTATTTTTATAGGACAGCTGAACACATGAAAGTGGAGAGAGAGGGGGAGTGACATGCAACAAAGGGCCACAGATCGGAGTCGGAACCTGGGCCGCTCCATATACAGTACCTCTATATATGGGCACGCGCTCTACCAGGTGAGGTTACTGAGGTAATCAATCAAGTGAGAATCAGGGTCATTTTCTCATAGACTTCTATAAAAAAACAAATTCTTTTTGCAAACATTGGAGTCACCCAATGCTGGAAATTAGATAGGATGCGGGTCTGAGGAACTTCCGCATTGGCTTCACCAGAAGCTTTGTCCAATATTTTAACAGTCTATGTCCCAAACACATTTTCTACCATTCAAGGGGCAGCGAGAGCCCTGAGACTGTTTATTTAACAATATATAAATAATGATAAGCAGAATAAGAATACGAGGTTAGCTGTCGCTTTTGCTGTTGCCAAAATGTTTATTTTCAATAAGTGGATAGGTAGAATTTCCTTATCAATTGAAAACCGCTAAACTGGATAGAGTGAGAGAGATGTGTGATGACAATTATTCCTTTTAGCAACCTAGTCTGTATACTGAAAGTCTCTTGCAAATGCTATTTTTTCTGTATCTATTTGTTAAACATTTCAGTATTTTAATGTAGTTTTTGTTTTGTTTAATTTGTACTGTGTGTTTGTCAGTTCACAACACTTTCACAAAGTGATGGTAGACTGATCTTTAAAGACAGTGTTAGATTTGTAGACTTGTCTAATGCGAGTTGGATATTTATACAAAAAATAGACTAAAAATCAGTGCAAATATGTCTAAATTTCTATTTAGCTAACTAGCTAGTAGTGTGGAATAAGCAATGAGAGGGGTAAGCCATACCAGTATTGTGTGTCACTATGGGTTTCCTCCCCCAAACTTAATTTGTGCATATGAAATAAATATCCAAAAGAAGAGATATACAATAACATAAGAAAATGCACCGGCGGGGATGAAAAAAACCCTGAGTGCTCATTATTATGGTATCCGTCAGTTTGTTGCTCAATGTTGTAATTATGATTGGTTATGGTTCGATTTCTTTACACTCATGTAGTTGTTGTGATGTTTATGTTGTGTAATGTGTAACCTAGGAAGTTTGCCTTCTTGCCTTGTATGGAATGCCGTTTTATTCACAATTAAATAAATGAATAAATACATAAATACATGAATAAATAAATAAATATGCCTTTGAAATACATCATAAAATAAATAAGTGAAAAACAAATGAGGCAATAAATACATAAATAATTAAATAAATTGAATTTTTTCATGGTACTTTTATTTCATAAGTCCACATTTATTTATTTCAAGAGACTTTTATTTTCCTAATGCCACATTTATTTATTTCACTCTCTATTTATTTCAAGTTCGTATATGCAAATTAGGGGGCGTGGCTATGTCTCAGATTCAGAACAGAGCCGTGGGAAAAAAAAGGCTGGCGAAGTGAGAGTGCAACACGACCGGCAGTTTGCGGTGCTGTGTGCCCAGCCCACAGTCACCTATTCTGGGGTAACTAGACCACCAACTAGCGCTGACCTGACTCGTGGTAGGCCTACTGTCCACTGCAGGTTGACATGACAGCTGGCGTTGTTAAGTGAGCTAGCGGGCAAACAACTGCTCTAATTCACATTAAACTGACCATTTCCGTTGAAGGTGAAGTGAGACAAGGTGAATGGGAATTTTTCTCGAAGAGAAACAGGTATCTCTCTCTCCCCCGCCCAGTGGCGGTTCTACACGGAGGCTTAGGGAGGCCCGTGCCTCCCTAGAAATGTCCCTGGCCACCCCTGTAGGCCCCCGTGCTAACCAAATAAAAAGTTTATTGATTTATTATGATTTTACACGCAAGCGCCAAAAGCGAAACTAATGTGCGACGCAACATTCTACACGGGTAAATTAGAGCGCCGCACCCAAACACTGTAGCCTGCCTTCCACGCCCACATGTGGTGCTGCTCGTTGAATGAGACACTACTCTTGGAGAGAGGAGATACGATTTCTCTGGTTGCAAGAGTTGAAGGTAAGCAAAACAATTTCATCTCGTAAGTGACTTGTTGTTCTTGCACATAACCGTGTTACTTTTGTTCCTCACACTGATAATTAAATGAAATTTGTAAATTTCTGGTCTTCATGTGTTTAGAACTTAATCATATTTAAGCAAACTCATCGAAGCAGAAGCGAATATCCAAATGTCAGTATTCTTGCTAAGTCTACACAATGTTGTGATGTAAACCACGTAACTTCATCCGTCTTGGCTGTTGCATTGCGATAATTAATACATTTGAGTAAAGTAATCAACAGGTTTTATGCCTGTGTTAAGTAGGGAGGGATGGTTAGGCAACAAAATGTAATGCTTGCCCCTACGTTTTTTTTCTTCTAATAGTTATCATGAAATGAGGAAGGGATATAGCGTCTTTTTATTTTGCCCCAGTAAACAAAAAAAGTGAGAAAAACAGCAGTGAGAAACAAATGAAGGTGTTGAGGAGCAGGAAGAGGGAGAGCCAGAGGAGTCGGTGGAGGATGGAGAGAGGGCATGTGATGAAAGTGAGGGCTCTGACACAGAGAGGGAGATTCCAGAGGGTGATGAGGAAGAAGAGGGTGAGGAGGATGAAGAAGAGGGTGAGGAGGAAGAAAACCTACAGGGACAGAGAGAGGAACAGACAGGGGGACAGCAAGTTGATCCATGTGGATCAAGTACTGCACCATCAGGTTTGTGATGAAGAAGGTTCTTACTATTTGCAAAGCAGTGCAATTACTATTTCATTGTAGGCCTACTGTGTCCTTAAAATGCTGCTTTCTGCAGTAAAGTCTTTTTTGTGTCAATGTGGCTTGGTTTCTTTTTTTAAGTAAATACTTGGCCTACATTTTGAAATACATGCATACAGTGGTATGCATAAGTTTAGAAACCCATGCTAAAGTTGACTAAAAAGAGGAAATAAAAAATTATTTTTTGGAAATTGATCTTAATGCCTTAGTTCAAAAAATGAGGAAAAATCCAAACTTTAAGACACCAGTTTTCTTTGTGAATGAATAATGTATCGTAAATAAATAAATGTTCTTCCTTAAAATACAGGGGGCATAAGTAAGTACTATGTTAAATTCCCATAGAGGCAGGTTGATGTTTATTTTTAAAGGCCAGTTATTTCATGGATCCAGGATACTATGCATCCTGATAAAGTTCCCTTGGCCTTTGGAATTAAAATAGCCCCCCCACATCATCACATACCCTTCACCATACCCCCACATCATCACATACACTTAAGGAAGAACATTTATTTATTTACGTCATTATTCATTCACAAAGAATATTGGTGTCCTTAAAGGTTGGATTTTTCCAACCTTTTATTCCTCTTTTTAGTCAACTTTGGCATGGGTGTCTAAACTCATGCATACCACTGTAAGTAAATAAATGTTGTAGTTGTGCACTATGTATACTCTACATCTTTCTACAGATAGCAGCAAGTCCAAGAATGATGTACCAGTACAGCCTAACTTGAATAGGCCTACATTCCCAACCATTTTGATGGGGGACAGAACACGGCGCTTCAGGCCAAACTGCTATAATCTTCATCCATGGCTTGAGTATTCTGTCATGATGGACTCTACATATTGCTATGCATCTAGACATTTTTCATTTTTTATGGCCCTACCTCTCTTGCACCTGCACTCATTCTTGTACAAAATAAATGTTTATATGATTTTAAAGTAAAATAAAGTTTATAATCTTTAAATATCATTTTTGCCATTTTTTATTGTGCCCCCCTGGTTAAACACTGGCCCCCTTAGTAAAATTTGTCTAGAACCGCCACTGCCCCTGCCTGTGCCTGCTGCGCTTTGTGTGTGTGTGTGTGTGTGTGTGTGTGTGTGTGTGTGTGTGTGTGTGTGTGTGTGTGTGTGTGTGTGTGTGTGAGACAGACCTCCAGCTTACATTGGGTGCGACAAGCTAGCAGCCCCGGCAGACGCTAGCTGGCTGGCCTGGCCACACCTCTAACTCAAGACTCTATTGAGAAAATAGTTAAAAACATAATGGACAAGCAGCAGCAACAACAGCTGGAATACAAAAAGGCACAAACAAAAACATGTCTTTCCTGTGGCCAGCCAAAGTCTAGCTATGAGAATGATGGTTCTTCCATCCACTTCTTTTATCAGCAAGACCCTGTCAGGTGTTTAGTGTGTATATACTGTATATTTTGCCCATTTCATATTTATTTTACATATTTTGTTTTGTGTATGTGTGACCTTGCACTATGGGGCTTGGTGTGTTTAAACTGTCATTGTTGTATTTAATAAACAAGACATTACATTAACCAATATTTACATGTCTCATTAATAAGTGCATAACATTAAGAGAACAGTAAAATGTGTATAATTGAATGTAAGAAATTGTAATGTTACACATACTAAGAAAACTAATATAAGGGAAGTCAAGTATTTGATACAACAGTGTCATTATATATTTTTAGTATGTATAGTATTTTAGTATTTACTAATATATATATTTTGTTTAAGGTATTTACTTGACTAAAGATTAAAAACATACTAATAAATACCTATTTATCTTTAATAATGCATCACAGACATTGCCCCAACTGGGATTCGAACCTGCGTCCAGATAATAATGATTAAATATGCAGGAAAAAACGCAGGTTGTTCAGCACCTTGGACAGCGTTAATAATGCTGCAACTCATTGGCTGTCACTGGCTTCCACCTAGGCGTCGGGTCTTATAGAGACAAAGTGAGAGAACCGTAAGTCTCCCAACAGACACCAGATAATTAAACTAGGTAGACTATTATCTGCATTATGTCAAATGTCATTAAAAGAGTATTATGTAAGATCTTAAAAAAACTATGAAGCATTGAGCAATTTAAAAATGTAAACAGCTTTGTGGATTTGAGACTCAACTTCCAGACTTGGTCCATACAGCCACGACAGCCGGGGTCTGGGGAAGTAGAGAGAGGTAGTATCAGTTACTACACTACAAAATCTGGGAGGGAAAAGTGAAAGAGCAGTGCTTGACCCCCGTGCTACACTTTTTCACCAGGTCACACACTTTCCTCACACGAGTAAACACTACTACTGATCACTAACCAGTTGTTGTTGTTTTTAAAGTGCTAGAAAGGATTGTGAATTTAATTGCTAGTCCAGTCATTTCATTGCCCAGTAATTCAGAGCCTATTTTCCAGTTCTTGAGGTGATAAAATCTCCAGCATGTGATCAAGATACCAGCCTATCCTGTCTGACCATCGTCCAATGGAGCTGGAGAATCAGAAACATTGACCCTGACGTGATTTGAACACACAACCTTCTGATCTGGAGTCAGACGCGCTACCGTTGCACCACAGAGTCTGAAATGCTGTTAACCAAACTGGTGACAAGTCCAACACTGGGGGGAGACATTGATTAAAAACATTGTAGTAGTCAGTTTAAAGGTGAGTTACAAAGGCTATTTTCAGGTTCATACTTGTGTTTTGTGTTTCTTCTAGGACATGTTTATATACTTTGATATTCAAAAGACACTTTATTTTTCATATACGGCCCATGGATGCAGCACCTGTACTCTCTGTTGTAGAGCTGTCTCTTCAAAATCCTTCCTAAAAAGCCCAGTCTGCTCTCATTGGTCAGTGTTTCCAGGTCTCTGCATCATTGGCATCTGAAGCCTTTAAACCAAAAACTAAACAACCAGATAAGTTCCAGCAGGAATGTGATCTGAAATTGGGGAGAAATGAACATTATGTGTGTCTACCACCAGTCTACACGTTGTACTACTGTAGTCTACTGTTTAATATGCAGCTACGAGCTCCCCTCTGCCTTCCTGCACTAAATCCAGATGGGTCACCAAAGAAGCTTTATAAAGCGCTGAAGGTAACTTATGGTTAACGTGTCTCCAACAAATCCACCAGATCAAATCCATCATGTTAAAGATTCAGTAGCCTACTATATAAATATGGCAAGGAAGATAAATTAGGTAAATTGCTCTATTTTCTGCCATGTGTGACAGCAGTGAGACAGACACAGCTTCGGAGTCAGGCAGTCAGATTTTCATCAGCAGTCAGGGAGAGCAGGATGTGCATGGAGAGGAACCAAATGTGTTCAGCAGTTTAGCTCAGCCCCGCAGTGAGCATGGTAGCACTCTAAACTGTCTAAAGTGCACAGCATTTTATGATACATTCATTACTCTGAGACCTGATCAAGTGGTAGAACTAGAGAGAAACACCAGAAAGCAAAGTAGAGAACCACTATGGCATGATGCGCGCAAGCTGGGCATAACAGCAAGCACAGCCAGCAAAGTGCCTCAGCGTGAGACAACTGACCCAGATAAGTTTCTTGCTGAACACCTGTATCCAAGGTTTCAGGGGAGTCGGGCCACAAGGTACGGGAAGGAAAGTGAGGGACTTGCAAAGGAGCATATTAAAGAGAGGGGCTGCAGAGTGATTGAAAGGGTTGGTGGTGTGTGCAGGAGACCCATGGCTGGCAGCTTGCCCTGATGGTATCATTGATAATAAGCTACTAGAAATAAAATGCCCCATCACCCTCAGTGCATGCACATCCATTAATGATGCATTCACTGCTAAAAACCAAGACATCAGAGTGGAAGACGGGCAGTACATTATGAACCCAAAAGGCCCCCAAGGCTACTATAGTCAGGTACAGTCAGGGATGCACTGTCTCGGGCTACAAACAGCCAGTCTTGTTATTTGGACCCCACTACAACACCTGGAGCTTGATGTGCCTTATGACAATGACTTTGCCATCACATATATGCAAAAAAGACTACGTAGCTTCTACTTTAAACACATGCTGCCAAAAGTTGTGGATGAATTTGTTGAGGGAAGACTGCAGTTGAGCAACAACTACATGGAAATGGTCTCAAAAGCAGCTCATTAGTGCAGAATCAGAATCAGAAAATGATTTATTATTATTATGACTTATAATTTATTTGCCTTGGTGGTTGGTCCAAACATAAACATATTTAACATTGATATGAAATAAACATATATAGTAAATACAGAAACAAATATGTACAATATAACTGATAGATGTATTTTAAGTACAACAATTTGATAACACTGACAAAAAAAGAGGCTGTATGAATTAGTGCAGGATGTGCAAATGTTTATGATATATAGATCTCATGTGTTGTTTGAATGATGAATTAGTTCCATTCAGAAAGCCTGGGAGAAGAGGAAAAAAGTTCTTTATCGAGATGATCTGTAGATGAGGATTTGTTGTTGTATATACTGTGTGTGTGTGTGTCTGTGTGTGTGTGTGTGTGTGTGTGTGTGTGTGTATATATTTGTATATGCGACTGGAAGACGTTTGCTAAATAAGTTTGTGTTTGTTAAACTAACTAACTCTAGAATCAGACCAACATGGCAGGGCAGAAGGGCCATGGCCTGTTTTTTTCTGAAATTCATCAATCAATAAATTATTTATTGCTAGTTGTTGGTGTTCATTACTGAATCTATACTGTATTACTGACTTAGCGTTACGGGGAGGTCATAGAGTAGCGATGAATGTAGTAACGAACGTAATAATCAGTCCTGCTTTATTTAGGTACCAGTGGTTTCCCCAGATTTCAGTCGATTTTTAGTCAATAGTTTGTCTGTTATCGTTTCTCCGTTTGATCATGCTGACTGGAAAATTCTGTAACACTTCAGTCTTCCTATGGCCCTTTCCACGTGGATTCTCACTCGTGACATTTTTCTAGAGTGTGTCACCTCTAATCCTGTCAGTTGTTTTCTTCCCTTTGTAGATGCTGGGACGTGGAGACGGACACATTTGGTGGCAAAGTATTCAGGAAAATTTAAGCCTCGATCAACAATTACGTGGTCTCCTTGTTCAAGAAGGTCAATCAACCCAGAATTCTTTGTTATAACCTTGTCACTAGCATGACTCTGGAACTCTTTAGCCATTACCTCGAGCCATTCATGGAAGATGTATGACAGTTCCACAACTCACTCTGAAGAGAAAAGCTAGGTCTTGATGAGTTAAGCCTAGACGAAGCTTCATCAGGACCACGAGAAACTGCTCAGGATGGGTAAGTATGGTTGATGATGCATTCCATTTTGTTGTCAGGTAAGTGAGAAGGGTGAAAAACACAGAGGCAGATGGTAGACCGGTGTAAAAATGAGTGTGCTTCTCATCATTTAAAATAAAATCGGACTTGCTACCAGACATATAATCTTGTTGGTGTTTTTCTTGAGATTCCAGTTTCTTCTCCAGTAAAGCCAGTTTTCTCTTCAATTCAGTGTTTTCATTTTATAGCTGGTCAATGTCTGCCAGTGACAGATCTGTACCCAACACAGCAGTGCATTCCTCTTCATGGTCAACATGGCTGACCTCTATGGAACACAACTAGAGATTGTCTACCCTGGCTTCTCTGGTACCTCTCCAACTTCTGAAAACCATGGACGTCTTCTTTGTGTGCAAATATTGATGGAACATAATCTGGGTGACATAGGTCCACTGATGGTGGTAAAATAAAACAAGTGACAGAAACAGTTAGTGTTGACAATACTGTACATTGCTGAGCATCATACATTCCTGGCATAATCCATATATGGTTACATGTACTGTACATCCCTGTGTACATGTTCATTCCTGTGTATAAAGTGCACTCTTTTTACGATAAAACCATGATCACGTGAGACACAAACTGGGTCTAGAGGGCAACTGGAGCAATTAAATTACTGTAACTTTAGGTTATTTATTTGTATAGCGTATATTGATGAAAAAACAATGTTGCTCTTATGTTTTGGGAAATCTTTCTTAGGTTACCACAACAGAAAATACTCGGGTAATGTAACGCTGTCAAGTAATTGGAAACAGGTGTCACGATACTAGTCAAAATGTAGCTAAAGCTGTCAACTGACGTTACAACACTGGCGCCGTAGCATTGATCTAACGTTACAGTTTAGCTAGGTAGCTACGATCAATTAGTGAAGTAATTTAGAACTATTGCAGGTTTTTTTTTTACTGGCAGCTAGCTATCACTTAACATGAGTTTGTTAGCTGAAACAAAGTCCTTGAACTCTTGCCTGGCTGCCAAGCCTCTCTTCGCACAGCGGTTGCACCCATAGACTACAGTCTATGGTTACACCCTGCTACGCCCTGCTATGCTCTGCTGTGCCCTGCTACATCCTGTAACGCCCTGCAGTGCTCTGCTATGCCATGAACTACTACAACTCCACCCCCAACCGGCACCGTCAGACACCGCCTGTCCGAGCTTTCTCCCTAAAAGGGAGTTTTTCTCACCACAGAGCTTTCTTCCTAAAAGGAAGTATTTCTCTTTCTTCCTAAAAGAAGTTTTTCTCACCACCGGGCTTTCTTCCTAAAGGAAGTATTTCTCACCACCGAGCTTTCTTCCTAAAGGGAGTTTTTCCTCGCCACTGTCGGATTAAATGCTTGCTTTTGGGGGAGTGTGGTCTAGACCTACTCTATCTGTAAACTGTCTTGAGATAACTCTTGTTATGATTTGATACTATAAATAAAATTGAATGGTATAGTATGTCAAAAAAAGAGAAAAAAAGCCATAGTATAGTATGTCGAAAAAAGTCATAGTTGTCACGCACGGAAGGAGCAGGAGTCAGATTGGAGTAAGTGCAGTGAGCTTTATTCACAAAGATCCAACAGAGAGTAGTATTAACAGGCAGGATACCGGCAGGAGACGAGGTAATGCTTAGAGCAGCAGCAGACAACAGGATGCTAAACAATAGGTAAGTACTTGAATGGAAAACACAAACTGAAAGTCCATGAAAACCAACAGAAAAGTCCATGTAAACCTGACAATAGTATAGTATGTCAAAACAGTTATTAAAAAAAGTCATAGTTTAGTATGTCTAAAATAGTCATAGTTTAGTATGTTAAAAAAATCATATGTTGAAGTGATAAAAGCAGTAGTATTTAGAAAAAATAAATGATAAAAAAAAGTTATTATAAAAGCCATAGTATAGTATGATGAAAAAAAAGTCATAGTATAGTATGTCGGAAAAAGTGATGAAAAAGTCATAGTATAGTATGTTGAAAAAAAGTCATATTATAGTACGTCCAAAAAAGTCATATGTTGAAGTGATAAAAGCAGTAGTATTTAGAAAAAAAAGTGATAAAAAAAGTCATAGTATATATAAACATATATATTATTTATGGTGCCAAATCATAACAAAAGTTATCTCAACCAAAACCATGCAGCCACATTCAACAACTCAACTGGCTGCACTAGTGTGTTTTTTAGCAGTGAAAAGTTCAGTATACTGTATAAATTACTTAA
This sequence comes from Perca flavescens, assembly GCF_004354835.1. Taxonomy (NCBI): domain Eukaryota; kingdom Metazoa; phylum Chordata; class Actinopteri; order Perciformes; family Percidae; genus Perca; species Perca flavescens. Next base: position 26,158,837 of record NC_041353.1, on the reverse strand, counting down.
TTCAGATTCTAATAATTCTATTCATAATGAGGCACAAGGCTCCAGACCAGGGAGTAAGGACTAAAGGTTAAAGAAGCAAGCTTGGGACTGGGAGGTCGTCAGTTCAATCCCCAGACTGGCAGGATAAAATCTGGGTGGGGGAAGTGAAAGAGCAGCACTTGTCCTTCCCACTGAGGTGCCCTTGAGCAAGGGGCCCTTAACACCAATGGCTCCAGTGGAGCTGCTCAGCAGCAGTGGTCAGGAGATCAGATTGTGGTTGTACCAGGCAGCTTTGAATGTGGAACACAGTGATGTAGTCCACGTGATACACAGGCATACGCAGTATATACCCACTAAGAAAGCTCCAGGATTTCCATATACCCACTTAAAAATGCCCAATGACACACTACAACATACTTTTTGTTTGTCTTCTTCAAATAGGCTAAATAAAGGTATTTCCACTGTAAATTGGTGCATAACAGTGTATCCAAATTCCGAATACAGGAAAGGAAGTCGTTGACGCTCAAAACTTCCCTGGGGGAGGACACCCAGACCCCCCCAAAAGGCAAATTCTGGCCAATATATATACAGTATACCCACTATCATATATTAGACTACACTACTGGTAGGACATGATGGCTGGCTTCTTGGTGAGTTAACATGTAGAAATTATAACCATTTGTCCTGATGTAGACTATAATTATTATTATATATTATTATTATAATTACTAACCTAGCTCTGGGGAGTTTACTCCCCGGAGTCCTTATGTTTCTTCTCCGCAGAGCTATGCTCTTGAATGTGAAAATGTTTGTTGTTATGCTTTTCTTGGCCAGGTCGCCATTGCAAATGACAACCTGTTCTCAACGGCCTAACTGGTTAAATAAAGGTTAAATAAAATAAAAATGAATGTCAAAAAGGTTATAAAAAATAGCCATAGTATGTCCAAGGTTTCTCCCTAAAAGGACGTTTTTCTCACTACCGAGGTTTCTTCCTAAAGGGAGTTTTTCCTCGCCACTGTTGAACTAAATGCTTGCTCTTGGGGGAATTACTGGAATTGTTGGTAAATTATAGAGTGTGGTCTAGACCTACTCTATCTGTAAACTGTCTTTAGATCACTCTTGTTATAAGTTGATAAAATTGAATTGAATTGAATAGTATAGTATGTCAAAAAAGCCATAGTATATTATGTCGAAAAAAGTCATAGTATAGTATGTCGAAAAAAGAGAAAGTCATATGTCGAAAAAGTCATTGTATAGTATGTCAAAAAAGTCATATTATAGTATGTCGAAAAAAGAGAAAAAAAATCATAATAGTATGTTGAAAAAAGAGAAAAAAAGTCATAGTATAGTATGTCAAAAAAGTCATAGTATAGTATGTCAAAAAAGTCATAGTATAGTATGTCAAAAAAGTTATAAAAAAACCATAGTATAGTATGTCGAAAAAAGAGAAAAAAAGCCATAGTATAGTATGTTGAAAAAAGCCATAGTATAGTATGTCAGAAAAGTTATAAAAAAGCCATACTATGGTATGTTGAAAAAAGAGAAAAAAGCCATAGTATAGTATGTTGAAAAAAGTTATAGCATAGTACGTCAAAAACGTTATTAAAAAAAGCCATAGTATCATGGTTGCAGCTGTCCCGGTGGTCCTACTAAGCCCTGTTACACCCATAGACTGTTAATATACAGTGTGTTGATAATAGATAAATAATATAAATAAATAATAATATAAATAATAGACTGTTAATATACAGTCTGTTAATAATAGATAAATAATAGGGGTGTGACGAGACGCTTACTCCACGAGACGAGACACATCACGAGATTGGGTTCACGAGAACGAGACGAGACGAGATTTTAAATTTTTTTTTAAAGAAATCCTCAATGAATATATGAATGGAAATTTTATTCAACTGAAAAATCACAAAATGCAAAACAATTTGTGTGCATTTTGAAATCAACTATTAATGATGAATGTTATTTAACTTTTTTTTACTATTTTAATGAATCATATGCAGTAAAGGACGTGCAAACACTGCAAAATGTTTTGTATAAACTCTACCAACTGGCTTCTGCCTTGTACAATTTCACATGAGAAATCTAACTCCTTTCCACAAATCGAACATAAAAAAATAAACAGTATGTGTAAATAAAATAAATGTGTAAATAACAGAAAAACTTTAAATGCAAACAGTAAGTGTATCAATAACCAAAGTACTGCTCTCTCAAAACTACAAGTGCAAACAGAAACAATTTTTTTCTATAAGATAAACTACACAGAACAGCCTAAGATATGGTCATGTTCTTTTTCAAGAATATAAGCATGTCAACTATTTCTGGCAGCAGTTGAGACCTTTCGGCAGTAACTATGTCTCCTGCAGTAGAAAAAACACACTCACTTGGAACTGAGGTAGCAGGGATGGAAAGGTATGCTTTGGCAAGTGGAGACAGCAAAGGATATTTAGGAGTTGCCGAAATCCAACATTTTCCACCACAGAAAATGGCCTCATATCAGCTGCAATGAAAACGCCTATGTCCCTCGTTATTGCCGTGGCTCTTGCAAGGCAATTATTTGCAGAGATGCAAAGGCTTCTAGAGTTGTTTGCCCTTTTAATGTTTTCGTCGCGGGTGCAGTAGTTAGTAGAGAGCTGTGGTGGTGCTGTAAGTGTTTTTGCATAGTGCTCCTGTTATCCGCGGTATACGGCATTTTTTTCTTACAATGTTTACATATTGTGTTCGTCTTGTCTGTCATTCTTTCGCCGTTTATTATTTCCGCAGGAAAACCAAAATGTTGCCACACAAATGATTTAAAAGTGGCAGGGGGATCTTCAATAGTAATTTCACGCTCCATCACGCTGACATCACATCGCCTCACGAGACAACTTTTCACCTCGACGAGAAATCTCGTCACGTTTTAATCTCGCGAGATCTCGTAAAACGAGATCTCGTCACACCCTTAATAAATAATATAAATAAATAATAATATAAATAATAGACTGTTAATATACAGTCTATGGTTGCACCCAACTACGCGGACCCACCTTCAGTCTGCTCATCAGTCTCACTTTCACGTCGTCGGTAAAACCCGTAAAACCTAGCTAAATAGTAAACAGACGCATCTGGACCGGAAGTTAACTTTGGGCCAGACGCATCACCATGACAACTCCGAGCTTTTGCATTTATCAGGCGTTACCCACAATTCCAATGGGCATCCTCAGCCAAATCAAAGCCAATAATTTGAAAAGTAAAGCAATTTAAAGGAGAATTCCGGTCGATTTCAACCCGTAGCTCTGTTGTTTGTAAATCAGGACTACTGTCATTAGCGAGAAAAACGAAAACAAACGGTGCCGCCTACACCGAGTTATCCTCCTGCTAGATTTTGCACCCAACAGTCTTAAACAAGGCTTAAACAGGGCAAGTTTTAAACGTGTTTTTAGCCTCTAAACGTGTTCGAAATGTCATTACTAGTGCTTAGCCATGTGCAGTTATTCCTTACGAGGGAACACAGCGAATTTGACGGCAGTAGATGTGACAGAAAGGCATAAAAGTTGTGTTAATCCTTACCTCTGTTCATGTACTGCTTTCCGGTCAAGTCCTCACCAATCGAGTGCCGATCTCATACAATCCAATAATCCAAAATGTATTTTATCCACAAAAAAACGATTTGCCGAGGTCCTTTCCATAGTAATGAGCATGTATCAACAGGCTGTAACCTGACACCGCAGTGAAGCGGAGCTGCTGACCTACAGTTCAAAAGTTCAGGAGCTCATTTGCATAGGTAACCTAGCAACGACGGAGCCTGCCTGTCGGCAGAAGCAGGGAGGAGCTCACAGAGCTGGCAGACGGAGCTTGGAGTTAGATCAGGACTAATATGAGAAAATGCTTCGAGTTTGTGCCTTTCCAAATTGCGGCAACCAAATGAAGAGATATTTGAGCTTTCACCGTCTACAACCTCCGCAGCCGGGAGATTTTACCGTTATGGCTGGTTGCACTTCAGCTCCCTTGATAACATTAGCTACATGAGAGAGATTACCGTGTTTGCAGCGAACATTGACTTCACCAAAAAGAGCGTCAAGTCCCGGTATCTGAAGGAAAATGCCATTCCTAAAGCGAAAAGACCAGCTGCAGACAAATTGGAGGTAACGTCTTTATGATTTATACTTTCCAAGGCTATTGTAATTCTCACTTTTTTTTTTTTGTAAAGAAATGTTTCACGGTGTTGGTGAATTCTTGAAAAAAAAAAAAAAAAAAAAACACTAAATGTTGTAACTCCCGTTACTGAGACCCGTGTATGATATTACCGACATGTAATTAGTAATGAGTTATATTACTGCGTTACAGCAAAAATGTATATATTACTGTAATTGCCTTACACCCAACACTGATTATGATAGATGCATCCTCAATGTTACTGTTTTGGCCATTGAGTCTGACTACAATGCTCTTTCTCCTTCTTACTTATTTAGGGGACACCATCCAGTGACATAGAGACAGAATTAGCTGCAGTGCCACAGTCAACTCCCAAGAAGGCGTCCAGCTGGTCATCCAGCCAGTTTCAAAATAGTTATTTCAAGTCCACAGAAGAAAAAAGCCCTTACCCCGTCATGGACAGAGAAGAAGGCGACTGCTTTGTAACATAGCCCCAGTTCCTCTGCTGGATAAGAGTGAACTGGTTGCTCAAGCCAGGTCACATTATAAGGGCATGTTCTAGGCCTAGGAAAAGAGTACTGAACTATTTTTTCTTTGTACACTTCAGACTATGCTGCAGCATGATTATGTATAAAACCACACACTGTACTGTACATACTTTACATTAATTGTGTCTAGATTGTGATATTGTTATTTCCTTTTTTTTTGAAGTAAAGACATAAAAGCTCAAATACACAAAAGCACAAATGTAATGTGTATTGTTATATTATAAAACCACTATAACAGACAAGTGCAGTATAGAACTGTACAATGTACTTATTCTTACAATTTATTTATTCTTACAATTTACTTATTCAACTTTACTTGTACAATATACATATTCTTACGTTTTCCTAATATAACTGTGCAATTGCTTTATTTATTCCTAGTAATGGCCATACCAAGTATTACTAGTAATGATAGTTTTTGACTCAGAAAATGTCCTCTGCCTCTTTGAATCCTGTGTAACTTCCAGTTGGGGAGGGGTACTCTTGTCTGATTGCTGCTATAACACAGGTAGGCAATGTTCTTCTGGTGCCCCGGCCAAGGCACTCTCCTCTCAGAACCCACTCCAGAATCACCCGGTAGGCCACGAGTCTGCATTGGCTGGGAGGGGGGGGGAGAGGGAGAGCTTTGGTTATTTCACTAAAGAAGTGAGGCATTTATTTATAATAAATAAGGGCTTTTCATCATACTCAAAGACACTTTACAGTAAAAACCAGCACATACATCACATTAAAAACAGATAAGCAATAAAACCAACACATACAACAAGCATATTTAGAAGCAATTAAAAACAATAAAAACAGTAACTATCAGGTGAGAAATGTAAGATTATTGTATGTGGAAAGCTAATCTGAAGAGGTGTGTTTTGATTAGTGTTTTGAATGTGTATTTACAACTAAAAACAAATGTACCTAAGCTAGACAGAGTCACGAAAGCCTGTTGTACTCACTCATTAGACAGCTGGCCATCAGGTCTGTCCGGTTAGATCATCCTTATAGATCAGATGGGGAAACCTCTCTGTATGGGCGAAACAATGTCCGTTGACCCGTCCAGACCAGGCTGGATCCTTACAGCACAGGCTTTCTTCCTCGGTGGTCATTGCGATACAGTATCCACACGAGAACCACCATGTACCCGCATCAAGTACAACCAGCCATAACGGTAAAATCTCCCGGCTGCGGAGGTTGTAGACGGTGAAAGCACAATCTCAAATATCTCTTCATTTGGTTGCTGCAATTTGGAAAGGCACAAACTCAAAGCATTTTCTCATATTAGTCCTGATCTAACTCCAATCTCTGTCTGTCAGCTCTGTGAGCTCCTCCCTGCTTCTGCCGACAGGCAGGCTCCGCCGTTGCTAGGTTACCTATGCAAATGAGCTCCTGAACTCTTGAACTGCAGGTCAGCTCCGCTTCACTGCGGTGTCAGGTTACAGCCTGTTGATACATGCTCATTACTATGGAAAGGACATTTTGGATTATTGGATTGTATGAGATCGGCACTCGATTGTTGAGGACTTGACCGGAAAGCAGTACATGAACAGAGGTAAGGATTAACACAACTTTTATGCCTTTCTGTCACATCTACTGGTCAAATTCGCTGTGTTCCCTCGTAAGGAATAACTGCACATGGCTAAGCACTAGTAAGGGCATTTCGAACACGTTTAGAGGCTAAAAACACGTTTAAAACTTGCCCTGTTTAAGCCTTGTTTAAGACTGTTGGGTGCAAAATCTAGCAGGAGGATAACTCGGTGTAGGCGGCACCGTTTGTTTTCGTTTTTCTCGCTACTGACAGTAGTCCTGATTTACAAACAACAGAGCTACGGGTTGAAATCGACCGGAATTCTCCTTTAAAATCTGAAGTCAGTGTCTGCAGTGACTATGAGACAGAGAGAAGGTGTCCTACATGGGAAATAAAAAACAAAACAAAAATGCACCCTCAGTGAAACAAAATCGACATTGGAGGCCTTTAAATACAGCTCGATTTCGTTTTAGCATCTGTAAGCAGTGGTGTGGCTGCGAGACTGTGAAGCTGAATGATAGTTTTTGATGGCGTTGCTAGAGTGGTGTAGTATCTGATACTACCTCTCTCTACTTCCCCAGACCCCGGCTGTCGTGGCTGTATGGACCAAGTCTGGAAGTTAAGTCTCTAATCCACAAAGCTGCTTATATTGCTCAATGCTTCATAGTTTTTATTTTTTTTACATTTGACATAATGCAGATAATAGTCTACCTAGTTTAATTATCTGGTGTCTGTTGGGAGACTTACGGTTCTCTCACTTTGTCTCTATAAGACCCGACGCCTAGGTGGAAGCCAGTGACAGCCAATGAGTTGCAGCATTATTAACGCTGTCCAAGGTGCTGAACAACCTGCGTTTTTTCCTGCATATTTAATAATTATTATCTGGACGCAGGTTCGAATCCCAGTTGGGGCAATGTCTGTGATGCATTATTAAAGATAAATAGGTATTTATTAGTATGTTTTTAATCTTTAGTCAAGTAAATACATTAAACAAAATATATATATTAGTAAATACTAAAATACAATATATACTAAAAATATATAATGACACTGTTGTATCAAATACTTGACTTCCCTTATATTAGTTTTCTTAGTATGTGTAACATTACAATTTCTTAAAACTTTTGCATTCAATTATACACATTTTACTGTTCTCTTAATGTTATGTGCTTATTAATGAGACATGTAAATATTGGTTAATGTAATGTCTTGTTTATTAAATACAACAATGACAGTTTAAACACACCAAGCCCCATAGTGCAAGGTCACACATACACAAAACAAAATATGTAAAATAAATATGAAATGGGCAAAATATACAGTATATACACACCAGGCCAGCTGACAGGCTTGCTTGGGCCCGGGACGAGATAATCTTAGATGGGCCCCCCCTCGCGCCCAGATCTCTCTTTTTCCCTTGCTCTTCCTCTCTTCTGCTCTTCCTCTCCTGTTCCTTTCTGCTCTTCCTCTCCTCTCCTCTGCTCTTACTCTCCTCTCCTCTCCTCACATCTCTCACTGAAATTAAGTGTGTGATCAGTCTCTGATCCATCCTCTCTCTCTCTCTCTCTCTCTCACCGGTAGCCTGACTCCGTTGCGGGGCATCACTCTGTCACCTGACAGCAGTAATAAAAAGCTTTTATGTAACTCAAATATTAGGCTACATATTTTTTTCCACAAATAGGCCAATTTAAAAAAAGATTTTTTTAATTATTCCATAATTTAATGAAGGCCCAGTCCTTTTCGACCTCCCACCTCAGTTTTTCTGACTTATAAAAGGCAGACTCCTGGAACTCTTTCCGGGTCATCTCCTTCACCATGTGAATAGAAAAGACTTTAGCAGGGCAGTAAATGTACTTCCCTGCTCCTCCAGGGAATCCAGAGTGAATATGAGGACTGTTTGGGCCCTGCTTCAGTTCCATTGTGCAAAACCGACACTTGCGACCTGTGGGCTGGGACTCCTCTGTGGTGGTCCTTTTCCTCTTTTGCTGTCCTCTGTCCTCCACCCTTTTCTTTGTGGCATCTAGTTCTTGCTGAAAGAACTCTGTCTGTGCAAAGTCATTAAAGGGCATTTTTGGGTTTGTCAGACCTTCAGCACCATAGGCTTTAAAAACCTTAGTGGAGCAGTAGAAATACCTGACAGGGCCTTGCTGGTAAAGAAGTGGATTGAAGAACCATCATTCTCATAGCTCGACTTTGGCTGGCCACAGGAAAGTTTTTGTCTGTGCCTTTTTTTTGTTCTGGTTGTTGTTGCTGCTGCTTGTCCATTATGTTTTTAACTATTTTCTCAATAGAGTCTTGAGTTAGAGGTGTGGCCAGGGTCTGCACTAGTGGTGGTGGATTAACAACTGCAGCAGGCATGGTAACAACTGGCACACTGGTAGTGGTACTCCCCTTGGTCAGAGAGTGCCAGAGTTCCTGCTTCTCTTGCAGTTTCTCCGGGCTGGTGTTTAAAGAGGAGCTGGTGTTTAACAGTTTGCTGAGGTGCTTTAAATACTGTGCAATATGTAGTTTGGCTGTTTTGGGTCTTTACAGGAGTTGTGCTCTAGACCAGCATAGTCCTGGTCTACAAGCTTGAGCATGTCCTTCTGGCCACAGTGTTTATTAAGCAGGTCGTCAATAGCCTTTTTCATAGGGGTTGGCCAGCGCTTGTGGTCCAACACAAACACCCTCCCACCTGTCTTCACAGGTCCAGTGCAAGCACCAGGTGGTGAGGAAAGCAAGGGGAGAGACAGAGGACTTCTGGTTTCTATAACAACAAAAGACAATATTATTTACAATAAGTCATTCTGGCCCAAAAAAAATAAAACAAACAAACCACAAAACAATTCATACACTTGTATGGGTGAAAACTCACTTTCTAGTTGGTAAGTTTGTTTAGAAAATGGCTGATGGATGATTATGTTTATGTAAAAGTCTATTCAATAACACATGACATAAAGTTCTCATACTGTCTCCTCTCTAAGAAAAGAAAGATGTAACTCATTTCTAAAGGCTATTAATATGATTGAAACCTAGACACTGCTACTGATACAGACGTTTTGTCCACCACTTTGTCAAGTGTCAAATGTTTACCTGGCTCTGTCTGAGGCTCAGGAGTTGAACTTGGAATCCCATCTGGTTTACCAGCAGGAGGGCATGCACTAGGACAATAGGTAGAACATCAAACACAAACATGACCAGAACATGGTCAACATGAGACGGACAGCTTTAAGTCATGCTTCATATTGGGATAAGAACTCATGGTCCCAGAGTTGTCTGCTGATGCGGGACGTTTGGGTTAAGAACCTCTATCTGTTCCAGAAGCCTGTGGTGGTCTGGCAGTTGATGATACTAGTGCAGAAACAGCTGTAAAACACAACAAAATGATATACAGTATATGACATATACTATATAGAACACAGGATTAATATCAAACAGGCTGAACTTTAAATCATTAAGAATCTTCAGGCAGTAGAAACAAACAAATAAAAGACAACAAATGTTTACTCACAGCTTTGCTCATGTTGCTTGGTAGGAGAAATGCTCAGCATCACTCTCTCCAGCTCTTCATCTTCATCCATCACTGTGATGCAAACAGATAAACATTAGTATTGGCTAAAATGACAGCATGTACATCTTTTTGACAAAACAAAGGAAAAACAAGACCCACCCATGGCTTCAGCAGGAGCATCTGACGTATGTGTAATCAGAGAAGAGCCAGAGGGTGGTGAGGGCAGCTTCTTCTGCAGGTATTGCTGTAACTTCTGCAGCTTTTTTTCAGTATAAAGGCTGCATAGCCATCATCCCTGCTGTCCCAAATCTCTCGCCAGGTGTTGTTGGCACGAGAGCCAAACCCTGACCCTGGCCCCTGTGGCCCCCTGCTATAAACACTCCTGCAGCCTCCTCCTTCACCTTGTTCCTGATTAGGTAGATGGTATATACCCTATACCCTATATCATTTTCATGAAGCCAGCAGAAGGACTTCCCCTTGTATTTCCCAAACTGCAGGATGTATTCTCCAGCCACCTCAGATTTATCTGAGGCATCCCCACCTCTCTGACGGACGACACTGAGTGCATTTTGCCTGACCAGCTCCTCCCTTGGTGCAGACTTGTCCTGGAGAGATGGGTCATCTTTAATGACTTTTGCAGAATTAGTAGGATCCTGATGAAGATACCCCAGAGGTCCTTTGCAAAATGTAACTGCAACTCTCCCGGGAAAAAATATTTGTTTGCGCATTTTACCTGTCATGAAGAAAAGTCACGTAATTAGTATATTATTACAACATAGACATTGACTGTTTTCATAACAAATGTTAATAGGTAGGGTCTCAATGAAGTGAAAAAAATAGGTTTACAACTCAACCTTTGCATATTCATACTGTTTTTGTCTAGGGTTTGAAGATTTAAAAAAATACCAAATAGCTTTCTTTCTTATTTTATATTTGATATTGTTGATGTTTTTGAACTTGATTCAGTGCCTGCCTTTCTGTATGTCTTGACAATGAGCTCTGTGTTTGTTAAGTGAGACTGTTAACCCTTCAAAGATAGAGCCCCTGTGGGTGAAACCCTTTGACCCACCCAGGAAAGAACTCAAAGGTGAAGGGAGCTCAGCTTAGTGAGTAGTCACACCTTAACCTTCATGAGAACTCAATTGTTGACTCAAGTAACATCAAGTCTTATCCAAAAACACCCAGAATTTGATGTGCCTTGTTTGATATACTCAGCTTTTGACAATCTCAGGCAAATGTGTAAATTAAATAGTACATTATAGATAGAATATAAATGTATATGATGAAGCCTATAACAAAATAAAGCATACATAATATGTAGTATGTTGTTAACAACATTACCATATTCTGGTGTTCTCTGAACAGTGCAGAAATACTTTGCTACTAGTAAAAGTCCTGCATTCAAAATATACTAAAAGTACCAAAATTGAAAATATTCATTATGCAGTATGGCTCATTTCAGAAATACATCTATATTACATCTATATTATTGTAATTTGTGATGTAATAAATGCATATCACTGTAATGTTGCAGCTGGAAAAGTTGGAGCTGATTTTAACTACTGTATCTACAGTTGGGTAGTTTAATTTATAACATAATAATGAATATGTTGATTAATAATAACCTGCAAAGTAAGTTGTAAATAAAGCTGTCAAAAAAAAAAGTAGAGCAATTAAAAAGTACATATCCCTCTGAGACATTACAGTAGCCTACTTAAGTAAATGTAGGCTAACGTCACTTAGTTATATTTCACCACTGGATCTAAACACTAAATGTAAAACTGCCAGAAAACCAAAGACGGAGACTGATAGCAGTCAACGTAACGTTGAGTGTGAAGAAAACACGACGCATTTACATAACTCAAAGTAAGAATGTTCATTCATAGTTTGTCATTCTTGCAATGTGTGTATGTAGCTAACTACGTTAGCTAACGTTAGTATCCAGAGTATATCAACTCTTAACCGGCTGGTAACGTTAAAGCTAAACGGTAACGTTTACGTAGCGTTTCAGTTTAAGCTAAATGATATGAAAATGACTTGAATGGGCATTAACGTTAACTCACACAATGATGCTTTCGACTTAATATAATGCCAATTTCCTCTCACCACGAAAACAAATGGACAATAAACTAACACATGAATCAAGCCACGGTTTAAGGTTAACGTGACATTAACGTTAGCTAGTTAACATATAGCTAATATCCATCCGAAAGTGGCGTTGACATGAAGCCGTTCGACACAATAAACTTAGAAGAAGAGTGACTAACTTTAATAGCAATTACGTTACGTTAAAATAGAAAACGTCGGACAGGGCCAACATGAAATTCCATTACACGTTTGTTCATTTAACATTTTTTCATTAATCTAAATATAACTTACCGTTTAGCGTAATGTTCAGCGGAGCTCAATCGGTGCGTGCTGTCAATCCACCGTCCAGACGATGAGGTCGGAAGCAATCGTCTTCACTCGCCGCTAAACTGCTCCAGGGAGCAAAACGACTCTAGTGCGCAAACTAGCGGCCAAAGGTATATTACATTAGTACTGGTTTAGCAGTACCATAGGAAATGAATGGGAATCAGTTTAGCGCCTGTGTGAATTCATCCACTTCAGTATGGAATGCCGTTTTATTCACAATTAAATAAATGAATAAATACATAAATAAATAAATGAATAAATACATAAATACATGAATAAATAAATAAATATGCCTTTGAAATACATTATGAAATAAATAATTGAGGCAATAAATAGATAAATAATAAATGTGGCATTAGGAAAATAAAAGTCTCTTGAAATAAATAAATGTGGCATTAGGAAAATAAAAGTCTCTTGAAATTAATAAATGTAGACTTATGAAATAAAAGTACCATGAAATAATTCAATTTATTTAATTATTTATGTATTTATTGCCTCATCTATTTATTTCATGATGTATTTCAAAGGCATATTTATTTATTTATTCATGTATTTATGTATTTATTCATTTATTTATGTATTTATTAGGTGAATTTAACGGCATTCCATAACCGTTAGCCTCAGGGACCACATGAAAAAGAGCAGTCCAACATTTCACGTGTGTAGCCCTTTAAGGCTCGTGCAACGTATCTCAGTTTAAACGTCACATGCGGAAGTGTCAACATGGAGAACGGGAGAGAATCTACCACGAATTCACTTCTGAAAGATGGTAAAAAAAACGCTTTATGTCCCGCAGCGGGGATGTGTGTCCTGTTCAATGTGTTCATCGATAGTTGTACAACATATATTTAAAAGCGTTGCCCAATTTCGTCGCGCAGTTAGCTAACGTTACTGCAAAAGCACTTCCGAGCTAACCACATATCACATATCTTCATTTGTAATTGTGACGTGGTTATCCAGCGAGTTTTAGGCTCATATCCATCCATGGTTTTAGGCTCTGGGGATACATGTTGGGCGGCTCAGTTGCAATGTTGATATATTTGGAGGAGTTCTCAGACTTTTGTTTGCCAAGTGATAACTCCAATAGGGGTTGGACGAATAAGCATTAGTACTGAATTAATCTACTGGATTGTTTTAACATTTTGTTCTTTTAGTTTTTATTATGTTATTATTACACGTTTGACATAAAGCATTCATTCATTCAGTCAACTACATGATCAAAGATTGACCCAATTGATTTTATTTATTTATTTATTTTTAATCTGAAGTCATATAAAAACAAAAAAACCCACAAAGTTGCTGTGCGGCATCGCATTATCTCTGGTGCAATAAGGTAACGTTAGTGCCTATTTATTATTGTAATACTTTTTTAACAGATTGTACTATGTAATTTAAAGTACGGTTTGGCACAGTATTGGTGTGCAATGCTCCTCTTTGCGCTGTTGTAAATGCCTCTGATATGACAGTCCAGTGATGTTTACACTACTGTCAAGTTTCTTTCCAAACTCCATGCAGACAAAGCTAAAATACCTTGTGATGTTCCTTGCTATGGATATGAGATGCATGTCAATACCAGTTGTAAATAGGGCCCCATTTACACCTGGCATTAAAATGTGTTTCCTACGCCAATGCACACATGAGCATAAAAAAGCATTGCACCAAAACTGTGCCAAATCTTGATTTTTATTTATTTATTTATTTATTTTTTTAAGTTTTCGAATGCTGATATAAACATTTTGTTTGGTGGGTCAGATGTCAGGTTGTCATGTAACTAAGTACATTTACTTAAGTGCTGTAGGCTACTTAAGTACAAATTTGAGGTATTTTACTTGAGTCTTTTCTCTTCATGCCACTTTCTACTTCTACTCTGCTACATTTCAGAGAGAAATATTGGACTTTTTACTCCACCACATTCATCTGTTACAGCTTTAGTTACTAGTTACTTTAGTTACTCCACTACATTCATCTGTTACATCTGTTACAGCTTTAGTTACTAGTTACTTTAGTTACTCCACTACATTCATCTGTTACAGCTTTAGTTACTAGTTACTTTACACATTAAGATTACTGCACACTAAACACATTTAAAATCTGATGTTTGATTCTAAATTAAACAGAAAACAAGAAGATTTTTTTTGTTTTTGTTTCAGTAACACAAAAATGACATTGAGGAATAGTATGAACTGTATTGAGTATATTGAATGGTTTGAGGACGTGCTTCTGTTTTTTACAGAGTGCTTCGCTGATTTCCTGGCACAGGACTTTGATGTGAAGACATACACAGCTCAGGCTATTCACCATGCAGTCATTGCTGAGCAGCTGGCCAAGCTGGCACAGGGTATCAGTCAGCTGGACAAGGAGCTGCACAGCCAGGTACAAACCCAGTACACCACAATACAGCCACACCAGCTCACTGGGAGTCTTACTAAACCCTAATTTCCACCTGGCACGCGCCAGCCTGCACTGTGTTTCGGGTGCGTCGTGACCCCCAGAATTGCTGCCATTCAAGTCAATGATAGCTGCGTCCCAGAAGCGTGTGTGAAGCGACTCTCCGCTCGACTAAAGACTCACGCCAGGTCTATTTTCACTCGAGCCGCGGGGCGTTCGGATAGCCGGGCAGGAAGTGGAACAGCGAGACTATCCAGTCAATTTACCAAAAGATCCCCAATATTGTTTATGTCTCCTCTACAACACCACAAGAGATTCATCTTGGAGGCGGAAAAACATAATACTACATCACAGATTTTTTTATTATAAGGACAACACCAGACAAATGAAGGCATGGAGTTTAATTGCAGGAGTGCTTGGAGTGGAAGGTAACCCTAACCCTAACCCTAACCCTTATTAAACACGTGAGTGTTCTGTAAAGTACTTGTAGAGACAATATAATCTGCAAGTTGGGCAGCAAGACGCTCCGCTTCTCAGACGCTCCCAGTGTGGTGTGGCGGGGGACGGAACTAAACAGCGGCACAGCCGGAATGCAGCTCAGACCAGTGTAGAATCTGAGTTAGTCGGGGTCAGGGTCAACTATAGTAGAGATGGTGAAATGAAGGTTCCTTACTCAGAGTTTCACATGAAATAGTGCACAATCAAATTCAAATCAAAATTCTACATTATCGGGGTGGTGATGGCGCAGTGGATATGACACGTGTCTTTGGTGTTCCCACTGCGATACATCAACCAATGTGTCCCTGAGCAAGACACTTAACCCCTAGTTGCTCCAGAGGTGTGCGACCTCTGACATATATAGCACTTGTAAGTCGCTTTGGATAAAAGCGTCAGCTAAATGACATGTAATGTAATGTAATGTAATACATTAAAGCTAGAGTGAAACCTTTGTCTCCCCCATCTGGCAGTGAGAGTAATTACACAAACACTGTCCACATGCTTAAGAAAAGCAGTGGGATTGATAAGTGTTGCGTCGCTGTGGTCCTCAGATCTCTGCAGGGTAAATCCAGACAGCTAGCTAGACTATCTATCTGTCCAATCTGAGTTTTCTGTTGAACGACTAAAACTACTTTTGAACGTACACACGTTCCACCAAAACAAGTTCCTTCCTGAGACTATTTAGCAGAGGCTCTGTGGCTCTGCCCGGTGCTTAGCGCCGCCCAAGACTATTGTGATTGGCTTAAAGAAAAGCCAATAAACCAGAGCAAGCTTTTCTCCCATCCCATGTAAATAGTGTCTGTTTATGATAGTAAACTGAATATTTTGGGGTTTTCGGACTTACAAAACAATACGGTTTGTAAGTTGTTGCTTTGGGAAACCTTGATTGGCATTTTATTTTGTATTTTCTGACATTTTATTTTGTATTTTCTGACATTTTATAGACCAATAATTAGAGAAAATAATTGATGGCTTAATCGATAATGAATGTTAACCCTAGAAGGAACAGCTACATTAAATCTTTGACTCGCCAAAAGATAGTCAGATATATAGTGTGTGTGTGTGTGTGCTGTGTTAACTTTATTTTAAATTTTTTTTAAACAGTAAACATTATCTGTGAAATTGCTAATGACCACTGTCTTTATTGCCGCCAACACTGAGATCCACATGATTAGCACTAATATGTAATCATAATATTAACCCCAATCCATATTTGTTAATACTCCTTCCGTCTTTCCAGGTTGTGGCCAGACATGAAGACTTACTGTCTCAGGCAACTGGGATAGAGTCCCTTGAAGGTAAAAAGCCACATTTATATATATATTTAAATCAGAAATTGGCAGGAAAAGCATCATGGACATGCACCATGTTCTTAAGAATGTTTTTTGTTTACCCTTCCTGACTGCCATTGGTTTTAGTTCATTTCAGTACTCTACGCAAATCAATTGCTGAAACAACGTGTTTACAGATAAGGGGTTTATTATAGTCAACATTTTATTTTCTTAAACGTACAATATGTAACTTTCTGCCGCTAGGGGTCTCTCAACCAAAACAATGGACGGTAAAACTGGATTTTTGATGACGTTGGGAAGTTGCGTGGAATTATGGGAGTTTTTAGTGTTAAACACCTTCGCTGCTGGTTAGAATCAAGGGGGTAAGCTTCGCTTCAGAACTCGAGCCATCATGGCGCCATTTTGTTGCTAACTGGCCATCACCTCCTGTTAGCATTCCGCTGACCGCCATTTTTTTTTACGTCACTTGACTGCGAATAACTTTACATCTGAAGCGTTTAAAGACTCTGTTTGTCCGTTGTTTAGTTCCAAAGAAACACGACAATGTATAAAAGGCTTCATTACCTTGTACCTCACGTTATGGCTACGTAGCAGACGTTTTTGTAAAAATAAGCTAACGATTGTGTCATAACCAAGTGACTTACTGTCGCATAGTAGAGGAATTACCGTATAGTACAGGAGAAGCTCGCAGGCAGTTTCGACTTACATGAGATGTTTAGGTTTAATTACTAATGTTAACTAGCATGTTAGTGATCAATAATTAGCCTGTGCCCATGTTATCTCCTTACATACACCTACAGTCTCTGTATCTGTAAGATTGGGAATGATTGAGATTTCTCTTGGCACAGCTACCAGAAGACTTACAACTTTCAGACACGTTGCTCACGTCACATTCTCTCAGTTGGAGGATGCGCAGTAAAGCTGGCCATCACCGGAAAAGTGCTTCTAATAGCCTTCACTGGTCTCCGTCCAGAGCAACGGGGTCTATTGGTCCATTATATACTGTCTATGGTTAGAATGCATCAGTTCACGGATGAGTTTACCCATTCGTAACGTATTCACGTTACGTTTATTCATTCAATTCATTTTGGATGGTTTCAACACCGGGGCGGACGGGGTTTGTTGTAACGCTAGCTAGCTACTAAACGAGGCTGAGAGACGGGTGTGGGTGGGGATTGTCGGGGAAATCTCTGCGATAGCGAGCCAGGACGTTCGATGCCTGTTGTGCAGCAGCAGAACATCTCCCAGCTGACCGGAATTATCTCCCCTTCACTTTTCAGTAATCTTAACTTTTCGTTTTGGTGCTTAACCCACCTTTTTTCGGGTTAATTTAGCTAACCGTAAAGACAGCTAAACGCGAAGGGGGGAGAAATTCGGCAGGGACGAGATTTTCGGCGCATACACCGGTAGCGCTATGGAGATGTAGCTAGCTACCGCTATGGATGGCCGCTGTTGTGACTCGGTGCTGGGTCTGATATAGTCTGTTTCCCGACGTTTAATTAAACTGCCGTTAGCGTCGTAAGCGCCAGGCACTGGAGATAATTTCTGGCCGGGGGATGCTGTAATGAAAGTAGCTGGCTGATAGCTGACTGGGGGCTAACGGTAACTAGCTAGCTATATGTCCCGGGGCTGTTGTCAGCTGTCATCCCGACTGAGTCTCTCTGCGCCGGGGGAGCGAGGCAGACAGACCGGGGTGTGCTACTTTGGCTAAATTAGCATTAGATTAATTGTCTATTTATACAGCTAACGTTAACGTTACTAGTGAAGTTATTTGTGGGTTAGCTCAATCCTGTTAGCTGTGGTCGAAACAGTCATACTAAAAATAACTTTATTAGCGTGTTGAACGATGTTGTAACCTCATAATGTTACCCACAAAGCTTTAGCATCAATGTTAGCTAGCACATTGTAGTAACGTCAAGCTGGTATCGATATTAAACTTTCAAAATAGATAAGGTCTCTGTTGTATTACTGTGATAAAAGGTGGTATGTAATTAATCACAAAATGATGCTGTATAGCAAAAAAAAGCAGTATTGCGGTTACAAGTATTATTTTTTTTTCTGCGAAATTGTATGATTTACAATTACTCCTGAACGTATCATCCTGGTGCCAGTGTTCTGACGGAAGTTAGAGGTTTTTTTTTTTTTTTTTTTTTTCTGACGGAAGTTAGAGTAACTGGAGGGTGAAAGGTTATATGACGCCACTGACGGGCGACTAAAGGAAACGTGCCGTGTCTGAAAATAAAATAACAGATTTCTCTGGGTTTGACATTTGGTGGAAACATTTGGGATAGTGTAAGAACACAACTCATAAAAATATATAACATAGGTATGGTCATTTTTAGACATTTTAAAGCAGAAATGTTACATATTGTACCTTTTTTTTAAAGCATTATGATTCAACCGTAAGAAGTACATTTTTTGAAAACTCTCTCTCTGTTGGTGTATTTGTGTGAGATTCGGCTGTTTAAAATCAGTAAATGGTTTATATTTATATAGCTCTGCACTATTCATACACCGGTGGCTAGGGGTGCAACGGCTCATCAAATTCAGGGATCGGGTCGACTTTCGGATCAGCACAAAAAACACGTCTGTTTCAGAGCATCAGAGAGCAGAGCAGGTGTTTAAGTGGCACCAAAATCTGTGTTGCTATTCCGTTTGACGGCGACACCTGCACCCATAGGTGCCACCCTAATCCAAAAAAAACTGCGGGGCGGAAACCACAAGGAATCCGGGGAATAAGCTCCCCTGAGCTAAGTTGGTAACAAGCATTACTGGGACATGGAGAGGAGTGTGTCAAAGGAAGTCCCCCGGCAGTCTAAAACTATAATAGCATAACTAAGAGCGAGCCAGTTCTATAAGGGTTGGTAGATGAATCTGACGACTATGAAGAGAAGGGGTGCCGCAGACTGAAAAGGTTAAAAAAGATGACTATTAAATATATGGCCTGAAAGTTATTGAACCACAGCAGCCTTAAAGCTCGTGGGAACGTTGCCTGCTGTAGGACACAAGTTGACAATATTCAGCATAGAAGGTCCCAGAAAAAAAGATCTTTAACAAGTGTGTGGTAATGGTACTAAAAACACAGATAGTCAGAATCTTAGATTACAATACTGTGTTCTGTACCCTGTTTGAGAATCAGAAAGGAGTTTATGCCACAGTAGTTACCCTACCTGGAATTGTCCTAGAGGTTTAATGTTATGACAACGTTCTCATCATCAACGTGATAATGTTCAGAAACCAACTGTCAGGTATAAAATGCCACAGCTGCCTAACAGCCTTAAACCAGCCTGATCTTTCAACAATCTTGCTAAGCAACGATAATTGGATATATGCGTTGGATGCTTAAATAATTACCTGCCTAAGATGTTTTTTTTTAATTATTGCAGTTCTTTGGTTTCACCACAAGAGAGGGCCAGCGTTTTTCAAATGAAGTCTGCTAAGAAAGTAGCTCTTAAAATCACTGTCAAATTGTACTGACGGAAATATATAATTTGTTTGTGTTGTTTTCAGGGGTCCTTCAGATGATGCAGACAAGAATCAGTGCTCTGCAGGCAGCTGTTGACCGGTAAGCCGGTTTCCCTGTGGCTTTAGTCAGATTAGATTCATTTGTTGTCAACATTTACCCATAGATGCTTGGCTTCAGCGCATGCTGCTTGACATTCACACACCTGCTTACAACCACTGTCTCTGTTCTAAGTCCATAAAGCCCCTGAAAACGTGGTTTCAAAATTACATTTTCAGTCAAATATTTATGACTACATAAGCAAACGTCCTTACTTTATATTATAACACTCAAAAACTAACTCAACAACTAACTAGCTAATCTGCTTCATCAGAAGAGTGTGTGTGTGTGTGTGTGTGTGTGTGTGTGTGTGTGTGTGTGTGTGTGTGTGTGTGTGTGTGTGTGTGTGTGTGTGTGTGTGTGTGTGTGTGTGTGTGTGTGTGTGTGTGTGTGTGTCTAACTGGCATGCATTGGCCGGTGATCGCCGGTGATCGATTCTGCGCAAACCTAGCTCATCTCGAACGAGCCTTTTGGTCCAGTATTAAGAGAGATCGCTGCAGTCCGCAGCGGTGAAACAAGCTACAATGTAAATTAATAGATTAAAATGAATTGTCCAGCTTGTATTTACCTTCACAAAAGTGCTTGTTTTACCACTGACAGGCTCAGATTAATATTCTAAGTGTCTGACAACATTATGGAAAGGATCCATACAGAGATAGACCTTTCTGTTGAAGAGTAAGATCCTTTTTTTTATCCGCAAAACAGCCACAAAACTCCAATACTGCCTAAAATGCTGGTATCAGGAAGTACTGGAGTTTATGCACCGATCCGATACCATGTAATAAAGCCCTAAAGAAAATCTACGTTAAAGTAGTTTATTTATGTTGTTTTTCCCGTTATAACTGACTGTCAAACTGGAGAATAAAAGAAAGTTCTGGGGCATTCATTCTTTGTTCATGTTTCACAAAGAGTTTTAACATGAGCCATACCAACAACAAAGATAGAAATCATATCACATCTATACAGGGAAAGTAGTATACAGCTGTTAAAACATAATAAAATATATGACACACTGGTATCGGATCAGTACTCGGTATCGGCCGATATGCAAGTTCAGGTATCCGAATCGGTATCGGGAAGCAAAAAATGGTATCGGGCCATCTCTTATCACAACTCTAGTTTTGGTTGAAATAAACACATAGTCTACAGATTTACATGTGGAAATATGTTGGCTCTATACACGCTAAAAGTACTGTTTTTTTTTTTAAATGGAGTCTGGTGGGTTTAGCGCTAACGACCTCAGAGCTGTTTCTGGTTAAACAGAAAGGTCTCAAAGAGGTTTTAAAGGTCTATCTCTGAAGGGATCCTTTCTATAATGTTGTCAGACACTTAGAATATTAATGAGTCTGTCAGTGGCAAAACGAGAACTTTTAGTGGACGCTGACTGACGCTGAACATTTGCCCCGTAGGGTTACATTTTACTTGTTAAACAAACTAAGACATAAAGATGGAACAATATTATAGATCAATAAAGGATCCCAATGCACCCAGTGGAGCAATACAAACAAACACTACAAAGTGGTTCAATAGTGTAATTATCTGTGTAATTGTGAAAGAAAATCAATAACAATACCACCGCCACCTCTTCCATTGTTGTCTGTCCCACTTACTTAATACTGGAAGCATTTGAAACTTAAATGCATCAATCTGGTGCAGCAAAAATAAGAGGCTAGATGTATGTAGAATCTGCGCTCTTGTAAACAATGTCTTGTTCTTGTAAGCGGTTTAACCATAAACACATTTTTGTATAGCATACATTTGAGTCATAAAAAGAAAATTAAACGTGATTTCCTGTGTTGAGTTGAACTACTTTATTTTCTGTTTATTACCGGTAAGATAGAGGACAGGTATCAACTTGACTAATAAAAAATGAGAATACATTCTGTTCTAACTCTCTACATCAAAAGGACAAGCTGTGCACACCAAATTTGGACATTTCATTTTTATAAATACTTATTACATATAGAGCATCCAATCTGTACATTTAATATAAATTTTCTGAAACAAAGACATTAAGCACTCATTCTTTGAAAAGTACACAACAGGTGTCAAAGGATGAAATTCTCATTCTGAAGGAAAGCATTTCATTCTCACGTTATTAGACCGTTGTGTGAGACAGCAAAGGCATTGCTTAAACCTAACAATCATCCACTAGACAGCATTTTAATCTCAGTCTATTGATCCAAAGTATAGCAGATCAGATAAATTAAAAGCTATTGAATTAAAATAGTTTCTACTGGAGGATACCTGAGGTCATATGGTGAAAATAAATTACAAATATACTTGGACTATTAAATTAATCGCCAACTATTTTGATAATCGATTAATCAGTTTGAGTCATTTATTTATTTATTTATTTATTTATATATATATATATATATATATATATATATATATATATATATATATATCTTAAAAAAAAAGATTTCTCTGATTCCAGCTTGTTAAATGTGAATATGTTCTAGTTTCTTCTCTCCTCTGTGACAGTAAACTGAATATCTTTGAGCTGTGGACAAAACAAGACATTTGAGGACATCGTCTTGGGCTTTGGGCAACACTGATCCACATTTTCCACCATGTTTTAACATTTTTATAGCTCAAACAACTTGATTAATTGAGAAAATAATCAATGGATTAATCAACTATGAAAATAATCGTTAGTTGCAGCCCTACTCCTATGTTTATGAATTTAGGAGTGACTAATATTAGGTAACTGCAATCACTGTTGTAGCTAATTTGTACTATAATACAATCATGTTATGAATACAAAACACTATGGAGTGTAATGTTTTCTATTTTGACGTTTTGGCGCTTGTGATTTTCCTTTGGCGCTGGCTGATAACCTCTGTGGGGGGCGCCCAAATTTTGCAGGAAAACCCCTAACCTGACTCCTCCAGATGGATTGCTTCGCATTTGCTTGGCATATCCATCTGGGAACTTACCGTTGGAGAACTTTTGGGAAGGGGTGAAAATACTGGTTAGCTGATTGGATAAACCATCTGTCTATCACCACCTAACCCACCTCAAAACCAACGCTGATTGGCCCGGTCGTTTGGCTAACGGCTCCAAATTTTCTCTATCTCAAGATGCCAGACTGATCTGCGAGTGGAAAACTGGAGCTTGCGAGATCAGGACGGTCTCACCAGGCTAGAAAACCCCTGCATTAGCATGAGCCACTTGTAAATGAAGCCCATTTGTAGTAAGCTGGACCGATATTGAAATATCATATCAATAAATTAGGTCTCTTCTGTTTGACTCTGTTCCAAAGTGGCATCTAATGAATGAATCGCCATTGACAGGCGACCAAATAATACACTCTGTGTCATTAACTGAAATGACAGATTTCTCTAGGTTTTAAAGGTTCAGATTATAGGAAGCCCCAGGTGACAGGTTGGACAGTTTCTGCAGTGTAAAAGGTCTACAGTATATGATGCTTTTAACATGCACCTTTTTGGTTCTTAATGAAACCATGTACATCTCTTCAGGATCAGGACCAAGATCGTAGACCCGTACAACAAGATTGTGGCCCGGATCACCCAGCTTGCCAGGCTGCAGGTAACTCTCCACTACACACTTCATAATGATGGTATTTACTTTTCTGTGGCTGTTTGTGAATCAGTCGGTTTCTCTTTTGAGATGGCAGGGGAAAAAAACTGCGTGGCAGTTTTGCCAAAGAACATTATTCCATTTAAGTTTTCCAAAACCCACAGAGAAATCGACACTGTGTAGGAGAGAGATTCAGCGTTTGCCTACATGTAGGCCAGAGATTTGTTGTGTGCAGAGCTCCAAGCTGCTGTGCGTGCACAAACAAGCAACACACGTGCATGCAGCTCAGTAAGAGCACTGGACTGCAGTTATCCTGTTTGTGCAGAAATCATGATTAAATATTGATGAAACTGCGGCTGTAAAAAGGTCAGTGTGATTCTCAGGTCTCTGAGGTCTCTCTCCTGTGTGTGTGTGTGTGTGTGTGTGTGTGTGTGTGTGTGTGTGTGTGTGTGTGTGTGTGTGTGTGTGTGTGTGTGTGTGTGTGTGTGTGTGTGTGTGTGTGTGTGTGTGTGTGTGTGTGTGTGTGTGTGTGTGTGTGTGTGTGTGTGTGTGTGTGTGTGTGTGTGTGTGTGTGTGTGTGTGTGTGTGTGTGTGTGTGTGTGTGATCACTGCTGTGTGTGTGTGTGTCTTGTCTCTGGCCCAAGCCTTTAGTACGAGTTGGATGCGACTCAAACATTAAGGTGATCAGTCTCTGTTCTTCTCCTCGTCAAACAACATACTGGCCCTATTTTAACGATCTAAGCTCACGGCGTGCAGCGCCTGGAGCAGGTGTGTTTAGGGCGTGTACGAATCCACTTTTGCTAGTTTAACGCCGGGAAAAAAGGGTCTGTTCACTGGGCGCATGATTCAAAAGGGTTGTACTTAGTGTTAATCAGTCATAGGTGTGTTTTGGGCGTAAACATGCAACAAACCAATCAGAATGTCATCTCCCATTCCCTTTAAAAGCCAGGCACGTTTGGACCTTGGAGCGTTGCTGTTATGATGGAGGATTTGCTAAGCAGGAAGGAGAGATTCTCAGGAGAAGACACTGAGCTGCTTGTGCGTGAAGTGAAAGCGTGCAAGCAGATCATATCATAATACTAGTAATTGTAATACTTTTATTTTTAATCTTCTGCATGTTTGTGTGTTGCCGCGCATCCCTGTGTGCGCATTTTACTAATGCTCTGTTAAAATAACAATGAAATGCTGCGTTATTGACTTTAGACCAGGTTTTTGTTGGTCAATGGCGCGATCACTTTTCGCTGCCTCAAGGTAGCAATTCAATTCAATTTTATTTATAGTATCAAATCATAACATAGGTTATCTCGAGACACTTTACAGATAGAGTAGGTCTAGACCACACTCTATAATTTACAAAGCCCCAACAATTACAGTAATTCCCTCAAGAGCAAGCAGTGCGACAGTGGCGAGGAAAAACTCCCTCTTGGGAACAAACCTCGGACAGACCCAGGCTCTTGGTAGGCGGTGTCTGACGGGCCGGTTGGGGGTGTGATGAACAGTGGCAATAGTAGTCACATTAATAATGGAACAGTGACTGGATGTAGCGGGAAGCTGCAGGGTTCAGCAGGAAGCAGCATGACATTGCAGGGCATCGCTGAGCTCAGCAGGGAGTGCAGCAGGACCACGGCGACAGCTGGAACCAGGATCTTGGTGCCAACGTTCTCCAAGGAAATACGCTGGGGGAAAAAACATAAGGACTCCGGGGAGTAAACTCCGCAGAAGCTAGGATTAGTAACAAGCATTTCTGTGACGGGATACACACTAATAGTAATAGAAAGGGAGAGGAGAGAGCAGCTCAGTGTGTCAAAGGAAGGAAGTCTAGAACTATAACAGTGTAACTATAACAGCGTAACTAAGAGAGACAGGTCATAAGGAGAGGTAGCTTTTTCGGGCTTAGAACTCTCCCCCTGCCTGATCAGGCTTGGCTGGCCTGCCTCCCTCTACTTTGTTATTTATTATTAATCTAACAATTATGAAGAGAAGCAGGTGGGCCAGTTAGGTGGACACTGCAACTCCTCACTCCCTAACTATAAGCTTTATCAAATAGAAGAGTTTTAAGTTCATTCTTGAAAGCGATTACAGTTTCTGCCCCCCGAACCCAGATTGGGAGCTGGTTCCATAGGAGAGGAGCCTGATAACTGAAGGCTCTGGCTCCCATTCTACTTTTAGAGACTATAGGTACCACCAGTAACTCTGCATTCTGGGAGTGCAGTGCTCTAGTGGGACAATAGGGTATTAGGAGCTCTTCTAGATATGATGGTGCTAGACCATTTAGAGCTTTGTAGGTCAAGAGAAGGATTTTAAACTCAATCCTGGATTCAACAGGAAGCCAGTGCAGAGAAGCTAATACAGGAGAAATATGATCTCTTTTCTTAGTTCTTGTGAGAACACGCGCTGCAGCATTCTGGATCAGCTGGAGAGTCTTAAGGGACTTATTTGAGCAACCTGACAGTAGGGAATTACAATAGTCCAGCCTGGACGTAACAAATGCATGGACTAGTTTTTCAGCGTCGTTTTGAGACAGGATATTCCTAATTTTGGCAATGTTATGAAAGATGAAAAATGGCTGTTCTTGAGGTTTGTTTTAGATTGGCATTAAAGGATATATCCTGATCAAAAATAACTCCTAAATTTCTGACAGTAGTGCTGGAGGCCAGGGCAATACCATCCAGAGCAGCTATGTCTTTAGATAATGAGGTTCTGAGGTGGTCCCAGTACAATAACTTCAGTTTTGTTAGGGTTTAACATCAGAAAATTATAGGTCATCCAGGATTTGATATCTTTAATGCACGCTTGAAATTTAGCTAGCTGACTGGTTTCGTCTGGTTTGATTGACAAGTATAATTGGGTGTCATCCGCATAACAGTGAAAGTTAATAGAGTGTTTCCTAATAATATTGCCTAGAGGAAGCATATATAAGGAGAATAGAATGGATCCAAGCACTGAGCCTTGAGGAACCCCATGGCTAACTTTAGCGTACTTGGAGGATTTATCATTAACATTAACAAATTGAAATCGATCAGAGAAATAGGACTTAAACCAGCTTAGAGCAATTCCTTTAATGCCAACCAAGTGTTCCAATCTCTGTAACAGGATTGAATGGTCAATAGTGTCAAATGCAGCACTAAGATCTAGTAAAACAAGAATGGAGACAAGTCCTTTGTCTGCAGCAGTTTTTTTTTTTTCCACCAGTGTTGTTGAAGGTCTATAGGATAAAAGCAGTCTAAGTATATGTCGAGACTAGTCGTTATTTATAGCGACTCTGTTAACCTAGAGGTCCTCTGTTATGTTAAGGCATGACATAGAGTCGAATGCTGTTGGAATATCTTCTTTAAATTTAGCTATAGCACTGTCAGATAGGCATCTGGTGTAGAAGCTTTTATCTAATTTAATATAGTCAGGTAGTAAGAATTCGAAAGTGATTAAAGAATGATCTGTTAATACCGAATTCTGCGGAAATATTATTAAATCTTCAATTTCAATACCATATACCAGCACAAGGTCGAGGGTGTGGTTAAAACAGCCACATGGATATTAAAATCACCTACAATAAGTACTTGGTCTGATTTAAGGACTAAACATGATAAAAACTCTGAGAATTCAGATAAAAATTCAGAATACGGACCTGGAGCCCTGTAAATAACAACAAATATAATTGGCTGTAATGTTTTCCATTTTGGATGTTGAAGATTAAGAACAAGACTTTCAAAGGAATTATAATTCAATTTAGGTTTAGGAGTAATTAACAGGCTTGCATCAAATATGGCTGCAACTCCCCCTCCTCGGCCTGAGCCTCTAGGAATTTGAGTATTAATATGACTGGGAGGAGTGGCTTCATTTAGACTAACATAGTCTTCATGGCCCAGCCAGGTTTCAGTAAGACAAAATAAATCAATGTTATTATCTGATATCAACTCGTTTACCAATAATTCTTTAGAAGACAGAGATCTAATATTTAATAGTCCACATCTAATTTTCCTATTTTGTTCTATCGTTGCAGTCGTTTTAATTCCAATTAGGTTGTTAAGTATAGTGCATCTTTTGTTTACCTTTGATTTAACCGATCTGAGTCGGGGAACAGACACCGTGCTTATTAGACTATGAGTGGGCGACTGCTCCAACGGAAGCACAGGGGGCGCGTAGTACTGCACCCCTGATTACTAATATCAAACTTGGGTTGTCATGGTTTATGTCTGATAAACTCGGTCAGATTTTTTTTTTTTATGAGAGCAGCTCCGTCCCAGGTGGGATGAATGCCGTCTCTCTCCATCAGACCAGGCTTTCCCCAGAACGCCCCCCAGTTATTCACATAGCCCACATCATTAGCTGGGCACCACCCCGACAACCAGCAGTGGAAGGATGACGTACAGCTGTACATTTCATCATTGGTCAGGTTTGGCAGGGGTCCAGAGAAAACTACTGAGTCCGACATTGTCTTTGCGTATGCACAAAGTGACTCAACATTCAATTTAGTGATCTCCGATTTACGACCATTACCCCCTACGTGAAGTATGATCTTACTGTATTTACGGTTCTTTTGAGCGCAATACGCTCAGAATGCACCTGAACACACCTCCCTGTAAGACCAGCACGCCCAAAATGCACCTGAACACACCTCCCTGTAAGACCAAATGGGATGGGAAACTGCATCAGTCTTAAACTAGCAAAGACACTTCCGTAGTACAAGTTGTAGACAATAGAGCTAATGTGGTGCAAGGATTAGAATTGGTTGTGATTTCTTAAAAAAAAGTAGCAGGATGCACATATTTTCAGTCTGATAAGCTGCCAGGTATGAACCAAGTGACTGAAATGCTACTCCCAGATGAACCTCACGTTTATTTGATGATGTAATATAATGTAATTCTTAGTTGGTTTCTGAGAGTATTTCCTCTTTCCACATGCCTGTTACTTCAAAAAGGGCCAGTCAGTCATCTCCAAAAAACAGCAGCCTTCAGGTGGGCATCACTGTCCCACTCAAGCGCACGTCAGCAGTGCATCACACTTACTTAATCCATGGATGTTTTGGTTGAAGTTTCATTCAAGTAGCTCACCATTTTGCCCCCTCCCTCTCTTCCGGCTCCAGGTGGCCTGTGACCTGCTGCGGAGGATCATTCGTATCTTGTACCTGAGCAAGAGGCTCCAGGGTCAGCTACAGGGGGGCAGCAGGGAGATCACAAAGGCTGCACAGAGCCTCAATGAACTAGGTAAGGCCATGCATTTTTATTGATTATCCAGAGTTCACATCGGTTTTTCCAAAACTACAATTGGTGCCATAGTCTCCCTGTAAGTAGTCTATATCCACAGCGTTCCACTTCTGGGATTGCTCCAGAAATTACGCCAGATGTCCCTCTTTTTGGCGGGATGTGGGTCCCCTTCCTCTATCTTTGTGTTGGCGTTCTAACCTCCGGTGGATTTCTGAGGACTATGGTTAACTGCTCCTCAGATCTCCTCTATCTGTCCAATCTGAGTTTTCTGTTGCACGACTTTTGAACGTACACATGTTCCACCAAAACAAGTTCCTTCCTGAGACTATTTTGCAGTGGCTCCGTCCGGAGCTTAACACCGCCCATGACGATTGTGATTGGTTTAAAGAAATGCCAATAAACCAGAACACGATATTCTCCCATCCCTGAATGTTGTGTGGACTAGCCAGACCCTCCTCCGCAGCAGCGTGTAGGAAGGTCTGGCAATGCGAGACTACAGTTAACTTGTCCTCTACCAGTCTACAGTTAAAATGAAAGGCTTTTAAAGCTTTCGCTGTGCGTGTGTTTAAGGAACTCTTTGTATGTAGTATATGGTCTGCAGGCATTGTTTGTTTGTGCTTCCAGATCTCACCTTAAATCCCACTTTTATTGAAATATCTTTCCCTAATTGCTGATGGCTGCTTGCCTATTGCACGTTAGTGCTCTGTCATGTTACCAATGATGCTTTTTTATAATTTCCATCTATTTCTTTACTCTTTGTTTTTTTCTTGCGAAAATTGATTCCGAATTGACAATTTCCTTCAAAGATTTCTAAGTTAAGAAGCTCCACGAAGTGACGCGACAGCCAGCTATCGCCTGCCCCGGCCGCTAGCTCGTCACTCGGCCAGCCCTGCTCAGAGACCCCGCTGTCAGCTGGAGGTCTGTCAGACCTCTCTCGTAAATAAGAGGCTTTTATTTCGCCGTTGACGGTTCGTTTGTTTAAATATCACAACACATGTCCATCATAAGATTAACGGGAACCTGTGGTAACTGTCTTTTGACAACCTCGCTGGCCGGCCGTCACACACACACACACACACACACACACACACACACACACACACACACACAGTCACACAGTCACACACAGTCACACAGTCACACACACACGTCCACAGCGCAGCAGGCAGAGGCGGTGGAGAGAGAGAGATACGCGTTTCTCTTCTGGAGACTTGTTTAAATTATGACAAATATGCTATATACATTAGATTTAGTTCATACCTTTTTGGGTGTATTGTACTTTTCCTAGAACTACGTCCCTGTAACTACTTGGTCGGAAAGCAGCTATTGAGCTGTTGTGCGGACTTTACCTTCTTTCTACAACCTGGAAAATATCACCATTTGCACCAGCTGTTCTAATCCTGTAAAACTGCCCCTTTCCAGACTGACGAATCAATTTGTCCCCAGTTTGTGTTTTAAAAACACTTTTGTGTATAAGTCATTCAGTAAAACGGGATGGACGGGGCAGTACGGAGGATTGGCGGAGCTACAAGCTCAGTTACGTGGCAGTTAAAGTAATATTTTAATCCCTTTCAAAGTGCTTACAAGTCCGCTACCGACGTCTTCGTACCGATCAACCTCTGTGCAAACTCCGGATCACTCCACTACCACTCCTCCGCTGCTCACAGACATCTGCCATCCATCCACAACTCTATGCATAAGCTACAGCAAGGGTCTGAGCAGATGCGTTGAGATGACACACGAGACAAAGCTCTTAGAAGTTTGAAGAACAACTATGTTTCAAAAAGTAAAACAGGGTCAGTCCTCTTCAGTGATGAGTCATCAGCACACATTTCTCAGACATGTGATTTCATTCATAAAATAGTGATTCTCTGACTGCAGGAATGACAGGGATGAGCTAGCTGCGTTGTGATGATTTAAGTTAATCTGTGCATATCTAATTTTGACAGCCTCAGGGCAGACAAAGCCTTTGTGGCATCCCCTTGAGGGGCCCCGGCCCCCAGTTTGTTAACCACTGATATACTGTATCAACTTAATTACTTTGCAATTGCCATGACCTCACATCACGTTGTCAGAATCATCTTTCGGGCCACCAGTGTTAACTGGTGTTTTAGCTGTGGTTTGTTTCTTCAATGGAAAACACATGTGTCTTTGGCATACTTTGGCATTCCACTCTCTTCACTGGCCACTCATTTGCTTCTACTGGCTGGCAGCCAACCCAGCGTGAAACACCTTGTGTGAGCTGGAATCCGACAAATGCTGCTACTTCTCTTAGTGGTGTGTTGTTGAAGGCGTAGTTAACTAGATTTGTGAGTGGACCGTATTAGGTCCTAAGTCATTGTTTAAATATTGGCCAGTATTTGTTATTTATTCAGATTGGTGCATGCCTGTTAAAGATCCATGAAGTGAGCACTTGAACCTGCTCTGAAAAACAGTGCAACTTAACACTTAATAATTAAAAAGTTGTTTTTGGTAATCCTGCCTTCATCCCTGTTCTATTAAATCAAACTACCTTCATTTCCATAACCTGACAGCCCCACTGGATTACACTCAAGAATTTGGTATGCTTGAAACTAACTAGGTTGTATGATTTGTCGTCCTACCGTGTCAAAAGGCAAAGGTGGCGATATACCAAATGGCCACACTTGTATGCACGGTGAAGTATTGCGCCATTAAAAGATACAATAAATTGCATACGTGGGCATAACAACGCACCATTTCACCCAGCTTCTCTTAAAAATGCATTCATGGTGTTTCACTTCCTTGTGTACCTGAAAAGTGACAGAAGTAGTTGTGTGAAGAATTCAAACGTGAAGTGGCCATTATTATCTTGTTTTGGAAAGTTCCAGACATTGTGGAACACAGCAACTCTGAGAGGAGAGGGGAAGGGATGTTATGCACTTTCGGAAGATCTTATACGTACTTTGTCTGAAGCATACATCACTGTCCAGTGTCCTGCCCCAACATGGAAATACAGCACATGAAGGAGGTAATGGTACCATTTCATGGTAACTTGAAGGCTGCAATCTTGCCCTTCTGATGAGGCGTATGATGAGGTCATAAAAGTGAAACCCATTTCAACCCCAGGTACCCCTTTTTCTTAGCTCTTCATCATAGAACTTGGTTTCATTTTTTGGTCAGAATTGATGTGTCTAACACTGACTGGATAGGTTCAGAGGACTGTGTGACCTAATGTCAGCAGACTAAAAGTGATATTGATGTATTGAATGTCACCCGTTATCTATTTGCCCTACCACCCTTAGTTATCACAAGGTGTTAAGGGTGACCGAGTGAGTTCAGAAGGACAAGTGTTTTCAGAAGCCTGTGACCACACACACACACACACACACACACACACACACACACACACACACACACACACACACACACACAGAGACACAGCTCAAATTCCATTGGCTGCAAAGACCTTTTAAAATGGGGTCAGTGTCCTCAGCATTCTCTAGCAGCACAGCAACAAACTCTTAAAGTTGATACAGTGTCGGCTTCTGGTCTCTGCTGTGCCAGTCGGCTGTCGTCCAACAATTCCAACCATTTCCAAAGTGGCCTTTGCTTCTTTGTGTTTGGTTGTGGTTCACACTGTGGGGTCCTAGAATCACTTCAGTGAGGTTTAAAGAGGATCATCTAAAGAGTAGTTTAATTTCAGTGTTTCTTCCCCCTGAGTTTAACAGAATTAGAAAATGTTCAATAATATATATAACTCTATAGTTGAAATACACTTTTGTCCACATGCTTGTTGTTTGGGGCTGTTTTTAGCCATGCTAGTGGGTAAAACAGTGTGAAATTTGACCGTGTCAAATGCAGCACAGAGATCAAGTAATACTAAGACTGAACTTTTGCTACTTTCTGTATTTAAGTGGATGTCACTGAAGACCTTAACAAGAGCCGTCTCTGTGTTGTGATCGAGAACCTAACTGGAAGACATCATCCTCTTGCCACAGTTAGTGGCAAGAGGCTTTTTCAATGATTTTACTTAAAAATGGAAGGTTTTGTATTTGGGTGTATAATTGCTCATTAGTGACGTGTATAAATTGTTCTTTTTTTTAAGAGAGACTGCACTTTTCCGGTAAGAGTCGTGAGAAGAGATGTGTTTACAATCTGCACAAGATCTTTGGCCAAATAGTTTGAAACATTTTTGAAAAAGCCTGTTGGCAAAATATCAAGGCAGCAGGAGGAGGATTTCAGAAGTAAATGTCTCTAGTATAATGTCCTCCAGGTTTTTAGGGTTGATTGAATGAAATTGTGTCATGGTATTTTGAAGTGGTTTTTCGTGGACACAGGGACAACACATATCCTGTACCTGATATGGAGACACTGACTGCTTGTCTAATTTTGTCAATAAAGAAGGAGGCAAATTTCATGTGGGCCCTAGAGGATAGAAGTTCAGAGGCTACTGACACACAAGGATTTGTTAGCCTGTCGACAGTAGCAAACCAGGCACGTGCATTAAAATAATTTTTTGCCAATAATGCCAGATAAGAAGGGCCACTTTGCATTTCTCAGTTCCAAATAATAAATGTCAAGTCTCGCCACCTGCATTTAGCCTTTCGACAGACTCTGTTTTGTGTTCTTACCATAGACAAAAGAAAATAGTGGACATGTGACCAGGGTTGGGTTCTCGTTTGAGTTTTCTCTCCCACAACTATTATGCAGCGGCTCTGTGCGGAGTTTCGCAGCGCCCATGACGATTCTAATTGGTTTTGTAAACCACAGCATGTTTTCCTCCCATCCCTGAATGCTATGTGGACTAGCCAGAACCTCCTCCAGTGCGCTTTGGAGTATGGTCTGGCAACGCAAGACTAGGGGAATGATGACGTCAGCTCCTCAATTTGTGCATGCCCGTTATTGCTCTGTGTAATGAGGATGCGCCACTAACAACAGCAATGGACTACAATTTTGTAAGTACTGCTAGATTTATTAACTACTTTACATGTTAACTTAGGCTACATCTACACTACTACGTTGTGGTTTAAAACTGTTTTTCGACATTTACACCTCACGTACACACTACGTACTCCTGCATTTCCGAGCCCCTTAAATGGAGACATTTGGAAACAATGCTGCCCCCGTTTTGGTCCAAAACCCCAGGGTTGTGTTGTTGTCTGGATGGCACAAACGGAGACCTTTGGAAACAACGACCTACGTCAGTCAGTCTTACCGGTTAGGTATGCTTACATACCTCTTACTAACAGTTCCACCTCATCATTGGTCCAAGCAAATAAATCCCTGCTCATACTTTTCACCCTTGTAGTTCTTTCTCCAAAGTATTTTCTGTAATTTTAAACTTATACATCCATGATTTATGAGTACCGAACAATCTGCTTCCCGTTTACAGCGAAGCGCATGCCCAGCGTATGTGAATGGTCATGTGATATGTGTTGTCAGACTTGTTAATATAGATGGAGATCGCTGCTGCTAATGGAGCTAAAACGCCTGTGTGGACAAAGACCGTTTTTGTCTCCAAAATGCCACTTAAAAATTATAACTTTTTATGTGGATGTAGCACTTCACGTATGAACGGAAGCATCTGCTGAACCCAATGTTATTATCACCTTGTATTGTAAGGAGACACTAAGCAGCAACTCCACCACAGCGTCCATGAGTCACATTTCAGTCTTGCTATAGCACATTGGGATGTGTACAAGAAATATGTTAGAATCCACTACTGTTTTACTAATATTTTTTTATTTGACCGCCAAAGGAAAGTAAGATCACTATGTATGCTCAGAATCTTATTCTCTGGTGTTTGGCCAATCGTTGACGTAGCCTTTATCGCCAACTACTGGCCAGGTGAGCCTTTGGAGTCGTTTTCGCTTTCTTGTCTGGCCGGAAGGTATTTTGTAAACAAATGTCGTGTGGACAGATTTTTAAATGGAAATTTTGTTTTCAAAAATATCTGTGTGGGTGTAGACAGGGCCTTAGTTTGTACAATAGATTTAAAAGCTTTAAAAGTTTTTTCCCTGCATCCGATTCCACATGTAGAAGCAAGAGAGCAGAGGAATACTGACACATATTGTGCCTTTGGTTGTTTATTACAAATGGAGATAAACAATATCAAGGTATTTTATGACACAGTACATTAACATTTGTCTTATCTTACGCTAGAGAACAACACACACACTGCTGCTTAGATACAGAGATATGACTGAATTGTCCTTGATAGCACTCCACGACATTCCTTAATAAATAGCATAAATTAGCCTCTCTGTGTGTCTATGACACCTATTTTGAGACATTTTTTGTACAGAGTAAAAAAAAAAACAACCATAAATGCAATCCTTGAACTCATCCACATCCAGCTGCTGGTAGTTTCATTTATGTGTGATATTTATTTTACAGAAACTCCTCACCTTTATCTATATATTCCTCTGATCTCAGGGAACACATCTTTTCTGAAGCCACCATTTAGTAGTCATTTAGTAAGCTGCCCAGGATTACTGTACTCCATTGTTAATGAGCACGTGTGTTTAGCTTGTTTAGACTTGTAGTGTATTTTCCCAACATAGTCGTATTTCTTCCATGTTTTTCCCCCAAATGCTAATTATGCATAAACAAAACTCCATGTCTTCCTCTAAATCCACAGTTTTTACTTGCTTAACTATGAGTGGAATTTCACCAAGTCCCATTTACTTTACATATTTGACATATTTACATTTTAGTTAATCCCACTAGTCGGCGTCCTGCGAGCATAGACATTTCTGTCTGGCTTCCGTGTCCTCGAAAGTGACCTTCTTGTTTCTCCTGGGGTCTATCCACGAGTTATGGATGATGACATTGTTTGGCGTAGGGTCAGCTTCTACTACAGACACTACCCTCTTCTTCATCTTGCTTTTTAAAACCTTTTGGAACTTCTGCCGAGTGAAGGCGTAGAGGAGCGGGTGAAAGATAGTGGTTCCATAGGCCATCACCAGGAAGCCCAAGCGGAGGCGAACCGTTAAATCACTGGGCCCAGTGCTAAGGATGATGGTGTTGAGCACAGTTATTGGAGTCCAGCAAAGTAAGAATGTGGAGATGATGAGAAGAGACATCCTGAAGACTCGTTTCTGCCTCTCCCGTCTCTCCCGGTGACGCTTTACTGCTCGTCTTAGCGCAATAATGACTGACACTGATGCCCGCATGCCCAAGGTTGCATTCCCACCTGCCTTGACTCCTGTGCTGCTCTGTGAAGCGTCAGTCGGCTCTGCTTGCGTCGCAATGCTCATAGAGATAGTGTTTTTGCGCTTTTGCTTCTTTTTAGGTAGGTTGTGCTGAAAGCGTGTGCCAATGCGAATATTAAGTGCCTGAAGGATCTTGTAGTACGTCACTAGCATTACCACAGCTGTAAAAAAGAATATAGGGATCTGTGCTAGCAGGTGATAGTACAACCCCAGCTCTGTGTAATACTCATTTTTATGAACCACTGTGAGCACTGCAGTCTGGTTCACATGGTCTGAACCAGAGTTGATGAAGAAGCCTACTTCCATGAAGGGAACCAGGAAACTGAAGAAGGATAGAGCCCAGATGGATCCCAGTAGAGCTACAGCTCGGCCCATCGTGAGCACACGGTTCGCCGGCCGCACTGAGATGTCATACCGGTCTACAGTGATGGCCAGGACGTTAGCAGCAGTAGCTACGCTTGCAAAGGAGACGCAGGCCTCATGGAAACAGCACATCATAGCAGTGTCAGCTTCCAAAGGAAGTAACACCACCACTGCTGTCAGCGGGATGCAGCATACACACACCTGGAAACAAGAGGAATTCAGTTCACATCTCTAATGCTATACATTTATTTTCATCTAATCATGTTTGGTTGTTTGGCACGCTTTGTAATGATTGCTATATGATTCTAAATGGTGTCAATCCAGACTATGTACTGTAACCATTACAGGCATTCACAGCTGAATTGCTAAAGGAATTATCGGCTTTGTAGTAACCCTAAATACCCAACAATCCTAACAGAACGGAGGTAGTAATAGCATCATGGCTTCATTTAGTGAATAAGCCAATCATTTACTGTCAACCTACGTTTGGTGACGTTTACTTTAAAATAAAAATGACATTTTTTCCTGGTATATTATTGATATCAGAGGTTTCACTAAGAGTATTGGTCATTGTAACATTTGTAGTATCACCAAACAATTAATCCCCTTAAAAATCTAAAGTTGCAAAGTTCTGCAGTCATTGGTGTTGGGTGTGGCCAGTTGGCTCCATACACGCCCAAACATACACCGGGGTTGGGATAAAATTGCTTGTGATGTTCATGAAATTTGGTGGGGTCGTTGTTCTCATTTCTAGGAACATACTACATTTATACATGACAGGAAGTCAGCTATCTCAGATTTTGTGTGCTATTTTTCTTTTTTCGTTGACATGAATAAGGACTTTAGGATGATCAAAATCTGGATGACTTAAAAAAGTAAAAAACTAAAAAGTAAACATTGCGAGACTATGCAGTGATTTGGTTGATGCGTGTTTAGGCGCCATAGCGCCCTCGTGCCTTCAGTGACAACGGCCTGTTAATCACTGCTTGCACCTTTTAATATACTTTGTCTAATGACTGGCACAGCAGTTGTGGCCCTTTATCAAAATGGAAGCATAGTGTTCCTTATGGTTTCTTTTTCTGAAATGGTAGCAGTGCTGAGGGGTACATTTTTGTAACACCAGAAGTCTCGGTATCCAACCACTTGATGTTAAATCCCTCTTGGCAAAAAAAAAGTGACCGATAGATGTTGATAGAGGTCAGGACTCACCAACACATCCACCACATGCAGGTTCATGGTGATGATGTTGGAGACGGAGCTGATGAGGTTCTGTTTCATACAGTAGAGGACGAGCACAGTGAGGTTGGAGCTCAAGCCCAAAACTATCTCCAACAGCAGGAAGCCTGTCAGAGAAACCTACCAACAGAAAGAGCACGGTGGCATTTAGTGTGACAGTCAGCGTTATTTTAATGTAGTCATAATAATGCATGATCATAAAAGCAGCTATGTGAACATTGACTTTATACAACCAGTAAGTCTTCTTACTTAGACAATGGGTTTTAGTATCAACCGATTAATGAGCCGGACAGTTACCAGTTTCCTGGAAATATCATATACCTAAGAAGATCTCTGCAGATTGACTCATGCTGTCACATTAATTTGATTAAGAAAGCCATCTGAGATGTGAGGCTGCAGCATTACCTGGAAGCTGATGGGGTAGATAGTCCCGTCTGAGGTCATGTCCAGGTCATAGGGGTTAGCAGTGTCGAGCACCGTCATGTTGCTCATGGTGGCTGCAGAGATTAGCACTGGAGATGTGTGCATTATCCCGATGGGAGGAAGAGGCCTGGAGAGCAGTATGCAAAAAAAAAAGGTCTATTCAATAAATATTAAAAGCATATGAAATTCTACTAGATCTTTGTCAACCATTGAACTTGCAGCTGATGCTGCATTTTTCTTTTAGGGAAGATTGTACTATAAGAGTTAGGATTAGAGCTACAAGAGGCATGGGCTACTGATAATATGGCATTCACCTCCCTTGACACTGCTGCTCAAGAAAGGGGTGATTTCAGAATGCTGAAGTACAAGTTTTTAGATAAAGTTTGAGCCAGACCCCTGAGGTTTTAAAGGAAAAACATTTCTGTAATAATATAACCTGGTATGAAAACCTTAAAGGTGCTTTTACAGGATACTAACTAACTAAACGGCACAGGGGGTACCGTTATTGGAATTACCATGCGCTGTCAAATGCATGTGCTATATTGTGAATGCTATACTAATTTGCGGTTTGTGTTAGGCCGTATTGGTTTTAACACCAGATAAGGTAAGTTGATAGCAAAGAACATGCAATTCCAGGATGCTTCAAACAAAGGGAGATTGTACAAAGGCCAAACAGCGTCTATAGTCCCGTCCTACCGTACCTTTCCAATGTTGGCACTGGGGGTCTGCTTCGAACTAAATTTGGATTTTTCCGAAACAAAGAATCCCACAAGCACGCAGCGATTGACCAGGTGTGCAGAGGCGAGGAAGTATGCAGGATTTGAATTTATCTCTAAAGCTCTTTTGTCACTTTTAATGTGTAACGCCGTGTGAAACACAATAAACTTCTTTACGGAAAGATTGTCGTTGTGCCCTTCCCTTTTTTGCTTTGCTTTTGAGTGTGGCTGTTTGTAACAGCTATAAACAGTTAAAGGCAAAAGGATCCTTCAGATGCTTGGACTTCCAAATCATACGAACTATTTAATTTCTAGCTTAGGTGTGCGTGCAGGTGTGATATCAGGCATACACTCACCACTCCCTCCCAGCAGTGTCCACTCCAGCTCAGCAGCAGTCGAAGTGGCCACAAGGAACTTGGTGGAGCATGTAACAAGTTATCCCACCATATCCTGACTTGACGAAATCAATCTTCACTTCATCCACTTGACTTAAAGCATTCTATTCTATCGGAATTTGACGGACAATGAAAAGTCTTGTGAGCTTTAGCTTTGGGGATGCTGGCTCCGCTCAGGCGAAGGGAAAAGTCTGTTTGTGAAACACAGAGAGCAACAACCACCCGCCACTCGTTGGGGGACATGTGGTTTGCAACATCAGTGCGGTGCACTGAGATCAATGCTTTCTTTCATGCATGGCTGTGTCTCATCATTGTCCGTTGTACTTGGACTGTTGCCTCCAGTCTCATTCCCTCTTGAAAATGATGCCAGTGTCAGTACAATCCTCCTGTCTCCACTTCTCTCCACGTTTCAGGTATTGTACGTCTTTTACACTCGTCCTGATATGGCCCACAGTACTTTATGTCATAAGTTTTGTAATTTCATATTTCAGACAACAGTGGAGGTAGAAAAATATAGATGACAGAATGGATGAGAGGTTTCAAGAGAAATATAAACAAGTTTGTGTGGTTGTACCTCTGGACTCAAAGGTCAGAGGCACAGATATGTCATATGGTCTTCGGAGACCACTCAAAGAGACAGATCCCTTGACTCTTGGATATTCACAGCCTTCATACTGCTCTATCCTTCACAGACTGCCACAGAGGAATTGAGAATGATGCCATGTCCCATTATTGCCATCACCTTCCCTTGCCTTTACATTTCATCTCTGATCCTGCAAAGAGAAAGGATGGAAGATTTCAGTAAAATGGTTTTAAAGAAAGAACATGTGTTACATAGATATCAGATCTTTCTCCCTGGTCTGCATGTTGCATCATGTCTCCTTCCTAATTTCAACTCATTTATCCTCCCCTGGCAGATACGGTAGCTTGCTCTTTCTGTGCTAATTGGACGCCTGTCTCTGTATTTGCAGTGTGTGTTTAATCAGTTTTTCATGCCTTGCTTTTTATCTTTGATGGTTCTTGTCATGTGTTGTTGAACAAATGAGCACTGGAAACTGTGAACTGGTTCTCTGCAGACTGTCTTAGTGTATTACATGATATGCTGACTTACTGTCACAATAACGGGCCACACACTGTTTCATTCAGTTCTAGAACAGATCAGGACTCAGCTGATTGCCTTAAGATTTTAAATTTGGGTTTCGTTGGGTGTCTTTGAGTGTGAGTGGCTGGGGATATGAAGTACTGAAAGCTGGCATTAAAGGTCAGGATTCAGAGTCATATTTACTTACAGTATTCTTAGATCAGATAGTTCCATATTAAGATTAATATGTGGCCAGTTTCAGACTATTTCTATTCAGGCAATATGTTCTTTTAAGGTTGATTGTGTTTAGACCACATTTGAGACCGAACGGTTTTGCAGAAAAATGCAAAATAAAGTGTCACAAAAATATTGTACTGGTGCCCAACAAAAGGAATGCTTTATAATCAAGAATGCATTTCAGTTTCTATTTACAGTACATATGGTATATCTGTAATGAAAGTGACTCTAAATTTGGTATGCGAGTCTGTATTTACACGTGTCAAGTCTGCTATCTGAATTGCACACTACGACAAGCCACATGCTCAGTTGTATTTTCTAACTCGTGCTCTGAGTAATTTTATAAGGTAAGTAATCAATAAGGTGAGTAATCAATTGTACTATGGACCATGCTGAATTCTTATTGGCCATTTTAAGATAACTGATCGGAACTGACTGATCTCATGAAATGGTGTATGTATGACACGCCAATTTGTATGCCATCATTGGCGTGTTTATAAAGATGCATACTTGATTTTTGGCATGCATGTCAACGCCGTTTCGCCTCCATTGACTTACATTACCTTGCGATTGTGTGTGAATTTACGCCGTAGCGAGTAGTATGAAAGGGCGAAAATCTGCGTGGGGGGGTGGATGGGTCAAACACAGGACTTTCACCCAGGAGACCGGGGATCGTGTCCCGCGTGTCACGTTTCCTAAACCCAACCGTTGCTTGTTCTTTCACTAAAGCCAACCCCGTTCTTGTTTTCCTAAACCCAACCGGTTTTTCTTTTCCTAAACTCAACCGTCACTTTCTTCCGTTTAGTAAATTCAACCCCGTTGTTCTTTTCCTAAACTCAACCATTATTCTTTTCCTAAACCCAACCCGCATGTGACGTTTCCTAAACTCAAACGTCGTTTTCTTTTCGTGATAACACGCCACATGGTTTATGTGCGCTGTATATACCGTTTACATACATGCGGATGTAACAACACGGATAGCTCAAATTGCGTACAGATAACACGCCACTTGGCTTAAGAAAGTGGGCGCGTATGTTTAAACAAAGTCATGATATAACGTTGACAGGTGACACATTTTCCAGCGTTTGATTAAAATAATCAGGCTTTACCAAGGGGGATGAAATGCCTGCAGCTAAAGTGTGGGACATGTTGAAAGATGTGGGCTTACCCTAACCTTAACCACGCAAAACTTTTACATAAACACAACCAGCCAATCACCTACTACTATCAACATGCCTACCAATTTGTGGTGAAACGCCCCGGAACCGACTCTGCAGAGGCTGCATTTATATGAAGTATATCTGTAAAGGGATGCCCATGTCTTAACAAGGTGCCAGATTAACAAAGGAAATGATGAGTTGATTAATCCATTGGTCTGTCAAGAAAAGTTAACAATTAGGGTAATTGGTTAATCATAGGTTAAGCAAAATGCCGAGCATTTATGGAGTTCAGCTTCTCAAATGTGACGATTTTCACCTCTGTTTTACATTATTGTTAATTGAATATCTTTGGGTTTTGGACTGTTGCTATTTGAAAAAGGCCGGCTTGGGCTCTGGAAACTTGATTGGTATTTTTCAATATTTTCTGACCTTTTTAGACTAAACAATCAATCAAATAGATGAAAAACAATCAGCAACAATGACAGTGATTGTTAGGTGCAACCCTACATTTGCTCTCAGCTTTCTTTGTCTTGTATTCTTCTTGATCGGTTCTTGTTCTGATACCTTGTTTATCACCTCTAGC
Organism: Perca flavescens; assembly: GCF_004354835.1. Classification (NCBI taxonomy): domain Eukaryota; kingdom Metazoa; phylum Chordata; class Actinopteri; order Perciformes; family Percidae; genus Perca; species Perca flavescens. Next base: position 26,116,884 of record NC_041353.1, on the reverse strand, counting down.
TCTGTTGCTGTATAGTCTTCATAATCTTTTTAACTGCACAAAATGTGCAAAATTGCTTCTTAATTTTTTGGCTTTGGCTCATCTTTTAGCTGTATTTTCCATTACATGAAATATATGTCCTCACTCTAAGGACAAATTCTGATTTAGTTTTGTGTTGTATGAGCGTCTCTACGACAGGAAAGCTGGTCTCTCTGGGAGGCAGCAAACTCAGCGTAGTTTGTGAAGACCCATATTGCTTGCTGTTTGACAGCCACTCATTTTGTCTAATTATTCTTCACTCCAAATAGTCACTGATTGAAAATTGTGACTCACAGGCTCCACAACATGTCAGCAGGCTGTGTGTTGATTTTACAGTGCCTTTGTCTAACACATTCGCATTGCCTTGCTATCAGAACACGATAACCGTGTTAGTACATGATTGTGCCGTGTGTTAGTTTACCTCTAGATAAAGACCATTCCCCGGCCATCCTTGGGGCTGCAGAAGTGCTTTCCTTCCCTGGAGGGCTTTGTAATCTCAGTCCCCGAAGGTAGCGTAGAGCCCACAGTTGATAACTCTGATTTGCTGAAGTTTAGGATAATAGTCCATCATTCAAGGATGCTTGTTAGTTAGTCCCTTCAGGATGGAAATTTGACTGGTAAGAAGCATGCAGCCACAGAACCTGCAGGGAGCAAGAGAGATACTGACGCTTCTGCTCTTCCTCCGCCTCTCCTCTCTCTGCTGTGCTGCTTTTTCTGTCTGTCTGTCTCTCTGTCCTGCTTCCTGCCTCTCTGTGTCTGCCTTCAGTAGCCCTTCCTACTCGCCCTCCCCCTTCTTCCCTTTCAGAAACTGTGTTCTCCTTCTCTTTTTTCCCCTTTTACACCTCTGCGTTTGACTAATGGACTCAAAAAGCAGATGTAACGCTCTTCTCACAATTTCTCACAATTTCTCTCATTTCGTATGTTTCTTCCTTTCCTGTTATCTTTGTGTTGCCTTATGTAAGCAGGGAAAACTTCAGCATGCAGGGACAACACATCTTTTTTTTATCCTTGAGTACTTCTGTCTTTCTCTTTTTCTCTTCCCCCTGTTTGTTTACTCTCATTGAAAAGCCCAGGAAGAAAAACCGTGGCCATGACATTACTAATGGCAGCATCCTTCCTCTCAGGACTTTGGCCACTCCTCCGCTGTTTCTGTTTGCATAGCACCTGCCAGATAGTACATGCTTAATTGTCCCAATCTGGTTTCATTGGAACAGTCGCCGCGTTGCCCTTATTGCCTTGCCATCATATCTGGAAGGTAGCTAGTGAGTGGACTAATTGGGGCTACTGGGCATTGGCATGGCAACAACAGCACCGCCGGCCACAGCGTTCACAGACTGATGGATCAGAATTCAAATAAGGGCCTGTCTGCGGTCTTCCGGGATACACCTCTCCATTAATAATACAAGAACTTATGATCTGGTCATTGTATCTCAGCTCTTCATCTCTCACTCTACATGTGTTTATTTAAAATGTTTTACTGATATGTGCAACTCAGTGGGAGGCATGTTTTCTTTAGTCTTGAGAGTGTGAGAGAGAGAGAGAGAGAGAGAGAGAGAGAGAGATGTATTTACTCTTTGTCATTTTATATGTATGTTTGTTCTTATGCTTTGGCAACACAGATGTATATTTTTTGTCATGACAATAAAGCAACTTGAAATTGAGAGAGAGAGATGGCAGACAGCAGTGTTATGGAGAGGGGAAAAAAAGAACTTGCAGACATTTTTTTCTGAGCAAACATGAGCATGATATGTGAGTGAGGCAGACATAGGACATGTAGACAGCTCCGAGACAGAGAAAAAAACAGAGCGTTACAAGACTTTTTTTTTTTTCTCAGCAAAGTGTACATACAGAGTACATCAAAACATCCATATTTAATGAATGCATTGATATTGCAAACTGATATCTAGGCTGTCTGCTGGCTAGCCTAAAGGCTGCTGACTAGTACCCAGCTGTGCTATTTCAAACAGAGGTACATACAAGGGAATACATATGCAGGGCTGTGTATGTGTGTGTGTGTGTGTGTGTGTGCTTTGTATTTATGAAAGAACTTTCGTGGACTCTGTGCTTAGGGGACAAATGCCACACCAGTAAATGTTGGCGATTGGGTTTTAGACGCTCTCTATATTCTCTGTTATTCAGAACAGGTGACACCTTTTCCAGCATTTGATTCAAATAAACAGGTTTTACAAAGGGTGATGAAACGCCTGCAGCTAAAGTGTGGGACATGTTGAAAGATGTGGGCTTACCCTAACCTTAACCACGCAAAACTTTTACATAAACACAACCAGCCAATCACCTACTACTGTCAACATGCCTACCAATTTGTGGGCGAAACGCCCAGGTTTCAGAACCGACTCAGCCGAGGCTGCATTTATATGAAGTATATCTGTAAAGGGATGCCCAAGAATGAGCAAGGTGCCATATCAGCCAGGGAAATAATGCTACACCAGTAAATGCTGATGCCTTTATGATGGTCCAGTAGCAGAAATAGCTGCGAACGCAAGGTCAAGAGCTTATAACTAAAAACTTTAGAAATGGCACACGTTTGAAAAGAAACAGTCTAATGGCGTTTTTCCATTACATGGTACCTGCTCGACTCTGCTCGACTCTGCTCGACTCTACTCGCCTCGACTCGCTGTGCGTCCGTTTTCCATTGCAGATTTTAGTATCGCCTCAGCGTGGCTGGTTGTCATAGCGACTGCCGTGGGCGTGGCTTAGTAGCTTGCTTTCCCATTGACATATCCCCGACGCATTTCCTGGTTCTCCGTCTCCGTAAACAACATGATATCAAAGAGATAGTTAACGTTTACTGCTCCAGATTTCCCACCGTGGTCACATATATATGATTCTAGAGTTGCTACTCGCTGCGGAGATAATCGCCGTCACTCTCCCACTTCTCCCTCGCTCACTAGCTCCCCACACACACACATACGGCGACTCGACACACACACATCACACATGCACACACCAGCGCACCAGTATAACCATCAGGCCACTTGTATGCTACGGAGAAAGCTCTGCGTGGAGCCTCCGGCAGCAAAAAAACACTGCTGGCTAAACTATTTAAAAATGCCATCTCTCGCTAGCAATGCAGTGCTCAGTGACGCTTCTTTCCGACCAATCAGCAGCCTGCAGGGTTTCACGTCACCTTCTCGGCTCGCCTCAGCTCGCTTGGAACCTCGACTGAGCAGGTACTAAAAAAAGTACCTGTTAGCAGGTACCAGATACTTTTTTTCGTAATGGAAAACCAAAAAAGGCAAGTAGAGTCGAGGCGAGTAGGTACCATGTAATGGAAAAGCGCCATAAATGAACATAGGGTAAGCAACCAACAGAATCCATTAAACCACTCATATTCCACTATTAGTCCAAATATGACAATATCCCAAATTTGATTCAAGTCATGTAAACAGCATATTCCGTTTGGATATTCCAAATTAAGCCTTTTTCCGAATATAGCATTTTCCGATTAAGACGTGGCTGCGTAATGCCGGTATTTTCTTTTTTTAAATAATTTTTTTGGGGCTTTACTTTACTGCAGTTTACGGCCTCTTGCCTGTTTATGTCTTACGGTCAGCTGTGGTTGTTGTATACGACCCAACTATCCAAAAGTTTACAAGGCTGCAGTAGCTATGTATGCCTAAAAGAAAAGCCCACATCTCTGGTTGGGACGAGAAACTCAGCTACTTTTAAACATTATGAAAGACTGGGATATCAACAGGTTTTTGGATATGCACACACATCACAACTGCGACCTTTTCATAAAGGTGGTTGAAGGAATGAAAGCGGGACGCTGTGTTCGCTCGGCTGAACAAGTCCCCCACCGATGGAAAACTTTAAACAAATTGTATTTTGCACGTCTGCTTGTAAAAGGGGCTATTAGTCAGAATATTGTCTTTTTCAGAAGATGGGCAAAAACGGGAATATTATGTCCATGTAAACGTAGTCATTGATTACTTTGATCCATGTTTAGAGCTGGTCATTGTCAGAAACGCATGACTCAGCAACTGTTGGATTGAGGCAAAGTTCAAGTAATCACAATTAGGATGAAGAGGGAGTATTTTAAGTTGCCCAAAATGTTTATTAAAATGTAGGGGTGTGCCATATTATATCGTTCACAACAATACCGGTATCATTTTTAATATGTTATGATTTTTTTTTTATAATGGCAATATTATTATTATTATTATGACTTGACGTAATTGGCTGTTAATTTGGCAACGGTTTAGATGTGCCCTTTGTTGTACTTTTTATATTGTATACAGATTCTGAATCTCATTCTGAGGTACTGTTGTTTTACAAACTAAAGGACTGAGATCTTTTTGTTTTTACTGAATATTTGAAGGCAAACTGGTAACGTTTATTCTGACATATAGTACTACAACACTTATTTTCAATTATATGTTCTTGAAATTAATAATAAAATATTGTTCAGTATTTTGACATATTGTTGAGAATATAATTGTGGTTTTATTTCAGTGCCATATCGCCCTCCCCTTTTTAATAGTTTCCTGCTCCCCTCTCCATGCCTTCCCTCTTCTTTCTCCTCCTCTGTCCCTCCCTGAGGTCTCCTGTCCTCTTCCATCCCTATGTTGAATAGAAGAATGATGGTAATATAGTTATTTTCACAACCTTTGTTAGCACAGATCAACTGCACCTATGCATTCCCTTTCATTTAAGTTGATGCTCATTCTGGCCTAACGAGGGCTGTGCAATCAATCAAACTTTTTATTGTGATTACGATTTTGGCTCCTAATGATCACAAAAACAGAATCATCAAGAAAAACAATTATTTTGTACATTGCGTTTTGCAAGTAAACTCTTATTTTGTCTTTTTTTTCAAATGAGAAAACTATCAAGGGAAATGTCACAGTTCTAGGTTTTTTTTTCTCACTGTTAATTTGTTTAACTTTTTCACAGTTTTTTAAGATCAATAATTGCAACATCTTTGCAAAAGTGAATGAGTTATTGTGTTGAATAATACTGATTTCAATATTGACCAAAAATAATCGTGATTATAATTTTTTTCCATAATCGAGCAGCCATAACCCCCTTCACTTTACCCATAAGTTGGGGAGTAAGAAGTGGGAACTTTCTTGGGTCTTGAGTATTGACAAACTGAAATCTACACTGTACATTTACTACCACTTGACAACTTTACGGTTAACCTTTTCCTCTGCTCCGATTTCTAACACCTGTCTGCTCTAAGCCCACTCGACCACACACTTAATAGATAGATAGATAGATAGATAGATAGATAGATAGATAGATAGATAGATAGATACTTTATTCATCCCGAGGGAAATGTTAGGCATCCAGTAGCTTAGACAACCATACGCATTTTAACATCAAAATACGGTGATATGATTTGTCACTTTTAAACTATGCGAAAATCAGGTGACTGCTTTGAGTTCACTCGTTGACGTGCAGTAACCATCTCAGTCTAACTCTTGATGGTAGTAGGCAGCTAAAACAGCGTAGCAGCCACGAGCATGCTGGGGAAAAAAAACTAAAGAAGAAGAGTTTGACCAATCACACCGTGGGGTTCCTTCCTCTAATGTCAAGCGGGGATGTCTGCTACTGATAGTAATGGTGCGTTCTTTTTGTCTTGTAATCGCGACTAGTAGCTCGAGTGTGACGTCACATCCATGTCGAAAAATGAATAACCGCGGGTTGTTGTGTTCTTTTTGTCACACAATACGATGAGTCGGAGAAAAGATGGATTTTTGTAACATTTTTAGTAACATTTAGGATTCTATTCACCCAGTTATTGACATATTACAGAAATATATTTCACAGTTTGATACATGAAAATTCCGTTTTGATTAACGTTAACGTTAGGCTACTGCTCTGCTTTCTGCTCAAGGCTCGGCTTAAAGCCGTTATAGCAATATAGCAACCGAGCATCTCTAGCCAATTTCAGCTGCACAAGCTCCAAAATAACTAATTAGGCGGTATTTAACTCCTAATAAGACTGTAGCGACATGCCTATAGGTAGCAGTATACAGCGCTTAAAATTGTAGAAAACCACAATGTTTACTACGTGTGATGCACGACGTAGCCATCTTTGAAAGTGAACTCGGGGTTCTCTGAGTTCAGACGACTTGACGAGTCGTATATACGACCTCGGTGGCGTTCTTTTTGCAACTGCCGGTTCGTAACTCCGCAAAATGACTTTTTCACTTCCACTTCGGTGGACAAAAAGAACGCACCATAAAACGGAATTATCAGATGCAAGTGTTATTCATTCCTCTGTCAGTTCCGTTTAGTTTGGTTGGTTTCCCCAAGGGAGGATGGTGCTTGCAAAGGTAAACTGATTTGATTTAGAAAGGTGAAATGAATTAATTTACCTAACCTACCGGTCAACTTTGGAGAAATATTATTTATTTATATTATTATTAATAAAGTCTTGGATTTTGTTATATATGTTATATATCATTATATATAAGGTCTTATATATGTTTTGCCTTTCCTAGGATTAAGTTCATACCGTGGAGGATGTGTGGAATGCGTCAGTGTCTGTCAGACCTTGGCTGGCCGTTCAGTGCCTTCAGACAAAGCTCAAGCTAACAGGCTAACGGGCGCATTAATCTGCTCGGTGTGCGTAACAAACAGAGCGAGCAGCCGCCGGACTCTTAACATCTGTATATCCGTGCAGGACTTCACTGTGAGCGGACTGTTTAGAGACGATGTGACCGGCAGGTAACGTTAAAGGTTATCTGCTACTGTAGCAGAGCTGCAAGGAAACGCTGAACTGAGCGGTGTGTTTCCAGTGTTAAACACTGCTGTAGGTATTATGCAGTGTAATATATTTTATTTTATTGGATTATATTATGATCCAGTTAATTGTATTAAATATGACTGATAATTTAAATAAAATGTCTATTTAATTCAAGTAGCCTACTTGAACATAATTATTTTCTAGGGTTTAAAATGTATACAGATTTGACATTTAATGGCACATTTATTCCACGAGTGTGCCGCCGTGTTCATGAACCAGACTTTTGACAATAAATCAGTAAGTTGCTACTCAAAAAAGTTTTTCAAGGTTGGCAGGTCTGCAACAAACACACACACACACACACACACACATATCTCGCATACATAAAAATCACTCACAAAAATTTAAATAGTTAACACAACTTAATTTGTGAAGTGATTACAATGACCATGATAAGGTGCTATGGTAGTGTGTGCAATGGTGGTAGTGCAAAAGTGAACAGTGCAGGGATTGAACAGTGCAACAGCTTATTATTAAATATTAACTATGACTATGAAAAGACAAGAATGTAAACCTAAACATGTAAACATATTACGCCCACACTACACACAGAGCTATTACTTAAAGGAGACCTATTATGCTTTTGTGTATTTTCTGTCATATCTCTAATATTACAATGTTGGATGTTCATGTTAAACGTAGCCAAAGTTTCCAATAATGAGGTAAATATATTTAAAAGAAATCCCTTTAAGCCAAAACCTCAGATTTCCCACTGTTCTGAACGCTCGTTTTTCAACAGTTTTTTTTCTACTCTCGGCTTTGTATCATATCATTCTGAGCCGGGTTTATATATATGGTCATTTGCTCCAGGCAGGCTATTGTGTTAACGTTCCATACCCTACCACATGTGGCATAGAGGCAGTGAGGTTTCCTGGTTACTGGGTTCTCACACTGCCTCAAAACGGACTGACAAGTCTGATCGCCGGTTACATGATTGGCCACCCCAGGGTGAATCAGTCTTAACTTTTCGCGCGTTTGAATGGAAGATACCTGCGTTTTTGCGGGACCGTCTGATGACTGCCTTACTGATTCTGTGTGTGAAGGCAAGCTTATAGGATTTCTCCAGGGTTATATGTTGTAACACTTAATGAAGGAATACTTTTGATTGATAAGCTGCTGTTTTTAGCCTCCTTTATTAAATCTCCATGCCATGCTAGTCATTTGAAGAGCTGTAATGCTGTGTCAAATTCCACTGTTGAGAATTGTATTTTTATGTATGGATAACTTTGATTACTGATTATGTCCACCTCATTGTCCTCTGAAGAATGAGCTGAATCACTGTAGCCAGCACAGAAGTCGGGGCACATCTGTGCCCGAGCACAGCTTATCCTCTGGGAGCAAACACATAATATCTAATGGCCTGTGCCGTGTGCGTGTGCATTTGCGCGCGTGTGTGTGGCTTCAAGCATTAAATTTCAGACAGCCCACTGAGCATATTATGACAAAGTCAGACAAGACTAACCCCTTCCTTTCCCTTTTTCTCTCTCACAAACACACATATCTAAACAAGCAAAGAGATTCGGGGCTTAGCTGTTCTATCGTGGTCTCTGGCAGGCTTTGTAGTAATGAGGCTTTGAGCGGATTGCTTTGAATTGAATGTTCTCTGTGTCTCAGCCAGCCACCTGCCTGGTAATACTCACTCTCTCTCTCTCTCTTTCCTTCTTTCTTTCTTTCTATGGAAAAAGAGCTAACAATCTTTAGCTCTAGACAAAAAAAACATCTGAAATGGTTTGACATCAGTCCCCACACCCAGCACCGGTACGCCTCTCCTCTCATTATGAGCAGCTGATTTCACTCTACTTTTGTCATCCTGATTCTTCAAAACATGTGACTGTCAGAAAGATGTTAAGCAAAAGAGTAAGTAATCAAAAAGCGGGTTGGGATGATGGCATACAATTTAAGGAATTAAGCTTGCAGCTTTTCATGTCCTATCATAAGACAGGACAGAACAGGACAATGGACAACTTGTTGTTTTTTTTATTTACCTTAACACCCACAGTCAAACGTAGTTATTTTGCTCACTTTCCTTGATCAGAAGTTACTGATAACCTATAGAAAAATCTACTTAAAGCCCAGCCCGACAATTTCTGCAACTTCTGAAACTAACACAACCACTTGACACAGCAATCAGCCAGGTATGTGGAGATAAAACATTTTTTTTATAAAGATGCACCGATAGACCGGCCGGTGATTGAAATTGGCTGGTTTTCTCGTGCTCGGCCATGACCGTTATACAAGTAACAGTTCTCAAGGACGCACGCACACATGGACGCCACAGCACACTCTTTTTCCTTTCTCTCAACTTTTCCACCGTGTGAAGCTGCGTCCGCGCTATCCTCGCACATGTAGGGAACGTCGTGAATTAACCTGCAACATGTCAGCTGTTTGAAAATTCTTCAGCATGTGTGCAGAAGATAACAAGTTTGCAATATGCAACACCTGCAAGGAAAAAGTAGGGTGTGGAGGGACGACACCAAAAACCAAAATAATTTTTTTTTGTTGGATATTGGATGTGAAAAGAAGGAAATGGTTCTAACATTGCACTTTAGATGTGTGTGAATTTCCCACACCAGGAGTAATTTATATAGTTCTATTTTATAGTGATCCCTTATCTGTTCAAAAAATGTTCTATGTTCTGTGCAAAATGTTTTATTAAAGAAAAGATAGAAAATAAATATTTGTGTGTGCTGTAAAGTGGTTAGAACAAATGAAATCGGAATCGGCTAAAATCTGTATCGGCTGGCCTAGAAAGTGAATCGGCCTAGAAAGTTATAATCGGTGCATCTCTAATTTTTTTAATTCATTCAGTGTGTGCCTTTTATCTATTCTTTTATTTGAACAGTTATCCGGTCTTGCCCCTGTTTGTGAGGACAGGCTTTTTTGCTGCACCTTTGATGGTGGCTTTTTGGAATAGCTACAAACTAGGGCTGGGATATCAATATTATATCGACGTTGATATATGAGGCTAAATACTGCCTTAAATTTTTGATATTGTGACATGACACAAGTAAGCATGGGCCAGTATACGATTCTGACGGTATGATAACCTAAAATAACACGGTATTGCTATTACAGGTTTAAAATGTATTTCTTTTTTAAACATCTGGGTAAAAAGATGTGGTCCAACAACACTTTGTTTTGAGCTACTTTGTTTCAAGCAGGTCCTGATCTGTGCCCTAGCGTATATACTTATTAATCCTCCTTTAATGCTGCTTGCTTTGCAGCTGCTTGTCTACCTATATGTATTGTTATAAGCTGCTTAAATCTGCATCCCTAGCCCTTACTCCTTCACCTAAAGATTTAGACATGCATGCTGACCCTTGTGCTGTCTTATTACAAAGCCTTGCTCTGGTAAGTTGTTATTTAGCCCTTATCCTCCAAATGAATGTTTCTCATACCACACTTGGCAGGGATACCAAATTCATAAGAACCGGAGAGTTGTTAAGAAACAAACTTGTTCAAAAGTGAGGGTAGGACCTCCTGTGCTTCCGCTCATATAGCCAGTCACACAGTGCCCATATGGTGTTTACATTACAGTATACACTATGGTGGAACAGAGTTAGAGCCTAGAAGTGTGGCCACAGTCACACCAGTTATCAAAATGTAATTAGTTTCACTGCGTGGCCCTGTGTTAATGGAAATGCAAATCCCTGCCAAGCTGGGCTGAGGCACCGAGCCAGGCCAGCACATGTGTATGGAAAAACACTTATAGGTATTTCAGTTTGTGCCACCCAGTGGGAGAAAGCTAGCCTGGTTCCAAACCTCTGAATGGCTTCACACATCTGACGATGACGTCTCTTTCCCTGGTTGGAAAACCAGTCAACTAATCGGTGCTTTGTAGGCAGGACTATGAAGGGGAACGTCCTTTTCCTTCATAGCTAGCTAGCTCCAAACTACAGTCATGAAAAACAGCGAGGGAGAAAAACAGATTGTTACAGCTGTACAGGTTGTTGTAAATCGAGTTTAGACAAAACTCTTAACTAGTCTGGGAATAATCGGCAGGTACAAAGAAAAACGTAGTTTGTTCATGTTTGTCAGAATCTTCAGCGCTCCTGTCACTAGTTTGATGTAGCCATACATTTTTTACTTCAGACTGTTGTACAATGTTGCCAGAAGGCGGTTGCAACAGCAGGCCGTGGTTTAATCACATACACCAATCTGCTGTCTGTCTTCTCCCATCATATCTAAGCCATGTCTTCCTATTCCAGCCTGCTCATATCTCTGCCTGGCCCTGTTTTATTTTTCTTCTTGGCTTAATAAACTTCCCACACAAGTCATGACTGCAGAGTCACTGCGTCCAAACTCTTAAGAGACACTTGATATTTGCCAGATCCTCCTCATACTTTCTATGAAAAACAGCATTATCCATCACATTTTCTAATGCACTTAAAGCCTTACACACTGGTTATTAAAGCTTGTTTTACTGTTTCTCCTATTTGTAATTGACTGAGTGAATGATAGCGTTAACGTTTGTTCAAGGTGCTCACAATTTGTTGGACAAAATCACACATATTGACGGGGTTATTTCAATTGCAATTTTGTATCAGCCCAAAACAAGATTCAAGTCAATATTTCTTCCTCTAATGCACAAGCAGGCTTTCCAAAGCAGGTGGGTGGACAAACAATGCAGGGGAAAAGCAGAATGGAAATGTTTAACACGCAGCAGAAGTGCTATGTACTTCTTTGAAAGTGTTGCTGACAAATCTGTCAAGCTGACTAGTCCCGCTGTCATCATTTCTGTCAACGGTATGCAAATTAAATAACAGAAATATGATTTTATCACAAAGATGTGTTGATGAAGTTTTAGACTGACTGGGCTGTTGGGGAAGTGATTGAAAAAACATAGTCTTTGTTAGGAGATTTGAACATGATTTTTGCATGTCTTCATGAAATGTCCAGTGCTGCATCTAACAGTTATTCCGATTATTTCAGATTTCTCGATTAATCCATTAGTTGTTTTTGCTATAAAAAAATCAGAAAATGGTGAACTCAAAGATATTCAGTAGGGGTGCACCGATGCATCGGCTGGACATCGGAATCGACAAATAAGGTGACATGCGCCGAATAGCCGATGCTTATCCATTTTGCGCTGCCTTAATGTTGTTAGTTGGTCAGACTACCCAGTTTCAAAAAGAAATGATCCTGTGACATTTGAAGTGTACAACGATTAGCTGAAAGTTTAGTCTCGCTTTGCCAGACCTTCCTTCACAGCGCTGTGGAGGAAGGTCTAGCTAGTCCACACAGCATTCTGGGACATAAACATGCTCTGGTTTATTGGTATTTCTTTAAACCAATCACAATCGTCATGGGTGGCGCTAAGCCGAGCCACGGTGTCTCTGCAAAATAGCCTCGGGAAAGAACTTGTTTTGGTGGAACATGTGTACGTTCAAAAGTAGTTTTAGTCGTGCGACAGAAAACTCAGATTGGACAGATAGTCTAGCTAGCTGTCTGGATTTACCCTGCAGAGATCTGAGGAGCAGTTAACCCTAGTCCTCACAAATCCACCAGAGGTTAGAACGCCAACACAAAGAAAGAGGAAGGTGACATCCAGCGGAATTTCCGGCTGCCTTGGAGCAATCCCAGATTGCCAGGTTGTACTGTCTTGTTTAATGTCAAGTTGTCATAACACAAAAATTGTTGTCTTTGTTAAAGCTAACTTTGCATTAAAAATGTCATAATTTACCATATGACACTTAATGACAACAGTCATGAACACTCAAAATGACTCCTTCATGTTCATGACAGATGTCATGTCACTGTAATGATGGTGTCATGTCAGTCATATGCACACCCCTTCAAATAAAGCATTACCCAAATTGGCAATTAGTGCATTCCTAATATTCAGTTTACTGTCACTGAGGAGTGAAGAAACGGTAACACTTTACTTGAAGGTATCTACATAAGAGTGACATGACACTGTCATGACACATGAACCCTAACCATAACATGTCTGAAAAAAACTGAATGACTCTTACTAAAAGAAGCGTTATGTCATAAACGTTATGACTTGTTTATAATGTTTATGACACGTTCATGACAGTGTCATGTCACTCTCATGTAGATATGGAAATATCATATAAAGGAATCAGAGAACTTTAACTTTTTTTCTTTCATAAAAAAAAAGACAAACTGATTAATTGATTATCAAAATAGTTACAACTAATTGATTAATCTTTGCAGTTCTAGAAATATAATTTTTTAATGCCTATGCCCCGACGACAGCTGTGGCCAGAGACATTATGTTTTCGGTTGTCCGTCCGTCCGTCCGTCCGTCCGTCCGTCCTATTCTTGTGTAACGTATAAATACAACCCCAAATCAGAAAAAGTTGGGACAGTATGGAAAACACAAATCAAAAAAGAAAGTAGTGATTTCAAAATGTACTTGGACTTGTATTTAATTGCAGACAATACAACAGCACATAATTTAATGTGTTCCTCATGATTTTTATTGTTTTATTTTTCAAAAAGCAAAATTTCTATTTTGGTTCTTGCAACACATTTCAAAAAAAGTTGGACCAGTAAAGCATTTACCACTTTGTAACGTTGCCATTCCTTTTCACAACACTTAAAAGACGTTTAGGGACTGAAGACACCAAGTGATGAAGTGTTTCAGGTGTAATTTTGTCCCATTCTTGCTGCAAACAAGTCTTACGGTGGGCAACAGTACGGGGTCTTCGTTGTCGCATTTTGCGCTTCAAAATGCGCCACACATTCTCTATTGGAGACAGGTCAGGACTGCAGGCAGGCCAGTCAAGTACCCGTATCCTCTTCCTCCGCAGCCAGGACTTTGTAATGTGTGCAGAATGTGGTTTTGCATTATCTTGTTGAAATATGCATGGACGTCCTTGGAAAATATGTCTTCTTGAAGGCAGCATATTGTGCTCCAAAATGTACTTTTCAGCATTAATGGTGCCATCACAGAAGTGCAAGTTACCTTTGCCAAGGGCACTGACACAACCCCATACCATGACAGACCCCGGCTTTGGGACTTGTTGCTGGTAACAGTCTGGATGATCCTTTTCTTCTTTGGTCCGGAGCACACGGTGTCCATTTCTCCTAAAAAATACCTGAAATACTGATTCATTGACCACAGTACACGTTTCCACTGTGTGATGGTCCATCCCAGATGCCTCCGAGCCCAGAGAAGTCGACGGCGCTTCTGGACACAGTTAACATAGGGCTTCCTTTTGGCACAGTACAGTTTTAACTGGCATTTGTGGATTTAACTACGTATTGTGGTACTTGACAAAGGTTTGCCAAAGTGGTCCTGAGCCCATGTGGTCATATCGCTTATAGATGAATGACGATTCTTGATGCAGGGCCGCCTGAGGGATCGGAGATCACGGTTGGTCAGCTTAGGCTTGCGCCCTTGTCCTTTACGCACTGAAATTCCTCCACATTCCTTGAATCTTTTAATTATGTTATGCACTGTTGAAGGTGAAATAAGCAAATGTCTTCCTATCTTTCTTTGAGGAACATTGTTTTTAAACATTTCAATAATTTTCTCACGTATTTGTTGGCAAACTGGCGATCCTCGGCCCATCTTTGCTCCTAAAGGACTAGACCGTTCCTGGATGCTGCTTTTGTACCAAATCATAATTACAATCACCTGTTGACATCACCTGTTTCAAATCACATCATTATTTAACCAATTTACCTGATTACTAGCTCTAAATTGCTCCTGTCCCAACCTTTTTTGGAATGTGTTGCAAGTCTGAATGACAGGAAAGGATGTATATTTCCAAATGAAATTAAGTTGACCAGACAAAACATGAAATATTTTGTGTTCACATTGTCTGCAATGAAATACCAGTCAAAGTACATTTAGAAATCACTACTTTCTTGTTTTCCATACTGTCCCAACTTTTTCTTATTTAGGGTTGTATTTGTATCTGCAAAAGTGGAGCCCTGGTGAAAATGCTTGGGAACCACGGCTATATAAAGCTTTGGTAGCTGCTTCTGCAGGAAATGCCCTAAATAATCAGTAATAAGACTTAACTCTCAGTCAAAGTCTCAGTCTCAGTTAGTTAATCAAATTATATCCCCAAACTGTTGTTTGTTTGAAAAAAAAACGAGGATTAAATACTGGATATGTGTGTGTGTGTCTGTGTAGACTATCTGTCACAAGGTGTGGATCTGAGCGGCATTGAGGTGATTGAGAATGACTTGCTGCTGATCAGCAGAGCCAGGCTGGAGGTAGAGAACCAGGCCAAGAGACTGCTGGAGCAGGGCATGGAGATCCAGGTACATACACAACACGCATACAAAAAAAACTGAACTATTTACTTTTGGTTACAATTGTTTGAGTATTAATTTTCAGGAACAACTAAAATATCTGTGAAGTTTCGGAATCAAATCTACAAACCCTAAAATAGTGGCCTGGTCTGGCTTATACATTTTTGGCTTACTTTGAGGACTGTTGAATAATAATAAGAGGGAATGCCTCCATGGAAATGCACAAGCCATGTGACAAGCAGCCCTGTCATTCCACCCAGCTGTTATTTTGGTTCCCTGGGAGTTAACGTTGCATATTTACTCTTTCAAAGGAGTAAATGGGTCATAGAAATGAAAATACCCCTACAGATTACACTACACTACGCTTGGATCAATAAATAGAGATGATTTCTAAAAAGCATTTAGTTGTTTATTTTTATTATTTGCTGTTGTGATCTTCTATTTCCAAACTAGTGAATATCTTGTGACATCACATTTGTGTATTTCAATTCTTCCTAGGTCTTATACTTTTTTTTGTGTATTTCAACTTTTAGATAAAAAAAAAGTTGTTGGTTCTGAGTAAAATAGAAGGACAAAGGAAGAAGAGAGATAAGCACTTTGTATATGTGTCGTCCTGTAAAACATGTGAGAGAGGGAGCACATGTGAGTTCTGCTAACCTTCATCCGCCCCAGAAAGCCTTCTTCTCAAGGGGACAGTGTCCTATTAAAGAGAGTTTGTTCTTCCGTGTGTATGTGACAGTCTGTTCAGTGTCCATGATGGCTTATTGCCCAGAAGAGGGTTGTAGTGGTGGTGCAGCCATGTTCTGCTTAGCTCTTTGCCGACATGGAGGGATGATAAAATGTTGATCAGGTTAGTCTCTCTATGACTAAGAGCACATGTCACAACCTTCATCTCACATGCTCTAATTACACCTCTCATCATGCTGTTGATCAGCTTTCATTTCCATTTCTACATACTGCAGGAAATGGAGAAAACCTAATGAAAACAGTCAAAGTGTTGACAGCTGGTTTGTGGTCTATCCTGAAAGAGTTGTTGCTGTTGAGTTTGAAGTTATTTTTAGATGCTTGGATTTGATTCCTCTACATGTTTATGCTTGCGCTCTTCAGAGCAGAATCCTTGTTCCTAGGGCTGCGCGATTAATCGCAATCGCGATGTCACTCTGTGCGATTACATGTCTTATGTAATGATTTAATTAGGGCTGCACGATTGCGATGTACAAGACGGTGATTGCGATATAATGGTATCATGAGTCTACTTGCTTGATTATCAAGGAAAATGCACAAAATCCTATATGTATTGAAACATAAGTTAAATGAGCATAAAAAGAAATAAACAGAAATTGTGCAATAGTTTTTTTTAAATAACTTAATATTTAACCAAAATTAAACCAAAAATCTTTTCAAAATAGACATTTTACATTTAAGTACAAATGAAATAAATAGAACAGGCCCCCCCTACTTTGCACATCTATAACGTGAGACAGCTGCATCAAAGGCAAAGAAACTCCTGCATACTGTCTAACTTGCAAAAAATAAATGTAATAGTAGGCAATGTTTCTGTACTAGACCATCATCTGGCAAAATTAATGAAGGGAGTTCCTTTGCAACTTGTGAAAGTTTTTTTCAAAAATTAAAATGCCTTAACAGGAATCCAATCTATTATTAGCAAATATAAATCAGCCTATTTGTGAAAAACACATTACTGCTAGGGCTATTGGCCTATAGGTAAGGTAGCCATCCACAGATGCAGTTAATCCTAAAGTTTCACTGTCACATGTATGTTTAACATTAAAACATGATTTATAAAATCATACCAACAATTATTTGTATAGCTTAGTTTTCTATGCACTAAAAGGTATGTATAAAGGCTTTAGGCCCTGTTTAATATGCAGCTTAACTTTATAAAATATGTAGTAGGGAGTCCTTGCTCCGTCCCTCTCATAGATAATGGGTCCGTGGCTTAAAAAAACGTTGAAGACCCCTGATTTAGAAGACAAAAACACACTATACTTGTGGTCTGACATGTTTTTCATAGTGCGTATAGTTTACATTTTTACCTACCACTTGAGTGAAAATTACATCATCATAATCATCACGTGATAAAGTAGTTGAGTCACTTTCTGAAAAGTGAAATGTTGAAAATCTGTGTGCTTCAAAAAGCCAGAGGACAGACAATGAGCGACCATAGAAGATCTGTCCATCAGGGAGAGGTTTTAAAAACAACTCCTAACCGTAATACCATGCAGGACTCAAAAAACCCAGATCTGGCCGAAATTACAGTAATGCACAGTGAAACTACTTTTGAACTACTCTGAGAGAGAGAAAAAAAATAAATAAAAAGATTTCTTTTCAAAGAAATATTAAAAATATAGGGAAAGCACTAAAATCCCATATGAGGTGGGTCCTGTGTCCACATTTTGGTATTACATTTAAATTACTGGGACACATTACATGGAAGTTATTGGAAAGAAAATGCCATTATTTTCTTGCATTATTTACATTTATGTAAATTGACTGCATTTATATAATGCTTTTCTAGTCCACTGAAAGTGCTTTACACACTACGAGACCATTCACACTCACGCACACACACACACACACACACACACACACACACACACACACACACACACACACACACACACACACACACACACACACACACACACACACACCATCAATTGCCAGTTGATAAGTACGCTACTTTTGAGGTGCAAGCATGTAAGGTTGATTTATCCTGCCCACTGATTTGTGCACTGGTGTATAAACCCCAAAGTACAATAAGGACTTTATCAGTGAATTTTCAGAGTTTCTATCCTTGATTGTGCCCAACTCAGATAGATTTTTAATATCCATGTCTGTTGTCCATCAAAGCCTTTAGTTTGCCAGTTTCTACTGTTAGATTGTTGACTGGTACCAGAAGGAGGGATCATATCTCCCCGATATTGGCTTCTCTTCACTGGTTACCGGTCAACTATAGAATCAATTTCGTTTTTAAGGCATTACATGATTTGGCCCCTTCATACATTGCTGATCTCCTTCCCCTACATCATTCCTCCAGGAACCTAAGATGGTCCAGTTCCTTTTAGCTATTCCACAGTCTGGGATGAAAACAAAGGGTGATGGTGCCTTCTCCGTTGTGGCCCCTTTTCCCTTTAATATTAGGTCCTCCTCTACTGCAGAGATCTTTAAGTCTCGTCTTAAAACACATTTTTATTCTTTGGCGTATGATTTAGTTTAAGGACATTTGTATAGAAGTGTGTTGTTTATATGATGTTCATTGTCATTTTTATTCTCTTCCTTTGTTGTTATAACATAATATAACTTTGTACAGCACTTTGTTCAGCCTAGGTTGGTTTTAAATGTGGTCTATAAATAAACTGACTTGACTTGCACACACACACGCACGCACGCACACACACACACACACGCACACACACTGGTGGTCGAGGCTGCCATACAAGGTGCCACCTGCTCATCAGATAAACATTCACTCGTTTACACACCAATGACCATTCTATCCCCTGAGCCACAGCCGCTCAATGTAAATTATGTCAAATAAATAAACTACACTTCATTAGTAATGAAAATAAGTCTGCTACATGAGTTATAGGAGTAATATTGGCAAGTCAGACTAAGCATGAAGGTATTGAAAAAACATTGGTTTTGTGTTTATTGTTTTTTTTGTTTTTTTTTTACTTTTTTTGTGGCATTTTTGGCCTTTATTTTTGACAGGACAACTTAGAAATGAAAGGGGAGAGAGAGGGGTAATGACATGCAGCAAAGGGCCGCAGGCTAGAACCGAACCTGCAGTGCAGCCGCTGCATCGAGAACTGAGCCTCTGTATATGGGCGCACGCTCTACCAGCTGAGCTAACCAGGCACCCGGTTTTGTGTTATTTAAAGAGTAGTCTCGCATTGCCAGACCTATCCATGGCGCTGTATCAGATAGTGGAAGGGAAGCAGAATGCCTGACATCTGATGCTTGAGAGATGGGCTGTGAAAATTTGACTTTTGTATCCTTTTAAAAAAAAAAAAAAAAAAAAAAAAAAAATGTGTTCAAGGGATGCACATAAATTAAAAAATACACCCTTTAATTAAATTACTTTAAACCCAGCAATAAAAACACACAATTGAAGTGGCAAAATCAAATGTTGATATATAGGTTTATATAGGTTTTTCAAAATACTCAAAATCCCAGGGACAATGCATTTTAATATGGAACGATTCAGTGCAATTGGATGTTGAATCGATTCGGTGCTATTCAATAAGATACGATTCCATCTGCTATACAGTTAATATTCATTTAATGAAAACACATTAATTTTCCTTTGTAAATTAAAATAAGCCAATTCTATATAAGAAGCATTGCCTACCTTCAAATAAATATGTATTGTGTAAAAAGTGACCGGGGAATAGCAAAGATAAGACATTCTCTATAGTATATAATAACTTATATGGTATAACTTCAACTTAATTAGCTAGCCACTTACAATCCAATAACATCCACATCAGCTCCATGTTAAATGAAACCGCCTCCTCCTTGCTACTGTAAGAGAGAGTTAGAGACAGTAACTCAAACATAGGTCCATGTTACACAGCCATTGGGAGCACTCCAATAATAATCATATACAGTGTCATTATGTGAGTGAATATGAACACAATAATACTGCGCTAAATTACTTTTATGCTAATGTCGTATAGTCTAAATGAACATCTTAGAACTAGGGCTGGGCGATATGGAGATAATCAAATATGATATTGTTGACCAAACACCTCGATATCAATACCGCACCGATATTGTAGTGTTGACTATTGGTGCTTTCACAAAATATTTACACAATGAGATTTTTGATAAATAATCATCAGTAATGTGGATATAATGACTAAGTGGGTAAAGGCAAATAATAGAACAGTCACAACAGTCTGGTAAGTTCAGAAAATGACATCACTTTACTGTAATGCAGCCTTTAAAACCAGGAAAAGGCAACACTTATGTTATATTATGATATTACCATATCCAAAATCTAAGACGATATCTAGTCTCATATCACGATATCGATATAATATCGATATATTGCCCAGCTCTTCTTAGGACATATAAACATAAATGTAGACTTAACACACCCATATACATATCTATATATAATTATACCGGTCTACTCAAAGGTTTATGAATGCAGACATGGAGGGATGACTCACAGACCGCAGCTAGTACAATTTACAATATCCACGATGTAACATTATTCCTCTCAGCCACTTTCACCGCTAACTCCCAAAACGAAAAATCCTACCGTATCATCCGGTAGGGCTGGACCAAATATTCCACTATTCAGATAGTCGTTCGTTGGGTAGGTATTCAATTTTGGGATTTGAATATTTGCTTTTTTGCTGTTTTCTTTTTCTTTCAATACTGTAATATCCGAATCCTCAAAAAATGAAAAGGAAAATGAAATAAAATTAACCCTGAAAAAATGTGTGTCCATTCACTAAAATTCACCGGGTTTTTTTTTTACGGATTAAGCAGCTAAATGTCCTCTAGCCGCTGGCTAGTTTCAGCCAACTGAATGGACAGATGGAGTTTAATAGTGTGTTCACTCATTAATTCATTTGAATCACGTTTACTGAGGAAAAAAACTTGACTGATGCAGATCTTTTTATATTAAAAGCCTTTTTAGTCGCTTGTTTTTTTAAATATATACAACATCTGTGCAGGAAGTGTTGAGTTAATTCACAGTAGCTTAACACTAATGTGTGTGAATGTTTATCTGATGAGCAGGTGGCACCTTGTACGGCAGGAGTGTGTGCGTGTGTAGCTGGTGGTACTGTGTGAAGTAGTAGGATACCGGGACTCTACAACTTGCGGGCCTTGCTGGGTGACTCGCCGACCATTTTCTAAATCAGGCCTGATGCCAGAATGCATAAAAAGGCATCAAATTAGAGCTTGTGTATAAAAAAAAGTGCAAGGGGATGTTCAAATGTCCAACCTAAGCCCTGCATGTCCTCAAATCCAGTTTGAATTTCAAAGAAAAATAAGTTAGGGGCCCTTTAAATAATATATACTAAATAGTAATTCTTTTTTATTTATTAATTGGCCCTTGGCCTCCTGTCATTTTGCAAAAGTGTTCCCTGGTGCAAAGCAGGTATACATTTTTTCACTCTCACGTCTAGAGAAAAATAACAGTTTTTTCCAAAAACTGGACAGAAACTCACACACACACACACACTTCTCTCTCCTTTGTGTATTCCACCCTCAGTAGAAGTATTTTTAGCCTGACTACTGCTGGAGCAGCCTTGGCTAACAACTTCTGTCACTGTGTTATGTGTGTGGCCATATGGGGCTCTAGAGACAGAGACACACAAACACGTGTGCACACACACACATATATAAGGGATTTTCTTATTGTGTTTTTTATTATGTAAGCAGGTGGACATGCTGTGTGGGAGCCTCACCTCAGTGCTGTGATTGTGCCAGCAAAGACCATGTAGCCCATCTGTTCTGTCAACTCACATGACCCACGTAAAAAACCTCTCCTCTCAACATCTTTTCAGAAATATGATATAATATCAATTGAGCCCAGTGGCTAAAAGTTGCACCAAACAGCAACTCTAGGCAGTGTTCAGACGATGTGACGCGCTGCCTCACCAAAGTCCTTCTTTAAATGAGCAACTACATAAAGTGGGCAGCACCATCAGACCTGTCACTACTGCTAGCTACAGCAGCCAAGAAGCTCATCATCTCATAATGGGCATAAGTGTCTGTTTTACCGAAAGCTTAAATTGGCTCATGTTAATCATTTTTCCATCCATTTTGTGTCGCTTATCTGTGTCCAGTTATTGGGGAAGTACTGAAAAAACCTGATATATTAATAATTCAAGGCCACATCGCCACCAACAGATTTTCCATTGTACATTCATACAGCATGAGCGTGAAACGGGCGTTGAAGTGCATTCCAGGTATTAAAGGGTATTAAAAGGGTCTAAAAACATTTAACTTGGTGAACTCAGAACCCCCCCAAAAAACAATAAGAGTCATAGTATAATAATAGTGTTGTATTCTCCAGGTCAGGAGTATTGATCTAATGTATTATAGGCTACAACTCAGGGTCAGAAATTACCACCTGCCAGTGCAGTATTGATCTAATCTATTATAGGCTACAACTCAGGGTCAGAAATTACCACCTGCTATGTGGGTAAAATTGTCAAGGCCCCTTTTGCAGACAGGGAAAACACACAACAGATATAGAAGTTTGGTAAGGTTAGTGTATAATTGGATAGAGTGGAGTCAGAAAGTGGTTAGCCTAGCTAGTTTGACTGACAAGTGGGGAGTTGCAGATATTTACCCTCTGGTGGGTTGTGTCACCTGAGGGTCTTGAGCCACATGGGAGTCGTAGAGAGTCGTTTGGAGTTGTTGGGCGTCGTAGGGAGTCATAGGGAGTTGTTGGGATACGTTGGGAGTTGTAGGGAGTAGTTAGGAGTCATTGGGAGTCATAGAGAAACGTTGGGAGCCTTTGGGAGTTGTTGGGAGTCGCAGAGAGTCGTAGATAGGCCTGCGCGATAAATAGTTATAAAATTGCGATCTCGATTCGCCCCTGTTTGTGATTTAATTTTGAAATTACTTAGATATATATGTATATTTTTTCTCCCATTTAATTTATTGAAAGCATTTGACATTGACATGTTTTTAATTATGTAAAGACATGTTCAAGGAGTTCAGATAGAGCCTGTATCAGGGCCATATTTAGGTCAATGTGTTATGTCACTATTTTGGTAGCCTACTGTACTTAAATGGCCAATATGTGCTTTTTTTTCTTTATTCATTGAAGCCTCTATGTTTACAGGCTTGTGGTGATGCGCAATGTGCTATAGGTGCCCAAAAAAATAAATTTTTGGTACTGCCAATTTGTTTTGTTTTGTCATGGTTCATGTGTGCAATAACCATTACACTTCATGGGAAAACAAATTGTGGCAGAAAATCGTGATATCCATTCTAAGATAAAAAAAATCATGATTCATATTTTTCCCCAAATCGTGCAGGCCTAGTCGTAGGGAGACGTTAGGAGTAGTAGAAAGTCGTTGGGAGTCGTTGGCACATCCAGTCAAGGCTATCTCGTAGTGATACGTAACTCTGAACCAAACTTTTCCACCCAAGAAATAGCTTGAGAATGTAGCTTTCCCCTGAAACCACATCAGTCTTCCCTGTGCTGTGAGAGTTAACCAGAGAGATGCATCATTCTACCAACGTTTGTCAAAATCCAGTGAGTTTTGAAGGGAAACAACACTGATGTGTAATTCCTACACCACCCATGGTTCTGTTTTGTGAAACAGAAATATAGAAATATTTTCACTATTAATTAATCCGCATATTATTTTGTTGATTAACCCATTACTTATTTTATCTTTAAAATATCAGAAGATATTTCACAAAATGCCTATCACAATTTCCTAAAGCACAAGATGATATATTCAAATGGTTTCTTTTATTCTTTTTTCAAAGATATTCAACAGTCAGTGCAAAGTGTAATTTGTGTTTTCCTATCTCCTATTCTCTTCTCTCCTCTCGTTTCCTCCTCTTCTCTCTTGTTCCCTCCTCTTCTCTCCTCTCTTGTTTCCTCTCCTATCCTCTTCTCTCCTATACTCTCTTCTTTCCTCCCCATCTTTTTTCCTCCTCTTCTCATTTTGTTCTTGTCTTGGATTTGGCCTGCTACATTTTCACAGCTCTCCCTCATTAAATCAATGTAAGATGTATTTTTAGCTGCTGCTGTCACCTCTGTACTCACTGGAAAACTGAATGTGAGTGTGTGAAACTACCAGACCCATTAAGTTGATTTTATGCAGTTAAAAACAGCACCACAGATGCCTGCCAACTTAACTTCTCTCTTTCCCTCTGTCATCCTCTTTCCTTTTTTTGGTCAGAATCCGACCCAGGTTGGCACGGCCCTCCAGGTCTTCTATAACCTGGGCAGTCTACGAGAGACCATCAGTTCTGTAGTGGGGGGTTACAAGACCACCATACAGGACAACATCACTAGTGCTCTGGACATCAAGGGCCTGACACAGCCCACCAACCCCAGAGGTAAGACCCAAGGAGGATGGTTCTTAAAGAATTTTTGCTTATACAGTACACACAGAGCAACACTCACACACTGGATACATTGCCCTCATTTCTAAAAGGCAAAAGACAATGACATTTTATAATTTTCCAAAATAGATTAGTATAACATGGCCACAGAGAATAGTCAATTCTGGCTGGAAGGCGTGTGCTATTTTTATGGCTCTGATGTAGCGACCACATCATTGTTCTAATTAATGTGCACAATTCAGATAACCAGCCCTGATTAGGCTAAGGTTTCTTCCCCTGGCATTTTTCAGGACTATTTTTGAGGATTATATCACTAATAAAATAAGTCTGGTGATTCTATATTTTTTTCACAAAATCATAAAAAGACCCAAACCAGTGAATGTATCTACTAACAAGAATTGTGTGTGTATCACAGCCTGATATATCTTCTTCTTGTGCCATAGAGCTCCATTGTTGATTAAAAAAATGAGTGGGAGGATATAATAGCAAGTATTATTTTATTAAAAACATGATGGGACTACTTTCTTTACATGTTGCTTCAGGCTCAAGTTATTAGCCAAGATAACACTCAGGGCCAGATGTACTAACGCTTTTTCGCCCACTTAAGGCGTATTTGTTTCGCAACGTGCGGAAAAGCATGGCGAGGTATGTACAAACAGGCCGCACTGAGGTAAAACTCCTCGCTACATTACAAATATGTAAGCTGAAGTATCACAGCGTGCGCTTTCTGCGGGTTGGACATGACGCTGATAACGCTACATTAGCAAATGTACATACATCTGGCCCCCATAGTTTTTGTAGCTGACTTTATGTTGGGAATGAGGGGGCAAGGGAGTGGCTGTCTTTGTTGTGAGAGTGTTCTGGGCCAATGGAAAGAGCTTCTGTCTAGTCAGAATTACATTTTAGGAGGTTTTGAGACATCCTGCTTTTTATGTCATGTAGGCAGCTATGTAGTGAGGCTAATTTCCTGGTGTCAGAAGGTTTAAGTGACAGGTACAGCTGTGTATCATGTGCGTAGCTACGGAATGACAGGATGTGATGACGGATAATATAACCCAAGGGTAACATGTACATGGTAAACAGAACTGGTCCCAAGATTGATCCTTGTGGTATTCCATGTTAAGTCTAAGCAGTACATAATGTAAATTCCCCCAAGAGAAACCGAACATTTCCCGTTGGCTAAGATGAGGAAACCAGTCCAGGACAGTTCCAGTGATACACGCCCACTGTTTTAGTCTGTCTATAAGGATGAAATAGGAAACGCTACTATGAAGAAATTAAGAATTTTGTCACAGTCAGCTGGAGAAGAAATGTTCGCAGTAGCCAGAGGAGAGTTTACAAGCTGATTGATAGTATTAGACAGGATTCTCTGGCTATGCTGGTCCGTGCCTTCCTTCACCTTGTAATTGTATGAAGTAAGTAGCTATTTGAGCATCAAATAATGCACCAGCAATTTACTAGATGTTTGGCCTTTCTACAGGTTCTTTTGAGGCTACAAATTTCCTTATACATCCATGGGGTTATTTTGACAGTGGATGTAAATAAGTTTTGAAAGGAGCAACCACGTCCAGTGTAGATAGGCATATCTGATTAAAGCAAGGCCGCCCAATTTGGGGCCTGCAGGCCAAGTTTGGCCTATGCTCCTTTTGTTTTGGCTTGCCATGGCATTTAACATGCTCATGCTTATTCTCCTCTTATTTTGAAAGTGCTATAAAATCCTAACTGTAGTGACTCCGAAACATACATTTTGTGCAGCTAAAAAATACTTAATCTGTGTTGTACGGCAATGTAAAGCACAGTGCTGTTAAACTTCCCAATAATTACTGTATGGTCGGAAACAGAAAAATAAAAACCTTAATGGAGAGACTGTCTAGATTCAAACCAAGTGTGAATTATAGGTCTAGTGTGTATCCACAGTTGTGGGTTGGATCGTGCACATGTTGGACAACATTTTAGGACTCGTTAACATTTAGGAACTCGGTTGTAGAACTACTTGAGGTGTTGTCAACATGAAAGTTAAAATCCCCAACGATCATAATTTTGTCCTACTTAACAACGACGGAGGCTAGGAATTCAGACAGTTCTGTAAGAAACACAATGTTAAAAGTGGGGTGTTGATAAATGACAATACAGAGAACTGGAATTAATTTCAGACATCATTCCCTCAACACTTAAAATGATTTTGGAAAATTACAGCAGGGTCTCCTCCATGGCCACTTGCCCTAGGGGAGCTGAAGAATTCATAATAATAACCCAGTTTTTAAATGGCTGTGATCACCAGTAGGAAACAGTGGGTTTGAAGCAGAGAACCTGGTTTCCCAGCAGGAAAGCTGGGAAGAATTGAGAGATGGATTAACACGCAGTTGGTTTTGGTATTTTCCTTGGATTTGATGATGATAAAAAACATATAGAATAACATCAGACTTCTGCTATGAAATTAGCAATTGAATAAATGTATCATGGTCTGAAGAAAATCTTGAGAGGCATGACAGAAAAGCTCCTCTTATTGGCTCCTGCAATTGTACGAAGAATCATAAATGCTTTTTTGTGTCAGCTGTGTTGTCAGTTGGGAAAATGGGATGAATCATATCACATATCAACAAACAAACAAAAAGCTTACACATAGTGAATCTGTCCCCTCAGGTGCACCAGGCAGAGCAGTGCTGCCAACACCTGGCAACACAGCAGCTTTCCGTGCTGCTCTGTGGACCAACCTGGAGAAGCTGATGGACCAGATATGTGCTGCGTGCAGACAGGTACACGCTCCCTGAGACCCGCTTTTATGCACATTAAAAACAAAAGCAGTCAGCAGGACTGATGAGATAGAAATAACATTTCCGCATATTTTCCAGGTGCAACATTTGCAGAAGGTCCTGATGAAGAAGAGAGACCCTGTAACTCACGTGTGCTTCATCGATGAGATCATCAAGGTGGGTGGGCAACCCTCCTCTGGTTTTGGTGTAATAGTAATATTTATAGCTGCAATCAGGACAACAGTCACAAGTCTCCAGTCTGGCTACAGAGTTATTAAATAATAGAAAATAAAAGTTTCTCACAATCACTGTAAAATATCCACACACATTCATGCCTGCTGTCGCCTCTAAGTCACCATCTAGTACACGTTACACAGCAGACTACACATGACAGCTTAATTATATGACCAGTACTCCTAGGCAGGAATACTACTACCTGACCCCAGGTTATTATGTGTTCATTTGATGACAATGCATGCACAATTTAAACTAAAATAGCTTTCAGTATCAAATGAGTTTTAATGAAAATGTTCAAATCAAGAAGGTTGCTTTCACATTTTAGAATGCGTTGTTTTAAACAGACATTTTATAAACAAACATGGAGGATACGAGCTTGATGTTATGTGCTTCATAGTCACTTGGCAAGTGTCCATTATACCTAAAAAGTAAAAAAAATAAAATGATATTGTCAAATCATAACAGAAGTTATCACTGGAATTTGTACAAATTAATGAGACAAATAAGAAATTTAAACTTTTAACAGGCATTTAACATCTCTGTGATGTCACTGTTGGGACTGAAGCTCACAAGTTTGAAAATATCATATTTAGGGCTGTGTACCGAATTCAATACATTTTAAGCACCGACCGAATTGCCCACCGGGGGTTAAAAGAATACAGCAGAGGCAGGGATATATAGACCAGAAAGTGTCATATATATATATATATATTATGTTTTAACAGCTGTATACTACTATCCCTGTATGGATGTGATATGATTTCTATCTTTGTTGTCGGTCTGGCTCAGGTTAAACTCTTTGTGAAACATGAACAAACACAAACAATGAATGCCACAGAACTTTCTTTTATTCTCCAGTTTGACAGTTCTAACAGAAAAAGAACATAAATGAACTACTTTAACGTACCAGCGTTTTAGGCAGTATCGCAGCTGATACCGATAGAACATCTCTACTTAATAGTAGTAGTAGTATCAATAGTAATCATGGCAGCCATTAAAGGACAAATCCGTCTTTGTCAATGTCTTTCATAGAGGAAATAACATATCTTTCAGAGTTGACCTATCCGAACATAGACCGGTTTTAGTCAGTCTATGCCGTAGACATATATAGTTTCCGACTGGGAACCCAGAACTTCCGACATTCCACGTCAAATTTAACACAACATAGTCCGTGCCCCTCGCCTGGCATCATGGCGGTACCAAAAGTCGGAAAAGAAAGCAACAGAGTCCTATTTGATTATGACTGTGTCAGATAAAAGCAAATGCCACGCAGTGGAAGGTGGTAAAATATGTGGACAATTTATTAAAGGGAAAAATCCCACGAATTTGAAAGTACATTTGAGAAGCACACACAAGAAGGCTAACCTAGCTTACCTTAACAGTGTAAAGGAGAACGCAAAGCCCCCTTTCCCCGAAACAGAAGCTAACCCTGGTACAGGGCATGGATGTATGCGTACAGGGTAGGCCTGCATAATTCAGGGAAAAATATGAATCAAAAATTTTTTGATTTTTTTTTTTTTTAGCTTAGAATTGATATCAAACTGAATATGGCCCTGAACATGGCTGTAAATAGGCTAATTAAAACTTCTTCAATTAGCGTCTTCCTTGCCTTGTACGGCTTCATCGTTTTGCACTTTGTGGTGAGGTTTGAGGTGCTGGTAAAGTCTTGCGTCATCAGACTGACCCTCGTCGTCTTGCTTGAATCCAAAATACTTCCACACCACCGAATGGGAGCCTTTTTTCGGAACAAGTTCGGTTTGAGACCGAGTGGTTGGCTGATTCTCGTCACTAGTACCTGGGTTTTCATCAATATCCATTTGGTTTATTTCTGAACTACCGTGCTCGCTCGACAAATGAAAGTGACTAAAAGGCGCTTTGTCATTGGCTGAGGGTGAAGACCTGAAAGTTTTTTTTTTTTAAGTCATTTAAAAATTAAATCGTGAATCGAGATCGCGATATAACGATTTATTGTGCAGGCCTAGTACAGGCAGCATGACGGAGACAACCGTAGGACAGAAACAGAAGCTAACACCGGTACAGGGCGTGGATGTATGGGTGCGGGGCGTGGATGTATGGGTACGGGGCGTGGATGTATGGGTACGGGGCGTGGATGTATGGGTGCGGGGCGTGGATGTATGGGTACGGGGCGTGGATGTATGGGTACGGGGCGTGGATGTATGGGTGCGGGGCGTGGATGTATGGGTGCAGGCGTGGATGTATGGGTGCGGGCGTGGATGTATGGGTGCAGGCGTGGATGTATGGGTGCAGGCGTGGATGTATGGGTACGGGGCGTGGATGTATGGGTACGGGCGTGGATGTATGGGTACGGGGCGTGGATGTATGGGTACGGGGCGTGGATGTATGGGTACAGGGCCAGGCAGCATGGCAGAGACAACCGCAGGACAGAGAACACTACAGGAGGGCTTTCACCGGCGACCCGATAGCTGCTGGTTAGTAAAAGGGAAGCGTGGGTTAATATGTGGATTGATTCTGGGATGTCTACACAACTGTGGGAGTCGATTGACTTCAAATAGTTTGACACTTTACTCGAACCAAAGTTCAAAACACCTGTTGATGTCTGTCGTCTTTAGTCCGTTGGCTATTTAGTTTTTTTTCCTGGAACACGTCACTTACACATTTGCACTTACTGTGGCATCTTGTGTAGACTGTTTACATATTTGTGCTCATCATCATATGTACATTTTATGTACTGTAGTTATTGTTGAATACATTGTGAATACATATTTCTAAAATTGTAGTTGATGATTACACAATACTTTTTCTGACCTTTTTGAATCCCCCGACACACGTGTTATTAACCCCTAGGTTCATTTTGCGCCGGATTTGTCCTTTAACACATCATCATGACTATCATCAGCATCTCACTCTTACCTCCACAGAAACCTAGTTGTACAAATCAGAGCGTGAGACTGTTGCTATGGAAACAAAGCTCTCACCAATTACCCAGAGGCGGCGGTGTGAGTTGGAGACCTAATGACATGTCTAAATGCAAGGCTCCGCTGCAGGGCAGCTGCACTATCACTCTGCCATGTGTCCACCGAAGAACTGAACAAACACATTGTTCTACTGTCAGCGGTCACATCTTAACAGTAGCTGCATCAAAATAAATATATTTACACTGGAGGAGAAGGAGATACAGAAAAGCACCCGAGAAGAGCTCTAACTCATTATGAGGAAGACAATATTATTATATACGGTAGTCGACCCAGCCATCCCCAGGGATTTTTTTATGCCTAGTTACACAGGTCAGTACTGTACGCTACTGTGCACTTTTTCTCTCCTCAGTCCGGGTATCACTTATTTTGTCCTCGCCTCGATCCTGGTTTCTTCCTGTAATAGGAATTAAGTCACCGCCCACTCATTCTACAGGGAGAGACAAACCGACTCTGGTGGACAGACCTGGAGAAGATCATTCCTACTTTATTTCCTCCTGGTTTGAATATTGTAGTTTCCGACATTCAGCTCTCAGCAGGAGAAAGATCTCATGTGCTACTGCTCATGCAGAACACGCTCCGAGAGATAAGACTGTATTACTCTAGTCCCTGATGCCCGGCTCTGGTTTCCTGTCAGTTTTACAACTACATTTTCAGATGATAATGCTGGTTGTGAGATTAGTGTGTACATGAACAATGTTTACATGAACTGAACTTTGGGGATCAAAGAAAAGCCTCACAGTATTATTCACAGTATCTATTATAATGGCAACTTATGCTCTAAAAGTAACTATACAACAGGCTTCTTTTAGCGCATCAAAAGAAAATTTTGGTTGACACCACGTGGTGCTATAGTGTGATCAGGCGCCGGCTTCAAAACTCTGATTTGTTAAGTCTAAAAGCTGCTTAATTTCTTCCTTTAAGGTCTGGGGCCTCATCTGTAGTAATTATAAACTAGTGTTTCTATTCTTACTCTTACATTGATGTAGTTATTGTAAAACTATTTTAGACAAGAGTTTTTATAATGAAATAGTTAATTATTCTGTTTTGTTCTGAAGCAACCATACATGCCATAAAGAATGTGAATAGCTGAACATTCCAGTCATATGTTATTCTCAAGCTACATTTACATTGTTACGTTTTGGTATTTAAGCAGAGTTTTGAGCCAAAAGCGTGCGAACAAGTGTTTTTATCTCCAATAGAAGAACTAATCTCCGTTTAAACTAACACGCCCAAACCTCATATCTCATCAACACTCTCCTATACTGGGCAGGAGGCAGCATGTATAGTCCGCCCGCTGCTGGTAGTTGCCGTGGTAACGTTAGTAGTTTAGTCTCAGAGAACGAGACAACATGACCCATTTAGGCGGAAAAATATTGGCGTCAGTGTTGCTAAAGGTCTGCGGCCGTTGAGACTGAAACGCAACCCCGCAGATTCCAAACCAAAAGGGGTCAGAAGTGTTTCCAAATGTTTCCGGTTTAGGGGCTCGGAAACGCCAGAGCAGGGGGAATGAGAGGAGGAAAGACCAGAGCAGGGGGAATGAGAGGGGGAAGTGCCAGAGCAGGGGGAGTGAGAGGGGGAAGTGCCAGAGCAGAGGGAATGAGAGGGGGAAACACCAGAGCAGAGGGAATGAGAGGGGGAAACACCAGAGCAGGGGGAATGAGAGGTGGAAATGTCAGAGCAGGGGGAATGAGAGGTAACCTGACTCCGCCAGATGGATTGCTTCGCATTTGCTCGGCATATCCATCTGGGAACTTTCCGTTGGAGAACTTTTGGGAAGGGGCGGAATACTGGTTATTTGATTGGATGAACCATCTGTCTATCACCTATGTTGGTGATAGACGGGGCCAAATCAACCAATCAGATCCACGAAGCGTATGAAAATACAACCACAAGCCCGCTGCTGCAGGCAAAGCATAGCTCGTAAGCTCAGCATGCAAGCAACATGTCGGTAAAGGATATTTGCCGTTTGTGTAACGAGAATTTAGGAATGAAAGGCACCATTTCAGGTTCCCGGACCATATTCCAAAAGAAGGATCCAAGAGAAAAAAAGCATTAGCGAGCGGCTAACAGAATTAGGGCTACCGCTGGCTGATAATACTGGTTAGCTGATTGGATAAACCGTCGGTCTATCACCACCTAATCCACCTCAAAACCAACGCTGATTGGCCCGGTCGTTTGGCAAATGGCTCCAATTTTCTCTGTCAGAGCAGGGGGAATGAGAGGGGGAAATGTCAGAGCAGGGGGAATGAGAGGGTGAAACGCCAGAGCAGGGGGAATGAGAGGGTGAAACACCAGAGCAGGGGGAATGAGAGGGGGAAACACCAGAGCAGGGGGAATGAGAGGGGGAAACGCCAGAGCAGGGGGAATGAGAGGGGGCCTCTACAACAAACTCCCCTCTTCTGGTTTCAGTCTTTCCTCTAGAGAGCAGAGATTTTCTCCCATTCAGGCCCAAGAGCATGACTGAGGTCCAACACTGATGTCGGGTGATCAGGCCTGTCTCACAGTTAACTCAGTTCCTCCCAAATTTGTTGGATGGATGGGGTTGAGGTCAGGGCTGTGTACAGGCCACTCAAACTTCCACATCAAACTGGGAAAAGCATTTCTTAATGGAGCAGGCTTTGTGCACAGGGGCATCATCATGTTACAACAGAAAAGGGATACACTGCTGATACAGAGTTGGAAGCACAGGATTTTCTGATACATCATGGTGTGCAGTAGCATTAGGGTTTCCCTTCATTGGAACTAACAAGCCCCACACCAAAGGCTGTTGTTTCTGTTCTTTTCTATTTCACTCACATGCAGTCGGTCCACCAAGAAAGAAAAATGGAGTCACACATATTTGTGGAAGTGTAGAAACTGACGATGTGGTGAATCGGAGTTTTCTGTTGCACGACTAAAACTACTTTTGAATGTACACATGTTCCACCAAAACAAGTTCGTTCCTGAGACTATTTAGCAGAGGCACCGTGGCTCCGCTCGGTGCTTAGCACCGCCCAAGACGATTGTGATTGGTTTAAAGAAATGCCGAAAATGCTCCTGAAATGCTTTGTGGACTAAACAGACCTTTCTCCACAGCGCTTTGGAAGAAGGTCTGGCAATGCGAGACCAGAGGAGAATACACAGACACACCTGTCCAATCCCATTAAATAATTAAAGAACTTTCCTTCAGGCTCAGTGTGTTGAACTGTGAGTGTGTGTGTGTGTTGGTGTGTATAACAACACTTACTGCTCTTTTTCTTCTCTATTAGTAGTTACACAGAGCTGTTGTTCACAGGCTTTGAGTTTGGTCGGTCTAATATTTTATGATGAAGGATGTCTGCACTAACTACTCCAGTGATAGCAGTATTAATGATGGTTGTGATGTTTAGTGATCATTGTAATTACCTTATTAAATATTGTGATTGCAACGATTAAGGATTATTTGTCTCAATTTCAAAATAAATTGCACTTCTGCACATCAACACAAATTTCAGTTAGTTCAAAAAAGAGCCATTTTCTAGAGCGTTAACTTCACCTACTATTGTTTTGTAATTTTCAAATTATAAAACGATCATTGCTGTGTTGTTTTGGAGTGCAGCTACCATCCTGAGATCACATTTCAGTTTGGTTTACAACACAAAACACCCAAATGCTCTCTGCTTGTATCTCCACCTCAACTGCTAATATCCTTCCTCAAACATCTGCATTCAGATATTTGAAGCCAGTTTGCAAGTCTCTTTGATTTTTTATTATTTTTGGGTACAAAAGGTATCAGACAGAAGGTGTTTCCTATCAACTCACCAGCTCAAGTCACTCACAAAGCAAGGATACACCATCATTCTTGTGTTTCTCTTCTCTCTTCCTGATGACAGGATGGTCAGCCTGATATCCTCTACACCTTCTGGAATGATGTAACCAAGACACTTAGTGAGGAGTTTCACAGAGCAACTGAAGGTAAGACTGCTAAAGCTGCCAATTCAAAGGAAAGATAAATTACTCAGAGAGTTTCAATCTGTAAAAGGTCTCTAAGACTAGCAGTAGATAGCTGCTTCAACAGCACAAACAACTAGTGGGAGGTCTCATTTAGAAAGCCATAATCATCAGGCTGTCACAGGAGCTCAGTTATCAGCAGGAAATCAATGGGGCTGCAAGTAATACAAGGCCTGTTGATCATGGAGCTATCAGAGCACACAGCAGTCTTTTTGAACCAGTGTTGGCCTGTTGTACAACCTTAGTTTGTATTAAAGCAAAATTGTGTAAGAATTGGTGTTTTTTGCGATTTGGCGGCCCTACAGTCCCAGAGTGCAAATTACTTGTACACCGCTGCCGTAAATATGGATTGTAAACCAGCTCTGTGTCATTTTCATGTGGGCAAGGTGAACAGGGTTTGGATTCCCTCCGTGATGCGTTTCCCGTCATCCGGCGGATCTCGGCAGACCTACGCTGCGTCGGGACCTCTGTGCACTGGCGCCACGGAGGGAAGCCTAACACCCTCTGCCCACACTGCCATGACACGGAGCTGGATTTAAATCAGAAAAATGTGTCTTTAAAGCTAAAGTTGGTAGATTTTTATAAAAAAATATGTTTTTGTCATACTTGCTCAAACTGTCACTATATTCTACTTGAGAAAGATAGTCTGTGTGTAATGGAGACTTGATAATTCGGACTGTAGCTGGTTGGGTATATGTGAGAAGTGCAGTTGGATGCTCTGATGCTATCTTCAATAGATTTATTTACTGCAGGCAAATGATTGTCAGTGTCAGTGTGTGGTTCTACAAAAATACAAGTGAAAAGAACATATCAGCATACAAGTACAAACAACAGTGGGGACAGGATGCAATCATTAAGGCTAGTTAATGATGATTATATACCTAACTTAATTAACTAGCTGCTTATACCAAATAACCAAACCAAATAACCACAATCGTATACATCAGCTCCTTATTAGATTAAACAGCCTTCTTGCTGCTGTGGTCTCAGTCTCAACTCAAAACATAGTTCCATCTTACCCAACCATTGTGAACACTCCAATAATAATGACATACTATTATGTAAGTACACACAATATTAGTGTAATACTTATAATACTAAGCATTAGCATGCAGCTGGCTAACTTTATGCTAGCATACTGCATTGTAACTGAATATCCCAGAACATACAACATCATTATAAACCTAAGGTCCTGAAATACATGTATAAATTTCACACCAGTGTACTCAAAACGTCTCTGAACGCACACATGCACGGATGACGACACAGATGACAACTATACACTTCAGAAATATCTACGAGGCATTTCTCTCAGCACTAACTCAAAAACAAAACTTATCAGCCAGCGCATGCAGGTGTCCTCTCTGCAACCCCAAAACAAAGGCACTGATTGGCTGATCCCCGCCACCCAAATTGTTGAGACATAAGTCTGATTTTGCATTTACGCATTCCAACATCTTTTTCTTTTCTCCTATTGCTGAAGTCCAACATGAAAACAAATGAGAGCGTGTGCATCCAAAAGCTAAGTCAGTTGTCATTAAGAGAAAATTATCATTTTTAAGCTAAGTGCCTCTCAGGAATTGTACAGTTTGGAATGGGTTCTAAATGGGAGCTGATTATTGTTTTGTCTCCCTAATCATCCCTCTCTTATTCCTCCATCTCACCGGAGTCTCTCTGCAATCAGTTGTGAAATAAAGCAACAAATAAAATGCCATTACCCCTTTTCAAAGAAGTTTAAAAAATATATAAATGAACGAAGGTTGTATGAGTGAATCTTTCTAAGAGTAGGGAAAAAGAAATACTTAATAATGCTAACGACATCTCTCTCTCTCTCTCACTCACTCACTCACTCACACACACACACCAGAGTTGTCTGATTACACAGAATAACAAAGTGAGAACAGGAGAGGCGGATTTGGCTTCTTGCTAACATACTAACTGGCACTTTACTGAAGTGTGTGTGTGGGTGGTTTGGTGTGTGTGGGTGTGTGTGTGTACGCAAGCTGTGTGCTAAAGATATTCTGGAACAAAAATAAATAAGCAAAAGGATGACATACTCGCTTGTTAATATGTGAGTAATATAGAGGCTTTAATATATGATTACTGATTGTCCTCAGTTTCCATTTTCTCTCTCCAAAGTTCAAAAATACACCTACACGTCTAAAGCTCACTGATTAACACATTTAGTTATCATATCTAGTCAGTATCTCATGTTTAGTCCGTACACAACAATGTAAAACCAACTTTTGTGGTTTAAGGGGGAGTTGCACTATTTCTTGCTGATAAAGGTCAGGTGCAGTGACTATGTACGGCTTCCTAGAGTCTTGTCATTGCAATGAGGTTGCCAGGTTTGGTACCATCTTATCTGGCAACCTACTGGAGACACTGTACAGAAGTGCCGGGTTGATGGAAAAAAAATATTGTTCCTAATAACCTTAGTTCTCCTAAAACCACAAATTGTAATTTTTTTCAAATTTCTGTTGGTGTATGTATCAAACACACAAGATGCAATGCGTTAATCATTAAGCTTTAGGGTTAGCCAGTCCAATTTAGGGCTACACACAGACCATGTCGATGGTACATTGTGGTTATTTTGTCATATTTGATTTTGCTAACATCATGTGATGTTACCGCACAAGCTGTATGGACGAAAACAACATTTAAACAGTTGTAGGTGCTATTTTGTCTAGAAGTGGAATATACATGGTCGGTCTAAATCAGGGCTATAGCCAAGCCGTTGAAATGACGGCAATCGGTTGTTGTCAGTCACGTGTGTTTATTGTCTGTGATGTCACCGAGTCGCCATTATGGTGGTTTAACTACAGCAAGCTACAGCAAGCCGTACAGTAAACAACACCAGTAATAACGTTATCCGACCCACTAAATCGTCAAACTGAAGAGGCAAAATATGAGAATACCATACCGAGACAAACTCGGCAAAGATTGAGTTTGGCTTGGTTATTTGGCTAAATTGTCCACTTACAACATAGATCCTTCATTAACAACATTGATCTGATGGCACCGCCGTCAT
Source organism: Perca flavescens (assembly GCF_004354835.1). NCBI lineage: Eukaryota > Metazoa > Chordata > Actinopteri > Perciformes > Percidae > Perca > Perca flavescens. Next base: position 26,079,825 of record NC_041353.1, on the reverse strand, counting down.
GGAACTGTGATGATATCAACAAAAAAATAATATATAAAGAAACGAGTTAAAGTGAATGAGGGGTAGGAAACATTACAAGCTTCGGCTCTATCCTGCTCCTTTTCAGACTATTTTTTTAAATTAGAAATTGCAATAGTATTTTTAATATTAGTTGTAAACACTGTATGGATATTGTTCTTTTTCCTTTGTGTGTTACTACACACTTTTTATTTTATATGTATGGGTATGTGTGTGTGTGTGTGTGTGTGTGTGTGTGTGTGTGTGTGTGTGTGTGTGTGTGTGTGTGTGTGTGTGTGTGTGTGTATATATATATGTGTGTGTGTGTGTGTGTATATGTGTGTGTGTGTGTGTATGCATATGTGTGTATATATATATATATACTATAACTATAATAATAATACTATAACTATATATATATATATATATATATATATATATATATATATATATATATACATACATACATACATACATACATGGGTACATACTGTATGCGTATATATATTTTGTTTTTAGTTTTCAAAAAAATAAATAAAAACTCTTCATTTTCGTCACCTTCCATCTTTTCTTAACCTTTTTGTCTCGGATGGGTGCAACTGAACCGCGCATCAATGAGAGGACTCAGAGGAACTAACCCTGCAAAGCCAGGGGTTTAAGTGGGCTGGAACTAGAGGTGTTGAAATTAATCAAATAATCGATGCATCGAATCGTGGACATGGATAATCGGCCGGCTCATAATCCATTATTTCTGTTTACAATTTAATGTAGGCAACAACCTTTCTAACAACCTTTCTGTTTACATATTCTGGTATGTTTTGCACATTCAGGAAGTGCCATGTGCTCAGTGCTGTATAGTTTTATGTATCCAATTTATTTAGTATTAGAGCACTGCAGAATGTTTTGTTTTTGAAGCTTGAAAAGCTATGAATTAAATATCCTACATGGCTTTAATAGAAATTGAGATATCGTGCAAAATTGAATCGCTGACATGATAATTGTAATTGAGGCATTATATCAGCACAACGTACTTACATTTACTTAACGTCTGTTCAAGGGGGAGCTTTCACCTCTAATAAAATGCTGAATAGTTTAATGAATAATAATGCATCATATTCTATGCATTCTGCACTAAACCCATCCAGCCTCCTTTCTCTTATACTCAAATTGTTGGGTTGCTTAGGGGTCCTTCTGGAACTTATTTCTGGGTACAATGGTTCTGGAGAAAGCTAAGCAGCAATACCACAGGCAAAGCAATCAGCCTATTCCAAACGGGCACGTTTTCAACGGGCCCTGCACTAGTTGTATGTATAAGTATAAAGCGGTTCCTCACTGCCTGTGCCGTTTTTTTTCTCTCTCTAGCTTCGTCCTTCCTAAAGCAGGCGTTTGAAGGAGAGTTTCCTAAGCTGTTGCGACTGTACAACGAGCTGTGGCGCCGCCTGCAGCAGTACAGCGCCAGCCTCCAGGGGGCGCTAACAAGCAGCGGAGGAATGGACGCGTCTCTGGACATCGCCAGCACAGAGACAGACAGCCAGGACCTCTTCACACACGGAAAACAGGACTACAAGTGAGCTGACACAAAGACAGCAACACAATCAGAGCCACTTCAGAGTGTGATCACACCTGCAGGCTATTTTGTTTGGTGTGAAGCAGGGGGAGGAAGTTTATTTTGGAGCATATTTGTGCTTTGTTTAGATTAACACTTTAATTACAAGTTCAGTTGTAAGTGAACAAGCACTTGTAAAGGCTTCCTCAACTAACAAGCAAGAGTTCTGGTCACCTGTGATCCATGTCCAGTGCCAGAACCTGTAACTGCAACCTGTTCTCGCTCCCAACTCGTAAAATACTGACGCTTGGTCAGTGGCTCTCAGCGTCAGATATACTGACACTAAATCCCCCTTTAGCGTCTGTATGGGATGCAGCGGGCAGAGCAGCAGCTCGACTGCGGCACTACATGATGATGTAGTATTAAGCGAGACACCAGTAGAGAGTTGTATTAAGAGGGACAAGCGAGTAGTATAAAAGACCAGAAATCCACTAAAACGTACATTTTATAACCCCACCCACCATCTTTTCCTAAAACTAACTGTACCGTTCTTGTGCCACATGTCAGTTAAACGTACGTCCTGACCCAGAGCGCCAAAAAATTTGAAAAGAGTCACGACCAAGCGCATCTATATATGACGCCAAAGGAGACTTTTAGTGTCAATAACAAATGTCAAGGCACCTGACAAAGGTTGCTTTCCGACGCGATGGGAGTGAGATCTGTGTTGGTTACTAGCTGAGCATGATGGACTCGTCTGATCTTTGGTGGAGTATGATACTCAAGGTGTCTGGACAGACCCATCCCCAGTAGGGGTCTCTCACGTTCATGTCTAACAGCTGTTGAATTCTTTCAGGTTCAGGTCAGTTTTGTGCTGGACAGACCTTTCTTGGGTGGTGGAAGACCTGCAGTTCATTAGCCTGACAAGCCAGACCCACATCAAGATGTTTCCACTTTTCCAACCATCACAACTCTAAAGAAATAAACACATAGTTTACTGATTTACATGAGAAAATATGTTGGCTCTAAAAGTACAAAATTATAGAAAGGATCCCTTCAGAGATAGACCTTTAAAACCTCTTTAAGACCTTTCTGTTTAACCAGAAACAGCTCTGAAGTCGCTAGCGCTAAACCCACCAGACTCCATTTAAAAAAAGAATACTTTTAGTGTGTATAGAGCCAACATATTTTCACATGTAAATCAGTAAACTATGTGTTTGTTTCAACCAAAACTAGAATTGTGATGGTTGGAAAAGTGGAAAGACGACCCAAAACGGCTTTTCATAGTTTTATTTTGTTTCTTTCGACTTGGAATGAAGAGATTGTTGTTCCCTTCAGTCACTTAGACACAAAAACAGTAAACGCCAAGTTACTTGAAGTTAGTTTAAATGATAAACTAAATAACACCAAATAAGGACTATTTTAAAATACGGAGCTCCCGTCTGTTGCTATTCAACTGCTGCTGCAAACAGCTGCCCAGCTGGACGCATTAATTCATTGAATGCATTCATACTCAGAGCAGGTGAGTGTCGCTAATACCTCACTTTTGTGTTGATTTAGTTGAAAGCATGTGTAATTAGTCAGCTGTCAGATTTTTAATCAGGTAAATTAATAACGGCAATAAAAGTCCAGCTCCACAGTAAAACAATGTCCAAACGAGATACATTTGACAATACTAAAGCCCAGGCACAAATTGCTAGATTTTTGATTATTACATTGTTTTACAATGCATTGCATAGCAGGAACACAGGGGCTGCGTCTGAAAACCCTCCCTATTTACTATATGTATCAGTCCCTCCAGAAAAAGGCGATTATGCGATCACATAATTCCATGCATAATCAGCCAAAGTCCACATATTTATGCGGGGGCCTAATTTTTTCAAATACGCCGCACTTTGGGTGCATAAATTGCAGATTTTCGCGCAAAATATGCGGGGCTTGCATGATTTCATAATCCCTGCATTTTCGTTGCAAAAAAAAGTCACATTTTCACACAAGAGCAGCCATTTTCCCCTGTTGCCATGGGAACGTTATGAAGTGACGTAATTACGTGACATGAATATTGTCGAAAAGCTGGGTGTTGGGGGGGAATCACTTTTTTTTTTTTTTTCATCAAACATTTCATCACATACAATTGCATAAATATCCCGCATACTGCATCGCATTTTTTAAGAAAACGTGCCGCATAATCAAGGATTTTTGCCCGCAACAATCACCAAAAAACTCTTTTCTGGAAGGACTGATGGGGATAAATATTATGGTTTACTTTTTTCTAACATCCCCACAATGCAATGCCTCATGTTTTGTAGATATAAATGTTCCCATTATGTGACACACTACACATGTCAGTGATGACACAAAACGATGATGAAGTGGCCAAAATCTCAACTGATAAGTCTATTAAGATAATGTGAGTTCATTGAGAATAGGTGTGTCGAGTTCCAGTCTTGTTACCTTATACAAGGAAGAACAAACCATCATGTGACCTATTAAGTTTAGGTATTGGCGTTGGTATCAGGAGAGAAGAAAAGGGCTCGGTGCATCTGTTGTATGATAGCATGGAGCGAGAGACCGTGTTTGTAAAGAAGGTGGGAGGGAGAACTGAAATGAAGCAGGAGCAGAGAGGGAGGAGAGACTGAGGAACAAAGGAGTGATTTAACAGGTGGATTGAGAAGGAGTGAAGACATGACCGAAACAGCAAGCAACAACAAGTCTTTTCTTGTATGAGCACTAATGACAGGAGCAGGTGCACTGGTGCTTGTAAGCACATTATGTTAGATAACAGACAGAGGTCATGTGCTCACCAGTCAATCAAGCTGCTGGCTACACACAGTTAACACAGCTTCAGGTTAACACATGTCAGACACACATTTCAGCCTCATCAAGCCCTCAGGGAAACACATCTGCTCTGTTTACAGCTTTGAAATATTTGAAGTTTTGTTAAGCCATGATACAAGTAGACATTGGACTGTTTGACATTTTCCCTTTCTTGTCCTGTATCACAATAATATACAGTCGTGAGATAATGTTGAATACAGCGTGTGCGCGCACACACACACATACACCAACACACGCACGCACGTCTGTGTGTAATAGGAGATACAGTGGCATTTTGCTTCCATTTATGTCTGCACTTCAAGTGCTCCATTAATAAATGCCAGCAGATATTCTAGCCAATTAGAGGATATTATATGTCCACATGAGACAATAAAATAATTGTGGCTATCATTATACCATGATAGATTTGAAATGTAGAATTTTTAAAGGCTACTTTACAGTAAAGAGATGCTATTTTCTGATCTTATTGCTGAGTGAAAAGAACAGGATGTCTTTCTCTGTTCAGTTACCATATCCATGTTACTAATAATGGTTTCTCAAACACACACATCAATTATGTATGTGCACTCTGCATCTTTTTTTCTTTTTTTGTCTTTGTGTGTGTGTGTGTGTGTGTGTGTGTGTGTGTGTGTGTGTGTGTGTGTGTGTGTGTGTGTGTGTGTGTGTGTGTGTGTGTGTGTGTGTGTGTGTGTGTGTGTGTGTGTGTGTGTGTGTGTGTGTGCAGCCCAGAGAAGGCTCTGAAGGACTCTCTGCAGCCGTACGAGGCAGCCTACCTCTCCAAGTCCCTCTCTCGCCTGTTTGATCCCATCAACCTGGTGTTCCCTATGGGCGGCCGCAACCCCCCCTCCAACGATGAGCTGGACAGCATCATCAAGACCATCAGCAGGCAAGCACAGTACATGCCATTTTGGCTGCCTTACAGCAAAGACCCACTGGAAGTGACAGAATCAGCCAATAAGATGAGATAAGCCTTCATTGATCCCCAGAGGGGACATAAAACACAAATTATTTATTCCGACAGAGAAAAGTGTCTTCTGTCTTATAGTTTAAAAAGTGTCTTGTATAAAATACTTGAAAGCAATACACGAGTAAAAGGACAAGTATCTTACCAGAAAATGACTTTGGCAGAAGTTAAAGTCACCTTTTAGACTATTACTTGAGTAAAAGTCTTAAAGTATCTGATATTTACTGAACTGTACCTAATTTTTAGAAGTAAAAGTCAAAAACAAAACTTTGATTATGAACTTTATTGTGGCATAACGTTCACAGTTTCCACAGCGTCTTAAATTTTAAATTCAAAGTCTGACATCAACAAAGAGAAGAACAGAAACAGAATATACATTTTTTGTGAGGAAGAATCTTTCACTCCACGTATGAGAACATTTCTCGCAAGTAACAAGTAACAAGGACGCTTAGGGGAGTTAAAGTAAAGGTTTCCAGAAAAAGTTTCCAGAAATATAAATAACAAAGTAAAGTAAAGAGACGTGAACATTCTACTTAAGTAGAGTAACTAAGTATTTATACTTTGTTACATTACAACACTGCTTCTGTTGAAGTCAATACAAACCATATCAAATCCAAAATGGTTCAGGATTTTTGCTTCGCTCCCTGACTGAAGTGCTGATCAGTATCTGTGTGTGTGGTGCTGCCACTGGTGGCTGGAAGATGTATTACATTAGTGTTTTAAGTGCTAGTATTACTGCAATATACGGTAGCTTTCGGAGGTGACCATCCGGGACCTGGTTCTGGATCAGCGGCAGTGAATAAGCAGTCTGCAAAGGAAGGAAGAAACCCAGAAACGAGTCCATCTACTGTTATGGATAATCAAAGCACAGAAAACTCAGAGATGGTTTAAGGTGAATATTGTAATTTTTTTATGTAATTAATCACAGAGAAGTTACCGAGGAAAAGTAACAAGGTCTCACCCAATCAGTTTTCCTCAGCATCTCCCAAAGAACACAGAGATACATAATGATTTCATACTTGTCACAAAACAGGAAGTCTATGTTCATTGGAAAGCAGCCAAATGAATATGTTTCTAAACCAATGAAAAGATTTCTTTACAATAACCATGCTCAATAACCAATGACTCCATACAATTTCATACTCTATATATAGCTTTTCCTTCGGTCTTTCAGAGATACTGTCTTCTTCACCAGTGACAGGCTGTTATACAGTATATGTGTACACAGTTGACAGACAGATTTCCATAAACAGTCTCCAGCCTATAGCTATAATAGAAAATAATCTTGCCGCATATCTTTAGTGCAGCGCAGAGCCGCTTCACACATGCTTCTGGGACTCGCCGTGAGTGGAATATCAAGCATTGACTTGAATGGCAGCGATTGCTCCGCAGCGCAGACACGCCGGATGGAAAATAGGTGTTAAGGGCCTGTCATTTATATTTTTATAATGACCATGTATGAAATGACAATGTGAAAGCAGTTGCTGGTAGCGATTACCCTACAGAGAATTATCACCTCAATCTGCAGCTCCCCTCGTCTTTACTGAGCTTTATGGTTTCAGCTCACTGTTGAGCTTTTTAGGCATCTGGTGAACATCTGGTGAACATAGTGGAGTATCATCAGGTGGACACAGACACGACTCCAAATGAATGAGCATGTTTCTCTGGAACTGCTGGATGCATAAATAAGCAACTGAGATAATAATATGTCACTGTTGTGTTCATAACTGGTTTCCTCTCTCCTCAAATGGCCAGAAGTTTCTACAACAGAAACTAAATGACCCTAATTTAATCAAACTATTGAGTCCCGGCATGAACAACATGACAATAACAATCCCTTTCATTTAACCTGATCAAACAGTTGTTTGTTGTCTGGGTGTTATATTGTTCATTTCAGTATTAATGTGTACAATAGTATCTAATTAGGTAGAGCCTGCAATAAAGAAGAATTGACAGATTCTCAATTACTGCTACAGCTTTTCTTTCTCCTCACTGGTATAGTGTTATATTCTTAAAATGAGTTTTATAATAAACTTAATCTTAGACCAAAAAAAGGAGCACTTTTTAACACTCAATAGTACATGTCAAACCCAGATAATGACACAGTTAACAGTATGGGAGACACTAAAATAAAGTGTTGTTTCCCAGAAAATGTTAAAATATAAAACAATATACAACATTTAGTTCACCAATTACTATAACTAACCGATATTAATACATATTTTAGTATCAGCATGTAATTCTAAAATATGAAACTCTCTGCATTAACAATGAAATAAGGCTTTCATTTGTTAGCCTTTTTCAAGACCATTTTGTTAAAAAAGAATATTAATTTATATACAAAATTTCTCATTCTGTCTTAATGATCTGACCAACAATAACATAATTTGGCCCTCCATACTCTAGCTCTCCCTACGCCTTGGTAGCTCACCTGGTAGAGCCCATATATAGAGGTTCAGTCCTAAACCAAGCAGCCGCAGGTTTGACTCCGACCTGCGGCGCTTTGCTGCATGACATTTCCCCCCTCTCTCTCCCCTTTCATTTCTTCAGTTGTCCTACATAAATCAAGGCCGAAAATACCCCAAAAAAGAATCGTTTAAAAAAAATACATTATGCATCCAAGCTACTGTTTAACTAAAAACACGCTGAATATCTTACATTTGATAATTAGCCAGGTGACATTATTTTAATTGGATTGTTTGTTTGTTTGCAGTGAGCTGAATGTAGCCTCAGTAGATCCCAACCTGTCTCTGGCTGTGTCCAAGAACGCTGCCAAGACCATCCAACTCTTCTGTGTCAAGTCTGAACAGCTGGTGTGTACAGCATCTTGTGTGTGTCTGTGTGTGCGTGTGCGCATGTTGGTCGGTCTATAGGTCTGAATCAAAATCTGTTTCTTCTTAACCCACCCCATGTCCATAACACAACAAAAGAGTGTTTAAATAGACACAGTAAATCCACAGTATAACCACAGCAACAAAATGTGATGTATTGCAATTGCTTCTGTTGTTTACGTCCTGTGTACACCCCATGCTCTGCCTCCCTGTGTGTCCCTCCATCTGCAGCTGTGCACTCAGGGTGAAGCCAGTCAGGTGATTGGTCCATTGACAGAGGGCCAGAGGAGGAATGTTGCTGTGGTCAACTCCCTCTACCGTCTGCAGCAGGCTGTCACCAAGGTAATAAATGAATAAAAAGGTTGGTCTGCTGAACTTCAAAACATTAACTGTCTATGATCAGACCTAAAGAGAAACGTTACTATACCTGCACTGCCATAGTGAGGTCATTTCATCACCAACGAGATCTCACCACAATAATCCAAAAATGTTATAGTCATTTTGATGTCAAGCTTGCTTTCCCACTTAATACAGTTCTTGAAAGTGTTAGGTATGAAATTTTGTTAATACGTTTCTTTATCGTAAGACTGACTATATACATACAGTGCTGCTCATAAGTATTAATATCCCCCATGCTAAAGTTGACTAAAAAGAGGAATAAAAAAATAATCTTTTGGAAATTTATCTTAATGACTTAATTAAAAAAATGAGGAAAAATACGACCTTTTAAGGACTATCGTCTTCTTAAATGCTGTACACTTTTTTTCTCGATATTCATACTTTTGTACATGAAAAACTGCATGGATGAAAATTGAAAGTGTATGGTCTTTTGCACTGCAAGGAGAAAGAAACGATTAGATCTGAGAAGAATCTCCTCAACAAGTTTAAACTTTTTCTTTAGATTGTCCACAGGTGTGACAGTGAGATCCACATGGCACCCACATTAGCACACACAGCTCTCTAACTGTGTGTGTGATTGGACTGTTCGCTTTCTAATGCATACAGATGTCATATGGACACACAAATGCACGTACATGAAAGGAAGCAAAGGAAATTAAAGGGGGATAAAAGGAAAAGCAGGGTGCAGTGTGTTCTTTCAGCCTCCTCCATTAAAGATGTATGGCATGTCCTGGCACAGCAGCCAGGGATGATTAATAGCCTAAAAAAAAACGGTTACTTCAGCATTAAATATTTAACCTCAAGCCTTTAAAATTTCACTGTGTGAAAACAGAGTGACAATTTATTCCATACTGGCGGAGGGAGGGAGGAAGGGAGGGACAAAGACATGGGATGTGAAATAGGAAGGGGTAGATAGGAAAACAAATGCAGAGACATATAGTTCAGGGAGTTGTTGTAGTATTTATCATTAACCAGACCGCTACTAAAAATGTACTAAAAAATAAATCTTGATCTATTTGTGGACAATAACTTTTGACCTCTTACCAATCTCCCCTTCATTATGTGTAGAAAGCGTTATATACGTTATTAAAGAGCTTCCTTTGGTTGGAACATGTAATTGGTATTTTTGCAAACTGGTCCCTTACCTATTTATTTAACAGCAAGTTTTTTTTTTGTTGGTCAACATGTCTTAAAGGTCCTATGACATCCTGCTTTTTGAAAGCTTTTATATAGACCTTAGTGGTCCCCTAATACTGTATCTGAAGTCTCTTTTATATAGACCTTAGTGGTCCTCTAATACTGTATCTGAAGTCTCTTTTATATAGACCTTAGTGGTCCCCTAATACTGTATCTGAAGTCTATTTTTATATAGACCTTAGCGGTCCCCTAATACTGTATCTGAAGTCTCTTTTATATAGACCTTAGTGGTCCCCTAATACTGTATCTGAAGTCTCTTTTATATAGACCTTAGTGGTCCTCTAATACTGTATCTGAAGTCTCTTTTATATAGACCTTAGTGGTCCTCTAATACTGTATCTGAAGTCTCTTTTATATAGACCTTAGTGGTCCTCTAATACTGTATCTGAAGTCTCTTTTATATAGGCCTTAGTGGTCCCCTAATACTGTATCTGAAGTCTCTTTTATATAGACCTTAGTGGTCCCCTAATACTGTATCTGAAGTCTCTTTTATATAGACCTTAGTGGTCCCCTAATACTGTATCTGAAGTCTCTTTTATATAGACCTTAGTGGTCCCCTAATACTGTATCTGAAGTCTCTTTTATATAGACCTTAGTGGTCCCCTAATACTGTATCTGAAGTCTCTTTTATATAGACCTTAGTGGTCCCCTAATACTGTATCTGAAGTCTCTTTTATATAGACCTTAGTGGTCCCCTAATACTGTATCTGAAGTCTCTTTTATATAGACCTTAGTGGTCCCCTAATACTGTATCTGAAGTCTCTTTTATATAGACCTTAGTGGTCCCCTAATACTGTATCTGAAGTCTCTTTCCCGAAATTCAGCCTTGGTGCAGAATTACAGCCACTAGAACCAGTCCCACAATGAACTTTCCTTAGGATGTGCCATTTCTGTGTCTGTAGCATTAAATGCTATTGAGGAGGAGAGAAGGGGGGGGCAAGGTGGAGGGTAGGGGTGTGGCCTTGACCAGCTTGCGGCCATGGTTGTAGCTCTGTTTCCTCATGGGTGGGCCAAATTCTCTGGGCAGCTGTGGGCGGTGGGCAAAGCAGAGAAAGGGGAGGTAACCTTTCCCCTTATGACCTCATAAAGAGAAGATTCCAGATCGGCCCATCTGAGCTTTCATTTTCTCAAAGGCGGAGGAGGATACCCAGGCTGGGGGAACGCATATTAATGTTAAAAAAAACTCCATAACGTGACATTTTCATGCCATGGGATAGAACAGAAATAATCATTATCTGTGCTGATTTTAAGAAAGACAACATTTGAAATTAAATGTTTCATAAGCCATACATCAAAATTTAAACTATAGTAACCAATTGGACTATAAGACTGCAATTTTCCACCTGAAAAATATAGCAACAACCATACCATATCATATCTAGCTCTTTCTGATGCCAAGGACTGGTTCATGCTATGGGTTTCTCCCGTCTGGACTATTGCAATGCTCTTTAGGGCTGGGTACCGAATTAGATACTGTTTAGGCACCGACCGAATTACCTCTGAAATATCTAGGGCTGTGGACTAAAGAAATTCTTAGTCGACTAACACTTATAGGATTTTGTTGACTAATCGATTAGTTGATTTAATTGACAGAGCTGTGCGCTTTGAGAGGTGGTTAAGACTAGAAAAGCACAATATAAATGTAGTTAATTAACCATCTGTAAAACTGAGTTTCTCCACAATTAATCCTGCAAAAGCACCACTTTAAATCTTGTGTTTACAATAAATGTGCTCAGAAGTTTCTTGGAAATAAGTAATTAAGCATGAATAAGCATAAAAAATGACTAATCGACTAAAGAAATCTTAGTCGACTAAGACCAAAACGACCGATTAGTCAACTAATCGACTAAGAGGTGGCAGCCCTAGAAATATCGAGTATCGAAGAATGCTTCGTCATTCAATACCCAATTTTCAGGAGTAGGGCAGGAGTGAATGTCATTAATCAGTGAGCCAATCAGCACGCAACATGCTTCTACCAAGATCTACTAATAAAAATTGTGGAAAAGCCTGCCCATTAAATTCTTAATGTAAGACATAAAACCTTTTGTTCATTTTAATGGTTGTCGCCTTTTGAGTGAAATCTTAGATGTGTTTTATACAATTTGATGTAGAGCACTTTAAGCTGCATGTTATGTATGAAAGGTGCTTTACAAATGAAGTTGATCATTATGTTAGGCTTATTTTCCTGTTAACCCTTTATTCATTGTGTTGTATTTGCAGATGATTTCAGGATTGGGGTCGTGTCCACCAGCTGCTGCAGAGGCCATCTCTTCTTCTTTGGAGGTATCACAGCAAACAGCCTTTTCATTTCTCATTCATCCCACTCCTTCTCTGGTATGCCAACTAGTTTAGTGATTTTTCTTTTGTATCATGAATGCTACTAAGCAAAGCTTTCTAAGCCCACTTGGATCAGTAGAAGATGTATATTCTCCTATGCTGAACTGTGTCTTTTACCTGCTGCATCACTGCTGTAGCATAATCACAGGGAACGGCGTCTTCTCGACTATATTATTGTAATGGAGCTTTTTGTCGATTTCCCACAGGCCTGACGCTCACATCTGTTTACATAACTGCATTAGAAATCTCAGTGGAGCCTTGTATTAAGTGTGCAAGACCTATTTTTTAGATTTATGCAAAACCGTCTTGTGATAAGATCACACCAGCCGCAACGCCAAATTGGGCCGCAGGCGTAAAACTCTGCCTTTATTTTACTACACCTGTAAAGTCTTGCACGGTTGTGACGCTATGACAAAATCTGTCCACACACACACACACACACACACACACACACACACACACACACACACACACACACACACACACACACACACAGCCATGTTTCCACTGGGGGTCTGAGAAAACTACTGTCCGCTGTCTTTCTACTGGTATCAACGCTGATACTTCTGCGGGAGGTGTCAGGCCTCCCCCATAAATCTGTCCCTATCTTGGGGGAGGACGAGGGGAGGGGCGTGGTGAAGGAGAGGCCAAAGACAAGGAGGGAGAGACAAAGACAGGGTGTTGTTTGGGGACCTTTCTCTGCTGTTTAATCTTAAAGCTTGACTGGCAGTAAATGACCGTACACCCAGAGGCCTGTCTCCCCGCACCCTCTCAATGTTTGTCTAGAGATTATAGAAGAAAACCCAGTAGAAGTTCTGGAGGTTGATCACATATTGGATTTGAGTTGCTGTCGTTTCTGTACCTGCTGAAAGGTTTTGATTTGGAGTCAGGTTTTTTCTCTTTTCCTATGCTTATATTTCCACCGTCCATTCTTTACAGAATGTTACATCAGAGGACTGACTTTGTGTGTCTAACTCAGGCAGTGCAGGTCCTGATGAGCAGTGCAGTGCAGCCTCTCCTGCAGTCAGTCAGTGACTCCATAGAGGCCATCATCATCACGCTACACCAAGAAGACTTTTCAGGGTAAGCAACATTTATCCTGTTTCCACTGAAGGAATTTTTCCAGGGACCCAGGAATCATTTCAGGAACTCACCTGTGTTTGGACTGGAGGAACTCCTAAATTCAGTTCCTCGACTATAGTTCCTGGCCTCCGAAAAGTCCCTGCTCCTGGGGGTAGCACTTTCCCATGGCCCTGGAACTGTGGGGGTGCAGCATGCTGTGCTCAACAATGCTGACTGGTCTAACGCAAACCTCAGGCTGCTACAACGTGTAGTAAACAGCACTGGGCGCCACCAGAATAACAATTATCACCAGGGTTGGATATGTTTTATCTTCGCATGTCTTCAGGAGCGGTGGGAAAGACAAACAGGAATGCACAAACGGAGCTTTTTGGTCCTAGTTTTGTTCTATTACCGATATCGATATTTAGGAGGTAAAAAATCCAACCAACCAACTAATCTTGAGCACCATCACTTATATGTTTATTTCTTTTCATTTTTTTATTGTGACCAAGTTACAAACTGAGCAGGACATTTTATAGTTGGAAAATCAGCTCGTCACAGCCCTCTGGTGGACAAACTGTAATGGGACACCGTTTGTAAATGATCTCAAACATACCCTGGTATGTCTGCGCTGACAATAACACCAATACCAACATATCTCCAATGAGCTAATATCGACCAATATATGGGCCTGGCTGATGGATTCATCTAGCTCTACTTTTTACACAAAACAACAGACTGGGTTGAGTGATGATCTAACCGTAAAAATTGAAAATTGAATTTCTCCAAGAGGGATTGAGTATCTTTTACATAATGATGTTGGTTACTAATACAGTGCAGCCTGAGGGATCGAAGGTCACAGGCTTTCAATGTTGGTTTTTGGCCTTGTCGCTTACGTGCAGAGATTTTTCCAGATTATATGGATCTTCTGACGATATTATGGACTGTAGATGATGAAATCCCTAAATTCCTTGCAATTGTACATTGACAGTCTTAAACTGTTGGACTGTTTGCTCACACAGTTGTTCTCAAAGTGATGAATCTCGCCCCATCCTTGCTTGTGAGCGAGCCTTTTGGGGATGCTCCTTTTATACCCAGTCGTGATCAATTAACCTGTTCACCTGTGGAATGTTCCAAACAGGTGATTTATTCAACATTCCTCAACTTTCCCAGTCTTTTCTTGCCCCTGTCCCAGCTTTTTTGGAAAGTGTTACAGGCATCAAATTCAAAATGAGTGAATATTTGCAAAAAGCAATAAAGTTTATCAGTTTGAACATTAGAGGAACATGCCGACTTATTGGGACTTTGTCTTATTCTATTTGTCTTAGAGTTAGATAAGTCCATACACACCCTTCTCATCTCTGTGAACAAGACAAAGTCCCAATAAGTCGGCGTGGTCCTTTAAACATCTTGTCTTTTGTAGTGTATTCATTTGAATATAGGTTGAAAAGAATTAGCAAATCATTGTATTCTGTTTTTAATTTACGAAAACCCAACTTCATTGAAATTGGGGTTTGTACTTTGTCAGTTTTAACAATTTTGGACGGGGTTATTTTGACAATCTTCTAGAGCTGCTTGTGCTGAGACAGCATTTAATATTTGAGAAGCTTATTTTGTTACATGAAACTGGGTTGTACTGGAGCTCTGAGTGATTTAATTTCAATATCTCTGTGTAATCATTATTTGTAAGTGTTCATTTTAGTGTTGATTATTGGGAACATGCTCAGCAGAAACCTATGTTTACTCCTTGGTGATTGTCAGAGCTAAAACCTTCTCGCTGATATTTGGCTTTCATTATCCAAACAGCAAAATAGAGAAGAATTTTGTTTTGTTTTTTTAGAAACAAACAAATATTCTGAGTTTGTTTGTGTGTGATTTTATACAGTTTTTGTTTCTTTCAGTTTGAAGAACCAGGATGAGTCCACAAGTTTAAAATTTTACTTGAATAAAAATGTGTGTGTGTGTGCGTGTGCGGCAGGCCTCTGTCCTTCCCTGATAAGCCAGACGTTCCGTGCTCCCTCTACATGAAGGAGCTGCAGGGCTTCATCTCCAGAGTGATGGCCGACTACTTCAGACACTTCCAGTGTGCTGACTTCATCTACGAGAGCACAGAGTCCATCGCTCGGAGGGCCATCGAGCTGTTCGTCCGCCACACCAGCCTGCTGCGCCCGCTGGGAGAGGGCGGCAAGATGAGGCTGGCGGCTGACTTTGCCCAGGTGAGGGAGAGCTTTGGGACAGAAGCCATCAGAAGGCTGATTCTAGGGCAGGGTGGTGGTGGACAGATGATTCAGCGATGCCAATGAAATGTATCTCTCTCTCTCTCTCTCTCTCTCTCTCTCTCTCTCTCTCTCTCTCTCTCTCTCTCTCTCTCTCTCTCTCTGTGTCTCTCAGATGGAGCTGGCAGTGGCTCCTCTGTGCAGGAGAGTGTCTGATTTGGGGAAACCTTACAGGATGCTGCGCTCCTTCAGGTGTGTATGCTCCTAATGAGGACGAGAAGTCCTTTTCATCCACATGTTTTAGCAGAGATGTAGGTCAGCACCTTACTTCTCTTTCTCTAAAAACTCATCTTCTCACTTACCTCTGGACTACCATGGCTATACAAAAGTGTTATTTGTCCAAGTTTTTAGATAAAGCTGAGGTTTCTGTCTCCATCCTGATACCATGGAGGTGAATGACAATGACATACACAACGTTACATTTGAAATACTTCCACAAACATGTCCCAGCTGCTGGGATAATCCCAAAAACACACTGTCGACCGTAGAAAGTAGTTCCTATGAAAACTGTTGCCGGTGAGGTGTATGAGTTATCCAAAGTCGTTTTTTCGTGTCTGTTGAGTTTTTCATTTTCAGTGCTTAATTAAGCAGTCCCCTCCGTTGTATTGGGGGTGGAAACAGAACTCCCAGATGGTCATTTTGGTGAACTGACCCTTTACAATTGCTGTCTGAAATGGAAAAGGACCATACCAGTCGTTTTCAGCAAAACATGAAGTCATTGTTACACCTTTGTCGCATGGCAACATTGATGGTGGTAGGAATTTGTTGGTCTGTTTAATTAAGAATGTGAGTTGCATATTGCAATCACAAGCTACATATTAATAAATCCAGCCAGGAACACACAGTCGCTGAGATGATGTGAAGTCTGTGCATTAACGAGGTTGCCGTTGTGCCTCCGACTCTCAGAGCAAATGTCAGTTTGCTAAAAGCAGCATCGAGGAGAGGTTTGAAAACGATCCACAGCCCAGAGATAAGCTAAATGTAATCAAAAGGTATTAACTATGAAGGTGAGGCAATGAATGACTTATCTCACGTAGGTGTCCTGTCACTGTTCCGCTTGTTTGACTGGGACATGGAAAGACCGCAGTGTGACTGTGTTGATTCTACAGTGTATGACCTTTTAATGGGGGGCTTTGTGTTCCAGGCCTCTGCTGTTTCAGACCAGCGAGCTGGTAGCCAGCAGTCCCGCTGTGGGGGACCTGATCCCCTACAGCACCCTGCTGCACTTCTTCTTTACCAGAGCCCCACCGGAGCTCAAGTCTCCTCACCAGGCCTGTACACACACGCACACACACAGACACACACGCACACTCACGCACGTGCGCGCATACACAAACATACACACACACTCACAAACACACACACAAACAAACATACAGACAGACAGACGCACGCGCACACACAGACACACACACACACACACATACAAACATACACACAGACACAGACAGATGTACAGACACACAGACACACACACAGACAGACACATGTATACACACATGCACGTCCGCACACAAGCAGATACACAGAGACACACACAAAACACAAAGACATACACAGAAACACACACAGACAGACGGAAACACCCACACACTCGCACGCACACACTCTCTCACTCACACACACACACATCCTAACCTTAACCATCACAACTAAATGCCTACACTCTAACCCTTACCTTAAAACCAAGTCTTAACCTCCCAACAGTCTTTTAAAGTAGTGAGGACTGGACAACGCAGACATGTCATCACCAGGATGGTGCTCTGCTCTGTGTATCGCTGTCCCACCTAACGGAGCGTTGTCCCCCCCCCCCACACACAGAGAGCCGAGTGGTCCATCGCCCGTTACTCCCAGTGGCTGGATGATCATCCCTCTGAGAGAGACAGGCTCACTCTCATCAGGTAAGCTGTTTTTGCATTTGCTCTAACTTCCATAGGTCAGCACCTGCATGGGATCATAACGACCATGCCATCCCATCAACAGCCTCTCAATTCTTAAGAGGAACAAACCAGAATGAGAGGGCTTTTTTCATCTTGTAACCAACATTGGCTCAGAGAATACCAACATGATCAACAATTTATGTTTATCTGTGTTTTAAGCCCCCAATACTACGGCCTTTATTAATTTAGCCTCGGGCCTGTTTAATACTGGGTGCTGTGTCGCTGAAATGCTGCATTGTCCCATACAATTACAAAATGCCCCCTTTCATCATCAAGTCAGGGTCATCAAGGAATGGAAATAGGTGCTTGGTTAACTCCAATCAGGAGTTTATGCATTTTTCTTTATTTTTTAGTTATGTTGGGTTTTGAAAGTTAATTCAACAGTTTTGACAGTTGTACATTATGTAAACATGTAGATATACTGAGCTTTAGTTAGAAAACAGTTTATGAAATATAAAGTCCACATTGACTTCTGTTGTGCTGACTGAGAAGAGTTTTATAAAAGTGAACTCAGTGTGTGTCTGTATATACTATAGAAAGATGGATATATATAATGTAGATAGAAAAAGGAGGATGTGTAGTTAGTTTTTTTGTAAGTCTAGTTTTTAGATTGGTTTCCTCATGGAAAGTGACCTTGTGCCATTACCTACATAATGAACTATACTTTCAGCCTATAAAACATGAGGGATTGTCACAGAATAAATTAGCCAACATTATCTAAAGTAGTAACACTGAGCTCCACCTCCACCAGCTGCTTTACACGTCACGCATCAGCAATAGTAATCCAAACACATTGCTTTCAAATGAGTACTGCTGCTTTTTACTTTCAGTACATTTTTTACTACTTTAATACTTCTGTATTTTTACTTCAGTAACATTATGATAGCAGAACTCGTTATGGAGTATGTTCTCACTGAGATATTGCTTGTTTTACTTCAAATCGTAATACTTCATTAACAATATTGTCTGCCAGTAACACAAATACGGTGGAGGTTGAGCAACTACTTTTAAATCTGGACCACCACATACTTGGATTTGATTATTAATTCCTTATATTAACACATATGCCTCTGAAAGTTCTAAACTGAGTGTTCACTCTATGGTCAACCTGCGCACTTCCACACATGCAGCACACTGCCATAAGCAACAGGAAATGTTCCACTCAGAAACATGGCGGGGCACGCTGTGCATTGAAAACCTATCTGCTGAAGTTATTACTAGATGAAAACTGTTCCTAATCATGTTTCTTTGTTCTCCCTTTAAGGGGCGCTCTGGAGGCCTATGTGCAGTCGGTGAGGGCTCGGCAGGGGAAGGAGTTTGCTCCCATCTATCCCATCATGCTCCAGCTGTTACAGAGAGCCACCAGCAGCTCCCAGGAGGTCCGAGGCTGACGAGCTGTCTGACAGAACAGCAAGTAGCACATTAGACACTATGTGAAGGCAGAGGCTGTTGGAATCAGGTTCAGCTCCATAGTTCATCACACCTCCTTTATTATTTATGACTATAGCAGCTATATTCCAGCTAAATAGTGATTCTTTTTACTCTTTTCCCTTACTTTTACAATTCTGACTAAATCAAGGGACTTAGTTCTGGAGGGATACACGGAGATTTGATACAGAAGTTGTTTTTGTTTTCTAATTCTGAGGACAGCCATTTATCGAGCAACCAAAGCTGAATATTATAAAACTTGTTCATTATAATAGAACTAACAAGCTATAGTTTAAGAATTATTGAAATGATACAGCTCTAAAAACATCTGCAAGGTTGATCTCAATTAGCCAGGTGGTGTGATCTCAGAGCTGGGACTCGGTCAGACTGTTTGACTCATGTAATGGTGTGTGTATACACAAGTTCTGTTTAGTTCATCAATGACTCTTGAGAATAAATGGGGAAATGTTTGCAGGACTTTTATTTGTACAGTAGGGATCTCACACACAGACAGTATGACATGAGCAGTATATACACGGTTGGTTCAGATGGGCCATTTCCATTGGTTGGGAGGAGGCTCTTCTATCAGGGGTTCCCATGGTTTCCACTCAGTCATCTTCCTAGACAGAGCCAGCTCACACTCCGCCTGCACGCACGCACACACACAAACCTTAATTACACTGTGATAACCTCAGATTAAGTTATCCCATGAATAACTGCATACCCTAAACTACAGCTTGGTTTACCTTCCCAGTATTTTAGCATTCATTATGAGAGGAACAGTATGTTGCTTTAACGTGCAAATGTTGAGATGGAATCAGCAGCTAGGTCTTCAATCACAACTACAGCTGGGAGTAGATCTAAGACTAAACCACTCACACGCAGGGGGGCCCAAAAACCTCAATCAACTGATCAGTCCCACACATTTCTAAAATGTTGGCATAGCCATTTCAAGTTGCTACAGCTTGTGGTGAAAGTGAAAACAAGGGAAATGGTGGAAACACATGGGCACCGAGGACATAAGCTCTCCGTTATAGGTGGAGGTGAGTAATGTAAATATCAAACGGGATCATCTCAACGGGAATGACAGGCAGCGACGTGATCAGAGAGACTTCAGTTATCCATCTCCATACTGTACACTACATAGAGGAACGGAACTGGGTTTCCCCCGGTGCAAAACAAGATACAAAAACAGATACAGAACAAAAGAATACTAAGTGGTGTAAATAAATTTAAACATATGCAAAGTGAAGTTGTGCAATAAACAACCTTTACGGTATGATTATGTATCTTTTGAATGTGGACATTAACTAACCCAGACTGAGCATACATTCGTGTTTGCCAAATTTACAACTAGAATTGACCCAACAGTTGTAGTGTGTTAATGCCCACATCTGTGACAGCAGTGTCTGTGACCTACCTGGAAAATAACTTCTTCAATCTGGCCACAGTTGATCTTCTTCTCCAGCTTCTCAACATCAGGCTCCTGGGGGGGAAGGGGAGCGAGATAGATCCTTTCATCATATGAACACACCAGCATCTCAAACACACACCATTTATCCAGCATGATGGTAGATCACCATGGTAACCTATGCTGACCATCTCTCTCTCTCACTCACTCAAAAACCTACAATAATCGCCACACTTTCTACAGCATTGGCCTAACTTCATATTTGGTTATTTCTATAGCTTCTTATGGGATGATTTTCTGTGTCTTATGCCACCACTATAACCTCCATTCCCTGCAGCTATTACCGTTTCATGGTCCAGGGGTCTGTTCCAGTAAGGTTTACCAAACTGAGTGTAACCCTGATGTCTGAGATGGGAAACTGAGTTTTCGGTTCCAGAACAGCTGATCTGAGTTGGTTCAATCAACTCAGTAGGTTCACGCGCGTGCACCACCACAATAAAAAGGCAGCATGAATGGAGCCATGATACTACGATTCACCATGGTAACAACTACAAACAAACGGGTCGCTGGAAATACTCATGCGCACAAACAGCGAGTTTGAACCTACAGTCTATGGTTTGAACATGTATTTTGTTAAAAAAAGCAAGACAGAGGCTGCTGCTGCTGCAAAAGAGAGAATTGGTGTGAGAGAATTGCTGCTCGAGTCAATGCGTAAACAACAGTGTATTAATTTCATATTTAATCAGTTTTCACCAGTAATATAAATGTTACTGGAATTGTATTACACCTATAACTTCATTTAGGTGCAATCCTGCGGGCGAAAAAGTAAGCTATACTAATCCCATTCTGAGGCTGCAGCACCATATCATTAACAGAACTATAATGTATAATCATTTATTTCTTTTTAATGGCTCTCACTGGTTTGTGTCCAGGGAACACTACAAAAACGTTTCAGAGCGAGTCACTTTTCTGACGGCTCTACAGTGGCTTAACTATTACAGTATGACACTCACACACACACACACACACACACACACACAGACAGACATAAAGAAAACTGCCTTTTGCAAAAAATGTAATGCGACACAAAGAATCTGCTGGGATGTTAAAGCCTGTTGATGGTTGATGTTAGTGATATGAGGACAGATAAGGTATCTACATATCTAATGGACTGTGATAAAAAAATACCTCTCAAATCGGTTATGTGGAAATGAAAATACTAGGGGTGGTATGGAGGTTTCTTGAAGAAAACCTGCTCCCAACCAGGTTAGGTTCACAGGCTCAGTTACCATAGTAACTGACTCTGAGGTTAAATTACCATAGTAACTGACTCTGAGGTTAAGTTACCTCTCTTTCTGAAATGGAAAACCCAGAGTTTGCCCTCATCTCAGTTTTCACTAAACCTGCTTTCTGAAACGGACCCCTGATGATGTCGCTCCTAAGTAAGAACCAGACCAGGAGGTAACTGACTGATAGCACAGATTTGGCTTCACAGGCACCAGGTTCAGGGAAGCCAGGCAGTCTAAGGAGAGCCAGACTAACAGGGGTTCTGCAGGTTCCACTGAGTCAAATTTAAGACTTTTTTAAAGACCATGATATGAAATTTAACACATATCAAGACATAAAAAAAGCCAGATATCAGAGTCCGGAAACAGCGTCTGAAATAATTCCCAAATTTCCTCATTGGCATTATGGGACTGATGTCCAGTGACCATGTGGAGGACCCAGAGCACCTCTGCTCTGTGTGTGTTGGCTCTGATCCTAATGTGGCTTACAGGAGCTGCTGTGTGGAGGTAGTGCTGCTCTGCACAACAGCAGTTAGATGTTTCTCACTTTTTGCGTGAGACCCTTAGTGCCCGTTAAGCTAACGTTCCAAGTTGAATTGCTTTCTTGCATAAGAAGCACTAGGCTTGAAATACCTTGTTAGCAACTGGCTTCAATTAAGCCCTAAATGGAGCTTTTAAAAGCCAAGTATCGTTAAAACTTGCAGTTTCCCAAAGCTGAACAATAAAAAAAATTTTATGTCTGTGGTACAATCCCAAAAAGACTCGCACCAATAACACGAAAGCTGAGTGGCTGCAATATAAGTTACATGTTGGTCTCATTTGTAGTCATAATACAGCAAAATTATATTGGGACTAGTGAAAGAAAAAACTACAAACACCACTACAACAACATCACAGAATAAACAAGAAAAAAGCATTAGAGGTAGTGTTACATGGACGTAGGGAAATTAAGACCTGTTTAAAATGATTTAAGACCTAGAACACAACACTTCAGCGAATTTAAGACTTTATGGCCTAAAATTTAGATTTTGAAATTTTAGACTTTTTAAGACCCTGTGGAAACCCTGGACTAAGCTAACCGGGCTTGGTCATACCATTTTGACGTGTTGGAATCTCTCGCTGACCAGCTGCTCTGTGTACTTCCTGTAGGCGGCGTCCTGCGGCATGGTCTGCAGCGACGCCAGGATCTTGGAGTACAGAATCCTCAGACGCTGAGAGAAGACCAGAGCACATTAGTCGGTGGGAGGAACTGAATCCTCTCTAGTGTTTACCAGTGACTGCTGGAGTATGCTGATGAGCCGTGATGAACTTTTATTTTGTGGCGTCATGTGATCACGGTGTGCGCACAGCACCGGACACCTGTGTGCTGCGTTCGCTGCCAGCTGCTCACCTCGTGGGGATTGTGGGACACCGCCAGGCCGACCAGGCCGGTCGTCTGAAAGAGAACAGCAGGAGAGAAACTCGTCATGTCTGAGTCAACATTGTTGATTCACTTAGAACAACCTTATTTATAGATATGGCTCCTAGGGCTGGGCATCCTTCTAAAATGTTCAATAACGGTACTGACACCAATACAGTGACCATTATTAGATCTTGGTAGAGGCATGCTGCGTGCCGATTGGCTCACTGACGCTGATGAGATTCACTCCTTAGGTATTGAAATTGGGTATTGAATGACGAGGCATTTTTCCATACTCGATACTTTGGAGGCAATTCGGTCGGTGCCTAAAAAAAGTATTGAATTTAAGTTATTACAGTCTAGTCTCCAAATATAAAATGAGGATATAAGACACTGAAGACTACTTCAGCATTGCCTATAGTTACACAACAGTATGCCTCATCATTAAATCATCATTTAAACACTTTTGGTATTCTAAGATGAACATTAAGATATTTGTGTTATATATTCAGATATCAATTCAGAATCAGATGCAGAGACTTCATCTTCGGCTGAGCTGGTTTTATTGCAGATATAGCAGCATTAGAACAGGACCATCATGCCTCTCCTGGCTAGGTCACACACTCTGTACACAACTCTACTTCCCACAATGCAAATGGTACTAGAGCCCTCTGTTGGTCCTGCACTGCAATAACATAGCTACAACAGCAGCTTCATAAATCATAACAATTCGATTCGACGATTCAGTTATGTGTATGTACAGCTACGTTATGGCGGTTTAATCTGTAGAACAGCAGCTGTAGGCGTAAATAAACTGCACGTTCCTGCGCCCTCCTCACTTTTTGGCATGGCACCTGTCTGTAACGTTATGCCATGGATGTATTAAGAGAACGTTATGCTGCAAAAATAATACACATGAGACACAAATTGGGGCTGGAGTTAGGCTAGCTAACCTGGACACGTACCAACTGCATATTCCCCCTACTTAGCCCATGGTTAACAGTTAGTTTAGGTTAGCAAGTTAGTTTTTCAGGCTAACGTTACATTCGAAGGAAACTTAAGAATGGACTGACCCTTACGGCAAAAGCGTTAAAGTTAACGGTAACGTTACCTATCCTATACTTCTCGAAAATGGTTTAACGAGTTTAGCTAACTCTCGAGTATTTTTGATATAAACTTTACTTCGGCAAAACGTTTTCTCAAGGTAATTTCAAAGACTCAACGTCAGGTTAATTACCTCGAAGTTATATGTGGAATAAAGCAGAGTGGCCGGGCACTGTACGTTAACTGTTAGCTAGCTTAGCTAACCTTACGGCTTCCACCACCCAGGTACCGTTACAGTATAGTATTATACTACTATGTAAATGTTATCGTAGCTAATCTTTAGCTATGGTATTGCGTACTGCAACCTGGAAAAAGCCGCGTTCTTGAAACCAGGCAGCTTTACTAAACACACGGCTAACCTGACGCTAGCTAGCTGACTTTAACACACCGCAGCGTATCGTTTAAACTGTGCCCATGTAACGTTAAGTCAACCACATAAGTAGACCGTCAGACCACGTAGTGAAAACAATATGGACTTAGTTTGTACTGCATTCTTTACAGCACTTCTTTCTATCACTAAAACTAAAACATGACCTCTACCCGTACCTTCTTCAGCAGTCCAGCCATTCTTCTCTGAAGACCGAACGATTTCCGGCTACTAAATATGACGTCAACTGTTTTGTGATGTGTGTATCAGTAGGCTCGTTCGAGATGAACTCAGGATGAACTGCGCCTCGCCTGTAAAGTAGACGAGAGCAGGCGGCAGCAGCGGGGGGGGCGGTGACAAAAGTCCGCTCTCAAGTCGGACAGTTTTCCAGCTGATTCCAGCAGCATTCAGGCTGAACAGGAAGTGACACAAACACTGTGGTCCGATTCCGATTTAATAAAATGTTATCAGACTCATATATCAGCTCCTACACAGTCTCCAGTTGATTTTATTATGACATAGTAGCTGTCAAAATTCTCTACATGCGATCTGTTGCTGATTTTAATTACCAACAGACTGTAGATGATCCATAACCTGAACAGATTTAGTCTCTCTGATTTCTAAACGTAACTATCAGCCTCACAGCAGGTGTTCTGTACAGAGTAAGCTTTTAAAGCAGACAAATAGCAGTTGAAATCCCTCCGATTAAAAATCAATAAAAAAGTTTATATAAAACGTCATCATGTTGAGTCGATTCTGAACCAATCAGTTGTTCGATCAGCTGAGAGGCCGGCGTTTCCCAGCATGCCCTGGGTCCGCCTGCGTCCGCCTGGCTCTTGCAGTTGATAAAAAGCAACTGCGCTACCTGCGTCTCAGAAATACAAAAACTTCTATGTGCAAAATCTATCTCTGCCTCCAGATACAAATGGGCCCCCTTATATGAAAATATTAACTGGAATAGAGCATGGAGTAACCCACATAGGTTTTTAATTACAAAGTAAAATAAATATTTAAAATTCTTCACCTTTTTTACCCCTGTAACAAGATTATCTCTAAATTTATCCCTACCGTAGATGAAAAATGCAGCTTTTGCTTTATGGAAACAGAAACAATAGACCATTTATTCTATAGCTGTTCACATAGCTCTTCTCTGTGGAATGATATACAAGGTTTCATTAATGGACAACTTGGCTCAAACATACATTTATCTAATTTTGATATCTTGTTTTACTTTTCTGACTCCAACTCCTCTGTACAATATATAGTCAACTTAATAATTTTGCTTGGAAAATTCTTTATTCATAAATCGAATAATTTCAATGTCTTTAAACTTGACTTAAAAAATATATAGATTGTATTTCTGGATTAGAGGGTAAATCAGCATCAAAATGTATGCAATGCTTATCTGATTTAACTTTATAATTAATTTAACTGATATTTAATGTATGATACTCTGGCTATGTACCTTTTTGTTATTTTTATTCTTTTTTTATTCTTTTTCTTTCTTATGTTTCTTATCTTTTATGAAAACATGTTCTGTAACGAAATGAGTTGTGTTCGACAAGTCCAATCTATTTGTTTTGACAAATTGTAACAGAAATATTTCGCATTAAAAAAAAAAAAAAACCTGCGTCTCAGAACTGCTGCCGCCTTGGTCTCGTGAGATTATCGTTGCCCACGTGTGCATGACGTCAGAGCAAGTCGGGATCAAGATATATGTCTATGGGATCAAGTCGGACAAGAATCTAACCGGCATGCATTGGGCGGCGATCGCCGGTGATCCATTCTGCGCAGATCTGGCTCATAACGAGCCTTTTTTTTTTTTTTTTTTTATTGAAATATTAAGATTTACAAACAAACATGGCTGCATAAAACTCGTTATTACAAAGCGGGATACGAGGAAAATATAGCCAGATGGAGCAGCACTTAATACAAACAGGAAATATACATGTAGTCTTATTAACAAAAGTAAGGATGGTTATTAAGGGAGAAGAGACATTCAAACATTAAAACAAAGAGGAAAAAAAAAAGGGATTCCAGTCATTGTTCAGCTATTAATCTCAGTTGGGAATTGTTTTAGGGTATCATATATGTTTTGTGCTTTAGGACTTTTCAGAGTTTTTAAGGATTTCAAGTACATTTTAAATTCATTTAAAAAAACAACATTTGGGAGAGGATTTCATAATTCTACATTTGTGAATATAGAATTTAGCTAGACATACAATTGTATAAGTACAGAGCTCAACACCGTTGGTTTGCAATATCAATCCAAATGTTATTTCGTCACAGGAGAAAGAGGTTGGGAATGAAGACGTCTGTTGCTTAACCCATGTACTGTATGTATATCACACCAAAATGTCTGTATCACATTACATGAGAAAAACCTATGGTCCGTAGTTTCAACATCATTTTCACAGAATGTACATTTATTATCATCTATACCAAAGCGAAGTCTCAGTAATTCTTTACAGGGATAAATGTTGTTCATTACTTTGAAATGTATTTCTTTCACTTTAGGAGAAATAGGGAGTGTTAGATAAATTGTTCTTAGTTTAGTGATTGAAACTTTATCAAATTGTTGTAGTATATTATTTTTATTATGCATTTTAGGGTAAAGATAATCAATAAAACAATTTTTAATAAAGTGGTTAGTGCATTTTTTATCCAGAATAGAGAACCCTTGAATTGATAGTGGGGCCAATTGTGGTTGTATCGGATAGTATGCCAAAATATTTCTTGTTAGAAGGACAAATCCTTGGGGTAGTGCTTTATGTAATTTAGTATATATATATACTGTATATATATAGTTTTTATATGTCAATGTTTTTTATACACAACATACATGCTACAACTATTCAGTGTGATATGACGTTACACCATTTACGCGTGTACTTAACGTTAAGCCATAGCGTGATGAAAAACAACATAATGATTACGATTATATAATTACGTTTGCAATATAAAACACTAGATTGTCCATAAAAAAAGTTGCCCAAGATGCATATTGACAAGATGTAAAAGATTTTAGGATTTATTAAAAAAAGCATAGACAAGGTTTAGTTTTTTACATAAACCTTTGAGGCAGGATTAATGGGGGTTTTTGCACAGCTTTTCTTTGACCTCAGGACAAACAATGTGTTATACAGTGAGGCAGGACCTATTTTATTTAATATTTTATTTTTATTGTACCCCTTATTGTTTGTGCATGCGTGTATATATATATATATATATATATATATATATATATATATATATATATATATATATATATATATATATATATATATATATATATATATATATATTTTTTTTTTTTTTTTTTTTTTTTTTTTTTTTTTAAACCCTCCCATGTTTAACTGGACCTACAGACAACCTGCCTGAATCCCATTGATATACTCAGTAGCACATGCTTGAATCAACCAGTTTGTTTTACATTGCAGGCTACTTATGACCACAATACAGTATTTCTTTTCATTTTTTAAAATAATTTTTTGGCATTTTCAGGCCTTTTTGACAGGACAGCTTAAGACAGGAAAGCGGAGAGTGAGGGGATGACATGCAGCAAAGGGCCACAGGTCGGAGTCAAACCCACGGCCGCGGCGGTAGGGACTGAGCCTTTGTACATGGGGCACATGCTCAACCAGGTGAGCTCCCCAGTGCCTCCACAATAGATATCTTATGGAAGAACAAAGTGGCCATACTTCATTTTAAGATGTGTTCTTATAATTTCAGTGTTAATGCATGTCCCCTGTAAACCAACACATACCTGATCCTGATTGTTGCTGTAAGAATAGTCTAGATCCACGACATCCATCTATTCCACTTCCACATCCAGACTAGTGTAAGAACCAAACACTCAGCCTAAGCGTAGGTTGGAAAAGTTTAATGACATCAAACCAGAGAAATGCCAGCTATATGCACATGACCAGTATCATCAGTTTTTAAAACATCTATTTAAAAACGTTTGGCAGAAAAAAAAACATCTATCTACAGTAAAAAAATTCAAAGTATAAAAATATATTACAAATCTCAAGTATTTACAAAGACAGCTTCTCTCTACACGTGTCTGTCTACAGTTACACTTCTGTCAGTTAGTTTTCAGTCTAGTCGTGTTACCTAAAACAAGCAACATCTCCCCCTTCATGCCCCCTGTAAACTCAGCACCTAATGCTGAAAACACTGGTGGCCGCAGACAGCCATGACAAATAAGTCAGCAAACTCCCAGCATCCTCTGGGAGACGGTGGAGGGGAGAAGAGGAACGTAGAGATGGAGACGAAGAGAAAAGGAGGCAATCTCCTCCTTGAGGTTAGATAAGCAGGAAGTGACAGTGGCGCTCCCCTGGAGGTGGTTAGAAGAACATCCTGTGGGGGGAGGTTAAGATATTTACTTTTGGTCACACAGACAAAGAAATTAAAGGCACTTTCATTTTGCAAGTCCTTGGATTGTTTTTGAAGGAAAAATTGTATTTTGAATGAGCCCTTCACAGGATGAAATATTTTCTTCTGGTGTTTTATTTTTACCAAGCGCGCACACACACACCTACACACACACACCCACACACCTACACACACACACACCCACACACCTACACACCTACACACACACACACACACACACCTACACACACACACACACACACACCTACACACACACACACACACACCTGTAGATGTTGGGGTCCAGGTGTATAGCTGTGTCTGTAGGCAGCTTGGACAGATGAACCACCTTGGTCTTCTGCTGCAGTCTGTCGCTCTCATTCACCCACACATCTGGCAGTCTGACACACAGTCAAGAATACAGTTACACTTATTGGATGGAAGCTCACATCTGCACTGTGGATCACAGTATCACACTTAATTAGATTTCTTCTCACATGTGACATATTGAGGTTTTCCTTTCAGCAAACAGTGGAAAACTGCATTTGACCTGCTCTTGCCTAGGTAGTGCTCTATGCAAAATCTGAATACAGAGTTGATCTTGAGTTGGGGGTAGATCTAATAAAAGCCACTCCCACCATCTCATCTCCATTAACCCTTTAAAAGCAGCAGCTTAATGAAACCAGAAGAGAGTCTAGTCCACTTTCTAGACGTAACTGGGAGGCAGAGCCGGGGGAGGAAGTGAAGACAGGGAGAGAGTGATTAGAGGAGATGAGAAAACAGGACTTACATGTCTTCAGGTGTCCAGTGCAACAAGACCTTCACTTTCCCAGAGTCCTCTTTCCTCCTGGCTATTACCTGAACATACCAAAATACACAGGCATGGAAATAAATTTCCATTAGACAGATTAAATTTCCGAGAATTGGATTTCTGTATGATTTCAAGTAGTCTCACATTGGCAGACCTATCTCCACAGCATGGTGGAGTAAGGTCTGGCTATACAACACATGCATTCTGGGATAGGAGAAAGAAAAAACGCTCTGGGTTGTTTGCATTTCTTTAAACCAATCACAACGATCTTGGGCGGTGCTAAGCTCCAGACGCAGCTACTGGCTCTGTTAAATAGTCTCAGGAAGGAACTGGTTTTGGTGCAACATTTGCACCTCGTAAAAGAAAACGCCACATCCAATATTAAATGTAGTTAACTGTTGACACACTACAGTAACGTGAGATATTTAAATTTGCTGATACATGGTTAAACCTCATTGGCTCTTACCAGTGTATCTCTGCCATGTGTACTTCATCCACAGCAATCCCACCAATCAGTCCCAAAACGTCCCAGTTAGAGAGGAAATGTCCTAAACATACACTACCGGTCAAAAGTTTGGGGTCACTTAGAAATGTCCATTCCACTCTATTCCAGACACAATACCTGCTGAGATCAGTTGCATTGTTTTTTTTTAATCAGGGCAGCAGTTTTCAGATTACATTATGTGCTTACATAATTGCAAAAGGGTTCTCCAATGTTTCAGCTGGTATTCTGTCTATAATGGAGTGGAATGGAAATGTCTAAGTGCCAAACTTTTGACCCGTAGTGTATTCTTATTAAATCTTTACAATCATTCCCTGAAAGAACCAAGCAGGCCTCTGTTGTTGCACCATCCAAATCTTCTTCAAAACTTTTTTTGGTGATGTTTTCCCAAAACCAACAGAGTTTTGCAATACGATGGCCATATGGCGGCGACTGTGTGTGTGTGTGTGTGTGTGTGTGTGTGTTTCCCACCGTGCTGTGGAAGACCACACTGTGTCCGTTGCCCAAGCTCTCGATGTGTGTTGCCAGGTTGAGGCAGATGGCTCGATGGCGGATGGCGTCCATGGTCTGAGCGTCAAAGAAGTCATGTGGTCGGGCTGGAAATAAAAAAATATTTTGAATAGTACAGACTTAAAAAATAAACAAAAATATAAACGAAATAAATATATGGATATAATAAAATGTGTGCGTGCAATTGAGTGACCCTATGACCATTTTGTCTATCACTTAAGTGTGCGTTTACATATGTGTTGAAGGAAATTGTGTTATTTACATAATCATTTCAGAATCTATTTGTATTGATTTTAATCAAAGACAATATTCTCTTATGATCAGGGTTACAATGGTTACATGCCACATAAGCACGACGTCCCCGGTTCAATTCCAGCCATGGGACCTTTGTTGCATGTCTTACCCCTCTCTCTCTCTCCCCCGTTTCCAGTCTGCTCTACACTGGCATCTGTTTAATGAAGGTGAAAATGCCAGAAAAATCATCTTAAAAAAAGTATGTTAATGTACAAGAACCTATTATAGAGGGCGAAGATCAACTTGCCCTGTACAGGAAATGTGTGTGTAACTAAGACTGTTATTGCGGGAGATGAGATCATCTCGTTACCAAATAAAGTTAGGTCAAAGCATAGAACTTTCACGCAGCAACAGTCAAAGTTTTCCTCAGCAACAGTTGTAACGAAGCACAATACAATCAGAGAGCTCCGTGTCCGATTATTGACCAATCAGAGCCTCCATCCCATCAGGAGGAGGGGCGTGACAAATTGTTGTCCTGCATTCTGAATCCAGAACCCTTTGTATTAAATGTCTGTCTGCAATCCAAAGAATAAAGCATTTTATACTTAAGAAGTTAGGTTCCTAAAAAGACTATACGTGGTTATTTATTAAATGTTATAGAAGGCTAAAGAAGAAAAACCACAAACATATGCCTTTATCTATAAAAATGGAACAATGTGAAAATGTATTGGATATGTGTGTGTGTGTGTGTGTGTGTGTGTGTGTGTGTGTGTGTCTGTCTGGTGTGTGTGTGTGTGTGTTGAACCTACGGAGGGAGCGTCTGTGTTTGTTCTTGAGTTTCCTCCTCTTGTTGAGGCCAGCCTTGGATGGAGACTCCTCCTTCAATTTGCCCTGACTGGACACTTTGGATGAACTCTGTGAGCTGAAGTGAGTGGGGACGTGACGGGCCAGCCCCCCCTGAGAGGCAAACGTGGCGTTGCAGCCTCCCACCACACACTGCAGGAACACAGATCATGTACAAGGTCAGGAGCTAACACGCTTTTATTTGTTATTTTAAAAACAAAAACAATCTCCGTCTTCACGCTCGTTTAAGCATCATTTCAGAACGACTCTTGCATTGCCAGACCCTCCTCCACAGCGCTGCGGCGGTACGACGATATAGACTACTTCAGAACTAATCACCGTCCATACTGGCGTGCCGGTGTAAACACGGTATAGGGTAGAGTCAGGCCAGTGTAAAGATTTCAAACCGGTTTGATGTGAAGTCAAACACAGGTCCGGATCTCAGTGGTTCACCACTGACTGCGTGCTGTAAAAAGGACCGTGGTGAGTACATAGAGTTCATTGTTTTTTTTCGGGAGGTGTGTGTTGTCACCTTGAATGGCTTGTCTCCACTGTGGGTCAGCATGTGTCTCTGCAGCCAGCTCTGACTGGTGGACGGTGTGTTGTACACCTTGCAGCCCTTCCACAGACACACAAACACCTGTGTGACACACAATAGACACACACACACACACAATAGACACACACACACACACACACACACACACACACACACACACACACACACAGTAGAAGTGGTGGTGAGGTTACTGTATTGGCCTGAATATAAGACCAAATAAAAAGCTCTTGAAGATACAAAATACTTTCAGACTAGTCCTGCTGGGACGACCATTACATGACAGAGGTCTATTGTTGCCAATGAATTTGACTGTATTTAAATTCAGTATAGGTGACCACAGAGCAGTGTAACACCACTCAGCTCAGTCAATAGACTGTCCTACTGCTGACCACGTTGGCTGTGATGATTGTCGTTTGCTGACTAAGAGGATAAGGAAGAAGAAGAGATTTTGCAGTTCTGACTGTTCATCTGTTTCATTGCGGAGAGAGATTTTCGTTTCACATGTAAACAGGGACATTTTAGACAGCTGAGCCTAAGCTAAATCAAACTAACTACATAAACACACCCTTGGCAGCTCCCCACACACACATACTAACCCCTCCTCTCTGTCCGTCCACATGTGTGGCTCTGATGTGTTCGGCCAGGTCGGGGCTGCTGAGAAACAGCAGCTGGCAGTGATCCCAGCAGCACGTGTAGCTCAGAGACTTGCCCCCTGCCGGTGCCGAGCCACTCCCCGCCACCGCGCTGTGACCGTTCAGCATCGCCGGGGTGGAGCGACCGCTGGACGCCGTGCTCTCCATGTCCATCAGGGTGCTGCCGATACTGGAGAACACACAAGACACACATATTAGAAAGAAGACATTAGAAAGACAATACTACAATTACTCAGTTCCCAATGGAGGTTTAGCAGTTTCAGCTAGAGAATAGCTTGAAGAGAGAGGGGTGGAGGGGGGGGGGGTGAGGGACGACATGCAGTAAAGGGCCGTGGGTCGAATTCAAACCCGGGACACTACCCAAGGACTCAGCCTACATGGGGCTCACAATCCACTGGGTAAGCTAGATGTACACTTAAGTGAACTGAAACCACTGGCTGCTAGAGGGGAAACATCTGGCTAAAAACTGGAAACTAACATGAATCTGGAAATTGTGGGCAATCTCAAAGGTCCATTGTGGCTCAGACTGTGTGCGATGTAAGCAGATCACAGCTTGCATAATGTGCTGCGTGCGTGTGTCGAGCCAGCTGACCATCTGCTCTGATCACTGTCCATACTGGCTCTCTGTAGGAGCCGTGTTCACACATCCTACAAGAGGACCGACACCTCTGAAACACGCACACATTCACTGTACTTCACATACACACACACACACACACACACACACACAGCTGCCACGCTGCTCTGTGTGGGAACAAAGCTTACAGTGAAGTCTTACAGCTGTCACCGCAGCAGGATTACCAAAAGTTAAAGGAGCAGCCAAGGGGGCATATTTTCTCTCTTTATGGCCACTGCTGAGTTCCTCTTCTCTGTGAGCCACTTTCACAGTTAAAACACTTTTCAAAAGGCCCCTATTGAAGCCTAAAGCAAAGACTGTATACGGTATATATCACGTTTTATTCGTTTTTCTTTAAATTTCAATGCGATTGCTCCTGAAAGGGATAAACACTGGTATGGCAACTCTATAGCAATAAATGCCATTTACTGTCACGTTTATCTCCTTTCTGAAGCCCCTGTATGTGGCTGTCTGATGAAACTGCCAAAGTGGACAGTATATTTTAGAATCCACCAATGGTTAAAAACCTTTCTTCCTGAGGTGTCTTCAACAAGACATTGGGCCAGATGTACTAACGTTTTTGCGCCCACTTCAGGCGCATTTATTTTGCAACGTGCGCATAAAAAAGCATGGCGAGGTATGTCCAAACAGGCTGCACTGTGGGGAAAGCGCAGACTGCCTGTCGCGGGAACTGAAAATGGCAAATTGCGCTTTTCCGTGTCATGCATATGCATTCATGGGAAGCATAAAGTACGCCTATGTATTCCGCAGTATGTACAAAAACCGCCCGTGAAAGCACACCTCTATTTTGCGGTGAAAATTCTCTGCCTCTTAAAAGCAGGTGTAAACCAGGAAGCGGGTTTCCCAGCTTATCCCTCCTGGTGAAATGGCGGCAGTAATCCGAGCAAGACGAAGACATAGGCCAAGGAGATGAGCTGAAAGGGTTTTTGCCCCAAGCAGCCATGCAATGCAAAGATGACATTGAATCTCCGACTCAGCGTTCACATTCCATTCCAGCGGTTTTTCCCCATTCAGAATGGTGTTGCTGCTGTCTCTCTCCATCATGCCTGCAGCAGTAGGCAGTATGGCAGCTTAATGATAAGTAAAGGTGCAGCAAGAGGCCGTAGATTCTAGTGATTTTAGAACAGCTAAGGGGCGTTTTTAGGCACGACGCAAAGCCGAGTGAAGTGTAAAATAAATTAATAAATGGCGATTAAGAAAAATGAACGCATTATGCTTGACCCTTAAATCGCATCGCGATTAATGCGTTAATGCTGACAGCCCTAGTTTAAACCTAACTTTTAAAGGGGGAAAGACTTAACTCATTAACTGGGAAAAGTTCTGTGCTGGTATGTTTTAGTTAGTTTGTTTATCCTGCTCACCTGCCTTGTCAAATGAATGAAAATTAGCGCATTGTAATTAGTTAACACCTAATTTACATATCAATGTGGAGTTTGTGATGACGTTATTAGAGAGAGAGAGAGAGAGAGTCTAATCTCCCGATCTGATTTAGATTTTTTAATTCAAGAAATATATTTGTTTGACAGGGAAGCTGTGTGCAAACAGGAATATAATGTGTGTGTGTGTGTATATATATATATATATATATATATATATATATATATATATATATATATATATATATATATATATATATATATATATATATATATATATATATGTGTGTGTGTCCCAAGAACAGATGTGTCCCAAGAACAGATTTCCCCTTCAACAAGAAAAAAGGATCTCCAGACTCATAATACAAAATTATACTTTGCACGCCGGTGTGCAGAAGTTAATATATTGAGATTCTAAGTGAATATTTTAAAGTTTCTCATTACTTTCAGATTCCTAGTCAATATTCTAAGTTACTATGTCAATTGAGATATTTTGAGATATTGAGTCAATATATTGAGATTGTAAGTCAATATTTTGAATATTCTCATTGCTTTGAGATTCTTAGTCAATATTCTGAGTTACTAAGTCAATATATTGAGATACTGAACCAATATGTTGAGTTACTAAGTCAATATATTACGATACTAAGCCAATATATTGAGATTAAGTCAATATTTTATAGTTTCTCATTACTTGATATTCTTTGTTTATATTCTGAGATACTGAGTCAATATATTGAGATACTAATTCAATATTTTGACCAGAGGTAGTGGTGACTTGAACTTATACTATATCTAAAATAATTTTGTAGACATAACAATGGATTTTGCCACTAAATGTTGGTGTCAGCGTGTTTTTTTTTTTTTTTCTTTCTACAATTTCACTTACCAAGGGATCCTTTAAAAAGGTGTAGCTACTTTACAGTTGATTATTACCTGATATTTAATCCGCTACAAACGAGTAGCGGAGCAGCTAGTAACGTTACGAGGCAGAGAGCCAGCCGTCAAGAGTCAAATTAACTTCATGCTTCATCCGCACAAAGCACACTTCTATCGCCACGAGTGACAGCTTTATTCGGCTCGTTTTCTGTGAACGATGTGGGGACGGGGTAATGTTAAAGCGTAGTTAGCATGCTAACGTTAGCTAACTAACACCGGCTGCCTGGCTTGCTGGTTCCGCGGTGCTTTCATGCTGTATCGCTTACAGAGAAGGAGCTGAACAGTGGGCTGGGTCTAACGTCAGCGGTCCGCTCTCCCGCTGCTGCTGGGTCTAACGTTAGTTAATGTATTTGTTTCAAATCGGTAAAGTAAAATCTGTAACATAAACGGAATGAGTGGCACATAATAACGTATATAATGCTTCATCCACACAAAGCACATTGCTATCACCACGAGTGACTTCTGTTTTCAGCTTGTTTTCTGTGAACGATGTGGCGAGGAGGTAACGTTAAGGTGGAGTTAGCAAGCTAACACCGGCTAGCTCGCCGTGCTTTCATGCTGCTTCGCTTTCGGAGAATGCGCTGAACAGCGGGTTGGGTCTAACGTTAGCGGCCCGCCGACCCGCTGCTCGGGATTGTGGGGTAAAATATGTATTTGTTTCAATTCGGTAACATTGATGAAATGAGTGGCGTTTTGTTTGAGTTTTAACTTGTCCAGTGGGGCAAGTAAATTTCTCTTCCACTTGTCCTACAAAAAATCCACTTGTCCCGGACAAGCCTTAATGTCGAGCCCTGTATGTATGTATGTATGTATGTATGTATGTATATATATATATATATATATATATATATATATATATATATATATATATATATATATATATAAAAAACAAAGGGCACTTTCTTTCGAGGAAGAAAAAGGGCAGATGCTCAAGCCCCTTTTGAGGTCTATGTGTGCACATGGCAGCTCCTGTGGACCTGATGCTGCTGCAGGAATGATTTCTCTCTGTAGTAACGAAAAACTGTCTATAACCGCATAACATTTAACCTTTGGTAAACAAAGGTTCATGAAGTAACTTTGTGATTAAATATGGTTCTTGAATGCACCGCTGGTGAACTGCCTGTAATCTCTTTTTTTTTTTTTAAAGATAGATTTTTTTTTAATGGTTCTTAATGAAAATAGTAGTTTTTTCAACTTTAATTCAAGTGCAGTATATTAAATACAATGACAGGAACATGGCTGGATTGCTTATCAAAAAGAAAAAAGTGCAGGGTTTCTGCTATATACATTTAGCAGCGGCGCACCACCATTACTAAATTGTTGCCCCCGCTCCTTAAGCATTTTATTAAAAAGGTCATAAAGTCGCAATTACTCGTCTCTGCAGAGCCGTCTGCTCCACTGAACTCAAGCAAACAGTTCCGCTCTCTCTCCCCTTTGATGGTGAGCAGCTGGAACAGTGACATGACGCCATCACTCCTGAAGTCATGGCAACCAGATAAACAGCGCAAGTATAGCGGCAGTTTCTCCTCAGGCAGAGTGACAAATGGAAGCGAAAGCCTCTGCGGCTGATTTACCATGAAAACCTTGTTTACGCAGGTACAACGAAATATGCCTAGCCTGACAAGCCAGCCCCACATCCAGATGTTGGGTCTGGGAACTCCCCATTGGCAGGGCTCAATCCGAGGGGCGGGATAAACGGTCTTTAAACTTTTGCCGTATCCGGTCGGTAAAATTCCGAACACATCTTCCTTTTTTAAGAAGGACTTCTGTGCCGTTCTTTGTTCTTTTCTCAAAGAAAAGCTGAACTCCGAGTCTTCCAGAAGACCGCTGTTCCCAGCAGCAGCAGCCATAAGCCCCGCCCACCAACTCTATACACGATGTGATTGGCCTGACCAGAGTTTGGATTTTCCAGCTCACAAGTCAACGGAGAGTGCCTAGACCTCCCTGGCTGCAAAATTATTTTGCTGCCGCTAGGATGAGTCTAGATTTCTAGGTTAAAATATGACCGCTATGGTAGCTTGGAAAATAGCGTCACAATGAGTCACTCTGGGAGTAGAGAATCCACCCTGCACTGTAGTTCACACTAGGGCTGGGACGATTCGTTGACGTAATCGATTACGGAAATGCGTCGACACAAACAATTTGCGTCGACCCATCACGCGTAGAAATCAAAAAAATAACATGGCTGCCTCCAGCAACAGCGCCTCATATACCATACCACCTATGTTGGTGATAGACAGGCCAAATCAACCAATCAGATCAACGAAGCATATGAAAATACAAGCACAAGCCCCTGCTGCTGCAGGCAAAGCATAGCTCGTTAGCTCAGCAAGCAAGCAACATGTCAGTAAAGGATATTTGCCGTTTGTGTAACGAGAATTTACGAATAAAAAGACACCATTTCAGGTTCCCGGTCCATATTCCAAAAGAAGGATCCAAGAGAAAAAAGCATTAGCGAGCGGCTAACAGAATTAGAGCTACCACTGTCTGAAGATACTGGTTAGCTGATTGGATAAACCATCTGTCTATCACCACCTATGTTGGTGGTAGACGCTTCTCGTTGCGTCACACCTAAACCCGCCTCAAAACGAACGCTGATTGATCCAAATTTTCTCTATCTCAAGATGCCAGACTGATCTGCGAGTAGAAAACTGGAGCTCACGAGATCAGGACGGTCTCACGAGGCTACTTTTCCTCTTAACGCCAACGACAGCGTGGTA
The DNA here is from genome assembly GCF_004354835.1 of Perca flavescens. NCBI lineage: Eukaryota > Metazoa > Chordata > Actinopteri > Perciformes > Percidae > Perca > Perca flavescens. Next base: position 26,041,285 of record NC_041353.1, on the reverse strand, counting down.
GTCTGTAGACTTTGTAAAATGATCCCTGAGTCAGGAGAACACCGTAAGTTCTGCTCACCTTTTTGCTCTGCTCCCTTTCCCTCCCAAGTAGAGTTTAGATTCTCTGCCCGGGCCTCAACTTGACCCACGGGCCGGGTCGGGCTGCTATGTCCCACCACTATCCTCGGGCCGGGCCACACAAGGCCCTGGATCAAGCATTTTTTTTTTTTTAATCATTACTTTATTTATTAAAAATAAAATCCTGTCTCCCCCATCTGTAGCAACCAGGCCAGAATGTTTCAGATAGCTCATCAGTCCTTTATAACGTCAATTACTTTTTTACTGTAACATTAAAAGGAAGAAGAGCCTGGATGTTAAACAAGAGCATATTCATTATTTGACCTACTACGGTTAAAAAACAAAACAAATACAGGCTAGTCTTTTTGCACTTGCTCTGTTTACTTTAAGTTTTTATTTTGTATTCCTCCTGAAGGTGATTTTATTTTGTGGTTGGATTGATAGCCTATCTGGCTTCAGGTTGTGCTAAAAATTAATTTTACTTGAACAGTGCAGTGTTGATTTAAACCTTATTGAAAGTTGTTTTGTGTAAATTGTTAATGGGAAAATAATCGTTAATTGAAAATAACTCTCTCTCTCTCTCTCTCATAATTCTTCATGTACATGTGTTGCATCCGGCGCGTTGGTATACGCAGAGTCAGCAATGGCCTAACTTTGGCAAGGCAGAAAACATGGGCTTATAAAACATGTTCAACTGTTTTGTTTGGCCCTCATTTTGGACACCTAGTGTAGTCCATTGGTGTGTGTCTGTCATCAAAATCACCAATCAGCGCCCCCCATGCAAAAGTAATTTATTGAAATATATTGATCCCAGTGGGAGTCAAAAGGAGGAGGCTGGTGCTTCCAGAGCTCCAGAGACGGGCGTAAGCAGCTCTATCTCTGGAGTTATATAATGCTTATGAGAAACTATGGCAAATAAAGCAAACTGTTGCTAAAAAGGAACTACGCTGCATTGTGTTAGGTAATGTTACAGTTGACAACTTTTTGCAGTGGTTCATTAACCACCAATCTGCGGTGATACGTAGCTTCTTCACCGCGGTACAGAAACATCTATACCGTCACAGCCCCACATGCCTCTCTGTGTTTTTCACTGGTAAGCTTTACATGGATGGCAGCCTAGTTTTCAGGCACAATGACTCAACAGCTGATAGCACGCCCATCTGAATAAGGCTTTGCGCATCATGCTTTGATATGCTGTGGTATTTCCAAAACTCGAGGGGAGAAACCTGATTAGAAACATTTCCTCCAGACATTCAGCATCTTACCCTTTCATCAACATTTGCAGCAACTGCTACTGATGCTTGAAATGAGATAACACTGACTCATGTTTTTTCAATGTTTGCCGATAGACAAATAGATGACCTTTGCAAAATATTGAAATCAACAGGGAGCTGGAGAATACTACTGGACAATAGAGCTTTTTCACAGCAGACATGTTGACATGTCATAGTAGGAAAAGCACAGGTGTATTCAAACCCATTACTGATGGCTGCATTCCACTTAGGAGAGGTCCTGGTATTGTGCATGCTGACTCACTGAAATAACTTACTGGGACACTTGATGTAACTGAGCCATCGTTAAGGTTATCAGTTTCAGCTGTGCTTTTCCTAATATGACAAGTCAACATGTCTTCTGTGAAAAAGGCAAGGGGGTAAGCTTTGCTTCAGAACTCAAACCTCCTATGGCGCCATTTTGATGCTACAAAACGATCACCTCCCGTTAACATTCCACTGACTAGTATTCATTTTGACGTCACTTTGACAGTGAATAACTTTACATCTGAAGCGTTTCAAGACTATTTTTTCATTGTTCATTTCTAAAGAAACACGACAATGTGTAAAAAGCTCCATTACCTTGTATCTGACGTTTTGGCTCTATAGCAGACGTTTTTGTAAAAATAGGCTAACGATTGTGTAGTAGAGGAATTACCGTATAGTACAGGAGAAACTTGCAGGCAGTTTCAACTTACATTAGCTGTTTAAGTTTAATTACTAATGTTAACTAGCATGTTAGTGATCAATAATTAGCCTGTGTCTACGTTATCTCCTTACATATACCTACACTCTCCGTCTCTGTAAGATTGGGGATGATTGAGATTTCTCTCTGCACAGCTACCAGAAGACTTCACACTTTCAGACACGTTGCTCACGTCACATCTATGTTGTCTCTCCCAGTTGGAGGCTGCTCAGTAACGCTCAGCGCTCACCGGAAAAGTGCTTCTAATAGCCTTCACTGGTCTCCGTCCAGAGCAACGGCATCTGTCTATGGAAAAAGGTCTATAGTTTAACTTTCCTGTAATCAAAGTGAAAATGGAACTATGGAGCTTCCAGTGATCCGAAGCAGCCATGGAAACACCGTACAGTCAGTCATACAGCACCTTACAAGCAGCCATGTAGGTGTGCACAGTACAGGTTTCACAACAGTGGTAGTTTAGTCATTTCCCACCTTGTTGGCATGACTGATCATGTACTGAGCGTGGTTAGATGATATCTGGTGAAGGTTCAGGATTTAACCCACAGTATCACAGCTACTCTGAATGATTCACAGTTTCAAACGGTCACAGAATCCTTGAGGGGGAAGTTTACTTTCTACCGAATCAAGAAAGGTTTAAAGTTTAGAATAAGGGGGATGTGGGGACATAGGGATTTCAAACAACACCCAGAGCCCTTTTCACATCCAGGGCCTATTACTTTGAATAACCAGATTAAAGTAATGACACAATTAAAGCACGCACAGATTCAATTCATTGGATTGGGATCTGTGCCGACATTGACCTTATTAATTAAATTACAGTTTACTGTTCTGCTCGGTTCATTTGCTACAGTGAAGTAGGTGTGAATGTTGGATTCAGAAAGCTACAGAAATGGCTCAGACATTTAGCACCTTGGTAGCCGACTGGTTACAGCCACAATGTTGCAGGTTTGACTCCAGCTGGAGACCTTTGTTGCACCCCGCACTCTTGTTTCCCGTCTGCCTCTTTACTGACAACTATGCCAAAAAAAAAAAAAAAAAAAAAAAAAAAAAAAAAAACTATTCCACCCTCTGATGAGCAGTTCTGATGGACTATATGGCAGCTTCAAGGAGGCAGTAAACTTCCTATCGACGTGCCTGCATGGCTCGACAGTGCCAGCCTCTCAATCGCATTTGTGATTAAAAATAGATGTGTGAACTGTAAAATGTATTGAGGAGCATGTATGGGAATAATGTCCTTTTTAATGACTGCCGGAGGGGGACCTTACAGATGTTTTATGTTGTTGTGCGTTATTCTGTCGATTGCTAGAGCAGGCGATGAAAAGGAAAATGTCTCCGTTAACAGACCAAGACAAATCTTATCTTACATTTTTATGCGAGGCTATAGGATAACTATATAAGCTTGTGGGTCTGTTCCAAATAAATGTCTATAGGTTAACACAGAGAGGCTGTGACTGTGGTCAAAGGGAAATAGTTGTCCGTCTAATAAAAACGAATAGGCACAGCCAAAGGCTTCATTTATGTGGCACTTACTAGACAGCACTGATTCAATCCATTGGATTGGTATCTATGGACATCTTTGGACAACTCTGTACTACTTTGGTTCTTGAGGAGCACACAGAGAGACAGAAACATGATACATGACTCTGAATGGGGGGGTGGGGGAGGGGGAATAACAGCATTTTGATGTAGTAGATTTGACACTACTAGGTTATGACTGGGATGACTGTGCACAAGTGTATTTTATGTATTTATTTGTGTATTTATGACTTTTAGTACTTATATATTCAGGTATGGCACAGCAAATGTCGTACACAAGCTTGGGCAATGACAAATCTATTCTTCTATTTGTAATGGTAACTGATGAAAGGCATCAGCCATAAGAAAATAGTTGATTTTAGGACATAAAGATGAAAATGAGCTGCACAATTACACATCCTGTCTTGACTAATGGAAAAACAATACAACACAAAAATGCCAGTTTATATTTTTGGAATAAAATACAGTTCAATCACTCATTTTGACCACGATTTGTATTATGTTATCTTTTAGCCACCCGAAATTCAAGTGCTCAGTAAACTTAGAAATTCAGCAGACACTTCTAGGCAACTGTGTTTACTGAGTTGTTTTTTAAAGATAAACTAGATTTCTTTTGGCGTATTGTTGCAATGAACCGTGGTGACAGTTGACCCCCAAAATGGTGTTTTCAGCAATGTTTTGTGAAACTAAAGAGCAACAATCATGCAATTAGATGACTGTTAATTTGCTACTTTAATCCCCCAAAAAAGAGAGCATACCATTATTTCAATAGATATAGATTACTTTTACTAATTATTATTGTTACTATTACTTAACTATTCACTACCATGCATCTATTTAACTGAATTTTCTTATACATATGAAATTATACGATACTGCTATGTTTTACGATTCTTTAAGTAGAAGTGTTAAGTAATTGAAAGGATTACTGTTTGAAAGCTTGATCGCCAACAACGGAGGAACAACGCTGGAGAGCTGCATCTCCCAAAGTTGCTTGGAGGTTGCTCCCGCCGACCACCCGGTGGGAGCTGGAACAAGTTAAGGAGAAAGGGACGCCTATCGTGGTCAGATGACGCTGTTGCCCCCGCGACACACAGCGGGTGAATGAAGACAAGTGTATGAATGGATAGCTGCGAGCTGATAAATGCACAAATGCATTTTGCCATATGTTGTTGTAAAATGACCCTTTAAAAAAAAAAAAAAAAAAAAAAAAAAAAAAAGGAGTTCAGAGTGACTGTTGATAATCAAATGGAAACACCTCCGAGAACGTTCCTGTTAGGTTACGATAACGTTCCAGAACCTACAATCTTGCGATTCGCGGAACATTGCCGAAACGTTTAAACCTAAAACGGATGTTCTAAATCCGTTTAAAAAAAAAACTTTAATGAATAACCGTAGGGGGACGTTTGTTTTAACACGCAGCGAACCTTTTCAAACCCTTCAGCTAACGTTTACCGAACCAAAAACTGTTTGCCGGGTTGCCCGACGGAGGCGAAATAATTTACCCTATAAACAAAATCGTTATTAGCTAACAGTTAAAAACGTTGAACTTAGCATCGTGTTGTGAGCTCACATCACATAGGTTGTTCTAGAAATCAGCGTAGGCCTCTTCATACTGCTTAACGTTAACGATACTAGCTACTTCAACAGACCTGTCTTCTGAATCCATCCGACTGAGCGGCTCTCCATTCGACGGGGTCAGTTCCACGCTGGCCGGTCTCTTGGTGCCGTGCTCGGCTTTCTCCGCGGTCTTTGTGCGCTCGGCAGGCGGCGAGGAGGACACGTTCTCCCCCTCTCTTTGTTCTTGTTTCAGCACCCGGGAGCCCTCTTGTGCGGAATCAGTGCCACTCGCCAAACTCCCCTGTGCGGGACTTTTCACCGGTTCAGAGAGTTTACTGCTGGGTTCCCCGTCGTCGTTGTTGGTCTTTTCGGTCGGTAACACGGTTTCTTTGTCGGCGTCGGGAACACGAAGCAGGTTGTCCCCGTCCTCCACCGCCGCACCATGACCACTGTTCACGTCCATTCCTGCTCTGTTCTCGTTGTTGTCGCCCGGTTCCTGTTTGGGGTCCGGCACGGCCTGTCCCTCCTTGCCGGTTTCTGCAGCTTCTCCGGTTCCGTTTTGATCCGACGTCGGCTGAGAATCTTGTTCGGCCCCTTCGCTCGTTATATGAGCCATTTTCGAACAGCACGAAAAGCTATTTTTGTGATGTTCCACTCGAAAAGTTGCCCTCAGGCTGCCCTTCTTCCTCCACTCACTCTCCGCTTCAAGCGTAAAACACAGCAGGGGGTTTGCGTGACGTCGGGGCCCCGCATGGTCAAAGCTTGTCTATTGAGAAAGATGTCTCTTTCAAACACGCATCCAGCAATAACTTTGTGAATGCCGTTGAATAAATTGTATCTCCAAACAGCAGTGCGGAAAAAAAGTTGAATTGAATAGGTTTAGGCACTGCCAGTGTTCAATTCTACTTTTTTTCACAGGCATATAGCAATTAAATTATGGCTTTTTTGCACTGACTAACAGAAAAAGACCACACTCTGGCGTGGCAGTAGGCTACATATGTAGGCTTACACAATTATAAATATTTCCAAATCAATATTTTTAAAATTGAACTAATTAAGATAAAGTTAAAAGCAATACTGATTTAGCAAGTCTAATAAGCGTTCCTTTGAATGAATTAAGCTTAACTTATGTAGCTAAAACCCAAAGTTTGTCTTTCATATTCAGTACTTTTGACCTTGATGGAATGTCTAATCTGATAAATAAAAAAATATGATGGAAACAATGATGTATTTATTTTTTAAAGGTGGGTAAAGGAGAGGAGCAGACTGAACTTTCTTTTAACAACGACGGAGTCACCTTCGTAAACATAGACGATCTTCGGCATTGTGGCCTCTCAGCTCCACGTGTTCCGACAAACAGAAAAATGATCCAACTCCAAAAGTGCTGAAAAGGCACGTTCTTATCTCAGCAAGGTGCATATTCCTGCAGGCACCATCACTCTTGGGCTGTCCGCCTTCATGATTGTATCGCAGCCGTTCTTGTCTTAAGCTACAGCTAACTCCACTCTGTCTCTGGATACTCGTACGGATCTTAGTCGCCGACTTGTTGCATTGACATTAAGGCCTGCTTCTGTACGGCCTGTGCTAATATTATACAGTCTATGGCTGAGATCGAGAAAAAGTAGCCTACTCTTGAAATATCAAATTTCCGGTATATAAGGCTACATATTGGTCCACATCTCATAGCCTACTGGATATTGATTAACTAAATATAGTAAGATAGTAGAATAATTATTTATTTAAAAAAAAAAAAACATCTCAAGCTCCACTTACTATTTTTTTTCCAGTGCTTTCAACCATATCACCTGGTCTTCATCAGCAGAGGGCCCAGTTGTCGTGCAGATGGATATAGTGGAATACTCATAATTTGATACACAGCGCTTTTGTATGTACTAAAAATTAAGCAAGGACTTCTTGACTTTGAAAATAGTTTGCAAAAAAAAATACTCAACTCAAGCTCCACTTACTAGCTTTTTCCAGAGATTTCAACTAGAAGTTAAACAATTTACAAATAATTGGTTAGTCATGAACAGGAAATTAACAATTTTGGTAAAATAATTGTTTCATGTTGAGTTACTTTAAGCCATTTGACACATTCTTCATTCTAATCATCTTGTTTTAGTATTTTGTTTGTGCAATGTACTGGATAAGTAAAAGGAGCAGTGGTTGCACTCGACCCATTTTTTCATGACTCAATGCTGAATCCTGTGACAAATATGAATATCACACACCGACATCAATCTCACACCATGTTCCCTTTTTGAACCTGATGTCAACTATGAAACAATGGATCACCTGAAGAACTTTTATTTGTCACAACAGAAGATGAGTGTAAACATTAGGAACCAGTTTATAAGGCAATGTGCTACCAGCCATCTCTCACCATCTGCTCTGAAAGGTAAAATCCATATGTTTACCTCTTTAATATTAGTCTTTTGCATCTGGTTTAAGAGCGGGATCCCATCATTACAGGACCTCTATGCAGATTATATGTATAGTTTGAGCAACTGGTTAACAAATGTAGTTCCCCTAGGTCTCATTTTTATAGATTTCAGCATTTGTGGAATTTTGTTATTGTTTTTTATTTATTTGACAGGGACAATTCACAGCTCTTTAGTAGTTCCAGAGTTAGCTGTCAGCTAATTATGAGGAATTAGCCTCACACTCTGAATGTTTCCCTTTATATACCCCCACATCTCTGTTAGATTCTATTTTCAAGTTCAGGACAGACCTAAAGCAGATTCTAGGTAGGAGATGCAACATTCTCAATTTACATTATTTGACAACTTTAGATTACCTTAAAAAGTAATGGCAACGGCACTTATTTGCATGGGAAACAGACATTTACATTTCAAATGTGAAATCAAAACAAAAATGAAAAAGTGATCTAGGCCTACTAGCAAAACGTGTAAACAGAGCTGTGTAACATTGCTACTCAAACTGCCCTCTGGTACAAGTAATAGATTGATTGATTGATTGGTTAGTAGCATTGTAAAATTGTAATTAAATGAAGGTTAGTATGTAAGTATAACAAATTCCTGATGTAATTTGGCAGAAAATTATTTGAAGAATTCACTCATCATCCATTTGTCAACGGCATGTGTTCAATTTAAGATAGTACACCTACTTTATTGGTTGAAGGTTAGGTTGTCTAGAATTAAACTTAATTTTGATCATACATGTGATAGATGCAGGCAAGCTCCTGTAAGTCTATTACGTATGTTTTGGACATGCCCAAGACTAAATCATCAGTCTATTTTCGATACTTTCTCTAAAATGTTAGAGGAGCCAACGGAACAATCCCCTTGTATTGCTCTATTTGGTATTGCGCTACAGGGTGTGCATCTAAGTAATTTGTGAACCATCCTGTGTAATTATAGCCACTGTCCCAGCAATAGAAGAGTGGTTTTAACGCACCATTGTTCTTTTGTTTTCGATCCATGCACCATGTGTTCGTCGTTTCAAAATTATATTTCAACTCAAAAATAGCTATAGAAAGTCATATTCAGTCAACAGCTAACATCACATACTCCAGTCCAGCTGTACACCACAATAACTAATATGTTTTGTAGCTCTTACATCTGTCATTGTACAGTAGAGAGAGAGAAATAAGGCTTCGCAGTGATTACGTTCTAAAGTATAAATAGGCCTATATAACCATCAAACACTTAGTCTTGAAGTCTTGAAAAAGTAGCTATTGTTCTTTATATATAAACAAAAACTGCTAGTTTGGCTCCTACAGCCTGGCCTTTTGCACTCTTGTTAGCCAGGCGACTTGGGCTAGCCACACACTAGCCACAAAGTGGCGTGAAGTGCTGGGATCAGGCGCCTGGTTGTTCTCACCAGATATGCATTTCTCTGTGCCGTCTGTGTCACAAATTTGTCTCCACTTTACAGAATGGATTTTTCTCATCAAGGGTAATTGTATAAACTTATGAAGTTGTAATGTAACGTGTTGACAACATGACAACTATACATTTTTAACTATGCGTTGTTGTGTTCCGGTGTTTGATCACCTATCTGACATGACACATTCGCTCGCGAACATTACAGTGCAAAGAGTTAAAAGGTGAGCGTCATGCGGAGACGACAGTTACGTTTAGGCACCAAAATGACTTGTTAAGTTTAGGAAGAAGATTGTAGTTTGGTTTAAAACACCCCAAAGGAAAGTATTTTCTTTTCTATTCCACCCCATAAATATTTTTCTAGATCCGCCCCTGCCACCCTGACCTCCTCCCTACGTGGCCCACAGCGTTCTTACACAGCAGCAGACTCTGGTGTATACAGCAACAAATACGTGGAATGGTTACAAATTTGCAATATTTTACGTATAGCTTTTTGTGCGAATGGTTCATGAGAACAACCTGCCTGATCACAGCCGGTGTGAACAAACCATAGAACAGATTGCTTGTATGACACTGGCGCCAAAAGGAAAATGGCTCCGCTTTGTGGCACTTTGTGGAATGAAACTGGATTCATTCAGAACCGCTCATCTATAGATAATGTAAGGATGTTTCTTAACATAATTCATTGCTTTAAATTAGATCAAAACTCATGCTTAGTTGTGGCACCAGATGCTGAAAAATAATTTGATCGTGTCGAATGGTTACTTGGAGACTGTGACCAGGATGAATATTGGCCACACATTTTTAGCCCTAGTCAAGATGCTCTATAAAAACCCAGTGGCCTAATGAGGTTTCCCCCAGGTTTTAAACTATCCCGTGGAACACGCCAGGGTTGCTGCCTTTCCCCATTACTATTCGCAATCGCCGTTGAACCGCTAGCCGTTTCAATTAGGTCTCACCCGCGCATTCATGGCATTCGGGAACGGGAATTCACATGGGTTGGCCGTGTATAGACAAAGTATGGACATTGTCTAAACGCGGCCAACGTTTTGACCGACCTGTCAAATCCAGACACCTCAGAGTATATAATAAAGGCTTATAAACCAAATATGACATAACCGAACACGTTTCAGCAGCACTGTGACCCGAAATTGGGGAGAAATTAACTAAATTAGCAGCCAAGATTACAGGTTTCCCTGCCGTTAGCATGCAGCTACTATTGTTAATAGTGCACAGTAATAGAATATAGCCGCACTTTCTACTGTTATAAATCACCGATAAAGGCTTCTGAACCAAATGCTACCCAACCTGACATGTTTCAATAGAAATGTGACCCGAAATTGGGGAGAAATTAACAACATTGACAGCCAAGATTACAGATTTCCCCTGCGTTAGCATGTAGCTACTATAAGTTAGTTAGCAGTGTACAGTAATAGAATATAGCAGCACTTGGGAGCCAAGATTACATCTTTCACTGCCGTTAGCATGTTAGCTTACTGGGATTTCTCTGAAATACGTTTACCTCATTATTTGAAGCTCTGGCCACATTTAACATGAAAATCCAACATTATAACCTTATAGATATGACAGGAAATACGGAAAAGCAAAGTAGTTCACCTTTAACCTTTTAAATAAATTTGGATCTTTTTCGGGTATAAGATTATAAGATTATGTCTAAAAGTGTAATTATGCCCGTCAACACAAAAGCAGCAACATGGACAATGAGGGATAGCCATTTCAGTGGAACCCCAAAAAATGACAGGTAAATTGTATTAAAATGAACGCCCAGAAGCCAAAAATGGTGTACGGCAAAAAAAAAAATCTGAATACTCACACCTGTAAGCAATGTTTCCTTTATAAATCACAGATTACCCACAAGTGTGTGTACGTGAATCAGCCTCTTATCCCGTCCTGTACACGCCCATTTCTAACCATAAATAACCAAGTCAAAGCACCTCATGAATGCTGATTAGTATTTTAATGACCCTGGCATGCAATTGTTATTTTGTTACGGTGAATCATGGTGACAGATGGGAAAAGAGCAAAGAAGCATAACTTCTCAGACACTGAGGTATATACCCTTGTAGCAGGGGTGTCAAACTCAGTTTCCCAGAGGGCCACACTGGAAAATGAGAACCACATCAAGGGCCAGACATGTAGAGATTATTGATATGCTTTTATTTAAGAGAAAAAGTCAAATATTTTGACTGTATTATTGCATGACTCAAAATATAAGTCTTCTCACTTACATTGTGGGCATCATAATGTCCCAAAAAAGTTAGTCAAAAAAGTTCCTCAGCCAGCAAAAAAAAAGATTGAATAAAGCACCAAGTAAATTGGAAAAAGGCCGAAAAAAACCCATTTAAATTGTCTGAAAAAGTGGCAAAACATTTAGTAAAGCATCAAAAACGTTAAAACAAAGTGCCTAAAGCATTGAAAAGAATGCATAAACTTTGGAAAAGGAGTCAAAAATGTAAAAAAAAAAAAAAAAAAAACTTTGGAAAAAGTGACAAAAACTAGGTGGGCCTAAATTTATTGTGAGTCTAAATGGAAATTTGGGCCGGATCAAAACCTGCACCAAGTGGCGACTTGTTGCTGCTGCTGTCAACTGTGTCAATGGGACAGAGCAGATAGTGGCAGAACTCAAGAAAAAGTGGTCCGATCTGAAGATCACAGTATACTACATCTTTCTACTCCTTTACCAATGTGTATTCAATTTGTGTTGCTTGAGTATTTGAAGGGGTTTTTACTTGTAATTATTTATTTTAAATGTGCGAAATAAAGAATCTCATTCATTCAAGGTGGAGGCAAAAAAGGAAACTCCCACCGCCAGAGAGTGGCTGCAATTGGTGGGGGTTCAAGTACACCTGAGCTCACAGCAATAGACGGCAAAATCACTGCCATAATTGGAGAGGCCAGCGTGTGTGGGATTGTGTCGGAAAAAGAGGGAAACCACAGAGAAAATGGTTAAACAGATTTTAAACTTTTATTGTACATTGGCAACTGTGAGGGGTCCTCGGCAGCTGGACAATCATCAGACTCACTGACGCCATCCTGCAGCTACAGCGAGACACAATAAACGCCATCAACATCATTTCAGATGAGCGACGGCAGAGAAGTAATGAAAGAAATTGCACAATTATTAAAAGATGTAGGCAAAAAAATGAACCTTGTTTTTGTCTTCCTTACAAACCCTGCAACATCCTTACAAATTAGTCGTGACTACCCATTAGTCAAAACCTATAGACATAAACATTCCTTCCAATCTCACTGCTCAACTCAAATAGCATGAGGTAAAATCAGCTTGACAAAAGTTTAAATTTGTTATGTTTTAAATTTTTTTTAGCTATTTATTGTTGTATGTTGTAGTTGTATTGATCTTGTGAAGTTGTCAAAAAATAAAGTTCTACTTGAATTCTTGCACCATGTTGATATTCCTCTTTTTGGGGAGTGGGCTGTGGTTGGGGGTCATAGTGCCAGGGGCAGAGGGAGGTCAGGAGGGAGTGGGATACCAGTCCTCAGTGCTACATTGTGCCAAACACCACACACCCTGATATTCAAGCACACTGTGGTATAGAAGTCTGCCACCTGAGGCATCTAAAGCACTCCATCTGCATTTAAGGTGGCCGATGGCACCCTCCACGACTGGGCACGTGAGAGTGGACCTCGTTGTAGCTCATTTCCTCTGCTGGTTTTAAAATGGGGTAGGAGCCAGAGTCTTAGGCGGTAGCCCTTGTCACCTGCAGGTTATAATTAATACATAATTCAATTCAATTTTATTTATAGTATCAAATCATAACGAGTTATCTCTAGACACTTTACAGATAGAGTAGGTCTAGACCACACTCTATAATATATCCCAGTAAACTCCCCAGAGCTAGGTTAGTAATTATAATAATAATATATAATAATAATTATAGTCTACATCAGGACGACTTCATTTCCTGTATTCGGAATTTGGATACACTGTTATGTACCAATTTACAGTGGAAATACCTTTATTTAGCCTATTTGAAGAAGACAAACACAGATGACTATTCTAAATATATCAAAAATATAATGGAAAGTATGTTGTAGCGTGTCATTGGGCATTTTTAAGTGGGTATATGGAAATCCTGGAGCTTTCTTAGTGGGTATATACTGCGTATGCCTGTGTATCACGTGGACTACATCACTGTGTCCTGCGCCTGCCTGTAGTCTGTTCCCTACACTGCTATTTGTCAGGATAAAGGAATCATGTGTTGAACCAGGCCAGCATGCCACAATGTTTGTGAGGGTCATGTTGGAGTCACATATGACTTTGGGGACATTTGGGAAACCGGACATTGCTTCAAATTGTAGACAATTGCATCGCTGCAGTGTAGGGAAACCTGATGTATTGACTACCATTTTTAATAATACCGACCAGACCTATAGGATGAGATTTAACAGAATTATATTATTTTAGTTGAAGTAAAGTAAAGATTATATATAAAAACAGGGGTCTGCCAATTCCTGATGGAAATAGCCAGTTGCAGACCTGGATGAACTCTTTTTTAAACCTTATAGGTAAGCTGATTGACATCAATTTCTCATTTGACCTGTCACATTCACACAGTTCCACATTCATACCTCAAAGCTGCCTGGTATAACCACAATCTGATCTCCTGACCACTGCTGCTGAGCAGCTCCACTGGAGCCATTGGTGTTAAGGGCCCCTTGCTCAAGGGCACCTCAGTGGGAAGGACAAGTGCTGCTCTTTCACTTCCCCCACGCAGATTTTATCTTGCCAGTCTGGGGATTGAACTGACGACCTCCCAGTCCCAAGCTTGCTTCTTTAACCTTTAGGCTACCACTGCCCTGCTCCTCCTCTCCCGATTCTTTCATTGGCGTAGTCCTCCAGTAGCACGGACGTACACAGACATTTGGAGGGGCTATTGCTCTAATCTGAAAAATAAAAGGCACACACAGCTTTCTCCTTATCGCACTTTTACTGACACGGGCATTTTATAGTACCTCTCTACCACTAACCACCCTCATTATGTAGCTGTCTGATTAGATTAGTCCTTACTCCCTGGTCTGGAGCCTTGTGCCTCATTATGAATAGAATTATTAGAATCTGAATTAAGTAATTTATACAGTATACTGTACTCACTGCTAAAAAACACACTAGTGCAGCCAGTTGAGTTGTTGAATGTGGCTGCATGGTTTTGGTTGAGATAACTTTTGTTATGATTTGGCAACATAAATAATATGTATGTTTATATATACTATGACTTTTTTATCACTTTTTTTTTCTAAATACTACTGCTTTTATCACTTCAACATATGACTTTTTGGACGTACTATAATAAGGCTTTTTCATTACTTTTTCCGACATACTATAATATGACTTTTTTATCACTTTTTCCGGTTGGGGGTGGAGTTGTAGTAGTTCATGGCATAGCAGAGCACTGCAGGGCGTTACAGGACGTAGCAGGGCACAGCAGAGCATAGCAGGGCGTAGCAGGGTGTAACCATAGACTGTAGTCTATGGGTGCAACCGCTGTGCGAAGAGAGGCTTGGCAGCCAGGCAAGAGTTCAAGGACTTTGTTTCAGCTAACAAACTCATGTTAAGTGATAGCTAGCTGCCAGTAAAAAAAAAACCTGCAATAGTTCTAAATTACTTCACTAATTGATCGTAGCTACCTAGCTAAACTGTAACGTTAGATCAATGCTACGGCGCCAGTGTTGTAACGTCAGTTGACAGCTTTAGCTACATTTTGACTAGTATCGTGACACCTGTTTCCAATTACTTGACAGCGTTACATTACCCGAGTATTTTCTGTTGTGGTAACCTAAGAAAGATTTCCCAAAACATAAGAGCAACATTGTTTTTTCATCAATATACGCTATACAAATAAATAACCTAAAGTTACAGTAATTTAATTGCTCCAGTATGCTGCCATCTAGACCCAGTTTGTGTCTCACGAGATTTTTATCAAGAGTCTGGGGGGGGGGTCGTGCTAGTGACAAGGTTATAACAAAGAATTCTGGGTTGATTGACCTTCTTGAACAAGGAGACCACGTAATTGTTGATCGAGGCTTAAATTTTCCTGAATACTTTGCCACCAAATGTGTCCGTCTCCACGTCCCAGCATCTACAAAGGGAAGAAAACAACTGACAGGATTAGAGGTGACACACTCTAGAAAAATGTCACGAGTGAGAATCCACGTGGAAAGGGCCATAGGAAGACTGAAGTGTTACAGAATTTTCCAGTCAGCATGATCAAACGGAGAAACGATAACTGACAAACTATTGACTAAAAATCGACTGAAATCTGGGGAAACCACTGGTACCTAAATAAAGCAGGACTGATTATTACGTTCACACTACATTCATCGCTACTCTATGACCTCCCGTAACGCTAAGTCAGTAATACAGTATAGATTCAGTAATGAACACCAACAACTAGCAATAAATAATTTATTGATTGATGAATTTCAGAAAAAAACAGGCCATGGCCCTTCTGCCCTGCCATGTTGGACTGATTCTAGAGTTAGTTAGTTTAACAAACACAAACTTATTTAGCAAACGTCTTCCAGTCGCATATACAAATATATACACACACACACACACACACACACACACACACACACACACACACACACACACACACAGTATATACAACAACAAATCCTCATCTACAGATCATCTCGATAAAGAACTTTTTTCCTCTTCTCCCAGGCTTTCTGAATGGAACTAATTCATCATTCAAACAACACATGAGATCTATATATCATAAACATTTGCACATCCTGCACTAATTCATACAGCCTCTTTTTTCTCAGTGTTATCAAATTGTTGTACTTAAAATACATCTATCAGTTATATTGTACATATTTGTTTCTGTATTTACTATATATGTTTATTTCATATCAATGTTAAATATGTTTATGTTTGGACCAACCACCAAGGCAAATAAATTATAAGTGTGACTTGGCAATAAATCATTTTCTGATTCTGATTCTGCACTAATGAGCTGCTTTTGAGACCATTTCCATGTAGTTGTTGCTCAACTGCAGTCTTCCCTCAACAAATTCATCCACAACTTTTGGCAGCATGTGTTTAAAGTAGAAGCTACGTAGTCTTTTTTGCATATATGTGATGGCAAAGTCATTGTCATAAGGCACATCAAGCTCCAGGTGTTGTAGTGGGGTCCAAATAACAAGACTGGCTGTTTGTAGCCCGAGACAGTGCATCCCTGACTATACCTGACTATAGTAGCCTTGGGGGCCTTTTGGGTTCATAATGTACTGCCCGTCTTCCACTCTGATGTCTTGGTTTTTAGCAGTGAATGCATCATTAATGGATGTGCATGCACTGAGGGTGATGGGGCATTTTATTTCTAGTAGCTTATTATCAATGATACCATCAGGGCAAGCTGCCAGCCATGGGTCTCCTGCACACACCACCAACCCTTTCAATCACTCTGCAGCCCCTCTCTTTAATATGCTCCTTTGCAAGTCCCTCACTTTCCTTCCCGTACCTTGTGGCCCGACTCCCCTGAAACCTTGGATACAGGTGTTCAGCAAGAAACTTATCTGGGTCAGTTGTCTCACGCTGAGGCACTTTGCTGGCTGTGCTTGCTGTTATGCCCAGCTTGCGCGCATCATGCCATAGTGGTTCTCTACTTTGCTTTCTGGTGTTTCTCTCTAGTTCTACCACTTGATCAGGTCTCAGAGTAATGAATGTATCATAAAATGCTGTGCACTTTAGACAGTTTAGAGCACATGTGTCAAACTCAAGGCCCGCGGGCCTTCAGATCTGGCCCATATATCAATTTGGGTTCACAATAAATTTTGGCCCTCCTAGTTGTGTGCCAAACCAAAAACACAGAAAAGTGTTTTTTAAACTGCAATTACCTGACATTCAAAGCAGAATATGGCAGATTTGCCGACTCTGAGACTCAGAAATTCCCCCAGAAGCATCTTTGTTTTTGCTTGATTTGCTAAATTCTACAATGGCTAAGGAACTCTTTTGATGACTTTTGTAGGGCTTCATGTCAACAAAAATGTGACAAAAAGGTGACAAATGTCTGAGAAAGCCACAAAACAGTCGAAAGAAAATCAACAAAAATGAAGGAAAAAGCTACCAAAATGTTTAAAAAAAAGTGACATGCAGTAACAAAAGCACATTAATAAACTCTACATGTCTGGCCCTTGGTGGGATTCTCTTTTTCCAGTATGGCCCTCTGGGAAAATTAGTTTGACACAATTGGTTTAGAGTGCTACCATGCTCACTGCGGGGCTGAGCTAAACTGCTGAACACATTTGGTTCCTCTCCATGCACATCCTGCTCTCCCTGACTGCTGATGAAAATCTGACTGCCTGACTCCGAAGCTGTGTCTGTCTCACTGCTGTCACACATGGCAGAAAATAGAGCACAATCTGGCACAACTTTCTAAGAGATATGGAGAAAATACCTAATTTATCTTCCTTGCCATATTTATATAGTAGGCTACTGAATCTTTAACATGATGGTTAACTGGTAGATTTGTTGGAGACACGTTAACCATAAGTTACCTTCAGCGCTTTATAAAGCTTCTTTGGTGACCCATCTGGATTTAGTGCAGGAAGGCAGAGGGGAGCTCGTAGCTGCATATTAAACAGTAGACTACAGTAGTACAACGTGTAGACTGGTGGTAGACACACATAATGTTCATTTCTCCCCAATTTCAGATCACATTCCTGCTGGAACTTATCTGGTTGTTTAGTTTTTGGTTTAAAGGCTTCAGATGCCAATGATGCAGAGACCTGGAAACACTGACCAATGAGAGCAGACTGGGCTTTTTAGGAAGGATTTTGAAGAGACAGCTCTACAACAGAGAGTACAGGTGCTGCATCCATGGGCCGTATATGAAAAATAAAGTGTCTTTTGAATATCAAAGTATATAAACATGTCCTAGAAGAAACACAAAACACAAGTATGAACCTGAAAATAGCCTTTGTAACTCACCGTTAAACTGACTACTACAATGTTTTTAATCAATGTCTCCCCCCAGTGTTGGACTTGTCACCAGTTTGGTTAACAGCATTTCAGACTCTGTGGTGCAACGGTAGTGCGTCTGACTCCAGATCAGAAGGTTGTGTGTTCAAATCACGTCAGGGTCAATGTTTCTGATTCTCCAGCTCCATTGGACGATGGTCAGACAGGATAGGCTGGTATCTTGATCACATGCTGGAGATTTTATCACCTCAAGAACTGGAAAATAGGCTCTGAATTACTGGGCAATGAAATGACTGGACTACCAATTAAATTCACAATCCTTTCTAGCACGTTAAAAACAACAACAACTGGTTAGTGATCAGTTAAGCAAGTAGTTTTTTTGGATTACCACTGGTCTAACCTAAAACTTTCTTCTTCTGTCTGCAGTCTTGAAGCAGCAGCAGCACCGGCAGCTGTAGCTGATGGCCGCTCGTTGTTGTTCTGTTGTCGGTCTTGTTGTATATAGTTGTAAATGTTTAAGTTGTTGTATATAGTTGTACATGTTTAAGTTGTTACTCACAATTGAAATGGGCATCTTCAGCCAAATCAATGCCAATAATTTGAAAACTAAAGCAATTTAAAATCTGAACTCAGTGTCTGCAGTGACTATGAGATAGAGAGTGTGTCCGACATGGGAATGAATAGAAAAAAACAAATATGCACCGTCAGTGAAACAAGGTTGACATTGGAGGCCTTTAAATACAGCTCGATTCCACCTTACCATTTGTAGGTGGCGGTGTGGCTGCGAGACCGTGAAGCTGGAAGATGTAGCTTCTGATGCGGGCTTTGCTAGAGCGGTGTAGTATCTGATACTACCTCTCTCTACTTCACCAGACCCCGGCTGTCGTGGCTGTATGGACCAAGTCTGGAAGTTGAGTCTCAAATCCACAAAGCTGTTTACATTTTTAAATTGCTCAATGCTTCATAGTTTTTTTTAAGCTCTTACATAATACTCTTTTAACGACATTTGGCATAATGCAGATAATAGGCTACCTAGTTTAATTATCTGGTGTCTGTTGGGAGACTTATGGTTCTCTCACTTTGTCTCTACAAGACATGACGCCTCACTTCATGTCTAAATAGTTTAAAATTAGGGTAGCCTAATAAAGTATTACTTTCCAGGGTATAAAAAAAACATGCTTCATTGGGGAAAAGGGCAGTGCAAGATCTTTACACCCCATCAAATCTTCCTTTCATAAAGTAAAATTCCTTCAGGAGTAGTTTAAGAAACGTTCTTGAAATTATTGAATGATAATCACCATCAACTCCCCCGACATCTGTCCCTCTGAAGTGGATGAATTCACACAGGCGCTAAACTGATTCCCATTCATTTCCTATGGTACTGCTAAACCAGTACTAATGTAATATACCTTTGGCCGCTAGTTTGCGCACTAGAGTCGTTTTGCTCCCTGGAGCAGTTTAGCGGCGAGTGAAGACGATTGCTTCCGACCTCATCGTCTGGACGGTGGATTGACAGCACGCACCGATTGAGCTCCGCTGAACATTACGCTAAACGGTAAGTTATATTTAGATGAATGAAAAAATGTTAAATGAACAAACGTGTAATGGAATTTCATGTTGGCCCTGTCCGACGTTTTCTATTTTAACGTAACGTAATTGCTATTAAAGTTAGTCACTCTTCTTCTAAGTTTATTGTGTCGAACGGCTTCATGTCAACGCCACTTTCGGATGGATATTAGCTATATGTTAACTAGCTAACGTTAATGTCACGTTAACCTTAAACCGTGGCTTGATTCATGTGTTAGTTTATTGTCCATTTGTTTTCGTGGTGAGAGGAAATTGGCATTATATTAAGTCGAAAGCATCATTGTGTGAGTTAACGTTAATGCCCATTCAAGTCATTTTCATATCATTTAGCTTAAACTGAAACGCTACGTAAACGTTACCGTTTAGCTTTAACGTTACCAGCCGGTTAAGAGTTGATAAACTCTGGATACTAACGTTAGCTAACGTAGTTAGCTACATACACACATTGCAAGAATGACAAACTATGAATGAACATTCTTACTTTGAGTTATGTAAATGCGTCGTGTTTTCTTCACACTCAACGTTACGTTGACTGCTATCAGTCTCCGTCTTTGGTTTTCTGGCAGTTTTACATTTAGTGTTTAGATCCAGTGGTGAAATATAACTAAGTGACGTTAGCCTACATTTACTTAAGTAGGCTACTGTAATGTCTCAGAGGGATATGTACTTTTTAATTGCTCTACTTTTTTTTTTGACAGCTTTATTTACAACTTACTTTGCAGGTTATTATTAATCAACATATTCATTATTATGTTATAAATTAAACTACCCAACTGTAGATACAGTAGTTAAAATCAGCTCCAACTTTTCCAGCTGCAACATTACAGTGATATGCATTTATTACATCACAAATTACAATCTAGTAATATAGATGTATTTCTGAAATGAGCCATACTGCATAATGAATATTTTCAATTTTGGTACTTTTAGTATTTGAATGCAGGACTTTTACTAGTAGCAAAGTATTTCTGCACTGTTCAGAGAACACCAGAATATGGTAATGTTGTTAACAACATACTACATATTATGTATGCTTTATTTTGTTATAGGCTTCATCATATACATTTATATTCTATCTATAATGTACTATTTAATTTACACATTTGCCTGAGATTGTCAAAAGCTGAGTATATCAAACAAGGCACATCAAATTCTGGGTGTTTTTGGATAAGACTTGATGTTACTTGAGTCAACAATTGAGTTCTCATGAAGGTTAAGGTGTGACTACTCACTAAGCTGAGCTCCCTTCACCTTTGAGTTCTTTCCTGGGTGGGTCAAAGGGTTTCACCCACAGGGGCTCTATCTTTGAAGGGTTAACAGTCTCACTTAACAAACACAGAGCTCATTGTCAAGACATACAGAAAGGCAGGCACTGAATCAAGTTCAAAAACATCAACAATATCAAATATAAAATAAGAAAGAAAGCTATTTGGTATTTTTTTAAATCTTCAAACCCTAGACAAAAACAGTATGAATATGCAAAGGTTGAGTTGTAAACTCAACCTTTGCGTGCTTGTCTTACAGGGAGGTGTGTTCAGGTGCATTCTGGGCGTGCTAGTCTTACAGGGAGGTGTGTTCAGGTGCATTCTGGGCGTGCCGGTCTTACAGGGAGGTGTGTTCAGGTGCATTCTGGGCGTGCTAGTCTTACAGGGAGGTGAGTTCAGGTGCATTCTGGGCGTGCCGGTCTTACAGGGAGGTGTGTTCAGGTGCATTCTGGGCATGCTAGTCTTACAAGGAGGTGTGTTCAGGTGCATTCTGGGCGTGCCGGTCTTACAGGGAGGTGTGTTCAGGTGCATTCTGGGCGTGCCGGTCTTACAGGGAGGTGTGTTCAGGTGCATTCTGGGCGTGCCGGTCTTATAGGGAGGTGTGTTCAGGTGCATTCTGGGCATGCTAGTCTTACAAGGAGGTGTGTTCAGGTGCATTCTGGGCGTGCTAGTCTTACAGGGAGGTGTGTTCAGGTGCATTCTGGGCGTGCTGGTCTTATAGGGAGGTGTGTTCAGGTGCATTCTGGGCGTGCTAGTCTTACAGGGAGGTGTGTTCAGGTGCATTCTGGGCGTGCTAGTCTTACAGGGAGGTGTGTTCAGGTGTATTCTGGGCGTGCCGGTCTTACAGGGAGGTGTGTTCAGGTGCATTCTGGGCATGCTAGTCTTACAGGGAGGTGAGTTCAGGTGCATTCTGGGCGTGCCGGTCTTACAGGGAGGTGTGTTCAGGTGCATTCTGGGCGTGCCGGTCTTATAGGGAGGTGTGTTCAGGTGCATTCTGGGCATGCTAGTCTAACAAGGAGGTGTGTTCAGGTGCATTCTGGGCGTGCTAGTCTTACAGGGAGGTGTGTTCAGGTGCATTCTGGGCGTGCTGGTCTTACAGGGAGGTGTGTTCAGGTGCATTCTGGGCGTATTACTACCTTGAGGCAGCGGGAAGTGATCGCGCCATTGACCAACAAAAACCTGGTCTAAAGTCAATAACGCAGCATTTCATTGTTATTTTAACAGAGCATTAGTAAAATGCACACACACACTATGCTTGTTACACAGGGACGCGCAGCATCACACACACATGCAAAAGATAAAAAATAGATCTGCTCGTACTGTCACTTCACGCAAGAGTCCAGTCACCAAGGTCCAAACGCGCCTGGCTTTTAAAGGGAATGGGAGATGACATTCTGATTGGTTTGTTGCATGTTTATGCCCAAAACACACCTCTGATTAATGAAGACAATAAGTACAACCCTTTAGATCCATGCGCCAGGTGCATGGACCCTTTTTTCCCGGCGTTAAACTAGCAAAAGTGGATTCGTACACGCCCTAAACACACCTGCGCCAGGCGCTTCACGCCATGTGCTCAGATCGTTAAAATAGGGACCAATGTCATACACTATCTTAACACCAATAAAAACAAAGCATTTATCATTTCTTTGGATGCCAAAAAGGCATTTGATTGTGTAAAATGGCCTCTTTCTTTCTCAGTTAAAAATCTTTACTCTGACCCAATAGCCAATGTTAATACAAATGGACTGAGGTCTGAGGGGTTGATGAGTTTTATTCACTGCGCAGTGAAGAAAGAAGTTCACAGAAGCTATAGAATTCTCTCTGACCAGAATGAGTTTTCTAGCCAGGGTTTTAAACCAGTTTACAGGAAACAACAGAATAAACAAAAGCTGAGAAGACATTTAACTCACAAGTCTCTCTGAGTAGATTTGCATGGGCCTAATACTGTCAATTAACTTCAACTAATCAAAAGTGCTTTGAACGTTAAAGTTTGAATTTCTGTTGGAGCCAACCTGGGCTCTAAATAAAAGCTCTCACTCACAGTGACCTTTACAAAGTAAAATGCTTTGTTTTAACACTAAGTTAGAGAAAAGGCAGACAGACTTAGTTTAATAAGGAGACATTAACTGGGATTGCAGCAGGTGAAAAGAACCATGTGATTTCTTTATTCGCGGATGATGTCCTTCTGAATTTAAGTAATCCTGAGAAATCAGTTCCAGCTGCTCTGGACTCATAGCCTCATTTAGTGCTCTGTCGAATTATAAAATGAACCTAGTATATCGGTCACTTTGGCTTTAAATATCCCCAGAATATGACCATACAATCTCCTTCTCAGAGAGAATGGAGAGTGGTCTGAAATATTTGGGTTTATATATATATCCCTTTGATTCAAAAAATGTGAAATGATTTCAAGAAGTGGACCTCTTTGCCGACTTCCTTCTTTGGGAGAATCAACACTATAAAAATGAACATCCTCCTTCGGTTAAACTACTTTTTTCAAAATCGTCCATGCTATTTGACCCCAGCATTTTTTATTCTTAAAGTGGCTATATGTAACTTTCAGTTTGTGTTGATTCTAGCGGCCGCTTTGGACAAAAGCTGTAGTTTTACCACACATGCTGTCATAAAGGTCTTTTCTTTACGGTGCTGTATTACCGAGTCAGCATTACCGGGAGGTCATATAGTTGCGATGAATGTTTTGCTCAGACAGAAAATCATTCATTTACAATAAGAGAATAAGTTACAGATGAATCGTTGCATTTCAAGTATAGCATACGTTAACTTAGCCTACTTTGGATGTAACAACCGGGTAACAACATTATCACTGTCACTGTGTCACGATGCAAAGCATTAAGAGTTTGTTTGTAGTAACCAACGTAATAATAACTTAGATTAATATAGCGCATTTCATTAAACTCAAGAACGCTTTACACAAGTATAGGGAGACATAAGGGAAAAGAAAATAGTAGGCCAACACAAACACAGAGTAAAAGGAATAAAACGTCAGTTTTGTATGATGATATGTTGTACTGGATGCTTTCACCTCTTTCAAAAAACTGAGAAAGAAGAAACACCTCTTTGGCGGTCATTTGACATACAAAACAAACAAAGAAAAAAAAAACAGCAACAAGCATATTTTAAGAACATCAACATTTATTTCACATGATATAAAACAGATGGGTTTTGAACCTTTTGCATATTGACCCTAATAATATTAATAACCTCTTATAGTTAGAATATTCGCTCTTCTTCTTTTCAGTGTGTACATAAATTATGCTATCTTGTTTTATTTCTTTTTACTTTTATATTTTTTTTTACAGTTTATACATCTCTTTTAAATGTAATTTATGTCCTGGAGCTCCAAAGTCCAACTTATTGCTTCGTACATGTGCTATTGTCCAATTCTTTGCCACCTAGCACAGATTCAAACGCAAAAAGTCTAATCTGTGTCGTGTCCTCAGCCTCTGGTGTAACTTCTGAGTAATGTAAACCGAAAACGAACAAAAAAAAGACACAAACTGAAAAAGCAGACTGAAAATCCGAAAACATTCACGTACTGCGTGTGGCGCCAACAGACTTCAGGAGATTCAGACTGTCTGCTCGACATAAATAATCACAACCCTGAAAATATTATACTTTGTTCTGTCCAAAAGAATCAGCAGCATGAAGTGGCACCTTGTTGAAGTAAAAATCTGCTTTATGTTCATATATATACTTTTTTTATATATATATTTATATAAGTCTATCCAATGAAGGACAATCTGTTATGTTGCAGGTGCAAAAATGAAAATAGAGTGATAACGGAGCCTCTGGTGTCAAATAAAAACACTAAAGATGGGAGCGGTTAAAATCCAAGAGCATCGTCGGTCACTTTGGGGTTAAAGTAAAGCACTGCATGTGTGTCGAGTTTTGGTGCTTAGCCCATCTGCGCTGAGACTTCTCAAGTGCTCCTGTATGCAGCTGTACACTCCCCTCCAGCAACTCAGTCACAGCTAATATCCCCTCCTCCAGATCAGTAGAATATTAAGAATTATTATGTTTTAATACTAAGTAAGGTATCAAAAGCTCTGTGTATTGATGTGTGTGTGTGTGTATACATTTGGCAACACATATTTATGGAGCTATATTGCCCCCAAACAAGTCGTACATCCGGTCAAGATTGTGAAATGGTTTCATTTTATATATTTATAGCAATTAAATGATATGGCCAATGACAACAGCAATAACCAAAAGAAAGACACAGAAAACAAACAGAACGACAGAACAGGATTGAGTGTTCACCCTTTTTGTGTCTCAGCCTGACTGGATAAATGGCAACAAAACCAACATTTTAACTACATGCTTAAAGCTACACAGTGCGTAGTTTCTGTCTCCCCCATGAGGAATTCTAAGTAATGACAACAACACTGTCGGTGCGTCCACGTGATACAAGTCTTCCGTGATCGCGCAGCTGTCTACACAGCTCGTGTAGACAGCCCCCCCTTGACTCATTTCATGCTTCTCCTTCTCCATCAACAACATGAGATCAAGGAGAGGGTTAACTTCTCCTGCTCCAGATCTCCCACCGTGGTCAGAAAGAACAGGGGAGACACTTTGGTTCTCTCACTATGACTCTAGAGTCACTACTTGCTCTGGAGATAATCACCATCACTCTCTCACTCGCTCTACCACACACTCCCGACACACACACACACACACACACACACACACACACACACACACACACATAAACGTCAGGCCACTTACATAGACTACGGTGAAAGTTCAGCATGGAGCCTCTGCAGAACCATCAATCACGCTCAACTGTGTGTTGCCAAAACGTGGATGACCTACACTGAATACTGCACCTGAGTGCATCGTGCCTAGACGGAAGGAGAACTGAAGCTGCTGCTCTGCTGCTTTTAATACACAGCCTGTGTCGACATGGTCCATTCTAACTGCTGGTGCTGGTGCCAAGAGATCAGATTGCGGAAGTACTGGGCAACAAGCAGGGGTTCAGTTGTGCTATTGTGAACGTGGAGCTGCCAAACAGCATCTGTGTTCAGGAAACCTACACTCGACTGGATAAACCGATAATAAAAATCCTAAAAACAATCCTTTTTTGAAAGAAGGCTGGCCTTTCTGAAAACACAACGCATACATAATGGTGGCTGAAACGGACATAGCACCAACTCTGTACAACAAACACTCTATTACCTTTTTTCACGACTGTAGGGATGACTATCATATAGGTCAATATGATTAAGAAATCAGGTGACACTTGAGTTAGTCACATCTTTCTTGGTCTACCTTTGGACTTTGTATGGTTGCCTTTCAATGGACAGCTGGAGCAGAGCCAACATTATGGGCCCCAGGGGGCCAGGCTCACCCATCCAGGAATTTGGCACTCCCAGGAGAAATATGCAAGACCCAGAGCTGGCAAAAACTGCCCCTACCATTCCCAAGAATGCAACCTACATAAACCATGACATTCAAAATGAAATAATAGAACTGATGAGCCAACTGGTGACAGAGCATATTGTTGAGTCTTTTTACACAAAATGGAAGGAACCCAAGACCCAACGGGCTGTGGAAATATTCCTATTGTACTGCGTTTTGTTGACGAAAGCTAAACTATAAGAGAGAGGTTCTTGACCATCGCCACAGCAGATGCAGGCAATTTTATAATGTCTCACACAGATACTTATTTCGGAATTTTGCTGGCCTGAGCACAGACAAAATACTTAGCCAAGTTTATGATGGGGCTAATGTCAGGGAGACTGGCTGGGGTTCAAAGACTCCTTCAACCTGAGCTGGGCAGAGAAATCCCAAATGTTCACTGCTTTAACCACCGACTCCACTTAATCGTTGTTCACGCCATGTCCGGTGAGAAGGCTATCAGTATCTATAATGTCCTGCACAAGTTCACACAAAAGCCCACCGTTGCAGCCTAATCGTTTTCCATTTTTTGTTCTCCAACATTTTGTTCTCGATTGTTTTTTAATTTCAAAACAAAAACCGTTGGCTGCCAAAGTACACGGACTGAAACGGTGTATTCATGGAATCCATAGCTTCACTCGACCCGGAGAGCAGCTCCTTCCTGGACTCAGTAAAAGTGGAACCCCCCTGCTTACACTGACTGGACCCACGCACCCGACACACAGTTCCACACCTCCAGATGATGGACACTGAAAACACTGCTCAGTAATGTCCACAGGGCTCTTGTGGCAATGCCAAGTGTCCTCACAGCATCTTGGGTTGCCCTAACCTTCGGTGCTTCCACGACTTGACCAAGAAATGCAACACAGAGTGGAAAGACACTTAACTGCGGAGATTCGATTTATCAGGAAAATGGCCAGGCCTGAGCCACCAAAGTGTAGTGAGTTAGTCAACTTATTATTCCTATCCTTTTTGTATAAGTTGTTTTTCCTGAATTGTCTTACAGTTTTTAGGTGGTTACAAATATTGGGCTTTTTTCAGTGTGTGTTTGCTAATATGGAGTAATAGATATGTGAGAGAGTAGAATAACATGCCCCCTATAGTTGTAGTCCTGCTGTCCATGGCGCTGATCATGCAGCTGTCACGATGTCGCTGTTTTTTGTGACTTTGTTTTGCACTAATAACTGACTTAGGCCTTGGACTGCTTGTGTCTGAATTGTAAGGTCTGATAGTGGGAGACTACACAACTTTGCCATTCAGATAAATAATAGGCTGCACTATCGACTCACAATTCATTTATATCGACTGAACCGAATTTGAAGTATCATTAAAATACACAGTAAATATCAGTTAACATATAAACCTACATTATATTGAACTATTCAATATGAATCCATTGTTGAATTGAAAAGTCAGAAAAAAAGAATTAGATTGTCAGGGCCCGCCTATAAAAACCAAATGCCTGGCCAGTTACTTTCCCCTGGCCGCGACTGAGCTGGAGACTCATATGGAAACCAGAAAAAACTCTCAAAAGTCCTTCTTCTGGGCGTTGCGCAAGTATATTTCAGCTCAAACATCATTTGTAACTTTTTTTTATGACCATTTCACAATCTTATTTTTATGCAGAAATGTTTTGAGACAAATCTGACTCCATATGTTGGTGTTTTGCCCAGGGACATATCAGTCTGGACAGATTCAACAGGTGTTAAGATACAGTACATCTGCCTCTCTCTCTGTCTGGAAGTGATGGCGGCCCATCTGTGTGTTGTCAGGGCTGTCGTCCTCGCAGTCTCAGTCTCCTTGTGGGCATGTAACAGTAGTATCAAAATAGTCCTGTTGTAAACGCAGGAAGCCGTGGAGCATGCTCTGTGCAGGCAGGCTACATTTGGGCTTTATGGGCCGCCAGTGTGGATGTCGTGGCCGCCAACGCTCACGTGTCTCTGCTCACCAAGGTGAACGTCTGCGCTGCAGGGAGGACAAGAGAGGGCAAGGGGGTGGTTAGTACAACGCTGTTTGGTTATACAGTTTTGCTGTATTTTTGTTGCTGTAATTCAGCAACAACAGTATTGCAAATACGTTTTTTTTTTGTGTGCAAAAACAATACAGTATTGACAGATACCACAGTAGGGCTGCACCATATGAGGAAAATATCGCGATAACGATATTACTTGCAAAAAATAAACAGAACACAAACTGCTTGTTGAATTTAAAACTAATGAAAGGAAATCATTTCCAACATTATTTTATTGAACAAATTGAACACTGAATTGTATATACAAGGCAGCACTAAAAAAGAATGACAGTTACATTTTAAAGTGCAGTTTTCTACTGATATTTTCTTTTAACTAACCGGAAAAGTGTCTTTCGCATCGTGCGGACGATAAAAAAAACAACATATTGCATAGTGCAGGCCTAGGTGATGCCAGACCCTCCTTCACAGCGCTGCGGAGGAGGGTCTGGCTAGTCCACACAGCATTCCTGGATGGGAGAAAAACATGCTCTGGTTTATTGGCATTTCTTTAAACCAATCGTCGTGGAACATGTGTACGTTCAAAAGTAGGTTTAGTCGTGCAACAGAAAACTCAGATTGGACAGATAGTCTAGCTAGCTGTCTGGATTTACCCTGCAGAGATCTGAGGAGCAGTTAACCATAGTCCTCACAAATCCACCGGAGGTTAGAACGCCAACACAAAGATAGAGGAAGGGGACGGACATCCGGCCGAAAAGAAGGACATCCGGTGAAATTTGCGACGGCATCTGAACAATCCCGGGAATGGAATGCCGTGGACATAGACTATGTCGGACATAACGTTAGCTTAGTGTCAGGATCCCACCGTCTCCCCGTTCTCTCTGCTGATTCCTCACGGTTGCTTCCACTTTTGTCTTCATAAAAGCTCAGTTTTTAGGGTCGGCAGCTTATAAAAACGTAGAGTTCCGGGTTCTTTACATTGTTGGTAGTGAATATCAGCCGACAGCAGCCTTTAGGCATTTTTCTGTTGTTTACTGCTGCTATTCTTACAATTAAAAGGTGCAGTAGGTTAGCCTTATAAAACTAACTACATGAAGCAGGTCATTTAAAAATAAATCCAGCTCCTCTGGCTCCACCTACAGCCGGTAGTGCGATTTGCAAAAATCCACCGCTCCCTGTTCAGATGCACCAATCAGGGCAACGGGGGGGTGTCTAACTGCGTGTCAATCACTGCTCATGCACACACATTCATTCTCCCTTGTGGGGGGAGGGGCTTAAGAGACCGTTTTGGGCTTTAGCAGAAAGGGGGGAGGGACTGAGAAGTTGTCGGTGTTCAAATGTTCAAAAGTCCTGGATCTTCCCAATCCTACCTACAGCACCTTTAATGAGATGGGCAAGTTGGTTCAGTGGGTGAGGTCTTCTCTGGTGCTTGTTGGTAATGCTGTGTAATTCAGAAGGAATGGCTCTGAAAGCCTGGTGGAAACATCCACACCCGTCGCTATGGGCGGGCCATAAGGGGCCGGGCCCGCCCCCAAAAATGCTTGTGCCCCACTTGAGGCACAGACCTCTTAAAAAAATTACTTTAATTTTATATTATCATAGTTTCTAATTTTGTGTTGCATTAATGTTGCATTCTTTATAGGGCTGGGCGATATGGACCGAAAGTCATATCCCGATATATTTTGGCTTAATATCGATATACGATACGTATCCCGATATGTTTTCCGCAAAGTGAGAGCAAATGTTCAGTCAAAGTCAAAGCCAAATATGACATGTCACAAGTAGTTTCATAGAAACTGGCTATTTCAGTGAACAGTTGCAAAATCAAATGAATAAATAATAAACAGGTTTCTTCACCTGGTTCAATGCTCAGCTGTTCAAATAACAATAAAATGTAAACATAAATTCTGATTAACCCTTGTGTTGTCTTCCCGTTAATATTTTTGACGCCTTTTTTTCAGTTTGTTTTAGTTTTTTCCAACGTTTTAAATTGTTAAATTTTTCTTCTACACATTTTCAGCGCTTATTTCTACGTCCCATATTTTCTAATATAGGGCTGGGCGATATAGAGAAAATCAGATAATATGATATTCTTGACCAAATACCTCTATTGATATTGCGACGATATATTCTAGAGTTGACAGTTGGTGCTCTCGCAAAATATCTTCACACTTAGATTTTAGATAAATAATCATTAATAATAGAACAGCTACAACAGTCTGGTAAGTTCAGAAAAGTACATCACTTCACTGTAATGCAGCCTTTAAAACCAGGAAAGAAGACACTTATGTCCTATCACGATATTACGATATTCAAAATCTAAGACGATATCTAGTCTCATATCACGATATCGATATTAATATCGATATATCGCCCAGCCCTAATTCTTTATCATTAAAACTTTAAAAATATAAATAAACAATGGTGTGATTTTTGTTTGATTGATGGGAATCTGCACTGCAACAGCCTATCACGGCTAATCATCACTTATCACTTACTAAAAAGAAAGTTAGGCTACGATGTGATGGGCAGCATTTGGGCCACAACTAACTGTTGAATCAGGGGGTGAGACGGACAAACCCAAACAGGTTGCGTTGAGGAAATATCCAGTCAAAATGTTTGGTTAAAAAAAATTCACATCTGTATCATCGGCCGCGACCTTCTTCATTAAGGGGTTTAAGATTTACAGACAAGGGCTTAAATAAGCATGCAGCTTCAAATGACAGGAGGGACTGGAGAGAGGACAGGCTGCCTCCACTCAAAGTACCGGTAGGTTCAAAGTCTCTGTGCGTGTGTGTGTGTGTGTGTGTGTGTGTGTGTGTGTGTGCGTGCGTGTGTGTGTCTCATGGTACATGTTTGAGAGATGCTTCTGGTGTTACATCTAATATGTTGTATAGTCAAGTGTTTTATGGATATTCATAACATTGCTTCTATGTAATGTGTTGTAGGCTAAATAGGCTACCTGGTCATATTGCTGTTGGTTATGTTTAACGTGATGATTACGTGCGAATAGTATAACAAGAGTATATGATTATTATAAATATACATACTGTACGCTAATAATAATTGTGCCCTCCCATGTATTTCATATGCCCCCCTTAAGACCTGGTCTGGCAACTGGTCTGGAAACATCGATACCAAGGTATTTAATGTGACCTGTAGTTCTTAGATGTCGCATTCTAGTCTTCCTTTTAGAGTTAGACCAATACAGTACACCAGGGTTCTGCAACGTTATTTAGGCCAAGGACCCATTAGCTGAAAAAGAGAGGGAGCAGGGACTCCTTACATATATTATACATACACATAAAATGTAGTTGCATATTAAACTGGACCTACGTGTAGGGCGGCCTAAAGCCTTTATAGTACCTGTTTTTTCCCATCAGGGTGTCCACAAGTGGAACAGTGGGTGGTAAAAAGTCTGCATGTCAACTTTTGGGAGCATGTAGAATTCTGTGAGTGCAAATCAAGTTTTCTAAGTCAAAAGTCCTGCTGGTCTATGCAAATGATTTTCAATCTGCTGTGTTTTTCAGCAGTTTTGGCAGATGGTAAGGATTTGTGAATGTGTGGGTGCTTGACATGTCATAAAATGCCCATGGCTGACACATAGACCGGCCACATCTTTTCCTTTAGGTGTCGGACGTGCTCTGCTCTTATTTTTATGCACACAGCTGGCATTTGAAGAACGGTTTTGTTCTGCTCACTACAACAGCAAAATAAAACACAACTTTAAAGCTTCAGTGCGTAACTGTGTGATATTAACGAACGTCTGTTACATTCCAGCCGTTGCCAAATGAGTTGCTACAAAGCTAATTAAGACTATCAGCTCCACACAACTCTCTCTGGATTCATCAGTATGACTATGTTCAGAAGATTGGGGCGTCAGGTGACTTTCCCGCACAGAAACTGGAGTGAAGATAATGACCTCTTCTGAAGAATCCATCATGTTTGTTTAATCCTCCGTGTCCTCCTTGGTTACTAGCGACTGCGTGGAGGAGGAGGGGTGGGTGGCGATCACGGAAGGCTTGTATCATGTGGACGCGCCGACAGTTTTGTTGTCATTACTTCATGGGGGAGACAGAAACTACACACTATAGCTTTAAAGCCTGATGGGGCATGTACTTAAACTCAACCTTGCAGAACTGAAATCAAATATATTTTGATTATTAAGGCTAAAAAAACAATCACTGAGTGTCTGTCTTCCCAGATTCATTTTTTTTTTAAAGTTGCAGTTTCATTGTTTACCCACTGGAGTGTGCTGTCGGTTCAGTTTATGAACTTTGCAGACTTGTTCCATCAGACAGCTGTTTGTTTTGTATTTGGACATGCAATTGACATTTTGAGAAGCAATGTCAATCTGCACACAACACTAATGAAGATAAACAGAGACACACTACACAACTGTACAGCCGGATGTCAGTGTCAGTGTCTGCCACCTGTCAGGTGGGGTGAAAGTATTCTATGATATTCATTATTGTACCTAGGGCTGCACAGTATATAATTTTTTATCGTTTATTTGCACCAGTTGATAGCCCTAAACATAGAACTTACACTGCGTACTGCTTACCAGAGGGAATTAAATTCACTCAATGTATTTTGCGGGCAGGGGGGGGGAGACAGGGCTGGAGTCTCCGGAGCTAACCCCCACCCCTCCACCCAGCAGCCGGGGAAACAAGACACGGTACACCTCCCAGTGGTTATGAGGTGCTGAAGTATTTATTTGTGCTCAAATGGAACTCAAACTGTTCCAAACTTTTCGTAAATTTGCATCGCTGCGAAAAGTTTTGATGCCACGCCCCCTCGGTGCGTAACGGCCTTAAATCTTAGCTACTGCCTTGACAATAGCAAGTTCATTCCAATACTGTAATTGAAATTGGGGAGCAAGTGCAACAGAAGGTATTTGGGCCAGCATGAAATGTGGTCTCAGGTTTGACTGACACACGTGTCACTTACAAGCCAACATGTTGTTGTTGTTGTGTTTCTTGTCGTCTGCGGTTAGCTCCAGCTTCTCCTCTCTGGCGCTCTGTTGCTTCGCGTCTGATTCGTCCTCCCTCGGCTCCGGGCTCGGCGTCTCAGGCTCAGGAGTCTGGAAGCTGCAATGAGCCGAAGCAGAAGGGTCACTCTGACGCACAACTGACTACTACTGTTAGGACAAGCAAAAGAACGGCTATCATATATTTCATAGTATTTTGTAATCCTTGAGATCCCTTTGGCCTTGTTCCACACTCATTTCTTTGAATTCTTTTTAATTTCTCATTCCTTAGGGACTTGACTTGTGAACTGTAGGGTCGTCGGTTCAATTCCCTGTACGGACAGAGTACGGTAGCTGGAGAGGTGTCACTTCAGCCACTGCTGAGGTGCCCTTGAGTAAGCCACCGAACCCCAAACTGCCCAGGGTGCCTGTAGTGGCCCCCTCACTCTGCCCCCTATCCATTAGTGCATGTATTGGGTCCTGTTTGTGCATGTCTGTGTTTTTTGGGCCTGTGTGTAACAACAGAGTGTAAAGATGTAATTTGTCTTCTTCTTTGCCTCATACTCACACTCATTCAGCACACGCACAGACACGCACGAACACACATACACAGACACACACACCTACCTGTTGTCAGTGGTGGTGTTTGTTGGTGAGCTAGTCAGATCTTGCTCTCTGCTTTCGTCATCCTCAAAAGAGTGAAGGTTTACAATCTCCACACGCTGAGGCTCCACGCCCAGGTCCACAATCACCACCCTCTGGCTTTCACACAGCTGAAACACACACACACACACACACACACACACACACACACACACACACACACACACACACACACACACACACACACACACACACACACACACACACACACACACACACACACACACACACACACACACACACACACACACAAGTGTTTTTATTAGAAAACGGAGAGGTGGGAATTACATACAAAAAGTAGTAAAGAAGTGTGATGTCAGTGTTGTTCAATGCATTGCCAGACCAGCGATGCGTATCTTTTACCTCAGCAAGACTTTGGTTTTGTGCTGTCATGAGTTGTACAATAGTTGAACTTATATTACTAATAATAATACAAAACGAAAGAATGAAAACTACAGGGAAATGGATAAGAGATATTGGCAAATAATGAAATATGTTAGTATGACAAGAGAAGTCAGTTGGTGAATACGTAAATAAATAAATCACGCGACACAAAGAACATGAATGACTGAGTGAGTAAGTGATCAAGTAAAAATACAATAAACACATCGAGGACATGTTTGTCTGAGGGTGGTGTGGAGCGCAGCCCAGACCCAGCTATCAATCCTGGTTACAACCACAGGATAAAGCCCTTAAATCCAAGCTGGCTCCTTCCACATTCCCACAAATCTTCTGTTATTTCCCCAGATTACAAGCGCAGATGTTCCATCCACAATAGCTGATTATCTGCTGTGTGGATTACATCAGAGAGAGCTGTGTATAGTGACGCTGTGTGTTAGAGTTCCTTTGGTTCTCCTCCACCTGCTGCCCCTGCAGACTGCGCTGTACCAGTTTACTAAAAGCAGCGGTGGAAGAAGTAGTCAGATCCTTTACTTTAGTAAAAGTACTAATACCACACTGTAAAAAATACTGCAAGTAAGTCCTGCATTGAAAATATTACTTAAGTAACCAGACCCTCCTCCGCAGCGCTGTGGAGGAAGGTCTGGCAACACAAGACTAATGTAACTATAATCAGTCAAATCTCCTTGAAGTTTTAAAAGTAAAAATACTCAATGCAGAAAAATCCTCACATTTTAGAAACTGGAAATGAAAAAGTGTTGAAAGTGTCAAAAAAAGCATCCAACCAGCTGTGTGTTTAATGGTCTCATCATCTCAGCTGGACTTGTAGCCGTTATATTGTTGGCGAGTTTACTTTAGAATCAAACATTAGATGTTATAAACTACATGTGTTCTGTGTGCAGGAATCAGAATTTTTAAAGTAGCTAGTAACTAAAGCTGTAAAAGATGAATGTAGTGGAGTAACTAAAGTAACTAGTAACTAAAGCTGGAACAGATGAATGTAGTGGAGTAACTAAAGTAACTAGTAACTAAAGCTGTAACAGATGAATGTAGTGGAGTAACTAAAGTAACTAGTAACTAAAGCTGGAACAGATGAATGTAGTGGAGTAACTAAAGTAACTAGTAACTAAAGCTGTAACAGATGAATGTAGTGGAGTAAAAAGTCCAATATTTCTCTATGAAATGTAGCGGGGTAGAAGTAGAAAGTGGCATGAAGAGAAAAGACTCAAGTCAAGTACAAGTACCTAAGAAATTTGACTTAAGTACAGTACTTGAGTAAATGTACTTCGTTGCATTCCACCACTGACTATTAGCTGACCTCCATGGGGACATCTTTCCCCTGTGTACACTATATGTTTCTATTTCAAATGACCAACATGTCGAGCATTTGTTTGGGATGTTGATGGAGTTAGCCTGTTGGATTTAGGGCTGGGCAATATATCAATATTACATCAATTTCGTGATATGAGGCTAGATATTGTCTTAGATTTTGGATATTGTAATATCGTAATATGACATAAGTCCTTCCTGGTTTTACAGGCTGCATTACAGTAAAGTGATCTACTTTTCTGAACTTACCAGACTGTTCCAGCTGTTCTGTTATTTGCCTTCACTCACTTAGTCACTAAATCCACTTTACATATATAAAAAATCTAATTGTAAAAATATTTTGTGAAAGCACCATTAGTCAGTGTTACAATATCGCCGGTATATCGATATTGGAGGTATTGGGTCAAAAATATAGTGATATTTTGATTTTCTCCATATCGCCCAGCCCTAGTTGAATGCTGTCATTAACTATTATATTCTTCCGTATTTTGGTGTTAGGTTCTAGTAGAGATAATCAAGAGGACTACAGTGTAATGTTCACACTGTCTACTGCCAGAACAACCAGCGTTATATTGACAACATGGTTACATCATTCCACTTCAATCACAGAGCAGCAGTAGTAACCCGGAACTGCCCGAGATACCATTAGGTTAAATCCCAGAGCACTTACGTGTACATTACAGCGCACTCATCATAAATGGTATTTGTGTAGTTAGGCTCACTGACTGAGCTGCGTTAAAGCCCCTGCAATCCTATTTATTAAGAGTCTAACACTCCAAAACCCCAGTTAATCTGCTTCATCAGAACTGGGTGGCTGTGTTTTGATCAGATTTGATTGACAGTGACATGAACACACACACTGGGGGTTTAGCCATGGGATACATTATATTGCTGGCTTGTGTCTGCAGGCATTGAATGACAGGACGTTAAATTGGGACTTTCGTTCAATTCCCATTAGTATGTGAAGTGTTATGCTGGGATTTTTCATTGATTGGTTTTTCCATGCAGTTGGCACTAATTAGAGCTGAATGATATGAGGAAAATATGCAAAATGTGATAACGTTGTTGAATATTGCGATAACAATATTGCAGATATTAAAGGGCAACAATTATATAGCAGTTTGGGGTTCATACTTGTATTTTGTGTTTGTACTAGGACATGTTTACATGCTTCAATGTTAAAAAAACACTTTATTTTTCTCATACTTCCCATGGCTGCTGCACCTGTATTCACCCTCTGTCTGAGACCCCGTTTACACATACATGGTTATTTTTACAAACGGAGACATTTCCCTTAGTTTGTGCCCTTCGTTTACACGCAAACGGAGAATTCTTCTCTGAAACCGAGTCTTTCTAAAACCTCCGGCCAGAGTGGAGATTTTTGAAATCTTCGTTTGCACGTAAACTGAGACAAACGGAGGTTTAGGCAGCCGAGAGAGAGAGAGAGAGAGAGAGAGAGAGAGAGAGAGAGAGAGAGAGAGAGAGAGAGAGAGAGAGAGGAAGTGATTTGTTGCTGTTGTTGCCAGTTCTGGGATTCTGATTGGCTAACGTGGGCTTGAGCTTCTCGTTACACTGCCACCTACAGGTCTGGCGTGCTCTTGACGGCATATATACATTAGTACATGTAAACAAACACTTTTCTGAAAACTGACAGCTGTGCACGTGTTATTTTTGAAAACGGAGAGGTTGAAATGTCCATTTAGAGATAGCCTGCCGCGTGTAAACGTCGCATGAGACGCTCTGTAGTTGCGCATGTCTCTTTAATCCCTCCTCCCGACAAAGCCCAGTCTCTGATTGGCCAGCGTGTTTCCTGGAATCTCCAGTTTTGTTTCAATAGTTGAAATGGGAAACCGGACATGTCCCAGCAGTAAAATTGGGAAGAAATGACCAGCATTGGCCGCCAAGATTACAGCTATCTGGCGTTAGCATGCAGCTACCTAATAATTAGCACTAGGCTAATGTTAGATTGTAGTGGAACAAAGCAGCACTTTCTACCGTCAAAAATCACAGATAAAGGCTTCTGAACCAAACACTACCCAATCGGATATGTTCGATCAGTGATGTGAGCCGAGATGACATTTTACTGCCGTTACATGCAACAATGTTAACACCAGAGTAGAAGTAGAAAGTGGCATGAAGAGAAAAGACTCATGTAAAGTAAGTACCACAACATTTGGACTGAAGTACAGTACTGGAATAAATGTACTTAGTTACATTCCACCACTGGATCATGGCCTACATAGCATGTTTCTATGGGAAATGTCGGCCCTGCTGTGCAGGCCTTGTCTACAGTACCTCACTGTCTGTGCTGTTGGCCTCCTTCACGCTCTGCAGAGTCCCGTGACCGTCCCCGTCACGCTGCACCTCATCTTTCACCTCCTCCACACTGTACACCTCCTGGAGACGGAAATAGAATAATGTTATGAGCTGTTTGTTCAGTCATCATCAGAAATGTGCATGAGGGGTTGCAGTTTATTGGTGATGGTGTGTCATGCACAGAGGTGTCAAAAGTATTCACATTCATTACTCAAGTAGAAGTATAGATACTAGGGTTTGAAAAGACTTTTGTAGAAGTTGAAGTATCAACTCAAGCTTTTTACTTAAGTAAAAGTGTAAAAGTACTGGTTTCAAAACTACTTAAAGTATAAAAGTCAAAGTAATGTAAGGCAGAGATCTTCAACAAGGGGTCCTCAAAGTCATTGCAGGGGCCCTCCAAATTATTGTAAATTTTTGAGTCTTTTTATTATCTTTGAGTCTTTTAAAATTAAAATGCCTTAACATAATTCCAACATATTATTAGCAAACATAAATTCCCACTGATGATAAGCTTACT
Organism: Perca flavescens; assembly: GCF_004354835.1. NCBI lineage: Eukaryota > Metazoa > Chordata > Actinopteri > Perciformes > Percidae > Perca > Perca flavescens. The sequence goes on along the minus strand of NC_041353.1, from coordinate 26,002,913 downwards.
GGCCTATAAGTAAGGTAGTTCCTAAGATATCAGCCCACAGATACAGTTAATCCTAGATTTACTGTGCCACATACAGTATGTCACATAAAGTATGTAACATTAAAATATGATTCATAAAATCATGCCAACAATTAATATTTTAATAGCTTATGAAAAAAGGGTATGTAAGAACGCTTTAGGTTGCCCTAACTGTTATTGTAGGCCCAGTTTAATATGCAACTTAATTTCATACAATACAGGGCTCGACATTAAGGCTTGTCCGCTTGTCCTGGACAAGTGGATTTTTTGTAGGACAAGTGGAAGAGAAATTTACTTGCCCCACTGGACAAGTTAAAACTCAAACAAAACGCCACTCATTTCGTCAATGTTACAGAATTGAAACAAATACATATTTTACTCCACAATCCCGAGCAGCGGGTCGGCGGGCCGCTAACGTTAGACCCAGCCCGCTGTTCAGCGCATTCTCCGAAAGCGAAGCAGCATGAAAGCACGGCGAGCTAGCCGGTGTTAGCTTGCTAACTCCACCTTAACGTTACCTCCTCGCCACATCGTTCACAGAAAACAAGCTGAAAACAGAAGTCACTCGTGGTGATAGCAATGTGCTTTGTGTGGATGAAGCATTATATACGTTATTATGTGCCACTCATTCCGTTTATGTTACAGATTTTACTTTACCGATTTGAAACAAATACATTAACTAACGTTAGACCCAGCAGCAGCGGGAGAGTGGACCGCTGACGTTAGACCCAGCCCACTGTTCAGCTCCTTCTCTGTAAGCGATACAGCATGAAAGCACCGCGGAACCAGCAAGCCAGGCAGCCGGTGTTAGTTAGCTAACGTTAGCATGCTAACTACGCTTTAACATTACCCCGTCCCCACATCGTTCACAGAAAACGAGCGAATAAAGCTGTCACCGTGGCGATAGAAGTGTGCTTTGTGCGGATGAAGCATGAAGTTAATTTGACTCTTGACGGCTGGCTCTCTGCCTCGTAACGTTATTAGCTGCTCCGCTACTCGTTTGTAGCGGATTAAATATCAGGTAATAATCAACTGTAAAGTAGCTACACCTTTTAAAGGATCCCTTGGTAAGTGAAATTGTAGAAAGAAAAAAAAAAAAAAACGCTGACACCAACATTTAGTGGCAAAATCCATTGTTATGTCTACAAAATTATTTTAGATATAGTATAAGTTCAAGTCACCACTACCTCTGGTCAAAATATTGAATTAGTATCTCAATATATTGACTCAGTATCTCAGAATATAAACAAAGAATATCAAGTAATGAGAAACTATAAAATATTGACTTAATCTCAATATATTGGCTTAGTATCGTAATATATTGACTTAGTAACTCAACATATTGGTTCAGTATCTCAATATATTGACTTAGTAACTCAGAATATCTCAATATATTGACATAGTAACTTAGAATATTGACTAGGAATCTGAAAGTAATGAGAAACTTTAAAATATTCACTTAGAATCTCAATATATTAACTTCTGCACACCGGTGTGCAAAGTATAATTTTGTATTATGAGTCTGGAGATCCTTTTTTCTTGTTGAAGGGGAAATCTATTCTTGGGACACATTTGTTTCTACTGTTTAAACTGAATTGTATTAATGTTGATAGTGTTTGGATGCTTTCAATGGTTTCTTCAAATTCTGCATTAGCAAAACACAAAAGAAATTATAAAATGACAAGTGACTTTTGTTCATGGACAAGTGAAACGTAAATGTACTTGTCCGAAGGACAAGTGCCTCAAAAAGTTAATGTCAAGCCCTGCAATATGTAGTAGGTGGTCCCTGCTACATCTCACTTTAAGTAAAGGGGTCCTTGGTTTAAAAAACGTTGAAGACCCCTGATGTAAGGGGGAAACAATGCCATTAAGGACAACAGCTTAACCCCAAAACGTTAGGACAAAATCATATGACTATAATAATGTTATATTAAAATCATTCCTGCAAACTCAGAAGGGCTGAAAAAGTGGACACATCTCTGTGTCTGTGTTTTTCAGACAACGGCAGCTACACTCTGGTGTTACAATCCTCTCCAGTGAAATACAGACACACTTTACACCGTTTAGCTCTCAGCATTTTAACCGTGTTTACTCCAGCTGCTAGCTAACCGTAGGCTAACGTTAGCTGCTGCCAACTGTAGTGTTAACTAGCTAACCGTAGGCTAACGTTAGCTGCTGCCAACTGTAGTGTTAACTAGCGTCCCGTGCGGCGATGTTCAGTTCCCTCTAACGTCCGTTTTCGGAGCATCAGAGAGAAGCGCAGGCATTTAAGCGGCACTTAAATAAGGCACCGAAATCAGCGTTGCTATTCGGTCGGTAGATAACGGTCGTTAAAGCACCGGTGGTGTATTAGCACCGGGTCTGTGCAGGTTTGATGGATCGCGTACAAACCAATAGAGTGTCGGAATGACTATGTTTATACTTCTCATCCAACCACAATCACATTCACTCTCTCCGGATGGAGCGATTTGGATAGGGTTTTTTTGTGTGTGTTTTTTTTAACGATGACGAGCTGGAATGAAAACAAGCCCAACTGAAATATGAGTAACGAGGCTATTTTTAAAATGTAAGGAGTAGAAAGTACAGATAATTCCGTGAAAATGTAAGGAGTAGAAGTAAAAAGTATGCTGTAAAATAATTACTCCAGTAAAGTACAGATACCCAAAATTTCTACTTAAGTAAGGTAGCGAAGTATTTGTACTTCGTTACTTGACACCTCTGGTCATGCATTACAGTCCATATATAGGTCATATTTAATCACCGATGATCCTGATGAAAAAATGGCAAAGTATAGCATTGAAATCAACCAATGTAAAATAGTATAACTAGAACTTTGTACATATTAGGGCTGAAACTAATGAGTATTTTCATTGTTGATTAATGTGTGGATTATTTTCTGCATGAATGGATTAGATTTGTTCTCTAAAATGTCAGAAAATGGTGAAACATGTGGATCAGTGTTTCCCAAAGCCCAAGACGACATCCTCAAATGTCTTGTTTTGTCCACAACTCAAAGATATTCAGTTTACTGTCACAGAGGAGAGAAGAAACTAGAACATAATCACATTTAGGAAGCTGGAATCTGAGAATTTCTACTATTCTTTATTCAAAAATGACTCAAAGCGATTCATTGATTATCCAAATAATTGGCGAGTCATTTACAGGTGCTCTAAGCAATGCTGGGTGACGTCACTTCTTGTTGACGTTCAAAGTATTTTCAAACAAAACGGAGGCTAGCTCACCCCTCCCTCCTCCTCATCCCATCCCCTCCCTTCTAACTAACCCCCCAACCCCCAAATCCTTCTTGTCGGTTTTGGCTGGAACACTGTTTGTTATGTTTGGTGGTGCAGGTTGGCGCAGTTTGTTTTTGATGGCGTTTGTCGAGCCTGGGCGATCTACAGAGACCGCGTTTTTTTTACAGTGTGTTCAGGGGACAGTCAGCTAGCGTATAGTGAGGAGATGTTTTTTACAGTGTGTTCAGGGGACAGGTAGCTAGCAGATAGTGAGGAGATGTTTTTTACAGTGTGTTCAGGGGACAGGCAGCTAGCAGATAGTGAGGAGATGTTTTTTACAGTGTGTTCAGGGGACAGGCAGCTAGCAGATAGTGAGGAGATGTTTTTTACAGTGTGTTCAGGGGACAGGTAGCTAGCAGATAGTGAGGAGATGTTTTTTACAGTGTGTTCAGGGGACAGGTAGCTAGCAGATAGTGAGGAGATGTTTTTTACAGTGTGTTCAGGGGACAGGCAGCTAGCAGATAGTGAGGAGATGTTTTTACAGTGTGTTCAGGGGACAGGCAGCTAGCAGATAGTGAGGAGATGTTTTTACAGTGTGTTCAGGGGGACAGGCAGCTAGCAGATAGTGAGGAGATGTTTTTACAGTGTGTTCAGGGGACAGGTAGCTAGCAGATAGTGAGGAGATGTTTTTTACAGTGTGTTCAGGGACAGGTAGCTAGCAGATAATGAGGAGATGTTTTTACAGTGTGTTCAGGGGACAGGCAGCTAGCAGATAGTGAGGAGATGTTTTTTACAGTGTGTTCAGGGGACAGGCAGCTAGCAGATAGTGAGGAGATGTTTTTTACAGTGTGTTCAGGGGACAGGTAGCTAGCAGATAGTGAGGAGATGTTTTTACAGTGTGTTCAGGGGAGATGTTTTTACAGTGTGTTCAGGGGACAGGCAGCTAGCAGATAGTGAGGAGATGTTTTTACAGTGTGTTCAGGGGACAGGCAGCTAGCAGATAGTGAGGAGATGTTTTTTACAGTGTGTTCAGGGGACAGGTAGCTAGCAGATAGTGAGGAGATGTTTTTTACAGTGTGTTCAGGGGACAGGTAGCTAGCAGATAGTGAGGAGATGTTTTTTACAGTGTGTTCAGGGGACAGGCAGCTAGCAGATAGTGAGGAGATGTTTTTTACAGTGTGTTCAGGGGACAGGCAGCTAGCAGATAGTGAGGAGATGTTTTTACAGTGTGTTCAGGGGACAGGCAGATAGTGAGGAGATGTTTTTTACAGTGTGTTCAGGGGACAGGTAGCTAGCAGATAGTGAGGAGATGTTTGCTGTATGTGACAAAAAATGTTGTAGCCTAAAAAACACGTGACATCGTTTAGAGCACCTTTAACAATTGATGACTATTGATTAATCTTTTTAGCTCTATTTCATATATAGATATGCATTTGGTAATGTAATACTGCGTCTGCAGTTAATTTAAATGTATGCAATTCTTATTTAATGAAATTAATTCATTCATTAAAAGATGATAAACATGTATTTGCACTTTATGTTTAGTTTTTGAATTTTGCATAAAATGTGGATTTGTTTAGGATGAAAACTGGTTGCCAGGACAGCGTAAAGTTCACAACTACTGAAAAAATAATATCCCATGAACCTGTGGGGCAGGCTGAGCCTCAGCAGCCGTCCTGCTCCGCTCCATGTGAGCCGCCTTCAGCTGCTGCAGAGCCGCTTCCAGCTCCACAGGGTCTGCACACGCCCCCTCCGCCTGGAGCCGACTCTGCACACACACACACACACACACACACACACACACAATTAATATGTATGTATACATTTCCAGAACAGATGATATAACAGCTCAGCTAAGGCTTACTGTACATGTGTATGTGTGTGTGTGTTTGTGATGTGTGTATGTGTGTTGTGTGTGTGAGATGTGTGTGTGTAAGTCTGTGTGATGTGTGAGTGTAATGTGTTTGTGATGTGTGTGTGTGTGATGTGTGTGTGATGTGTGTGAGTGTAATGTGTTTGTGATGTGTGTGTGTGTGATGTGTGTGTGAGTAATGTGTTTGTGATGTGTGTGTGTGTGAGTAATGTGTTTGTGATATGTGTGGTGTGTGTGTTGTGTGAGATGTGTGTGTGTGAGTGTGTGTGTTTGTGATGTGTGTGGTGTGACAAATGTGTGTGTGATGTGTGTGTGAGTAATGTGTTTGTGATGTGTGTGTGAGTAATGTGTGATGTGTGTGTGTGTGTGTGTGAGTAATGTGTTTGTGATGTGGGGGTGTGTGTGTGTGTGTGTGTATGTGTGTGAGTAATGTGTTTGTGATATGTGTGTGTTTGGTGTGTGGTGTGTGTGTGTGTGTGTGTGTGTGTGTCATCACCTGCTGGATAAAGGAAGGGCTGTCTTTGCTGAAGGAGGGCGAGCGGGATGGCGTTTCTCTCTTCTTCTCTCGAAGCGACGAGGCCTGCTGGTTCCTCCTCATCCTCTCCAGCTGCTCCTCCACACTCATCCTGGTTCTCCCCACCTCCCGCTCCCCAAACCCTGTCTGATCCACGGCACTCCTGGGACGGTCCTGCACACGACAACACTCAGTCTTACATTCTTTTGACATTAAACTCTGGGCCCTTGTTTTGTTGCTCTCCCAGCCTAAATGTCGGCTCTGATCCAAACCAAAGTAACCCCTTCCTAGAGAATGACTCCTGACTGCCTGACCATGTCAAACCTGTCAGGATGTATGGGCTTGGGTTTTAGAGTTGCGGGTGAGTGTCCCAGGTATCCTTTTGACCGTGCTATTTCTGTGGTTGGGCTCAACAAATCTAAATCAAAAGAACTTTATTTTTCCCGTGAGGGAACTTCATTTCTTGCTAGTCCCATTCAGATACATACAACGATACATAGTCAATAAGAATCATACCCAAGAATACATAAATACTTAAAAACACTAAAACCCCTGAGGGTAGGCCCAACATGTGAAACAACAGAAATAGGGCATTCACTTCATTTATATTTTATCGGTGACACTTTATAATAACCGTCGCTAACAAGTGGTGAATTAATATAGTTATTTTACTGTTAGATAGCTATGATCAAATAATAATCTATTTTATAGATCACCAAAAAAGATTTAACGATGCCAAATGAATGTTGTTCGATGCTTTATAGACCATTTTTTAACCATTAACTAATTATTATCAGCATTATGCGATCGCATAATTCAATGCATAATCAGCCAAAGTATGCATATTTATGCGGGGGCCACATTTTTTCAAATACGCCGCACTTTCGCCGCATAAATTGCCGATTTCCGCGCAAAATATGCGGGGCTTGCACGATTTCATAATCCCCGCATTTTAGTTGCAAAAAAGTCAAATGTATCTTAGCAGAAAGTTGAAAAAGGTTGCGTTTACTTCAAACAAGAGCAGCCATTTTCCCCTGTTGCCATGGGAACATTATGAAGTGACGCGACGTGAACATCATTGAAAAGCAGGGTGTTGGGGGGGGAATCACTTTTTCTTTCTCTTTTTCATCAAACCACAGTTTTTGCAAGTTCCCGCAATTTCATTGTATAAAATTGCATAAATATCCCGCACATTCCATCGCATTATTTAAGAAAACATGCCGCATAATCAAGGATTTTTGCCTGCAACAATCACAAAAAAACTCTGCCTTTTTCTGGAAGGACTTAGTTGCAACTTATATAACAGCCATCCAAATAACATCAGTGTTCTTGCCCAATTCAGCCACAGTTGCTGAAATGGAATCGGTCCATTTTGTCTAAACAATTGTTCTGTCTCTGTCGATGTTGAGGGCAAAACTCACTGATCTGGATTCAGGCTTCTTGGTCTTTCTCAGGGTGACATAGGAGGCAATAGTGGAGGACTCGGGAGGACTCCTGCAAGGACTTATGGGGGATTTGGTCCTGGGAGGAATGATGCCCACCGGGTAGGGGGGCACTGTTGGGAGAGATGACAGGACACTCCATCACTTACACATTAGCAAACAAACACTGCAGTCGGGCTAATTGCTCATGTTGTGGCACAAACGTTAATGTGCTTCATTTCACAAAAGACACAAAAACACGTTGAGGGAGAATAGAAGACATGTAGAACCCAGATTTCCTTTGTCTACCGCTTTACTGTTCCTTGTTTGTTTCCATAACTCACTCATGGGGAAGGCAAAATGTTGCCGCACAGTGACTTCAGGGAGGCAGAAGGAATTTCCAGTTCTGTTCTTTCGCTAACGTGACTTTGGCATGAAGAATTGTAGTCTGCATAGGAGTTGGTGTTTGCATAGGCCTATTTCTATTTTAAGGCCAAAAGCAAGGGAAACACTTACACTGTAGTGCTATCTGCTAGTCTAGCAGCTGCTCCATTAATCGGTTAGGATCTGATGTGTTTAAAGAGTACCTATTGTGCCCCCCCGTCTTTTAGTGTGTTGTATCGTTTTCTGTGTATGTAAGGGCCCGAACAAGACGTACGCAAAGACAAGAACTATGTTTGATAAATTGTCCACGCAGAGCTTTCTCCGTAGCCTACATAAGCGGGATGAAGTTTATACTTGTAGTATGGTGTGTGCGTCGATCTCTTAAAGAGAATAGCAGGACCGGCATGAGTATGTGGTAGAGCGAGTGAGAGAGTGATGGTGATTATCTTCAGAGTGAGTAGTGACTCTAGAGTCATAGAGTCACACTTTCTGACCACAGTGGGAGATCTGGAGCACGAGAAGTTAACCCTCTCCTTGATGTCATGTTGTTTCTGTAGAAAGAGAACCAGGAAATGAGTCGGGGGAGAAATGTAGTCTCGCTTTGCCAGACCTTCCTCCCCAGCACTGCAGAGGAAAGTCTTGCTAGTCCATAAAGCATTCCGGGATGGGAGAAAAACGTGCTCTGGTTTATTGGCATTTCTTTAAACCAATCACAATCGTCGTGGGTGGTGCTAAGCCCCGGATGGAGCCTCGGTGCCTCTGCTAAATAGTCTCAGGAAGGAACTTGTTTTGGTGGAACTTACGTTCAAAAGTAGTTTTAGTCGTGCAACAGAAAACTTAGATTGGACAGATAGTCTAGCTAGCTGTCTGGATTTACCCTGCAGAGATCTGAGGAGCAGTTAACCATAGTCCTCACAAATCAGCCGGAGGTTAGAACGCCAACACAGAGACAGAGGAAGGGGACGGACATCCGGCTGAAAATGAGGGACATCAGGCGGAATTTTCGATGGCACCAAAGCAATTGTCGTGGATATAGACAAGAGGAAATGCAATGCTACCAAGCCACGGCCAAGTGGACCAATCACAGTTGTTAGGGTCATTTTGAGATGTACACGTCAGGCCACGTCGTAGGGTACGGACCCGGATCTACACGTATCTACTGTAACGTACGTAACCACGGCGTGGATTTAAAAGTATAAGAGCATCATCTTTATGTGACTGAGTCCAGAAGAAGGCCTACCTTTTGAAGCTGCAGTGTCCCTACTCTCAGCAGAGGAGTCGGTCTTGTCCTTGTCCTCACCGTTGGCCTCGTCTACTTCCTCCTTCACCGTGGTCAGCTCAGGCTCGCTCTTATACAGCCGGTAGTCTGGAGCTTGCTGTGAGGGGGGATTGTTCAGGGTCAGAATACGCACGCATGCAAACACGCACGTACACACACACACACACTCCCAAATGTAAACTTCAGAATCCCTAAAAAGTGCTTCATGAGCAATAGAGAATGAAGAATTTTAGATTTTACAATTTTACAAATCTCACATTATATTGCGAGTATATGACAGATTAGGACCACCCTGTAAGGGGAAAAAAACATCTTGACATTTCAAGTAAAAAGTTGTTTTACAAGAAAACCTTCTGGAATTTCAAGATAAAAGTTGTAATTTAACACAAAAACAAAATCCTAGAATAAAGTTGTGATTTTAGAATAAAGAAAAAGTTCTGGAAAAAGAATAAACTCATAGTTTTACAAGGAAAAGATATGGTTCTTTATAGCACTAAGACGTGCCATAGTAATAGTACAGGCATAAGGAGAGTTCTCTGTGCTATAAAAAAAACACTCAAAGTAGAAGGCAAGACTCACTTTAAACACAAGAAAACATTACACTCATAACAATGGAGTTCCACAAATGCATGGGCCACAATTGGTCAGAATGGGTCTGAATGGGTCTGAGTGGGTCTGAATGGGTCTGAATGGGCTGTGGGTGAGTGACAGACACTGAAATGAATTACATGGATCCAAAATGGCCCTTGTTGAGAAATGGGTCTCTTCAGTGTACATTAGTTCAGCCCTTAGGCTGGATTAGAGATGTGAGAATTAGGGCTGAACGATGAACTGTTTTCAAACCAAAATCGCAATTTGAAAGAATACAATTAGCTAATGGTGAAGACAAGATAATTAATCGCATGTGCAACATTTAGTTGAATGTTTGCTGTAGCATTTGGTTTAACATTTTTCATTCCTCTTTTTAATTATTCAATTTCTGTTTTATCATAAGATAAATGCTGGAATAATGTTACATATCACAGATTGTTTACAGAAATGTCCTACTTTCAGTGGATGTTTCATTTATTTTGTATAACTCTATTTAGAGAAAATCCAGCACACTGACCATTACGTAAGCAATAATTTATTTAGAAGAAAAATACAACGTTTCGGTCTTGATCATTGTCTCTGACCTTCATCAAGTTCTGAGACCGAAAAATTATAGCTTGCTTGCGACAAGTGTGCGGGATTTTCTTTAAACTTTTTGATCTGCTACTTTTGATCATATCCTACGCACCTGCCCAATAAAAGACGTGTGCAAAAAAGCTTTCCTACGTATAACTCTATTTATCATGATCATAGAAGGTGTAATATATAGATGCTGCTGTTGAACTGAGTCCTATCAGACATTCCAGTTTACAGGAAAGTACGGATATTTTTGTATTGGCATGGTTTTTTATAGTAACTTAATAAATACTCTTGCTGGTATTTCATATCCATGTTGCCATCCTTCCATAAGCATATAGAGCAGATAAAACCTGTCATGGAGCATTATCACATCAAAAGATGGTGTTTCATCTTATAATGCTCCATGACATGTTTTATCTGTTACACAAGGAATATTGAATTTTAGCTAAACTAAAAATTAAAAATAAAATGCAAATCAAATTGTAATCGCAATATCTAAATGCAGAAAAATCGCAATTTGATTCCCCCCCCCAAATTGTTCAGCCCTATGTGAAAATGATGAACAACAGACACGTCTGTGAGCTAATGGGTGAGGCGGAGATGTGGACGGATGGAGCAGACATGAAGGCTTTCAGTGGCTCTTACGCTGTGCGCTCCGTTCCTGGAGCCGCCCTTGCGGTCCTCGGGGCGGTGCGTGTGTGGGGGCAGGCGGCCGCCGGGGTGCGAGTGGTGCGGGGGCACGTGAGGGGGACGCTCTGATGAGTCGTAGAAGTGGGGGAGGGGCGGGCGGGGGCACACTGTCACCCTCCCTGAGCGGACTGAGCGGCAGCAGCGTCACTGCCTGTTGACAGGTAACACAGCAGCTGGTCTCATTACTCATTACTCTTACTGGACTACACCTCTGGGAGGGGCTGGGAGCAGTAGTCTTTCACTGAAAAGGCTGGAAATAAGGCTAAGTTCAGACTGCAGGCAAAAGTGGCCCAAATCAGATTTCTTTTGGGGTCAAGTGACCAGGTCAGACTTCTTCAGAAGTAGTGTGAACACTCAAATCTGGCCCAGATCTGATTATTTCAAATCAGATTTAGACCACTTCCACATATGTGGTCCTGAATCAGACCCAAGGCGGATTTGATGCGACTTTTACGTCAATCTACATCGACATTTGTCACAATTCTGCGCCGGCGGGAGTTAGCCCGAGACACAGACGGTCAAATTAAAAACCTGACTAGGCCTACTATGAACTGCGTCTCTGGGAAGCTATTCCAACGCTGTCCCACCACTCCTGGCTTTGTCTCTGCATCCACACACACCTCTGGAGTGAATTTGCAGCCATAATCCCCGCAAAAGGCCAAAATAGCCAATTTCTATTCATTCTTTTCCTCCTCAGCACCTGCTCATTCACATGTCACAGCTGCCATTACACAAACATTTTGAAAATAAACCTTAAGTTCCCACAGTCCCATGTTCCCACATTTCTAAGATTTTTCTTAAAATTAGGCCCTATTTCAGGGATAGAGTTACATTCAATCTGTAGTCCATTGCTACTGGATAATAGGTTGGGTGTAATTGGCTACCAAATTGGGAGAAAGGGGGATAACATCTGATACCAATTAATGAAAAAGAAAATGTGGGAACATAGGGCCTAATTTGGGAAACAAATCTTAGAAATGTGGGAACTGTGGGAACATAGGGCCTAATTTTTAAAAAGAAAATCGTAGAAATGTGGGAACATAGACATTGGCACGCTCCTGTGGTGAGAACGTGATCCGACCCAGAACCGCACCAACTGTATATACTCCTCCAGTCTGAGCTAGTGTCTCCTGTAGTCAGGTGTGTCCTCCACTCTGAGCTAGTGTCTCCTGTAGTCAGGTGTGTCCTCCAGTCTGAGCTAGTGTCTCCTGTAGTCAGGTGTGTCCTCCAGTCTGAGCTAGTGTCTCCTGTAGTCAGGTGTGTCCTCCACTCTGAGCTAGTGTCTCCTGTAGTCAGGTGTGTCCTCCAGTCTGAGCTAGTGTCTCCTGTAGTCAGGTGTGTCCTCCACTCTGAGCTAGTGTCTCCTGTAGTCAGGTGTGTCCTCCACTCTGAGCTAGTGTCTCCTGTAGTCAGGTGTGTCCTCCACTCTGAGCTAGTGTCTCCTGTAGTCAGGTGTGTCCTCCAGTCTGAGCTAGTGTCTCCTGTAGTCAGGTGTGTCCTCCAGTCTGAGCTAGTGTCTCCTGTAGTCAGGTGTGTCCTCCACTCTGAGCTAGTGTCTCCTGTAGTCAGGTGTGTCCTCCAGTCTGAGCTAGTGTCTCCTGTAGTCAGGTGTGTCCTCCAGTCTGAGCTAGTGTCTCCTGTAGTCAGGTGTGTCCTCCAGTCTGAGCTAGTGTCTCCTGTAGTCAGGTGTGTCCTCCAGTCTGAGTTAGTGTCTCCTGTAGTCAGGTGTGTCCTCCAGTCTGAGCTAGTGTCTCCTGTAGTCAGGTGTGTCCTCCACTCTGAGCTAGTGTGTCTCCTGTAGTCAGGTGTGTCCTCCAGTCTGAGCTAGTGTCTCCTGTAGTCAGGTGTGTCCTCCACTCTGAGCTAGTGTCTCCTGTAGTCAGGTGTGTCCTCCAGTCTGAGCTAGTGTCTCCTGTAGTCAGGTGTGTCCTCCAGTCTGAGCTAGTGTCTCCTGTAGTCAGGTGTGTCCTCCAGCCTGAGCTAGTGTCTCCTGTAGTCAGGTGTGTCCTCCAGTCTGAGCTAGTGTCTCCTGTAGTCAGGTGTGTCCTCCAGTCTGAGCTAGTGTCTCCTGTAGTCAGGTGTGTCCTCCAGTCTGAGCTAATGTCTCCTGTAGTCAGGTGTGTCCTCCAGTCTGAGCTAGTGTCTCCTGTAGTCAGGTGTGTCCTCCAGCCTGAGCTAGTGTCTCCTGTAGTCTGGTGTGTCCTCCTGCCTGAGCTAGTGTCTCCTGTAGTCAGGTGTGTCCTCCAGCCTGAGCTAGTGTCTCCTGTAGTCAGGTGTGTCCTCAGGTGTGTCCTCCAGTCTGAGCTAGTGTCTCCTGTAGTCAGGTGTGTCCTCCAGTCTGAGCTAGTGTCTCCTGTAGTCAGGTGTGTCCTCCAGTCTGAGCTAGTGTCTCCTGTAGTCAGGTGTGTCCTCCAGTCTGAGCTAGTGTCTCCTGTAGTCAGGTGTGTCCTCCAGCCTGAGCTAGTGTCTCCTGTAGTCAGGTGTGTCCTCCAGTCTGAGCTAGTGTCTCCTGTAGTCAGGTGTGTCCTCCAGCCTGAGCTAATGTCTCCTGTAGTCAGGTGTGTCCTCCAGTCTGAGCTAGTGTCTCCTGTAGTCAGGTGTGTCCTCCAGCCTGAGCTAGTGTCTCCTGTAGTCAGGTGTGTCCTCCAGCCTGAGCTAGTGTCTCCTGTAGTCAGGTGTGTCCTCCAGTCTGAGCTAGTGTCTCCTGTAGTCAGGTGTGTCCTCCAGCCTGAGCTAGTGTCTCCTGTAGTCAGGTGTGTCCTCCAGCCTGAGCTAGTGTCTCCTGTAGTCAGGTGTGTCCTCCAGTCTGAGCTAGTGTCTCCTGTAGTCAGGTGTGTCCTCCAGTCTGAGCTAATGTCTCCTGTAGTCAGGTGTGTCCTCCAGCCTGAGCTAGTGTCTCCTGTAGTCAGGTGTGTCCTCCAGCCTGAGCTAGTGTCTCCTGTAGTCAGGTGTGTCCTCCAGTCTGAGCTAGTGTCTCCTGTAGTCAGGTGTGTCCTCCAGCCTGAGCTAGTGTCTCCTGTAGTCAGGTGTGTCCTCCAGTCTGAGCTAGTGTCTCCTGTAGTCAGGTGTGTCCTCCAGTCTGAGCTAGTGTCTCCTGTAGTCAGGTGTGTCCTCCAGTCTGAGCTAGTGTCTCCTGTAGTCAGGTGTGTCCTCCAGTCTGAGCTAGTGTCTCCTGTAGTCAGGTGTGTTCAGCAGTCTGAGCTAGTGTCTCCTGTAGTCAGGTGTGTCCTCCAGTCTGAGCTAGTGTCTCCTGTAGTCAGGTGTGTCCTCCAGTCTGAGCTAGTGTCTCCTGTAGTCAGGTGTGTCCTCCAGTCTGAGCTAGTGTCTCCTGTAGTCAGGTGTGTCCTCCAGTCTGAGCTAGTGTCTCCTGTAGTCAGGTGTGTCCTCCAGTCTGAGCTAGTGTCTCCTGTAGTCAGGTTTGTTCAGCAGTCTGCGATGAAGCAGAGCAGCAAACTGTAGCAGCTTGCAGTGTTTCTATCACAGAAATAGACCGCTGTCAAGCTCGCCGTCCGTCACTCGTATCTCCGTGGTAACACCAGCCACCGCTAAAGTTGGAGACAGCCGGCGGCGGAGCAGAGCAGACGTAGCGACGTCACTCACGAAACAATGTCTGATCATTATAATGAAATGAGCTGGTTTGACCACTAGACCAGAACACAGGATCTTCTTCCTGTATTTACTTTCTTGCTCCCGCCCCCCCCCAAACACTCTTATTCTCTGTCCGACCAATAAGAGGAGTGAACGTTCTTGTGGGATTTGTAATGACGCATTTTGGTACGTTTGGGATTTTATCAGGTGTGAACCAAACCAAACCAAGGGGAAACGCTCCAAGTTTACAAACCCATCAAGTGATTCGGACTAAAGCAAATGAACTATAGGTGTGAAAACGCCCTGACAGACCTGCTAGCAGGAGATACCTTTATGATGCGGGGATGAATGCACATAGCGTTACATCCCTGCTGCTTCCTCTACCAAAACCACAGACTCATTCTGCCTTCCAAAATGACTTTTAAAACTTTTAATCGTAGCCAGAGGCTAAAGACGTGTGAAACAGCTGAGAGTAAGTGTGGTAGGTGTGTGGTGTGTGGGCCGGCTTACCTCGTTCTTCTGGAGACTGGAGAGCGGTTTGGAACCGGGTAAACCTGCTGAATACGGAGAAGAGGAAGTTAAAGTTTTTCCATAACAAAAGACAAATGAATAAGCATTTGCATTCATGTACTCAGGCAATGTAAATCCCATCAGATACATATGAGTGTGACTTGATAAAGTGTTGTATTGGAGACTCTTACTGCTGTCTGTGCTCCGCTGTGGTTTGTTTTTGGCCAGAGCCTCCATCACGTCCTGGATCCTCCACAGCTCCTTCTGGATCTGGATGTGCCGCTGGCTTGGAGGCTCTGTCTGAGGACACACACACACATACACACACGCACACGCACACACACACACACACAAATGCTGTTAAAAGCTTGATCACCTCAACTCAAGAAGAGTGTGTTTGTGTGTGTGTGTGTGTGTGTGTGTGTGTGTGTGTGTGTGTGTGTGTGTTACCTGCGGACTGCCCAGGGCCTCCAGCTGCTCCAGCAGGTTGGACTTGGCCAGAGTAACGTCTGCCCCCAACCTGTCGTACTCCCTCCAGGAACGCTCCAACTCCTGAAAGCAGGACAGCAGCCATCAGCACGGTCATTTGACTGGGTGAGTGTGTGTGTGTGTGTGTGTGTGTGTGTGTGTGTGTGTGAGAGTGTGTGTTGTTATAATGTTACAATGCCTGTTAGTTTGGCAACTGTTTAGATGTGCCCTTTCTTGTACTATTTATAGTTTATACAGATTCTGAATTTCACTCTGTTACTGTTGTTTAAAAAGTACTGAGACAGAATTTATTTTTTAGTGAATATTTGAAGGCAAACTGTTTATGCCGACATATACAACTATAACACTTATTTTATTGTACCTGTATGTCCTTGAAATTAATAATAAAATATTGTTCAGGATTTTGTCATATCATCAAGAATGTTATTATACCCCGAGATATCGTGATGTTATTTTAGGGCCTCACCTAGCCCAAACCTCTACTTCCCAAAAGGAATTCTTTTCTACCTGGCTCCTTACTTTTTCCATTTATCCGGCTTATATTAAGATCTATGAAAAAAAGTCATACACTTCTTGAAATATTTTTTTGTGTCATCAATACACTAAATATCTATAGACCCAATGACAGTGTTAACATAAAATAATGTCATTTAAAAAAAAGATTATTTCTGGGCAATTTAGGGCTTTAATTGACAGGATAGCTAAAGACAGGAAAGGGGAGAGAAAGGGGGGATGACATGCAGCAAAGGGACGCGGGTCGGAATCGAACCACTGGCCACTGCCGGGGCGCACGCTCCACCAGATGAGCTCCCTAAAATAATATAATTTAATGTTTTTTTCACGTTTCTGTCTGACTTTAAGGTAGGCTAGGCCATGCAGCGGGGGCCATGAACACATGACACTGTCAGGACACTGTCATGACACATTCAGGACACATGAACTCTAACCCTAACAAAAACCGAATGACACTTACTAAAAGAAGCATAAACGATTATGACGTCATAATCGTTTATGACTTGTTTATAATGTTTATGACACGTTCATGACAGTGTCATGTCGCTCTTATGTAGATACCTTCAAGTAAAGTGTAACCAAACTTTCTTTATTGGTGCTAAAACACAGTGGCCAGGGATATGTTCTCATTTAGCGTCTCTCTCTCTCCCTTGAAAGTACCACACAGGTGAGAAAGCCAGAGCATCACCAGCATAACAAACTCTCTATCATTAGAAATATAACCAGTGGCTTCATGTGTTTTCCTTAGGACATTGAGCCTCTGGTTGTTCCAAAGGTACAGCTTAAGTATTCTACACACTATATCTTCTTTGGAATGAAATATGCTATATAGCTAAATAAGAATGTGCTTGTTTGCTTTGTAGGTGCAAAACATCTCACCATCTCAGCCATTTTCACACTGATATCGTCTCGTCTGATCTAAGCATTAGAGCAATCAAAGTTTGATCTATTACTGCTGAAACGCTGACAGACCCAAATCATCGTTGTTGCAAGCTGCCTTTTCCCTACTCTCTGATTGGTTAGACTGTACCTGCATTGGCCATACACACCTTGTAGAGGCAGGAAGGGTTGAGACCACAGCGATCCCACTGATTTTCTAAAGCACGTCGACAAGTGTTCGTGAACGGCTGAACGATTAATCGATTTCAAATCGAAATCGAGATTTGAAAGATTAGCTAGTAGTAAAGACAGCGAATATGTAGTTGAATGTTTGGTGTAAGACTTGGTTTAACATTTTTTATTTTATTATTATATTCACTGTTTAAATGCTGTAATCATGGTACATATCCCAGATTGTTTACAGAAATGTCCTATTTTCAGTGGATGTTTTATTTATAACTATTTAACATGATCATAGAATGCGTAATATGTCAATGCTGCTGTTGAACTGAGGCAAATCAGACATTACAGTTTACAGGAAAGTACAGGTATTTTTTTTTGTAATACATGTTCTGTGTTTGACTGTTCAATGTTGCTCATTAAAAGAAAAACATTTATTGCTGGCAGTTCATATTCATGTTCTCATCCTTCCATAAGAATATAGAGCAGTAGTGATGGTGTCTCGTGTTATTATGTTACATGAAAAGAAAGTTGATAACATTCTTTAACTGGTAGATCTAGAACTAGGACCAGATATGACTGATTTCCTACTCTGAGAATACAGGCCCAGCTGTTTCTTGGTCTGCACTTGTCTCTGTGTG
Organism: Perca flavescens; assembly: GCF_004354835.1. Lineage (NCBI taxonomy): Eukaryota > Metazoa > Chordata > Actinopteri > Perciformes > Percidae > Perca > Perca flavescens. Next base: position 25,985,531 of record NC_041353.1, on the reverse strand, counting down.
TGTGTGTGTGTGTGTGTGTGTGTGTGTGTGTGTGTGTGTGTGGGGGGGGGGGGGGTCCCTCACAGTGCTGACTCTGGACAGCTCTCTGCAGGTGCTGAGCAGGCCGTTCTGCAGCACGTCCCTCTGCTGGACCAGGCTCTGGGTGGCGCCGGCGCTGGAGCCGCTCTGCTCACTCAGCTCCTGACTGGCAGACAGCAGGGCCGTCTCAAGAGTGTGCTAACACACACACACACACACACACACACACACACACACACAAATACTTGTCGTCAGCGGTAGAAAAAGTATTAAGACCATTAAGACACTAAAATACTCTATTACAAGTAAAAATACCGTATTGAAAATGTTACTTAAGTATGTACTGTATGTATGCGTGGAAGTATCATCAGGAAAATGTACGGATCCAACCAGCTGTGTGTTTAATGGTCTCATCATCTCAGCGTGACTTGTAGCCGTTATATTATCGGCAAGTTTACTTTAGAATCAAACATCAGATTTTATAAACTACATGTGTTTAGTGTGCAGGAATCTTAATGTGTAAAGTAACTTCTAACTAAAGCTGTAACATATGAATGTAGTGGAGTAACTAAAGTAACTAGTAACTAAAGCTGGAACAGATGAATGTAGTGGAGTAACTAAAGTAACTAGTAACTAAAGCTGGAACAGATGAATGTAGCGGAGTAACTAAAGTAACTAGTAACTAAAGCTGGAACAGATGAATGTAGTGGAGTAACTAAAGTAACTAGTAACTAAAGCTGGAACAGATGAATGTAGCGGAGTAACTAAAGTAACTAGTAACTAAAGCTGGAACAGATGAATGTAGCGGAGTAACTAAAGTAACTAGTAACTAAAGCTGGAACAGATGAATGTAGCGGAGTAACTAAAGTAACTAGTAACTAAAGCTGGAACAGATGAATGTAGCGGAGTAACTAAAGTAACTAGTAACTAAAGCTGGAACAGATGAATGTAGCGGAGTAACTAAAGTAACTAGTAACTAAAGCTGTAACAGATGAATGTAGCGGAGTAACTAAAGTAACTAGTAACTAAAGCTGGAACAGATGAATGTAGCGGAGTAACTAAAGTAACTAGTAACTAAAGCTGGAACAGATGAATGTGGTGGAGTAAAAAGTCCAATATTTCTCTCTGAAATGTAGCGGAGTAGAAGTAGAAAGTGGCATGAAAAGAAAAGACTCAAGTAAAGTACAATTACCTCAATATTTGGACTTAAGTACAGTACTAGAGTAAATGTACTTAGTTACATTCCACCACTGGTTATTGCAGGTACAAGTCCACATAAAGACACAAACAATGAACACACACACACACTGGGAGCTGTACCTTCTCTCTGTGGAGCTGCTGCAGTTTCTCCTCCTGCATCCTCACCGCCTTGTCCTGCTCACAAAGTCTGCTCAGCTTGGTCTGACACACACACGCACACATGCGCGCGCACACACACACGCACACGCACACGCACACACACACACACACACAGAGACATAAACTAAACTTTCTTCTCAACCTTCTGATCTACTTGACTGAAAGCTGGGCTAGTCTTACGTCTATGTCAGCCTCCTCTGTGCGCGGGATGAACGAGCCGTCTTTGAAGTCGTCTGGACTGATCTGAAAGAGGAGGCGGAGTCAGAGACGGACAGCAGGGGGCGACAACAACACACCCGTCGGATGGACGGAGAGCTGAGAGCTCCAGCCACCAACAGTTGGTCTACCAAAATACTACTTCATGCAATCTGGGGGGAAAAGAATGAACTGACATGTCTTTTCTTTTTTTACTTCTTTTTTTCTAATGCACAGAGAATGCAGTGTGTCAAAGTGTGGGTTAACCAATGACAGCGGTGGAAGAAGTATTCTGATCCTTTACTTCAGAATAAGTACTAATACCACACTATAACTCTGTTTTTGTTACAAGTAAACGTCCTGCATTGAAAAGTAAAACTAAACTACTTGAATGATACCATCATCTGCATGGCTTCCAGAGCAGGGCCTATCAGGACACAAACACTGCCCTGTGATTGGTCGAGCTTGTTGGGACTGTAGCCATACATTACCCAGGACTTTTAAAAACTGCATGTTGGGGCAAATAAAAAGGATTTTTATTATATAATGTATATTATGATTAACAGGTGACAGTGTTATTTTAATATTGAAATAACAATACACTACAACCAATTAAAGCTAAGGCAGCAAAAGACAAGAAGGTACTTTAAGTGAGCATCATCTCCATTCCAGTTCTCTATCATTGAAACTTAATAATATTTTCAAGGTTATCGTGTTTTCTTTTCTAACTCTTATGTTAGAATTATGGAAGCCACAAGTCAAAAGATGTATTATATGTTATTTTTAGCTAAATATACATGTCTGTAAATAAACCGTGTTTCTTTCTTTCTTTGTTTTGGGGTAGTTTGGTTGAAGGCCCCATTTTCCTTCATATATATATATATATATGTATGTATATATATATATATATATATATATATATATATATATATATATATATAGTGCATATGTTAATAAGTTGTCCATTTAAGAAATAATATTTATATTAAGTTTCAACTGCTTTTTATATAACGAGATACATCAATCCACTGATTGTAGTGTTCTGCCTTATTTCCTAATTCCTGATTATTCTTTCTGCTTGTCATAGTGTTTAAATGATGTGATTAATCCTCAGTAATAGTAACCTCATTTCAGTAATGGCCACATGTGAAACCTCAATCGATTTCACAGGTTAAGGGATTAAGAACCAAACGTGGATAGCACACTATATATATCATTGCTGGGTTTCTTAGGATCTTTCAGTTGATTTTCATAAAAATAACACAGACTGGGGAATAAATAAGAATAAAAAAACATATTCCTCTGTGTGTAAACTGAGTCTCATTGTATTCGCTGTATGCAAACTAGAGCCCGACCGATAAAGGATTTTTAAGGCCGATATTGATACAAATATTTGGTGATTTAAAAATCCAATATTCCAATATATCGGCCGATATATATTAAAATTAGTTATTTGTAGTTATTCTCACTAAAATAATATGATAATGCAGTTTAAAAGTAAACTTCTTAAACAGAGGAACATTAAAATATATTTAAGTTCTGATAAATAAAATGTATAAAAATGCAAACTTAAGAAATGAAACTTAAAGTCCTTTGGACAAAAACACAATAACAACAACAAAAATCAAAGCGTCCTGCCAACAGGGAGGTTGTAGAGCGCCCTCAGGTGGACAAAGCCTACACTCAGATCATGGTTGAAGGGGGTTTCGTCTGTTTTTTTAAAAATATTAATTTATTGGCCGTTGGAAATGCCGATACCGATAGTTTGGAAAATGCCTAATATCGGCCCGCCGATATATCGGTCAAGCTCTAATGCAAACACACTCTAATAGAAAAAAAGGGCTCTTCCACACAGGGTCTGTCCGTTCAATGCACCTCAGCCTTTTTAAAGCAGCAGCGCTATGACAGAACATGTACTACAATACCATTTCCTCCTGAAGAAGAGAGAGAGGCTGGTGGCTCTGACAGACCGTGATAGATGTAAGCCATCTGGAGTATAGTGATAAAGTCCTCTGACAATTCCTCCAAGGGAATTTTACAGAGCACATTATTATGTCCTGTTCCAGGAAATACAGCAGAGAGATGATGGTACCAGCCCACACAGAGAGAATCCCGAGGCTGCACTGTCTCAACTCTATTCTACCCTCATTAATAAATGCCTTGGTGTTACAGGAATCCAAACTCTCTTCTATTTATATGCAGAAATGACAAAAGAGGTTTAATGAAGATGTGGTTTTAGAAGTGGCACGTTTTGAAATAGTGTTCTTTGTACACATTTTTAATAGTCACTTTCAAACTGATTGAGTCAGTGCCTCAAAGATGGGCCTGGATGATCCGAATGATTGGTTTGCACCCCTGAGACTGAAGCTAGCTGAGCTACTGCAAACCGCTGACAGTGGAAACAAGTCATATTGTTGAGCTGGAGAACGTTTCAAACTGCTGCTACATGTGAATAACCTTTTAAAAGGTACAGTATTTAGTTCAACATTTTGGGACGTACAATTAATAACTTTCTTTTCATGAGTGAGATGAGAAGATCTAATCTAATGGTAGTGTGTTAAGTGCAAGGCTTTAGTCATATGGAAGTTTATTGACGACAAAAGATTAGCGAGAGCACGGAACACACTTTAAATCCAGCCCCAAGCCCAAAAGTTGTTTCTACTTCGGCTGGCTGGCTGTTTTCCCTCTGCTTTCAGTCTTTATGCTAAGCTAGGCTAACCATGCCCAGAATCACTCTTAGAAAGACAGTTAAAAGTGTATATCTTAAAATGTTGAACTATTCATTAAAATAATGAGGAAACTCCACAGGACATCTGAAAAAGTGAACCTTTAGGACAAACACATCCAAACAGAGTCAGCATTACCAACGGGATGTGAACAGTATCTGTGTTGGAAACAGTTCCCTTCATTCACTCACTCACTATTCCCTATATAGTGTTTATTAAAAAGTGAACTATATAGGGAACGACCAAACCAAATTTTGGACATTCACTTAAAACACATCATTGCGTGACTTGCGCCAGGATATGCGCCCATAATTGTGTGACGGAGGCGGGCGCGCCCAGCATCATATAAAGAAACTCAAACTAAAATACTTCTAATACATCCCTGAAACAAACTGAGCACTCAGGAGGAAAGTAAAAGGTTGTATATTATATATGTTGCATGTTACATTTCCATGTACACTCTAATTGGCTATGCATTGTGGGTATTTTATAGTGGACTATACTGTACAGTATAGTGAATGACATTAATTGCATAGAATTTAAACACCACTACAAAATGGGGAACACACTATATAGGGAACTATTTCCGTTATAGGGAACTATTTCCGTTATAGCGAACGGTTTCCAACAGAGCTAACGTTGTATGAAGACAGGTGGTGAGAGGAGAAATCCATGTCTGTGTAGCATTACACCATAAGCCATGCTTGCCGCAGGTCACTTCCAACAGCATCAGACGAAAATGCAGTGAAATGAGGTGTACGGAAACCAAAAACAACTTCATACACACTTGAAATAATGCTGGTGATGATGATGTATGGGGATGTCTGCTGATGAACAGACTGCCTGCATCCAAAGTGGTGAAAAAAGAGGTAGATGGTGAAGGGGAAGACACTGGGCTAACAGGGAAAAGGTCTGGTTTGAGTCCACTTCAGTTAAGTTCCAATTAAAGAGTTCATTCAGAAACAACAGGGACATCCAGTTTGGGAAAACAAACCCGGAGCTCCCTCAAATTTGAAATAGTTGTAATCAGGGTGCGATTTGCTGGGGGGGATGCGTGGGATTTCCCCCTTTCTGGTCTACATATCCTTGCCTCTGCTGAATTATTTTAACCCCCCGGTGGGGACAAAATGTATCCCCCCCCCTTTAAAGTGATCAATGCTACTTCACTTGACCATATATTATATACCTAAAATAGAAGTATTTTAAACTAAGTAAAGGGCTGTAACGTGAACATTCTACAGTGCCATAGAAGGATGAAATCTGAGCAGCAGTTGCTGGTTGGATTTAGCTGCTACAGACCTCCAGGACACCAGCTACCAGCAGCAGTTGTTTAGCCGCCAATAGGTGACTGTGAGGTGGCTACAGGCCCCGCCAGATGGCGGTCCTTTCAGGGGGCGTGGTAGTGGAGTTTAGACAGAAGAAGTTTATGCACCAAAACGACTTGTTAAGTTTAGGAAGAAGATGGTGGTTGAAACACTCCCGAGGAACAAACGAGTGTTTCCTGGGTCAAAGTATTTTGTGAACTTTGCTCTCCTGTTTGAAAGCGCTGTGTTTTATGTTAATACCACGTTGTGCTATTTCATTTTGAGATTATTTTCCATTGGATATTGATGTTCATAAGTAAGTGTTTTGGCTCTATATCCATGGTGGTATTGGAAGGGGGATTTCATTCTTGCAGGTTTTGTTTTGCATGATCAACCTCTGCTTTTTTCACAAATCGCACCCTGGTTGTAATGTCCATATACTTCTTCCATATAAGTACACTAAAATGGATTTGATGTTTTAAAGCAAAAACTTAAAACCTCAAAAGTTGGTACTTTCAAGTTTTAATGTAAAACGTAAGCTTACAAAAACGATACTTGACTTATGAAAGCCATTAAAAATGGTTGAACTAAAGATTCCATGATTGCCATGATGTTTTGACCCAGCAACACGGATATACACGTCGAAAGACAAATGGACTGCGTTAACCCTGACTCAAGCCAGAACCTGCCAAGGACCTTACTTGCTGATAGAGTTGCGGCCTCGGTGCCGAGTTCTCGATCATAGTGTGAATCATGAAGATTAGCGGCTCATTCTCCTTCGTCTAGCGGAGCGCAAAGGAGAAAGAGGATACAATGGTGTAATAACACAGCAGTACGTGTTGCTTGAAGAATTAATGGCTGACATCCAGGAGCTGGAATGGGACTAACCCAGAGAAAATTCAGGGTAAACACCACTCTGTACGGGACACTTTACTGCTCTTTAGCTCACTATTTAACACTTAATAATCAAGCCTCAGTCACTGATCAACTTACTGATCTAACAAAAGCCAAAGGACCATTCCTGTGTTTTTACATAGGCCAATATACTACAAATACTGATACTTTGCATTAGTGATGGACATTTTCCAATGCACTGATTGGAAGTTGGGACAATACATATTCAAAAAAAAGTGTTTGGAAAAATGGTAGTATATGTGATTTGGAATAAACAAAATGGACCAAATTATCTTTGATGAACATGAACCCAGCTAAGTGACTAAGGATACACAATGGACTGAACCTTTAGAGCACAGATCTTCAACAGGGGGTCCAGGACCCCTAGGAGGTCCTCAAAGTTAATGCAGGGGGGCCACCAAATTATTGTAAATCTTATAAAAAGATTTTTCAAAAATTAAAATCTCTTAACATGAATCCAACATGTTATTAGCACATACTGTATAAATCCGCGAAAACCCTAAGGATTAAATGTAATCATGATTTATAAAATCATCAGTACTTTTTGAACTAAAAAGGTATGTATAAAGGCTTTAAGCCGCCCTACATGTTATTGTAGATCCAGTTTATGCAACTTAATTTAATACATAAAATGAAGTAGGAGTCCTTGCTTCGTCTCTCTTTCAGTTAAGGTGTCCTTGGCTTAAAAACACGTTGAAGACTCCTGCTTTAGGGGAAGAGAAACATCTCTTTAAATAGACTCTTTCAATAAGCATCCAATCTGCAGGCCACTCCCTCCTACACAGCCTGTCCAAGGCGAGTCTCTCCTTGAATGCACATGACCTTTTCAGAGCCGAGCAGTCATATTCAATAATACAGGAACTGTGGGGAAGCCAGTCGGAACCTACAAGCCAAAAATAAACAGGCTACGCCCGCGGGAACTGGGGCTGGAACTGGGGCTGGTTCTGGGGCTGGAACTGGGGCTGGAACTGGTTATGTTTTTCTTGCAATCAGCCTGCTGCAATACAATGTTAGTGAGATTCCAGTGGAAATATCCATATTTTACATTACATTAGTGTTGGGCTGCGACAATGATTATCCAGGATACTATGCATCCTGATAAAGCTCCATTGGCCTTTGGAATTAAAATCACATACCCTTCACCATAACTAGAGATTGGCATGGGGTACTTTCCATAAAATCATCTCTCAATGCAAATCAAACCAGCTATTAGGATAACCAACATAAAACCATGCCAATCTCTAGGTATGGTGAAGGGCATGTGATGATGTGGGGCTATTTTAATTCCAAAGGCCAAGGAAACTTTATCAGGATGCATAGTATCCTGGATCCATGAAATAACTGGCCTTTAAAAATAAAAATCTGCCTGCCTCTATGGGAGATTTAACATAGGGGTGTACTCACTTTTGTTGCCAGCGGTTTAGACATTAATGGCTGTGTGTTGAGTTATTTTGAGGGGACAGCACATTTACACTGTTATACAAGCTGTACACTTAATACTTTATTGTAGCAAAGTGTCATTTCTTCAGTGTTGTCCCATTAAAAGATATAATGAAATATTTACTAAAATGTGAGGGGTGTACTCACTTTTGTTAGATACTGTGTGTATGTATATATATATATATATATATATATATATATATATATATATATATATATAAGTTGTTTTGTCTCCAAAATGTTAGAAAATGGTAAAAATGTGGAACAGTGTTTCCCAAAGCCCAATATGACCTCCTCAATGTCTTGTTTTGTCCCCAACTCAAAGATATTCAGTTTACTGTCACATAGGAGAGAAGAAACTAGAACATTTTCACATTTAGGAAGCTGCAATCAGAGAATTTGTAATTTTATACATAACAAATTACTCAAACTGATTAGGGGGGTTAACCCTAACCCTAATTATCGACTGTCAAAATAGTTGGCTATTGATTCAAAGGTGCATTATATGTAGAACAAGTGTTGTGGTTTGACTAAGAACATCTGGTTCAATCTTCTCAACTGATGAATCACATCATCAACATTTAGGTTGCAGCCCTATCTGCAAGAATATTTTCCTGCTCTGAAGTAACCACAGTTATTTAAGTTGTATAAGTCTTTTCAATGAAAGACACTATCACATTGGCCTTTTACTTGTCATAGAGGCCAGGTATGCTGATTACCAGCACTAAAGTCATGGGCTATGAAAACAGAATGCAGAGTACAAATAGTAAGCAGACTGTTAATGTCCGGGCTTCCTATTAGCACATGAATGCAACAATTCTCTAGACACAAAATACAAATCAATCCATATCCTTTGATAAATGAACATGAGCTTTGGTCTGCGGTAGGATTGGGCATTGAGAACCGGTTCCAACTTGGAATCGTTTCAAAAAATTTTATTCCAATGGAATTTCTTATATACGAATCGTTTGGAATCATGTTGAATCTCATCATCGGTTCCAAACTTAACCCGCATACGTTTTGGTTTCCATAGCGACCCGTAATTCCAAGCTCTTGTTGTGTTGCAGCCATGGAACACAGTAAATGGCGCTCAAAAGGAATCAATCATCAGGAATCATTCATCAATCCAAATGACTCCCGACCCTAGTCTGCAGCCAGCTCAAGTCTGCGGAATTATTTTTTATAGCACACTGAACTCATATAAAACCAAAAGCTACCTGCAAGCCTGGTATGCATTGGAAAATGGTCAGCAGCAATGTAGTAAAAGGGCTAAAATATAAAAAACACCAGTCTGGTCCTCTATCTTACCTAGATTACCTAAATCAATACAGAACAAAATGACAGGGCTTTAGAAACTGGGCAAATGAGCTAAATCTGCAAATGCATTAAAAGATTCTGAGTCAACAGGCATAGAGGTGAAGAAAAAAAGATGAACAAGAAGTAGAGACAGAAATAGAATCCTGGAACAGAGATTATTATAAATGTAAATGCATGTAAGTTGTCTAGACATAATGTTAAACAACAATTGTTAGCTTCCACTAAGGGAAAACTAAAGGTTAAAAAGGTGTAGATCTCAAATTGTTTTATATTTTGTACTTAGTAGAGACAGAGACAGGCAGGAGTAAGCTCGGAAGTCCTCACCTGGCTGTCCAGGTAAATAAGGTTCCTTTGGAGGTGATGAGAAAGAACGTCAGTCTGCAGTAGCCGCAGAAGAAGGAAGAGAAGAAGCAGGAAAAGTGACAGGAGCGACACGAAAAGGAGGGAGAGGATGGAAAAAGGGAGTCAAAGGCACATTTTAACAAGACGGAAGAGATCATTAAAAGAGAAGGCAGAGAATGTGATGACAGAGGATCAGCGCTACATATTTAAGTATGTATCGTATATTTAGTTTGCAGTGAGAAAATACTTCAGGAACGTCTAACCTTAAAGCTATAGTGCGTAGTTTCTGTCGCTCCCATGAGGAATACTAAGTAATGACAATAACACTGTCGGCGCATCCACATGATACAAGTCTTACGTGATCGCACAACAACCCCCACCACTCCCTCAACACAGTTGCTAGTAGCCAAGGAGGACACGGAGGATTAAAAAAACATGATGGACTCTTCAGAAGAGGTCATTATCTTCACTCGATTTTCTGCGAGCGACAGTCATGGGATGCCACAATCTTCTGAACATAGTCATACTGAGATATCCAGAGAGAGTTGTGTGGAGCTGATAGTCTTAATTAGTATGTAACGTTCATTAATATCAACAAGTTACGCACTAAAGCTTTAAACCCCCACTCCAGAAACATTTTTAAGAATGTGAAAATGCTGGTGTTATTGGTATTTTTTTTAACATGGTTTTCCCAAATAAAAAGTAAAAAAAAAACACCCTCTGGAGGGGCTGGAAGCACTTCTACTCTTTCTCCCTCACTGAGAACTTATGGATCTAGCCCTGCCCCGCCCACACCGCTGCTCACACCCTGCGCTATGTAGGGACTCATGCAGTGACTACATTCTAGCATCTGGTTGACTGGTGAAAGAGCAGTGTGCATCAAGATAACTAAAGACAGTGGAGGGATTTAGCCATGGTTTCAAGGTTGAGCCTCACGACGGGTTCAAGCAGGAGGCGGCGGGATGGCATATGTATTCTGCAATATGAATCATAAATGTACAAAACTTCAAGCAGTCAACCCAAGACACATGACAACATGCAGCACTGCAAGTAAGCATTACAATTTTGAAAACAGGTATAGCATAGACACGCTGTGCACTTACATTATAAAGTAACTTACTCCAAATAAGCTCTCTTAGAAATGATCAGGTTAATACAAAAAACAAACACAGCCCACTCAGGATATAGATTGAACTAAAGAGAGGAACTACATTGTTCCTCTGATGTTGATGCATCAGCTCCTATTCATCCATGCTCTCCTGGCCTACCACCGCACAGAGAGCTCAGGCCGACATGCGTGGACCTGAATAGTGCCCCCATACAAAACACACATGCTCAAACACACACACGGGTGCAAAAGAAAGCCCCAAATCCTCAACAAAATGACGCACCCACTGTCCTGCGTGTGCTAGAACAATACTCCAAAATGAAACTGAATTTGGGGTGTTCATATCCCATGTCCCAAAATACAACATCATCGGTCTCCTGCCACCTTCTTCCCGAACCTCAACAGGGGGAAAAGGCTGATACCCGAGTGGTTTGGATCTTTAATGATTCTCCTAGCCTTTATCTTGCAGCGCCTGGTGTATATATCCTTTAGGCAGGGTAGGGCACCGCCTACTGTATGTTCAGCCGCACAAACCACTCTCTGCTGTTCGGTTCTGTTTCCCTACGGTGATGTTCCCGGTCAGGACCCTCTCGATGGCGCAGGAGTAGGAATTCCTCAGTATTTTATTTATTTGACAGGGACTGTCACTGCCCAATGTGAGTCGAGCGCAGATTTGCATGCGTCACTTTGCAACGAGTGCAGATGTGAGTTGTGCGTGCGTCACTTTAGGATAACATCTTGCAGATACGCAGCTTCCTCAGACGTTTGAGGGGAAAAAGTCTCTAGTTTTGGTTGAAATAAACACATAGTTTACCGATTTACATGTGAAAATATATTGGCTCTATACACGCTACAAGTATTGTTTTTTTAAATGGAGTCTGGTGGCTATTTCTGGTTAAACAAAAAAGTCATGAAGAGGTTTTAACTTAGAATAATAGTGTAAGCCTTTCAGTGAGAAAATATAATTATAAAAGCACTTTTAGTAGACCAAATTGACGATGAACATTTGTCCCATAGGGTACGTTACAGCTCGGTCTGTGGCTGCTGGTTACAGTGTTCACGCTTAATACTGAACCAATGTCAAAGATTGTTGTTCCTATCAGTCACACACAAAAACCCCTAGTTACCCTTTAAGCTATTTCACTGGATACAGGGAAACTTCAATGTATCAATAGTGTTAGATGAAATTCCTCCTTGAATGTGATTTTTTGAGAATCAATCCAAGAGTTGTTTAATTGCCAACACAAAAAGAAATAGCTTGAGTAGTAGTGAGTATACAGTCGTCAGCTCACATAATCTTTCAGAACACACCAAAAACAATTTCATTTGGAGTAAACTAACAGTCTCACGCAAGGAACCTCCCCTGCGAACACACATAAACACAGAGAATATGGGATTTTGACTGCTTGGTTGGGAAAGCACAAATGCGTGCATGCACACACACATACTGTATTCTCTCAGTGCTGACCTTGGCGTTGGGCCCCTCCAAACCCAGGGCCATTAGCTGAGCTACTGTGTGTTCCCGCAGGCTGTTGAGCTCCGCCTGCTGCCGGCGGAGCTTGATCAGGAGCAGGGTCAGCTCCTCGGGCTGCGCAGAGCAACACACAGAGGAGAGAAGAAGAGCTGCCACACTGGCGACATCAACAACACCCGTCCACTGATTGAAATCAAACATGATGCGGTGACTCTGATGAACTACTGCAACCGCTGATTCATTGTTTGGTAAAAACTATTACAACACTACTGTAAGAAGATGCTTTTAAACCCTTTATTTTTTAAATCTGGAGGCAGAAGTATATTATACGCTGATGACTATGCCGCTTCTGTTCAACTGCTACATCAGACATGTCAGCCCCCAACCTCACATTTTTTGTAGTTACATCTAGTTTTGTTCATCTTTATTTATATAAGCCTGTAGTTGATTTCTTTAATTTTAAACCCAACTTTACAACCAGAAATCAATACTCTCTGAGAGAGAAAGAGAGAGCAAAGCACAGAGAGAGAACCACTAAAACTGTGACTCCCACCAGTGACGTTAAGCTAAACTCATTGGAGTCATGCAAGCTAATACCCAACGAGTACAGGCAGGCTGGCTACAGTTGGCCTATTTAACCACTGTATATTGTTAAGAGGGCCACATGTTCAGAAAGCTAAGGGCCCGGGGGCCAGACATTTCCCTGAGCTGTCATTCTTATTATGTATGTACACTTGATACAACGCTCCCCCACATTTTTAATCACAGGGTTCAGTTTTTTTTTTTCACTTGTCCGGTCGTGTAAGTAAAAAAAAAATCTACTAGCCCGAAGTCAATTTTTACTAGCCCTATAAAAAAAATTATATTTTATTTATATTATTATATTTCTAAGATTTTTTTCAAAATTAGGCCCTATGTTCCCACATTTTCTTTTTCATAAATTTGTATCAGATTTTATCCCCCTTTCTCCCAATTTGGTAGCCAATTACACCCAACCTATTATCCAGTAACAATGGAATGTAACCCTAACCCTAACATAGGGCCTAATTTTAAGAAGATTCTTAGAAATGTAGGACCATTGGGCTGTGGGACCATAGGGCTGTGGGACCATTGGGCTGTGGGAACATAGGGCTGTGGGACCATTGGGCTGTGGGACCATTGGGCTGTGGGAACATAGGGCTGTGGGACCATTGGGCTGTGGGACCATTGGGCTGTGGGAACATAGGGCTGACCCGCTGAAGGTATGTAAGCCTACCTAACCGATAAGACTGACTGACGTGCGTATTCGTTTCCAAAGGTCTCGGTTTGTGCCCGGCCAGACTTCTAAGAAACCTGGAGTTGTTAAAACCAAAACGGGGTAAGCAGTGTTTTCAAAAGTCTCCGTTTTAGGAGCTCGTATTGTGAACATGAGGCATAAACGTAGCAAAAGATATTTGTTTTTAAACAAAAACATAGTAGTGTGGATGCAGCCTATGTTTGCTGGATGTGTAAACAGGCAAGTATATGCTAGCACATTTCCCAAATAAACTGTATAAAGTGAGATTAGTACTACAGTCATATTTGTGAAGACTTCCAAGTGGTATTTTACTGCAGCTCTAACTGGTTTAGCCAGGTATAGGGCTGAATAGGTATGAGACCACAGGCTATTTCCCCAAAAGATTCTGTTACACTCATTGAAATGTAAAAAAAAGGTTCCCACCTTTGAATAAGGCTAAGTTTTATTAAGCTTTATACTGCATCTGAGAAAAATGAATATAATTGTCACACGGAGAGGAAATGTTCCTGAAAATGTGGCAGCCTTTCATTGACCTTGTGACTTTGCTGCTGGCCCCTTTTTTTAATCTACTTCAATTTTATTGTCAGTTTGAAAAAGAGAAACCGCATGATTTCATTTATAGAGATATGGTGGACTGGTGCACACGTGCCTGCAGACATATGTACATACACTGGTCTCTCTCTTACACACGCACATGCGCGCGCGCACACACACACACACACACACACACACACACACACACACACACACACACACACACACACACACACACACACACACACGCACACGCTCATCATACCGTTACCTGTGACACCATGAAATAAAGGCACGTAGCCACTGTGAGAAAACAGTGCACTGGAAAAGCCACGTGGAAAGTCACTGGACAAATCTTTCTTATCAAACTGCCGTCAAGCAATCACATTATTCACAGTGTATATCAGTGTATATCAGCACTCATCCTTGATTGCCGTTGCTTCACTTTGAGAGCAAAGGCAATTTCACTCGTGCCGCTGCATTGCGCGTGTCATTAAGAGCCAATGGGATTGTCAATGATTACATTGGTCCTGCTGAGACGAGTGGAAAAAAACTGCAATAAGAGGCTGCTGACGTGGTTCTAGGGGGGCAAGGGTGGCCAGCGCCCCCTTAATATTAAGCGTAGACCCCCTGTGACCACCATAACTTTGGCAAACATTTTCATTCATTTTTCACCCCACCTTTATACCCAAAGAGGGGATATCATTGTGCATTGATAAATACAATGTAGGTTAACACTGAATGAGTATTCTTGTGTTTATTGTTGTCACCTATGGAGGGTTGGTGGTATGTAACACTTGTGGTTTTTTTTGGTACCCCTAAAATCGCCCCAGTCTGGCCCCTCCATTTGAAATGGCCTAGAACCGCCACTGCAGAAGTGGCAGCTTTTTCTCTGTGGAAATGCTCTCAAAATTCTATTCACTCTACTGAAATCAGTATACTTGTGGTATATAGTGTGAGGGAGGAGAGGGGGTGCACTGTGCCACTCACCGTCTTGCCTTGCAGGGACTGTGGGGTGATGGACTGAGGAGGGACGCCGGCTGCGATGGATCGTCGGTCAGGCGGGTAGCCGTACTGTGGGGGAGAGGGATGAGAATGGAGGGGCTTTAACAGAAGGTAATTGGAGTGGATTTATACATGACCAAATGGAGTGGTTGTTTAGATTTATTATATATAAGTTGGCGACTTCACTTTATTTGTTTAATTTATGTTACTATTTTGGTTTGCTATAAGTGATGTATTGTAAGCCCATTTGGGCTGCGCATACTTTTTGTGTGCATGACACAATAATAAATGATTCATTCATTCATATATTGCACTTTTCTAGTCTTAATGACTACTCAACGCACTTTTACATAGCAGGCCTTAATACACTGTGGCTGAGGCGCAGCATCAGGAGCAATTTTTGTGCCTTGCCCAAGGACACTTCAACATGGGACTGCAGGGCCAGGGATCTCAGAGACTAAAATGTTTTGACTAAAACTTGACTACGATATATTGAGTTTTCGTTTGACTAAAATGATGAGACTTTTAGTCGACTAAAACTTGACTAACAAAAAAATATATGTGAATGAATAAATATGACTAAAACTAAAAAGGACATTTGGCACAAGACTAAATCAAAAATAGGTGACAAAATGAACACAAATGTTGATGTACTTGTACTTGACTTGAGTCTTTTCACTTCATGCCACTTTCTACTTCTTCTCCGCTACATTTCAGAGAGAAATATTGGACTTTTTACTTTTTTACTTACACTACATTCATCTGTTCCAGCTTGTTTTCCAGCATGTTTTCAGTGTGGTATTAGTACTTTTACTGTTGTAAAGGACCGGAATATGTCTTCCACCGCTGGTTAAGGTGATGCTAAATTAAGTTCAATTCATTTCAAATGACTTAAAGCAGGGTTTCCATACCGTTTCATCAGATGTAACCTCACAGCCCTGTAGACACCACCCAGGATATTAAGAATGTGTTCAGTGGACCCTGTGGTCGTCCCTGAGCCTGCTCTCTGCTTCACTCCCCGCACTGTCTTGCCGTGCTATGCCAAGGGCCTTACATGGTCAATTAAACATCCCCACATCCTCCGTTTTCATCCCTATATTACAATCATTACTTATTACCCTCCCTACCTGTAGTCTCTCTCCCTCTATTCTTTGTCATTACTCAGTAGCCTTCCTCGTTACAAACCAGCCTCACCTTACATGTGAGCCAGACTCAACCTCCCAGAGAATCTAAACCACCATACTGTACATGTCTTTTGTCTTATGTCTGTATGTTTTAACATACAATTGTCCTGTATTCAGGTAATGTTTTATAACACCAATTGTCCTGTGTTGTTTTGTAATAAAACAATAATTATATTATGAAACTATTGATGAATGAAATAGTAATAATGCTAATAATACAAAAATAATAATAATTAAAGCTGCGAGCAGCGATGGACGGGCCCTCGCGCCTCGGTGCGCGTCGGGGTTACCGGTGGACGCCGCTCCTTGCAACCGTGCATTTGCGCGGCACTCAGACGCCGCAAATCGTCAACAATGAAAAGGGAACTCCCCGCCGAGTTCAACGATACCTCACACAAGACTCTACGTCATACGGTTCATTAGCTGTGAAAGGGGGCGGGGCTAAAGCATAGGGGGCGGGTCAAACCATCACCAATTAAAAAGGAAGTCTGTGCTGAGTTCAATGACACCTCACACAAGGGTATACCTTAAACAGTTCAAATGTTATGAAAGGGGGCGTGGCCTGAGTAAGGGGGTGTGACCATATTATAAGGGGCGGCTCAGTATCACACGTAGACCACACATTCTGAGTTTCATGCAAATCGGATGATGTTTGTCATATAAGGCGCATTTCATGTTGCCAGCAGGGGGCGCTATGACCAAAAGTCAATTTTGGCCTGTAGGTGTCCTCAGCCCTGGACCCTTGTCAATCGTGAGAAATTTCGGGCAGATACGACAACGTACACTCAAGTTACAACAACTTCTTTGTTCATCGCTAAACACTCAAAATGGCCGCCACGCCACGGCCACACCGTCTGACGAAAAGTTTTTCTTTTAATATCTTTTCATCGTTAAGGTGTTGGGATGGTACAGACCAAGTTTGAAGTCCGTCGGATGAAATCTCTAGGAGGAGTTTGTTAAAGTATGACATGTGGAAATGGCCAAAATCGCACTAATTTCGAACATTTAATTAAAAATGGCGGACTTCCTGTTGGGTTTAGGGTATGGCTCTAATAAAGTTTTTTGTACATCTTGACATGTTATATATGTGTACCAAGTTTCCTGAGTCTACGTTAAACACACTGCAGGGGCTCAATTTTCTTAACTTTCTAAGGGGCGCTAGCGAGCCATTTTTGTGCGCCTATTCCCGAAACCCTTAAAATATGTAAATTTTCACCAGACTTGATGCGACCGCCAAATTTGGTGAGTTTTTGAATATATTAAGGCCCTCAAAAAGCCAATTCATTTGACGGGAAAATAATAATAGAAAGAAAGAAAGAAACAATAATTCCTTCAGTTTCAATAGGGCCTTCGCCGCTGTCGCTGTCGGCGCTCGGGCCCTAATAATACAAGTTACATACATATTGGTAACACTTGGAGGTATATCATGACACTGTCATAAACACATGACACTGTAATGACACATGAACTCTAACCCTAACCATAACTTGTCATGACAAAAACTGAGTGACACTTACTAAAAGAAGTGTTATGTCATAAACGTTATAACTTGTTTATAATGTTTATGACACGTTCATGACAGTGTCATGTCACTCTTATGTAGATACCTTCAAGGAAAGTGTAACCTACATATTTTCACACAATTAAATTGTAATTTTTGAATGTTTGAACTGAACTGACAATTGTTTATTGTTACCATTTATCCATTTCTTTAAACTCATTATTTCAATAGTTGATCCATTATCTTAATGGTTTATCCATTACTTTTAGCTAACCATTCGTTTTTGCTTCTCTTCTCGCTTGCTATTTTCTATGCACTCTTTGTCCAATCATCTAAAGCCTAGCTACACTCTACATGACTGCTGACCTAACCACTAACCCTACCAACGTAATACAATTACAAATTACAGTATCGACACTCAGGATGCCAAACTACAGATCGATTGTAAACATATATGCAGAATAAATCCAGGAAGACTGTGTCAGGTATCACCAAACAGACCTGAGTCACGTGACCTCCTCTGCACCATGGAGACCACAGAGAATCTAATTTCCCAGGTTGCTGCACATTCTTTCAACACAACATCTGTGGCTGGCAATCTGGATATCTTTGATACAGAGTTCAATTGTAATGCACAAATTTGGAACAACAGTAAAGTGGCCTTCCACCACTCTTCTTTACACTTGTCTCAATAATGCACTGTTCATCGGCGTTCATAAGAACCTGGATCTACAGTACAACGGGTTGGAAACACTGCAGCCAGGATCCTCATTAAAACTAAACTGTACATTATATATACGCATTATGTGAGTCAAACTTGAGTGCCATCCAAAAACAATAATGTAGACTGGAGAAAAAGATAGTGATGGGCGGATGAAGCCTTGAGAAGCTTTCTTTCTATTTGTGCCGAAAAAGATTCAAGACTAGTAGTGTACAGCTCCATATTTCTCAATTATTCTCCTCTTCTTATCTCCCCCTTTCCCCTATGTGCCGATCAAAGGGTTAGGGCAAGTTAGCAAGTTAAGCTGTAAAACTGTCAAACTGAATGACGTTTTCTGCAGCAGCAGTGATGCCATCAGCCACGTGCTAGTCCTCATTTGACACAATGTAATGAGTGAAACAAGCTTCAGTAGCATTTGCCCATCTGTAGAAAATGCTAAATGAAAAGAAAAAAATAAATGGCATGCATAACGATGACTGTCAGTAATGAAAACTGTACATCAATTGTAGTTAATTAGCTAATGCAAACCGAGGCATTGTAATGTCCTGTAACAGAATGCATTCACTAACCGAAAGAAACATCGCTGCATCAAAAGAGGGACATTATTAAAATGAGAAGGTAAGAAAAGGAGCTTCACTCTGCGTCTGTATCTATTTGCCAACATCTGCTTTCACTGTTAGCAAACACAGAACAATGACTGGACTCAATTAATGTCAATGTAATTAAATTCTGCTGCTACAGTGGGCGAAAAAGGAATATATTGCATCGAGGCAGAACATCATTAAAGAACATGCCGACATATTGGGACTTTGTCTTATTCCCTGTATCCCCCAGAGTTAGATAAGTCCATACATACCATTCTCATCTCCGTGTGTGTCGTAACTCTGTCTGACGCACCCACCGCTAGCCTAGCTTAGCACAGATCCTGGAGGTAACCGGCTCCATCTAGCCTAGCTTAGCACAGATCCTGTAGGTAACTGGCTCCATCTAGCCTAGCTTACCACAGATCCTGGAGGTAACCGGCTCCATCTAGCCTAGCTTAGCACAGATCCTGGAGGTAACCGGCTCCATCTAGCCTACTGCTCCCAATAAGTGACAAAATAACGGCAACATGTTCCTATTTACATTTTGTATAGTCACAGCGTGTACACATAACAAGGTCACATGACACACAGCAGTCTTCTAACCGTATACATACTGGAAACTATATTCTCAGAAGGCGAAGCAGTAAGTAGTAACATGTAGGGTACATCGTATGTACACTCAAACTAGCTGTGCATTGTGAGTATTTTATAGTGGACTATATAGTGAATGAAATTAACCGCAGAGAATTCAAACACCACTACAAAATGGCGAATACACCATATAGTGCACTATTTCCGTGATAGGGAACGTTTTTTTAACACAGCTAGTGTGTGTGGCTGATATCTCTAGCAGTCAGGTTGGCCTGCCCTGATTGGAGCTTCACCAGCTGCCTCCTATTGTGCATCATACCTGCCTACAAAGACTCTGCAGGGCCACACTCCCACTACCAACAAAATAAAGATACAGCGACAAAGAATATGGAAGTCTGACACAAAAGGAAGACATTTATATCAGATTCAGTAGAAAGTGGAGGAGGAAAGAGGACTGGGGAAAAACCGGAGAGAACAGTGCTTGTTCAGTAGAATGAGACTGCGACACACAAAGTTAAGTGCATCTTTGCACCTTACTGGAAAACATCCCACTGGCAAGTGTGATGCATGCAATCAAAAAGAGACTGTGGAACATGTTCTTCTGGTATGTCCTCAATACTCTGAAAGACATTTGGACATATGGACATTAAAACAACTTTAGCAAATAACTCCGGAAAGATGGTGTTAAAGCTTATATTGACTTATCTGCAACAAACTGGACTAACAAGAATGCTCCGAGTGGTTGCAAGTCGCCATTAAAAGAAGAACTGCCAGAACGTTGCTCACACTCACTCAGTTCACGTCTCTAGCCTCAATGTAGTTTTTGTGATTGTACTTTTTGAACTTCTGCTAACCGTGTTTTTTTCGTCTCCCTGCAGTTCCGTCTGCTCCATCTTTTGTTCCTGTGAGACTTTGGTTTTTCCCTCGGATCGGCTCACTACTGGACACCACCCTGGCACACATCACTCTGGATTCACAACTTCAGTTTACCACCTTTGGGGATTTTGTTCACTCCCTGCTCATAAATATCCAAGATTGTAATAAATCTTTTCAACTATACTTCTTTCCTACACCCCCTGTGTCAAGCGCTTGGGTTTCCTAGCTCTGCCGTAACACACACTGAAGAACCATCATCATTTTTGTCAGTTCAACTCATTGCTTTCAGATGGTCCAATAGCATTTTTTGCTTCCTGAAACTGATTCCAATACCTGAACTTGTGTATCGGCCGATACTGACTACTGATCCGATACCAGGGTGTTAAAATATACAAATATTTTATTATGTTTTAACAGTGGTATACTACTATCCCTGTATGGATGTGATATGACTGCTATCATTGTTGTTAAACTCTTTGTGAAACATGAACAAACAAACAATGAACGCCACAGAACTTTCTTTTATCATCCAGTATAACAGGGAGTCATAAAGGTAACAGAACATAAATAAACTACTTTAAAGTAAATTTTTTTCAGGGCTAAATTACTTGGTATCGGATCGGTGCGTAAACTGCAGTAGTCACCCATGCCGATAACAGCATCATAGGTGGAATCAGAGGTTTTTCCTAATCTGTTATCGGTATCGGAATATCTCTACTTCCTAATCTGAGGGTGTTCTCAGTGGCTTAGTTCTCTTGCTTATGAAAACAGAGGAGAACGTGTGTCGCCTGGTATATTAACGTGACCTGTCTGCTGTGTCTCAGTCAAAGAGTAAAATCTTTATCTCACTTTGGCTCGCAGCGTGGGATAGGGATTGGACCTGGGCTTTAGACTTGTGACAGCAGGAAGGACTCATCCGCTGAAGTCAGTATCATCCACTGCTTGCAAACTCAACTCTGTTACGCGTTCCGGCAACGCCGATTAACGTGTAAATTAATCTAACTGGCAATTTCATACATCAGTGTTTCCCCTTCTTTTAAAATAACACCAAATATCCATTCCAGTGTTTCCTCTGCTCAGCTCTCCCAGCAGCGCAGTGCCGAGAGTCCATAAACAAGGCAACTGTCTGTGGTGAGTTCACATGTCTGTAATAAAAGCAGGACAGTCACGGACTATCTGGTAAAGTCAGCTGAAAAGGTGAAGATCACGTGTGCCAGTAGCCTACCGGTTACAAACAGGCTCGGCAGTCATCGACATGCTAACATGCTGCA
The DNA here is from genome assembly GCF_004354835.1 of Perca flavescens. NCBI lineage: Eukaryota > Metazoa > Chordata > Actinopteri > Perciformes > Percidae > Perca > Perca flavescens. Next base: position 25,963,790 of record NC_041353.1, on the reverse strand, counting down.
GATCTGGTGTTTTTAGCTGAGCTAGACAGAATATTTGGTTAAAACTGATCGGTGATGCTGTTCGGCCCTCATTGTTCTCTGTGAAGTTAGCTGGAGGTGAATGTAGCCCCATTGTGTTTTTTGTGGACTGGCTGCGTCAGACTCCATTTAAAAATAGCCTTTGCAATGCGGTAACTTAGGGGGCAATTATGTCTTGTGTGCTCTGATTAATTTGGCATGCAGTTAACACACCAGTCATAATTTAGTGTTTAATAAAAACTCAACTCCTGACTGTTTTAGAAGAAGGAAATAACGAGAGTAACAGGTGAACTAGAAGTGAGTTGTTTTTTTTCACTTCTTTATTGACATCCTCCCACCCCCCCGTATCTGACTTGACCTCCTTAGTTAATGGAGGATAGAATACCAAGCACATTAGTGAGTGTTTCTCCAGTATAGGAGAGCTGTATTTTGTCAAAATGTTTTTTCCTCTGAATAAAGAAATGATAGAAGACACAATGTGATTTGCAGCTATTTTCTATTTGCATTTAGGCTCTGTGATGTCACACTTCATCTCAGGGAGTATATTTGTTTTCCCTTCAAACACTGAGTCAGACTTCATTATGAGGATTAGAGATGCTGTGTGTTTAAGAATTTTTATTCCTACATTAACAGACTGTCGATCTTTGTGAGGTTTCACACCGATCGCAAAGCATTTCAGTTGAAAGGCAATTGGTTTTTTGAATTGAATTAAATGCTTTCCTACAACATATCACACCTATATTTGCTGTGTTAAATCACCATAATTTAAAGGGATCAATTCCTGTTGCCCTTTTTTCACATTTAAAGCAATCCATGGGAAAATCACATGGAGGCTTTTATTGTAAAGCAGCTACAGGGAATACATTGTAAATGTCACTGTGAAACTAAATATTAGTAAGCTTTTGGAACAGAGTGTCAAAATTAAAGATGGTCAGTCTAAAATATGCACAACAGTAAATATTTCTTGTGGTGTGCACCAAGGTTCACTCATGGGCCCCATTCTACTCTGCAGATAATAAAACCTCATGGCAGCATGTACAGACAAACAATGCATCTGTTTCTGTTTCTATTGCTATGCAGATGACACACAACTGTATACCTCCCTTCATCTGATGATCGGAGCCCTGTCTTCAATCTCATAAATTACATTTCATAAATTAGTGATTCAGTGGCCTACATGTTATCCAGTTCAATAAGGACAAAACTGATTGTACAGTGGCCCTGACAGCTCAACACAATGCGATATAAAGCAAATAAATAAAACATCTTGACCAATTTGATAAAACGTACGCAGCATTTAAATAAATTGCTGCAAATAGAGAAAACACAACCAAATACAGAAACACATTGCAAGTAGCATACATAACATACAGTATAAATTGTTTCCATGGGACACTAAAAAATTATGCACAGAGCTGGGACATGCTTGCTGTTGCCATGGTTTTTTGGCTTATGAAGTTATTGAAGTCAGCTATCCATCAGTGGCACTGAAACATGAGCTAAAATGTAGCTATGTTTTTTAACATGCCGAGATTCACATATTATTGCAGATATCTAGGGCTGTCCTCGACTAAAGAAATCCTTAGTTGACTAACACTTATACGATTTTGTCGACTAATCGATTAGTTGATTTAATTGATAGAGCTCTGCGCTTTGAGAGGTGGTTAAGACTAGAAAAGCACAATATAAATGTAATTAATTAACCATCTGTAAAACTGAGTTTCTCCACAATTAATCCTGCAAAAGCACCACTTTAAATCTTGTGTTTACCATAAATGTGCTCAGAAGTTTCTTGGAAATAAGTAATTAAGCATGAATAAGCATAAAAAATTACTAATCGACTAAAGAAATCTTAGTCGACTAAGACCAAAACGACTGATTAGTCAACTACTCGACTAAGAGGTGGCAGCCCTACAGATATCTACAGTTAACCTAGCGTTGGCCTTTTGCTTATTATTAGCCAATTTAAATGATCTGACGAAATACACACAAATAATTGTGAAACAGGCTAACGTTATGTTAGCTGGCTATAAATGTTCAAAATTTTATATTAATTGCAAAATATAAATATTTCTGAATTCATTCTGACCCTTTCTGCAATTCAGCAATTCTTAATTGTTAAGTTATGAACAAACTAAGTAAAGTGATAGGTTTAATTTCTTAGACATGTCAGCAAAACTACCGATAGTTTACCTTGTTGTCTCCTGTTACAGGTTATGAAAGTAAATATTAACGTTATACTCAGCTAAGATAACATAAGCCTGTTTCAATGAATTGTGTGGATTGTTTAGTCAGATTTTTTGGAATTGACAGGCTAATATTAAGCAAAAGGCTAACGCTAGGCTCATTTCAGCAGTGTGCATCAGTTTGTTTCTGTATTTGGTTGTGTTTTCTCTATTTGCAGTGTTTTTTAAATAATTAAAGTTTGAAAGTTTGAAAATTTGAAAATGGTCATTTCACGTATAACTTTAAAAAGGAAAACTCATCTTTTCGTAATTGATTTTCCTTTGAAACATTATCTAAGAAACTAAATTGTATATCACCCACAGTATAATTGTTTTATTTACTGTTGATGCGGTCTTTTTATCAAATAATAAAAATAATAAAAGATAAGAAGATGACAGCAAAGAACAAGAGAAATACAAGGCTATTTTTCATCTTTGGTGAAGCACATTGTATTTATAATGTCTGTAATTTTTGCATGAAATGTGCAATATAAATTATGTTTTATTATTAATCATCTGTGTCTAACTCCAGTATCATGCCCTGTACCTTGGCGAGCTGTGTCCTGTGCCGGTGGTCCAGCGTCCGGTCCCCCCTGGAGACAGGTGAGGACACCTCGGAGTGGGAGCTGCTGGGGTTGGGAGGGACCTGCTGGCGCGGGGGGGAGAAGGTGTAGAGGGCCAGGGAGCCGTGAGACGGTGAGGTGGGGATGGAGTGCGCCACAGCGTGTTCACAGATGTTACCCATGGTCTTTGTGCTGGGCAGGGTGCCATAATGACCCACAGCTGGAAGCACAACACCAGGAGAGGAAATAGAAAGTCACAGTGGAGTAAGAACAGTGGAGGTTTTAGAGCAGAGCTCTTCAACAGGGGGTCTGGGACCCCTAGGGGGGTCCTCAGAGTTACTGCAGGGGGGCTTCCAAATAATTGTTAATTCTTTTTCAAAAATGTTAATGTGAGTCCAACATATTATTAGCAAATATAAATCTGCCTATTTGTGAAGAAAAAAACCAACTGATGATAGGCTTACTGGCCTATAGGTAAGGTAGTCACTAAAGTGGCCATCCACAGATACATCCTACGGATTCTCTGTGCCACTTGTATGTTTACCATTAAAAGGTGATTTGTTAAATCACGCCAACAATTACTATTTTAATAGCTTAGTATTCTATGCACAAAAAGGTATGTACTAAGGATTTAGACCGCCCTACATGTTATTGTAGGCCCTGTTTAATATGCAACTTATTTTTATACAATATGTGTAGTAGGGTGTCTCTGCTTCGTCTCTCTATGAGTTAAGGGGTCCTTGGCTTAAAAAATGTGTTACATACATTGCAACAGTTATATTACATTATAATATTACAGACATATGAAAAGGATTGTACAAAAGGAGCTGCAACCCCATATTAGGAAAATGTATCCTTTTGTAACACAACATCTGCGTCTGTGGAAGTGACATTCAAGATGGAGAATAGAGAGATGCTATTTGGTGCAACATATGCACTTGTGGGAATCAGTTTTCTGTGATACTTCAATTGGTTGTTAAAAGTACACATTTGAGTACCAACTACAGAAATGTGAAACTATTTGCCATGATAACATCAAGCATATTACAAACATAGTCATATTATTGTTAAGCCACTGACTGGGATCAAATGAGAGAGACTGTACACAGACGTAGTCTTACATGGGCAAGAAAATCAACCTGTCCTGAAGAGAACTTGTAAGTTACCTACTCAACTGGGGTTAGACCTGACAGCAACTGCACTAACTGTAATTTCATAATTATGTGTAAACATAAATGGTCCCATTGTTGTCTGTAGTTATACATACACAAAGTTAACGTAATACTCTATGACGTAATCCAGTTACTGTAAATTAAATTAGGATATAGTAGTGTCTCTCTCCAGGACCAGAGTAAAAAAGATCAAGTGTTGACATCAAATGGTCGCTAACAGATTGGCACAATTGGACAATTGGCAAACGTTGCTTTCTGAGCCAACAATTCCACTTCACAATTTTCCACTTAAAAAATCCTCAAAGGAATAATTCGCACATCCAATAATTGTTCTGTGCAGGTGCGCTGGAAAATATCACAGACTTGGAAAAACAGGAAGTCCTGCGCTCTGCTCTCGCTACAGCATTACCGTTTATTAAACTCTGGACCAAGAATTCAAGAATATTTCCAACCATGAACACAACAATGGTCTTAAATACATTCTGCTCCTCCCATATTGTTTTACCAGGTGTGGGACAATTGGATAGTGATGGGAGTGTCTCTCATTGAACTCACATGTCACTTTTCTAAATTTCACATCCATTCCAGTAATTAATAGGCCTATCTAATTCAATTACAGTGCTATACTACTGAAATCAATATGGAATTGATCTATGTAGTATTGTAATTGAATTAAGATATTTATAACTGAAGGTTGTGAAATTTCAACACGTTCTCACTCCCAACTCGACAAATACGGATGCTTGGTCAGTGTCTCTCAGCGTCAGATACGCAGCAAAAATCCCCCTTTAGCGTCTGTGTGGGACACAGTGGGCAGAGCAACAGCTCGGCCGTGCTGTAAGATGACGTAGTATTAAAGGTGCTCTAAGTGATGTTGGGTGACGTCACTTTTTGTTGACGTTCGAAGTATTGTCAAACAAAACGAAGGCTAGCTCACCCTTTCCTCCTCCTCATCCCGTCCCCTCCCTCTCCCTTCCGCGCACTAACCCCCCAACCCCCACCCCCAAATCCTTCTTGTCGGTTATTGGCTGGAACACTGTTTGTTATGTTTGGTGGTGCAGGTTGGCGCAGTTTGTTTTTGTTGGTGTTTGTGGAGTGTGTTCAGGGGACAGGCAGCTAGCAGATAGTGAGATGTTTTTTACAGTGTGTTCAGGGGACAGGCAGCTAGCAGATAGTGAGATGTTTTTTACAGTGTGTTCAGGGGACAGGCAGCTAGCAGATAGTGAGATGTTTTTTACAGTGTGTTCAGGGGACAGGCAGCTAGCAGATAGTGAGGAGATGTTTGCTGTATGTGAAAAAAATGTTTTATCCTAAAACATGTGACATCATTTAGAGCACCTTTAAGAGAGACAAGGGTAGAGAATAGTCCCGCTCTTGTCCCGCTAAAGGAGACCTTTTGCGTCAATAACAACGCCATAGGCACATGCCCAAGCGTCCGTATTTTACGCGACGGGAGTAAGAATGTGTTGGACATTTTGCACAAGTGACACGTGAGTTGAGTAAAAGACACTCCCATCGATAGGTGATTGTCCATTGTCCCACACCCCTGGGGACACAGAACGTCATTTTACCCAGAAAACAAAAGGTAGCATGGTCGACGGGACGACAACCCAAGGGTTAAGACCATTGTTGTGTTAATGGTTGGAAATGCGTTTGAAGAAGGTTTAGAGGGACCAAAACCAAAGTTTTCGTTAATAAATGGTGACGCTGTAGCAAGAGCAGTGTGCAGCATTTCCTGTTTTTCCAACACTTGAAAACTCCAAACTTCCTTTGTCATTGCTCCTACTATAGGACAGGACATATTACTGGATGTGTCGGTGGTTTCTGTACCTGTTGGCTGAGCTAGACTGTGCCTGGAGAAGGCCTGTCTCTGCTGCCACTCATACAGCTGCCACATGGTGTCGTCCCTCATTGACCGCCTCTTCTCCGCTGTGGTGATGGTGCTGGTGGAGGCGGGACGGAGGGCCCGGTCATACACAGAGCCTGCCACGCTACTGATGCTGTCGGGCCTCATCATGCTGTTGCGGGGCAGCGTGCGGTAGCCCTCTGGGTAGCGGGGCACAATCTGAGCACGGTGGCTGGGCATGTTCCTGGGTAGGGTCTGGTAGGACGTAACACTGGGAGAGGAAACAGACAAACTGATGAGTGGTACTCGCTTATCACTACAGAGGCACTTTTCTTTGCCCATCCCCATTACAGGGAGGTCAGAGGTTAGTGTGTCCGGTTTGGATCGGTATCTGGATCCTGTGTTCACGCTTCGAGAAGAAACAATAAAAGCAACTTATGCAGTTTTAAATGGCTTTTACATTTTTTTTTTGGGGTGAAAAATACAAATCACACAAAAAGTGGGCTTTGTGAACACAACATAAAGATCCCCTGTCCTCCACCCTTCTAAAACCAATGGGGGAGGGATGGTCAGAGGTTAGCCCTCTGCTTGATTTCGAATTAGGCTCAGTTTGGAGAGGCCATCCAAATAGATGGCTACAAGGGGAAGTGGTAAAATCACTCAACCAAACTGTGTTGCAAGGTGTTATGGGTAGCCCTAGGCAGGTAGTCATAGGCAGTGTTAAATAATCAGTTTGAATTGCAATCGGTCACTTCACAGAGCAGAGCTTTGTTAGGACACCAGAATACACTGGTAATAAAAGAAGGGATGTTCGAGGGCAAAGGAAACAACCAATAATTAGACCTTCAGTGGTAAGAGTAATATAATTCAGACCCCATTCCTGTAAGCCAGGTCAGAATAAAGTACTGCTGCCAATTAGGACAGAAAAGTTTTCTTCTTTTGTTACAGAGGAAGAATCAACTGAGCTTGGCAGAAACTAATACAAGTGCAAATAACTGAATAAATGGATGAAGTCATTGACTCATGAGTCTTGCAGTGGCCAGACCCCGCTCTCTCTCTCTTGCAGCAGGAGACGAGCTCAGTTGTGTTTTATGCTAAGAAAGAAGACATTAACTTCCTTTGCACCAATCAAGATAACAACCAAAAGGGTTAACATTAAAGTCACTCAGTTACATGTACTGTAGCACCAACTCATACATTTTAATGTGGTTACTTATCAAAAATACTGGATAAGAACAGGGGCCGAAGGCATTCACACTTTCAACACATTCTCACTCCCATTGCGTCAAAAAGCGATGCTTGGTCAGGTCGCAAACATTTAGAAAACCGTCAATTTTAGAATAGTTTGTTCAGGACTCTTGGTGTCACTTTTTGACGCTCTGGGTCGGGACGTACGTTTAACTGACATGCGGCAGAAGAACGGGACTGTTGGGTTTAGGAACAGATGGTTGGTGGGATTGTATAATGTACGTTTCAGCAACACGTGGGACAAGAATGGGACACGAACCCTGGTCTCTTGGGTGAAAGTCCTGTGTTGTTTGACCCATCCCCCAACCCAACCTGCCTCCTTATGCGGATTTTAGGTCTTTCATGCTACTCTCTACCGTTGTCTCTCTTAATACTACGTCATCTTACAGCGCCGTGGTCGGGCCGAACCACGCCATTGTACAGGAGAAGCTCGCAGACAGTTTGGACTTCCATTAGCTATTTAAGTTTAATTACTAATGTTAACTAGCATGTTAGTGATCAATAATTAGCCTGTGTCTATGTTATCTCCTTACATATACCTACACTCTCCGTCTCTGTAAGATTGGGAATGATTGAGATTTCTCTCGGCACAGCTACCAGAAGACTTCACACTTTCAGACAGGTTGCTCACGTCACATCTACGTCTTCAAGCTCAGTTGGAGGCTGCTCAGTAACGCTCAGCGCTCACCGGAAAAGTGCTTCAAATAGCCTTCACTGGTCTCCGTGGAAATCTACGGCATTACATTGTCCATTTCGTTGTCTATGGGTCAAGCTGCTGCTATTCCCGGTGCGTCCCATACAATGAGAATGGGTTGACACATTCCACGTAAACACCTGCACTTGCCGTTTCCAGCAGCCAGTGAATCAATGCCTTTAATCAGTGTGTACTGAATAGGAACCAGCTTAATTATCTGTACGTGTGTGTCTTGACATTTATGGTGTGCTTGACTGGGTTTAATTATCAAACTACTTTTGTTACCAGAACTCTGCTTCACTTTCACTTTGGCTTTGACCTGGGAACATGGAGTTATGAGGAGCTCGTTATCATTGCAGCCATTAGCAGCTATCATAAAATGGGTGCCTCGAATCTCTAGGACAGTGGCTTTGATCGTATGAGTGCATGGGGACAGACATTATGGTGGTTGTCACTCTGGCTGCCTATCATCATTCGTCACCCGAATGGAGAGAGCATCACAGTCTTTGTTCTTCTCATTTAACCTTTGCAGGAAGACAAGCCGGTACCCTGATTTGAGCCCACTTTGCTTCACTTTCTGCATTCAGCCGGGCATTGTGTTCACGTAAGCCATGTCTGAAGGAGTTAACTTCAACTTTTCCAGCTGAATATAAAGAGTTATTTCAGTAAGTCAACCTAAAACAGCAGGTCCTTAGTGTATTGATTCCTGGTAGTGGGAAATCATTTGTTATGCATCTTCTTTTATGTCTTATATGATCAAAGTTGTTATTCTAGAAATCATGCTAAAATGTACAGTACAGGCCAAAAGTTTGGACACACCTTCTCATTCAATGCGTTTCCTTTTTATTTTCATGACTATTTACATTGTAGATTCTCACTGAAGGCATCAAAACTATGAATGAACACATATAGAATTATGTACTTAACAAAAATGTGTGAAAAAACTGAAAACATGTCTTATATTTTAGATTCTTCAAAGTAGCCACCCTTTGCTTTTTTATTAATAAGGGAAAAAATTCCACTAATGAACCCTGACAAAGCACACCTGTGAAGGTAAAACCATTTCAGGTGACTACCTCATGAAGCTCATTGAGAGAACACCAAGGGTTTGCAGAGTTACCAAAAAAAGCAAAGGGTGGCTACTTTGAAGAATCTAAAATATAAGACATGTTTTCAGTTATTTCACACTTTTTTGTTAAGTACATCATTCCATATGTGTTCATTCATAGTTTTGATGCCTTCAGTGAGAATCTACAATGTAAATAGTCATGAAAATAAAGAAACACACTGAACGAGAAGGTGTGTCCAAACTTTTGGCCTGTACTGTAGGTACTGTTTGTAGCCGAAGACTAAGACTAGTGAGAAAGGATGACAGCTGGACATGTGTGTGTGTGAGACGGAGCCCCACATACTATTTCAAGTACATCTGTTCACCTCTGACCTCTGCCTATAGTAAGATTGCTGAGATGGAGCCCAATGTGGCTGTTTTAGTAGTCTCGCATTGCCAGACCTTCTGAGGAGGGTCCACATTCTGGGATGGGAGAAGAACATGATCTGGTTTTATTGGTATTTCTTTAAACCAATCACAACCATCTTGGGTGGTGCTAAGTGCCGGACGGAGACACAGCACCTCTGCTAAATAGCCTCGGGAAGGAACTTATTTTGGTGGAACGTGTTTACGTTCAAAAGGTTGTTTTAGTTGTACAACAGAAAACTCTGATTGGACAGATAGTCTAGCTAGCTGTCTGGATTTACCCTGCAGAGATCTGAGGAGCAGTTAACCATAGTCCTCACAAATCCACCCGAGGTTAAATGCCAACACAAAGAGAGAGGAAGGTAACGCACTCTCTCACCCAGTATACTGAGTAAACTATCTTTAAAAGAAGATCATGAGTCTCTCTCATCAGTCGTCTGATCATGCCTCAAATTCATCACAATTTTTCCCTTGTTTCAATACTGTTAACTGTACTGTTATTCTTTCATCCATCTTCACCCACTGTTTTGCACACCCTTACCCAGTTATCCTTGTCACGCCCAATTGCATATTGGCACAGATGCACATCTTCATTGCTATCATATTCTGTTCTCGCTCTTCTGCACCTTACATCAGCCCTGATTGCTCAATTGTTTTTCTTTTCTTCCCACCTTTGTATCACACAATTTTAGTACACTCTACTGATCTACATCTCTATCTAGACCACAATTCTGCACTAACTGTATATCGACTCTTTACCACATTTCAGCATTTTAGATAGTATGTCAATTCGTATTTACATTGACTCTTTCAACATTTATACAGTCTGTCTATTCATGCATATTGTGTTATTCCTGATCTACATTAGCACCTATTTGCACTAACTGTATATTGACTCTTCACTACATCCTGCATTTTATATGGACTGTCTATTCATGTTTACCGTGTTATTATTGACCTACATCACTAACTAGACCATTATTTGCACTAACTGTATATTGACTCTTCACTACATTCAGCATTTTCGCCAAGTAAGGTCTTTGGAAAAAAACATTGCACTTCCACTGTTGGCGGCTGGGCCCATGTTTGCATCAAAGCCTGGCGCTGTTCCTGCGGGCTTGCTGTTCTCGGCGCAGAATGGATACGATGGTCGCTGTAGACTAGAGTGACGTCAGAGTCGCATGGATTTGGATCTGACTGTCCAGACTGAGGTCGCATTAATAAAATAATAGACCTGTAACGGAAAAGATGGCTCGGGACTTGGGCTGTTTACACTGTCATGAAAAAATCAGATATGGAAAAAAAAAAAAATGTATTTGGTAACTTTGGCCTGCAGTCTGAACGTAGCCTTAGTGAGTTAGTGGTGCTCACGGGATGTCGCTTTTGCCTACCAATTGTAAGGTTGGAGTTTCGATCCCTTGTCTTGCAGTGCCATGCCGAAGTGTCCCTGGGCAAGACAATGAACCCCGAATTGCTCCCGATGCTGCGCCATCGGAATGTGAATGTTTATCTGATGAGCAGGTGGCACCTTGTACAGCAGCCTCGGCCACAGTGTCTGAATGTGTGTGAATGGTGAATGGTTCCTGTACTATGTAAAAATGCTTTGAGTAGTCGTTAAGACTAGAAAAGCACTATATTAATACAGTCCATTTACACTGGTTTTTACTACTGGGGTCACTCTAAATAATATGACTGTTAGTAGTAGAAGCAGGCCTTGATGTTAAAGCTATAGTGCGTAGTTTCTGTCTCCCCAATGAGGAATTCTAAGTAATGACAACAAAAATCCACGCAGTTTCTAGTAGCCAAGGAGGACACGGAGGATTAAAAAAACAAGATGGATGATGAAGCCACAATCTTCTGAACATAGTCATACTGAGAAATCCAGAGAGAGTTGTGTGGAGCTGGTAGTCTTAATTAGCTTTGTAGCAACTCATGTGGCAACGGCTTGAATGTAACGGACGTTCATTAATATAATAAAGGTAAGCATTAAAGCTTTAACAACAATAGCAATCGGTCCTACAACAAAGTGACTCTATTTCCTTCCTTTGCACCAAGTGCGGATAAAGATGACAAATGTGGCTAGGCAGCACTCAGCTTGCTCTGCTTTCATTACAGTCCCATTTCCATGACTTATTCATGGCAGCAGAAGGAGAAGGGAGCATCAGCGCTCTGTAAGTCTGTTCCGCTGCGTTCCTCGCTACAGCTGGCTAAACGCTAGCTAAATGCCAGCACTCCCAAATGAGATACACATCTCCGGTGACACAGAGAGCTTTGAGCTCCCTCTGGTCCGCAAGCGCAGAGCAAGGACAGAGGAAGATACACGGGGAACGAGGGGGGAAGACGGAATGGTAGAGTTAAAAAAAAGAAAAATGCTTTTAAATCTTGTGGAGGAGCAGACCTGTTGGGATGAGAGGTCGCCCCTTAGATTGCAGTAAATATAGAAAGTATAATGCGCATGTCCTCAATGACATAACACTTCTTTTAGCTTACTAAATTGAAGTTATGGTTAGAGTTAGGGTTAGGGTTCATGTGTCATCACTGTGTAATGACAGTGTCATGCGTTCATGACAGTGTCGTGTCACTCTTATGTAGATACCTTCAAGTAAAGTGTTTCCATTTATTTTTGTTAAAATAGATTTTATAAAATCGGTAGGTTATGGTTTGGGAACCAGTATCAAAGTCACTGTATTGGTATCACACATTTTGGAACAGTACCGAGCCCTACACATGCACATGTGGGCCCACATTGTGTCAGTCTCACCTCCTGGTGTCATCGTCCAGTCCTCTTGTCCTGTGTGCGCGGACCCAGTGTTCCAGCTGCTGCATGGAGTTGGTCCGGGACAGGCCCTTCTCCGGCTCCTGGACCGGAGCAGGGGACTTTCCCGGACCCATGGCCAGGCTGCTGTCCACCTCTGCCGGGCTGCAGTCCCCAGTCTGCTCCGCGGGCGCCGCCGCGGACCCCGAGCCATTGACCTGCGCAGGATGCTGGACATTGAGATTGGCCTGGCCCTGGCGTGATGCAGACACCGCGGCAGCGATAGCGGCGGCCTGAGCCGGCTGCAGCTTGATGCTGCTGATTTTAGTCAGAGACCTCTCTGCACTCGGGTCTCTCTGGAAGCCATATCTATCCCCGCCACGGATCGTAGCATACTTCCCTGCGTCTCGGAGAGCAGCGTATTTATCCCCTTCCCGGAGCGTGCTGTATTTCCTCACTTCCTTCAGAGTGCCGTATTTGTCCACAACCTGTATGGTACCATATTTATTCTCCATCTCCCTCATGACGCCGTACCTCTCCGTCTCCTTTAATGACAGCTGTCTCTTCACCTGCTTCTGGGGAACGTATATCGGTCCATCTTTCTGGAGTGTGTGCCTGTCTCCTATTTTTTGTAGTGCGTATTTCTCTCCATCCTTCGCGAGCAGGTACTTCTCTCCATCTTTAGACGGAGCGTATTTCTCCTCCGTCGGCGTGACAGTGCACGTTTCGTCCTTGTTCTGGACAGCATGCTTCTCCAGATCCCTGTGGAGTGCGCACACCTCTCCATCTTTCTGCAGTGAAGACTTGTCCCCGTCTTTTCGCAGCATGTACCTCTCTCCGTCCTTCTGAAGCATGTAGCTCACGCCGTCTTTCTTCAGCGAGTACCTCTCCCCCTCTCTCTGTAAGGTGTAGTACTCCCGCTGGCAGTTGTGTTTCTCCAGGTCTTTCTGCCGTTTGTCGTCAACTCGAGACAGGGAGTGTTGTCGCACGGGCTCGCGGTTGCGTTCGTTGTTCTGGATCTCGGGTCGGGTTAGGACTCTGTGGTTCAGGAAGTTGTTCAACTCCTGAGGTGTCCGCTGATCCACTTTCAACTTGTCCAGTCTGGCAAGAAAGAAAGAGAAGAATGTAACAAAGAGTCAACTTTTCTCAGAGATGTCAAAGACAACTCAAGTGTCAGAAGTCCTGTGTTTGTCTGACAGCCCCTCTAACGCTGTCACCCTCCTGCTCTGATCTCTGCCAGAAACCTCTGACAGTGCCAGACTGGACCGGGTCAGTTCCCACTGGGTATTGGGTAACCACAGAGAAGCATTACTCTCGTATTTAACTATTGTATTTAATAGGGAGGACAGACCAATGGGTAGTTCAAAATACTGGTCTGTGTGTCTTATTTCTTTATGGAAATTATTGTTTTTGGTTTGAGCCCCAGAACTTTCTTAAATTAAATGAAGAAAAAACGGAGGTGGTTGTTTTTGGAGCAAAAGAGGAACGATTGAAAGTCAGTGCTCAGCTTCAAACGACAATGTTAAAAACAACAGACAAAGCAAGAAATCTTGGTGTAGTCATGGACTCAGACCTAAATTTTAAAAGCCACATTAACATAATTAAAAAATCAGCCTATTATCACCTTAATAATATATCAAGGGTTAAAGGGCTTATGTCTCAGCAGGATCTGGAAAAACTTGTCCATGCTTTTATCTTCAGTAGACTTGACTACTGTAACGGTGTCTTTACAGGTCTCCCTAAAAAATCAATCAGACAGCTGCAGCTGATTCAGAACGCTGCTGCTCGAGTCCTCACTAAGACCAAGAAAGTGGATCACATCACTCCAGTACTGAAGTCTCTACACTGGCTTCCAGTGCCTCAAAGAATTGATTTCAAAATACGTTTACTGGTTTATAAATCACTAAACGGTTTAGGGCCAAAATACATTTCTGATCTGCTACTACATTATGACCCACCCAGACCTCTCAGGTGGTCTGGGACAGGTCTACTTGTTGTCCCCAGAGTCAGAACTAAACAGGGGGAAGCAGCATTCAGTTTTTATGCTCCACATATCTGGAACAAACTCCCAGAAACCTGTAGGTCCGCTGCAACTCTCAGTTCTTTTAAATCTAAGCTAAAGACCTATCTTTTTGATGTTGCTTTGCTTTAAATAATCTATTTTATTAACTTTAATTTCTTATACTGCACTGTAACTTTTATTCTTATACTGCACTAACTAATGTTTTTAATTTGTTTATTATTGTTTTTTAATTGTTTTCTAACTGCTCTTTAATGTTTTATGTAAAGCACTTTGAATTGCCCTGTTGCTGAAATGTGCTATATAAATAAAGCTGCCTTGCCCTTTTTTTCTGTCACTCTGATGGATCATTGAGTTTATCCAAAAATGTAGTTGTCAAACAAGGAAGGAATCTCAAGCACCTTTATTTATTGATTTGTTTATTTGCATTTCTTTTTTTTCTTCTATCTGTTTTTTTTATTTTCTTAATAATTGGTGGTGAAAACTGATCTGTATGTATGTATGATTTTTTTTTGTGGGAAAAAAAAGATTTACTGTATGGCAATTTCCTGAGCAATGCAGTCATATTCACACCCAAGACTTTAAACCTGTGAATATATTCCCTCAGTGTGATACCGTATTCACTCTATAATATAATGTATATGGGACATTTTGTGTTGGGTGCAGAAATAGTAGTATAGTAGGCCTACTTTTTTTAAACTTTCAAACTTTTTTTGGATTATCTAAACATCTATATTTGGAGGAAAAGTTTCTTTTCTATCGATGGGCCCTTATGAAGACATAACTTGTAACTTCTGATTCATTCATTCACTGGGACTGTGATTAAGGTGAAGGCTTTGTTTGACGTGTGTTACTGAAAAAGAACAGATTACTGATCTTTCTTCAACTTCCTTAATGTTGTCTTCACTCTCAACAATCAGCAGGTGTTTATGGATGCTATGGCGCTGCGCTAAGCTAAATGCTGAAAAGGGAAAGTTGCAGATTTCCAACCCTTCTGAAGCGAGTCATCCAGTGGAGATTTACTGGCGGATAAACACACACCTCATTCAACATTCATCTGCATGTACGGCAGAACAGAAACTCTGCAGACTTTCCGTAACGTTACCAGCTAATGCTAGCGGTAGCTAGCTAGCTAGCTAGCTAGGTTAATTTTTTCTAAACAAATCTAGTTTTAGTCTTGCAAATTGTGACCATGCAAGATCCACAGTCATTGCAAAATCCTATAGTCTACTAATGCCCACCATGCACTAGAAGACTTTAAACAGACTTTAAAAAGACTAAAGTGGGTTGAAAATCTACAACTTTTCCTCTTTAGTGTTTAGCTTAGCACGACGCAATAGCAACCATCAACAACACTGGCTCTAGCCGGTTTGCTACTTCCTGTTTGGTGCCGGAGGGAGCGCACTGATTGGTTGTTGATAATGTTCATATGATTTAACTTCACTACTAGAGTGCGGATTAGGCCGCATTTTTCTTTCCGAGCCCGACCCGAGCCAGACACAGTTAAAATCTCTTTTTTTCCTCATACTAATGACACATGTACGTTTGTTTGTGTAGAAAACCTGCTTTTATTAAGCAACTGTAGGATGGCACTCAGAAATGTCAACAGACATTTCTGTTCTGTTGCTTAACCTTTTGAGGTCTAAGGGCATTTTTACATTTCTTTTTAAATTCACATTTTAAGGATATTTGCATATAACCAGATACGCATGTGTTTCATATGAAGATGTTCTGAACAAACTCAGATTTCTGTACACTGAGGCCCAAATGTGTTCCAGAGCAATCTGTAAAGAGATAAAAGCTGAAAAGTTTTTGAAATTTCTCAAATCTCTTGTGAAAACAAACCTAAACTCAGTTATTTCGGTGATTGAAATGAGTTTACAAAAGTCGTAAAGTAGCGTAATATATGAATAAAATAGTAAATAAATGTAAATTTTGTAATATTGCTTTTTTGAGTAGGAGTGTTGTCAAACATCGCTTGGACTCACCGGTGCGTCCTCACAGGGTTAATGAAACTAATTAACTAGGATATGTTAAGTTCCTCAATGAAACACAATATCACCCATGACAACAAGCTCAGCTCTGCCTTTCTGTTAGTTGAGGAGTTGTTTATGTCTTCATGAGCGGAAACTCTTAACTAGGCACTTTTGGAGGCATTTAGGGTGACCCCAGAGATATGATAAAACACTTCATGAATATTATAGCACTCTAATCTGGAGAAAATGTGACTGTGTGTGTCTAACTGTATTTCACAACCATCCCGACTGTCTGTAGGCACGTCTCTGTGACGAGTACCGACCTTCTCACTGGTTCAGAGTGGACGAGGGCAGCATCCGTCATGACTTTCATCCAGGACTCCATCTCTTTGGATGTGTCGGTGCAGAAATAATACGTCCGCATGTTGGGGTGAGTGGCCTGGCAGTGTAAAAAGAATGAGAGAGGGGAGGTGAGAGATTGATAAATAGGAGGAGGAGGTGAAACAGATCGACCGAGAGAGGAGGAGATAAACAGCAGTGTGATGGGGACCTTGAGATACCAGCAGGGAGTCTTTACATCATCCCTGCTGGCAGAAGTGTGTGTGTGTGTGTGTGTGTGTGTGTGTGTGTGCTCCCTGCCTTCCATGGGTTTCAGCTCAAGTGTGAAAACACACTAGTGTGAAAGTCTTTGAGGCTCCTGTCTGTATCTTGGCATACTGTAGGTAAAACTGCATGAATAAGAATGACCCTTAAGTGCCCGACCAGCAGCGTTCTGAGTGGTCAGTATGTGTGCGCACTGTATGAGGCTGAGCAGGGACACTAACTTGCCAGATGCACTTCTGTTAATGGCTCAGAGATCCAATAATGCTTTTGTAGATTTATTAGCAGGAGAAACAAACAAGGTTGTGCATCCAAGACATTTCATACGTGTATTACTGGCATACAGAGGTGTCCAAAGGTCATATGATGTACTCTGGTTCACATAAACCACACAGGGGAACAGATGATATCCCTTTTGCTTCGTCCGCCCGCACCGGGTGCCCTAATTACTGGAAGTGACTAAAACAAAGGTGTTCAACAATAAACGACTTTACCTGCCTCTTACATATGTGTACTGTGAGGCTCTGTACAGTCGCCCCAAGTCCCAACTCTTCAGTTTTCATTGTGTAAACTTAATAAGAAACTAAGTTCATTGCAAGTAAATTGCTACAGGATGAGTATACTGTTAACAAGTGTTAACAGGTGTTAACAAGTATGATTCACACCGATATATGCTGTGATTGGGCGCAGGGGCGACTCCAGGATTTTTTAAGTGGGGTGGAACAGGGGGGGATCAATAATCAGTAATTCAACATCCTGCATTCAACTCTATATTTAACACACATACTTTTGATTTATACCTATCTTCTCATCTCTCTCTCTCTCTCTCTCTCTCTCTCTCTCTCTCTCTCTCTCTCTCAATTTGCTTTATTGGCATGAATTTCCGAATTGCCAAAGCATCGAGGATAATACAATGTTCGTGTTTGTGTGTGTGTGTGTGTGTGTGTGCGCTAGTTAATTTATTTAGGGTCAATAAAGAAACAGCAATATATTAATATGAAATTGTTAAGTGTCAAATGTAAGAAAGAAAACAAAAAACGAAACAAAAGAACACATGAAGAACATATGAAGTATAAAGTCTCTCTCTCTCTAAAAAAAAAACGACAAACAAATAAATCTATTTCCCAAAATTGTGAACTCTTCCTTTTAACAGTGTATTAGATTACTCAAAGAGTTTAATGAGCAATGTGCTCCTATTGGCTGGCTGCATGTGTATGTATGTGTGGGATGGGACCACCACTTTAGTTTAAAGACCATCCAGTCAGAGTAAAAGAGTGGAACTTAAAGGTGCACTAGGAGTTCCTGCAGGACGTCCCTTCTGCTGACGTTCCGAGAACATTCCAAACAAAACAGAGCAAGCACCCCTCCCCCCATGTTTCCGTAACTGTCATGACTAACTGATTAACTGTCTCTAACCCACACCCCCTCCACCAACCATCTTGTCGGTGATTGGCTGGAACGTGGTTTGTTGTATTTTGGTGCACAGCCTGTGCCCCTAGTGTTTGTTTGACGTTTACGAGCCCTGTGTTGTCTCCCGAGACCGGGCTTTTTCACGGTGTGTTCAGGGGTCAGGCAGCTAGCAGATCAAGGAGAGATGACTACCATGTGAGACAAAAATGAAATTGCGCTGAAATCATGCAGGAACTCATAGTGCACCTTTAAGTAAACCATTCTTAACCTGGTTTTGGGGAAGAAGAAAAGGCACTTTGTTAGCTTCATCATCACCACCACCATTAATTTAAAAACAGACACTGTAAGCAGACACTTGTGATTTACCTTGAAAGCGTATTTCCTGCTGATGTGGTCATCCACAGACAACATGGAGATGTGAAAGCTTGGCAGCAGGATACTTCCCAGGATGCTATCCTCTTTCTCGTCTGCACCAAAGAAAGAAGAAGAGCCACATGTTAGAGCGGGACATTTGCATTCAAAGCCACATCCACCTACACTAAACTAAGTGGAGTCAGGCTCTGGCTCAGCTTCAGTGGACATACGATCAATAAAGATGGAGCAGTGTCACAGGATGCTGTAGACTGAATAAGTGGTTGCACTGCTCATAACAAATACTAACTATTCATCTTTGGGTGGTAAAGCCCAGAAGGGGAAAGGACTACAGCATTGTGTTGGAGAGAGATAGCAAAGGTGCGACTGTTATGGATAATCAAAGCACAGAAAACACAGAGATGGTTAAAGGTGAATACCGCAAATGTGTTATGTAATTAATCACAGGGAAGTTACCGAGGACAACTAACCCAGATCAGTTTTCCCCAGCATCTTCCACAGAAAACGTTTGTGCACAATGATTTTATACAGTCACAGAACAAAGAAGTCTTTTTCTGATTGGAATACAGCCAAAAACCAATCTCTCCTTATCCTATATGGAAAAGAGTCTCTTTACAATACTTTATTATCATTGGACAAAAGACTCCAAGTAACACTCCTCTGTGTCCTATAGAAAAACAGTTAATTTTGGCGCCACTTTGACAGCGAATAACTATTTGTCCATTGTTTATTTCTAAAGAAACACGACAATGTATAAAAGGCTCCATTACCTTCTACCTCACGTTATGGCTCCGTAGCAGACGCTTTTATAAAAATAGGCTAACGATTGGGTCATAACCAAGTGACTTACTGTCACACAGTAGAGGAATTACCGTATAGTACAGGAGAAGCTCACAGGCAGTTTTGACTTACATTAGCTGTTTAAGTTTAATTACTAATGTTAACTAGCATGTTAGTGATCAATAATTAGCCTGTGCCCATTATATCTCCTTACATATACCTACGCTCTCCGTCTCTGTAAGATTGGGAATGATTGAGATTTCTCTGAGCCATAGTAGCCAAAGAAAGTAGGGCTTGTCAGCCGTTACTTAAAACCACATACTGTTAACCTCTCATTTCCAAAAGTTATTGGGATTCAGCATTAAAGCGTAACTCTCGCCAAAATGCAACCTAGGGTCTTTTTGTGAATGTACCCGACTTTCATTTAAAATCATAATTATGACGGAAGCGCCACTTTTAAGGTTGACCTTATTCTCGTTTTTGGTCAAATGGCCTTTTGAATGGGAGAGCTAGGGGCACTACTATGATCACAACAAAATCACTATTTTTAAACTAAGAAGGCTCGACAAAACATGAGACTTTGCTCCAAGTATCACCGGGGGCTCTACACACGAACTCAGCATTGAGAACAATGTTTGGTACACAGAATTTACTAAAAAGAAAGGCTTTCAACAACTCACTATAGCAGTTGTTGTTTACACTATCCGCCGTCTTGCCAGTCAAAAAGAGTCAATCTCCGAATGCAACGTAACAGGGAGGAGAGTAAAGATGGAAAGCTCCTAAAGCTTAGTTCCATATAAATGCACGGATTATTGGTTGTTTTGTCGTTATTGAAAAACAATATTGACCTTGTAGTTGAAAAAGGAGCCTCATATGGAGTCCGTTCATTCGCATTCGGATATCGACTCGTTTTGACTGACAAGATGGCGGATAGTTCAGAGAGTCCTTATGTTTTGTTTTTCCCTCGGATTAGGATGGCACCAAGATCTTTGTTGCAGCTGTCGCCGTGGTCCTGCTGCACTCCCTACTACCCCCTGCTACGCTCTGCGCTGCCCTACAGTGTCCTGCTGCGTACTGCTACGTCCTGCTGCGTCCTGGTTACGCCCTGCTATGCTCTGCTGGGCCACGCTACATCCTGTAACGCCCTGCAGGTCCCTGCTATGACATGAACTACTACAACTACCATTTCTAGTCACTGTTCCATTATCTTTATTGTGACTATTATTGCCACTGTTCATCACACCCCCAACCGGCACCGTCAGACACCGCCTACTAAGAGTCTGGGTCTGTCCCAGGTTTCTTCCTAAAAAGAAGTTTTTCTTCGCCACTGTCGCACTGAATGCTTGCTCTTGGGGGAATTATTAGAACTGTTGGGGCTTTGTAAATTATAGAGTGTGGTCTAGACCTGCTCTATCTGTTAAGTGTCTTGAGATAACTCTTTATGATTTGATACTAACATAAATAAAATGTAACTGAATTGAATTGAATAACAACAACTGCTATAGTGAGTTGTTGAAAGCCTTTCTTTTTAGTAAACTCTGTGTACCAAACAGTGTTCTCAATGCTGAGTTCATGTGTAGAGCCCCTGGTGATATTTGGAGCAAAGTCTCATGTTGTGTCGAGCCTTCTTAGTGTTTTAAAAATAGTGATTTTGATGCTATCATAGTAGTGCCCCTAGCTCTCCCGTTCAAAAGGCCATTTGACCGAAAACGAGAATATGGTCAACCTTAAAAGTGGCACTTCCGTCCTAATTATGCTTTTAAACGAAAGTTTGACTCTTTCACAAAAACAAAAAGATGACTAGTTACATAATTCAGTGTTTCCCCTACCATGATGGTCCAAAATGATTTTAACAACAAAATTAACACAGTAGAATAAAGTTAAATTATGTTGAAAGGGTGCCAGGCACTGATCCTAGAATTGCCCCTGGAGTGGTACACATCGTGGAACGTCTTCCACATTTCAGAAGAGCAACAAAATATGTGAAACGCAGCCGTGAATACATTACAGTCCTCTAACTGAGTAAATGTTTATTGATGCCAGATTCTTTTTTAAAAGGCCTTGCAACAACAAACTGAGCATCGTTCCATCGCCTCTCTGTGCTCCGTTTAGCGCAATGCTGCTTTGATGGGAGCTTCCAGGCTACAAAGTGAAGGCAGCGTCTGCACCAGCTGCAGCAAAAACCTATAGAGCCTGCAGCCAGCGCTGCTGTTTGCTTTAGCCGAGGCTGCATAGTGAGCCGTGCAGCTCCTCCAGCCCCATCCCCGCTGCTGAATTATTGAGATACAGAACACATACAGAAAATTAACAAGAAAGAAAGGGAACACGTGAGCTGGCATGCTGTTGCTATACAATGCAATGTGAGTGGGTGGACTGACATTTCAAGGTTCTTCACTCAGGTTTGACAAAGCTGCAAATCTGTCACGAAATGTTTTTTTGTTCAGATGAGTCCCTAACCCATACACAAAAACTGTAACTACTAGGATAAAGGTTTGGTTAAATTATTATTATTGTGTATAACAACCAGATTATGCCTGTTGTACGTGTCCTTATTGCACCGTGGGTTAGAGAGAAACGTATTTTCAATTGCTTTGTATGTCTGGCACATATTTCAGAATTGACAATAAAGTTGACTTGACTTTTGGGCATCAATGGAGCCTCAAAAGATGCACACCACAGAATAATTTGTGCACCCAAGATATTACATTCATATCTAGTTCACGCAAGATATTTTAAGATAACAACTTGTGCCCACAAGGTAATTATATTGATGGGCAAAATATTAATTTGTCCACACAAGCTGTTTTCTAGTGCAAAAGTAGTTTAAGACTAGGGTAGGAAGTAACTCATTACATGTACTCTCATTACTGCAAGTAAGTAATGTCTGTATTCTACATCCAACATACTGTGCTTTATGCAGGCTGTAAAGCCCAATTCCTGCCAGATCTGACTGCTTTTATCATCCAGTTTGAATTTAAATTAAGAAACATTTCCTGGTTGTTTATTTCTGTTTGTAGAAGCAAAACAGACAGTTGCAGTTACAGTAGGCTGCAGGCTTATGCATAAAATGTGCAAATAATCACAGTTTACACATTTGCATTCCACTGAATGTCCATCAAACTAGCTGCATTTGGGCGACCACTTTAACCTTAAAGCCCAAAGTGACAACGAGTTTGATTTTTTGCATCGAATGGCACTTACATAACGCTTTCATACCGTAAT
This sequence comes from Perca flavescens, assembly GCF_004354835.1. Lineage (NCBI taxonomy): Eukaryota > Metazoa > Chordata > Actinopteri > Perciformes > Percidae > Perca > Perca flavescens. The sequence continues at coordinate 25,941,415 of NC_041353.1, read as the reverse complement.
GGACAAAGTGCTTTACAACACGCGCACGCGCACACGCACACACACACACACACACACACACACACAGGATTTCATTCTAATATTGGAAATTAGCCTGCAACAGTGGAAAATGATAGTTCTGATGCTTATCCTTCTGAGGTCTAAGGGCATTTTTACATTTCTTTTTAAATTCACATTTTAAGGATGTTTGCATATTACTGGATACGCATGTGTTTATGAAGATGTTCCAAACAAACTCAGCTTTCTGTACACTGAGGCCCAAATGTGTTGCAGAGCAATCTGTAAAGAGATAAAAGCTGAAAAGTTGATGTTGGCTTTTTGAAATTTCTCAAATCTCTTGTGAAAACAACTCTAAACTCAGTTGTTTTGGTGATTGAAATGAGTATACAAAAGTCTTGGGTTCACACAAGTAGCGAAATATATGAATAAAATAGTAAATAAATGTCGATAAATGAAATTTTGTAATATTGCAAAATGTGTGTTTTCAAACATTGCTTCGACTCACCGGTGTGTCTTTTGTCCTCACAGGGTTAAACGTTAATGCACTTAGTTTTTTTTTCTCGATGCTAAACCACAGTGGTCACAACTGGAGCTACGTGTGCAAAACTCTAACCACAGTCTGCACTACCAACAGTCACCTGAGCTAAAAAGTTCACATCAGCTGCCATACTCATTCACAGCAACACAACTCTTCACACACGTCTCAGAACAGGCTCAGTGCAGCCAAACACTCCTTATCTGAACAATCCTCCCTGAGATAACACACACCGTCACTCAGAACAATCCTCACTGAGATAACACACACCGTCACTCAGAACACACTGAGTGGAAAAACACTAGCATCAAACACCAAGACAGACATTACACACTTTTCATCAAGACATGAAAGGCGTTCGACTGGTCGTGGCTGTTTTTCCAAGATGGCGCCTGCCTGGATACGTGAAAAGTACTGTCTTTATAATCTATCTTTTTAATAAACTGTCTGTACACTTACAAAGTTCTCAATGCTCCGGTTTACATGTAGGGACCCTCATTATGCTACAGTGGAAGTGTGGTGCTATTTTGAGCCTTGTTAGTGGTGTAGAAATAGAGATTTCTTTTTATTTTACCCGTGCCACGAAGACTAGCGTTATAAGCTAATTAGCGGTTTGTGCTAGCTTGTTTCAACCCAGAGACACATTTGATTAGCATGAAAACATATCCCAGAGAACAGTCGACTCGGTACACATGGGTTGTTAACCCCTAGGTTTATTTTGCAATGGTTTTGTCCTTTAAGTAAACGCTCTTTAAAGTCAGAGTACTTTTTTATTTGAGTAAAGTATTTTGGTGCTCTTTCCGCCCTTATTCAGCTCACAGAGGAGGAATCCAGCTCAATCCACTTCATCAAGTTGTACTGCCGAACATTGGGATAGCCTGGAGGAGCTGCTTCATGTGATGTTACGACAGCTGTAATCATCAGCGTATCGCCTCCCTCTGGTAATAATGGGATGATTAGAGTGCACGCTGAATGAATGTATCTAGACGAGATTTGCTTATCATCCCTGCTTCAACAACTCCAAATTCTGCAAACACCTCCCAACCTGAGTGACAGACGGTACTTAGAATAAATTGATAAAGCAAGCAGGAGAGGAAAAAAAGGAAGAAGAAGAAGAAGAGGTTATTATCCAAAGCTGAGCACGACATTGTCCTTCCAGAGGACGCCTCCTCGCTCTCGTCTCTGGCTGGCTAAGCCAATAAACATCCAATTTTCCCTCGGTTTTATCATGAAAGCGGCTGCTGATTGCGCTCTGGGAGCGCCTAATTTGTCAATTTATGGGGATGGAAAAATCTCTCTCAAGGGTTTAGGAGACAGGAAGGAGGAACAGATGAGCTCTTGTGAACCTAGAGTTGTAAATAAGTGGTGCTGCAGCACGGGCGTCGCAACTGTGGGTGAAAGCAAGGACAAACACTTTTAACTGGCTAGGACACTGGACCTCTGGACTCTGCTCTTGATTAGGCGATAAAAACAGCGTTGTGATAGTTTCTTATATGTTATTTCCTTGATACACTACCTCGTCGAAGGTACACAAGCTCAGTGAAATAAACGGTTACACTTTACTTGAAGGTATCTACATGAGAATGACATGACACTGTCATGAACTTGTCATAAACAGTACAAACAAGTCATTAACGGTCATGACATAACGCTTCTTTTAGTAAGTGTCATTCAGTTTTAGCCAATGAGCCAATGAGGTTTAACCATGTATCAGCTAATTTAAATATCTCACGTTACTGTATTGTGTCAACAGTTCACTTCATTTAATATTGGATGTGGCGTTTTCTTTTGAGGAGTGCACATGTTCCACCAAAACCAGTTCCTTCCTGAGACTATTTAGCAGAGCCACCGTCGCTGCGTCTGGAGCTTATTACTGCCCAAGGTGATTGTGATTGGTTTAAAGAAATGCAGACAACAACAGAGCAGTTTTTTCTCCTATCCCAGAATGCATCTGTGGTGTAGCCAGACCTTAAGGCGGTTTTATGGTTCTGCGCAGGCTCCACGCAGAGCTCTCGCCGTAGCCTACGTAAGTGGTCTGATGTTTATATTTGTGCGCTGGTGTGTGCGTCGAGCCGGCATGTGAGTGTGGGGAGTGTGTGGTAGAGCGAGGGAGAAGTGAGAGAGTGATGGTGATTATCTTCAGAACAAGTAGTGACTCTAGAGTCCTAGTGAGAGAACCAAAGTGTATTCCCTGTTCTTTCTGACCACGGTGGGAGATCTGGAGCAGGAGAAGTTAACCCTCTCCTTGATGTCATGTTGTTGATGGAGAAGGAGAACCAGGAGATGAGTCGGGGGGGGGAATGTAACACTACCACGCCATGGCCGAGTGACGTGCGTCGCTGAGACGTGTAGTTAAATTTTTCGAGAGGTGCGCATCAGGCTACAGCGTAGGGTCCGGCGTAGACGCAGAGGGGTCTGTGGGGTTACACCGTTGATTCTACGCAGAAGCATAAAAGGGCCTTTACTCCACAGCGCTGTGGAGATAGGTCTGGCTATGTGAGACTATGGAACATACAGTTTGGTGACAAATGACAGCCGCGAACCACATAAAGTGTGATCATAAGGTGTTAAAGTCTCCAGAACTCTCCAACTGTGAGCGGAACATCCACTGGAGGGATGATCAGCATTCTTCCAAAAGATATTCCCTCATTTGGACGTTTAGATGATGGTACACTGAATTTAAACTCAGGGTTTGTGTTGATAGCGAGGGCAGTAATGGAGCAGAAAATGTACTTTTGACTAAATCAAGTCGTTTTTTTGGTTACGCCATCTAACCGCAAATGGCACTGTTAATACATGCGGTTTCAAAGTATAGGCCTCATACTGCCTTTACATTACAATGTATTTATTGCGAAGCGCATGCAGGAAGTGATGACTGCAGCAAAAAACACCAAAGTGGAATAGAAAAGTGAGGCAGATACCAATCCGACAGTTTGGATAGGTCAAAACTGCATTTATGATGTTTTCCTACTGATTAATTCAGAGTTTTCCCTTCATTGGTCACATCTGTTTGTAATAAAGAGTTTAACATGGGATGGCCTTCAAACATGAGTGGTATGATCCTTGAAATAGTGAACGTGCTTTCTTGGACTTGCTTTTGATTTGACAATTAAAGTGCCCATATTATGCTAATTTTTAGGTTCAGAATTGTATTTTGAGGTTGTACCAGTATAGGTTTACATGGTTTAATTTTCAAAAAACACCATATTTTTGTTGTACTGCACATTGCTGCAGCTCCTCTTTTCACCCTGTGTGTTCAGGTGGCTGTTTTAGCTACAGAGTGAGGCTTCGCACTTCTATCCCATCTTTGTTGGGAGGCGTACATGCGCAGTACCTAGGTAAGATCACATCAACTAGCTGTTTGTTTCTCCAACTTCAGTCAGTACAAGGCAGGATTAGCCGGGAGACTTCTTCTAAACGAGGACACACTTCCAACTTTGTGTGGAATACCTGCAGAACAGGGCCATGGAAGTAGTTCTTTTGTAGATTATGGTGAACTAGTGTGTGTTGTAGCAGTGTTTTGCCATTGAGAACGAGCTACGGTTAGCCACCTCGTTTCGGCTAGTGACGTAGAAAGCAGTGCAGATTTTGAACAGCTCACCAGGAGACTGAAGGCAGGACACATTCAGAAACCATATCTCACTCAGAACACCATGGATGGTTTTTTTCCAAGTTTGTATGTGCGTGGAAGCACCAGAGACACAAAATAACACCCCAAATCCCAGAAAAAGGGATTTTTTTCATAATATGGGCACTTTAATACCATTTAAATCTACAGTCTGCATCACACATCCAGATGTGTGTGTGTGTGTGTGTCCTTACCACGGTAGTAGAAGAGGCACAGGTCGCACAGAACGAACCACCTCTTCTTCCACAGCTTCATGCCTGTGCTGTCCTGCAGGGGTCAAAGGTCACACACCATCAGTCAGTCAGTCTAAGTGTAGTCATTACAGCAAACCACACACACACACACACACACACACACACACACACACACACACACACACACACACACACACACACACACACACACACACACACACACACACACACAGCTCTCCGTCCTGATAGCCTGGAGATCCATCTACACAGTACATCTACAGTACTTTGTGTTAATAAGGTTGATAGTGGAGAAAGCTAAGCAGCTGAAGTTGATTCCAAACACGGGAGTGGTGCTAGTAGGGGAGTTATGACTTTCAGATATTAATAACTGTAAACACAGTTTGGTAAACAGCATTTAGATTAGTTAAAGAGCTAGCTCAAAGTTCACTTCACACAGCCTCTCCTTTGATGTCCCCTCACTTCCCCTCTTCTTGATACCCTCTCTGTCTCTCCCTCTGGCTGCTTCTATTAACCAGCTTCTATCCCTTCCCTCTGAGACAAATTGCTCTGTTTTATCTCTTCATAACGCAGAGACAAATTTGCCTGCGTGCTGCTCGGGGCGAAGGCCTGTGCTTTGTTCTCTATGCGGCAATACCACATTTTTCTGTTGAGACCATTCGCTCGCTGTTTGAACTGTGTGGCGTTTGGCCACACATCCCGAGGTTAGGAGCTTTGGGTAAACACTGATGACATTTCTTGTGTGAGGGAGCACTTTGCCTGACAGGTCTGAGGGGAAGAGAAGGGGCTACGCTGGTGTGAAGTGAATCGATTCTCGCCTGGATGTGAATACAGTGAGCAGCAGCACAGGGGCAGAGGCTGAGATGGAGGGAATGGAAAGCGGAGTTGAATAGTGGTGAGCGGGCCACAGAACAATTGAAACGTTGACCCAGAGTCGATGTAAAGAAAATTGCTAAACTTGCAACGAGTGGGTGGAGAGGTAATGAGAGAACAAGCTGAGCCCCAAGCTAGGTTAGCTAACGTCCAGTCAAGGATCCTCCCAATTCCTCAGAATCTTCAGGCTGCTGCAGGATTCAATGTTTCCAACCCAACCAATATTAGAACATTAGTAGTCTATATTGACAACGTTTCATTTCCAGGATTGTTCTGGTGCCACTGGAAATTCTGCCAGATGTCCCTCATTTTCGGCCAGATGTCCGTCCCCTTCCTCTGTCTCTGTGTTGGCGTTCTAACCTCCGGTGGATTTGTGAGGACTATGGTTAACTGCTCCTCAGATCTCTGCAGGGTAAATCCAGACAGCTAGCTAGACTATCTGTCCAATTGGAGTTTTCTGTTCTGTTGAAACCGCAGCGTTCAGAATAGTTGGAAATCTGAACGTTTTAGCTCACAGGGATTGGTCTGTTATTATATATAAATATAAATATGTTTACCTCATTATTTGTATAAATGTTTAACATGAAAATCCAACATTATAACATAGATATGACAGAAAACACGGAAAAGCATAATATCTGACCTTTAAAAACAGGATCTTGCTCCTTAACAGAAAGGTCGACCTCCTTAGAAATCCTTTCCATAATGTTGTCAGACACTTAGAATATTATTCTGAGTCTGTCAGCGGCAAAAGGAGCACTTTTGTGAAGGTAAATACAAGCTGGACAATTGTCCTATTAACTTACATTGTAGCTTGTTTCTCCGCTGCAGACTGCAGAGATTTCGCTTAATTATGGACAAATGTCAGAGATTGTTGTTCCCATCAGTCACTTAGACACAAAAAAAGGTTGAAAACGGTGAATAGAGCCCCCTCAGGGTAGGTGGGATTCTTAGCCGATAGGTAGCAGGAACTATCCACAACTTTTGCTAAGGGAAAACCAAAAAAGAGCGGTTCCAGGCGAGTCAAGTTGATTTGAGCCGTATCACGCAATGGAAATGTGGCAATTGTGTTCTCATTGGCCGATCTCAGTCGACTTAGGAGTAGTTATATCAGTAAGTTGACTCATATAGTATGCAGCTGTGTCATCTCACCAAAGTATTTCACAATTTTAGCGGTCATATTTCTGTCCCTATTTTTCATGGATGTACTGTAGCTAGGTAGTTATGCATAACATCATGGACCATACCAGTGTGCACCAAAGATTTATATATTTTACATGACTGCCAACCATTCTCCACAGCCAAACCTTTGAGATTTTTTAATTTGTTTTCCCTACCTTCTGGGCAGCCACTAGCTTCCATGGATTTAGGTTCAGAATTTAAATCAACCCACACAGACACTTGCATAATGGTTTTAGGTGAACACTATGCTATTTATAATTTTTTGGCTGAGTTGCGTTACTGTGTTAAATCACTTTGTACTTGCAACACCTGTACGCTGCAGGTAGGTTTCAAATCTCTCTTTCATACTTCAGTAAAATGAATGGAAACCAGTGGCTGTCTGGTAGGTACAGCAGAAAAAAAGGATCAAAGACTACAGCTCTGAAAAAGTGTACGCAGTCATGTGAAGATTGTGTGATTTTTGGTTAAAAAAATGAAAAATATTTAAGCATGAGAACACCGCGATATGGACGGATTAAACACTTTTTGGGGGGCTAAACAATGGCCTAAATGATTTACAGAACTCCAAATTTCAGGATACTTTGCACAGTCACTGCACTGTTCCACCATGTAACTAAACCCCTAAACCTTCTGAGGTCTAAGAGCATTTTTACTTCTTTTTTTTAAATTTACATTTTAAGGATGTTTGCATCTAACCGGATACGCATGTGTTTCATATGAAGATGTTCAAAACAAACTCAGATTTCTGTACACTGAGGCCCAAATGTGTTCCAGAGAAATCTGTAAAGAGATAAAAGCTGAAAAGTTGATGTTTGCTTTTCGAAATTTCTCAAATCTCTTGTAAAAACAACTCTAAACTCAGTTGTTTTGGTGATTGAAATGAGTTTACAAAAGTCTTGGGTTCACACAAGTAGCAAAATATATGAATAAAATAGTAAATAAATGTTGATGAAGGAAATTTTGTTATATTGCTTTTTGAGTAGGAGTATTGTCAAACATTGCTTGGACTCACCAGTGGGTCTTTTGTCCTCGGGGGATTAAACCACAAACTCTCTTTATTTTTATTTCGGTTTGTGTATGGATGAAAACCCCCCCCCCCCACACACACACACACACACACACACACACACACACACACACACACACACACACACACACACACACACACACACACACACACGCATCTTATTCAGTAGTTCGATTGAAAGCGGCACAAATGACAATTTATACGTGTTCAGCTTGCAGTTTGGTAACCTGTACCTCCTGCCAGACGGCATCAGCTCAAACTCACTATTCAAAAGAATATACTGTGTGTATATATATATATATATGGCTTTCCTCCTGTACCTGTTTGTAAAGCCAGTTGCTCCTGACAACCGGGGCATTGGGGTTCCTCTTGATGGAGTTTGACCTCTTCCCGAAGTTGTGAACTTTTTTGGAAGACCTAGAGGGCTGTTGAAACACAGGAATGGGTAAGACATGTTGTATTCAGCTCTACAGAAGGAAAAAAAATAAACATTTACATTACAGATCTTTGAAATTCACATTTTTGGAATTATAGTCACCCAAAAATAATCTATACACCTTTTTGAAAAACAACAGCCCAGGTTATGCTTTTGTTTCCATCTTTCATCTCCTACGACACATGTGTCAGACTCAAGGCCCGTGGGCCAAATTGGGCCCCTTGCAAACCTTGATCCAGCCTGCCCGTCAATTCAGGTTCACAAAAAGTGTTGGCCCGTTAGTTTTTGTCGCTTTTAACAACATTTTGGGGTCTTTTTTCAATGTTTTTGGCACTTCTTCTTTAGATGTTTTGGGGATTTAAAAAATAAATAAATGTGGCGCTATTTTTGACATATTTTGTTTCTGACATTTTTGGCGCTTTTTTCAACATTCTCGGCATATATGACTTTTTTGATAAAAATCAAAGCATGTCAGTACACCATCTGGCCCTCGATGTGATTCTCTATATCCATTGTGGCCCTCAGAGACGTTGAGTTTTACACTCTGTCCTAAAGTGAGAACCCAACTGGGAGAAACAACAACCCATAATATCAGCTTCTCCCATACATCACGGCTCGCTTGCTTAAAAAATGCAGCACTGCAGCGTGAAAGTCTCTTTATGTCAGTCAATGGCAGAACGATCCGAGGCGTTCTTTGATGGAGTCTAAACTGAAGACAAATAGGATACAACTACTAACAAACCATTCATGATATGTGATGTGTGCATCCGTCAGAGTGAAGTTTCCTGACATTTCAGGTCGTGGTTTTAACAACAAACTCTCACTCCCATTGCGTCAGAAAGCAAAGCTTGATCGGGTGTCTTTGGCGTTTGTTATTGACGCTAAAAGTCTCCTTTAGCGTCATGTTTAGACGCGCTTGGTCGGGACTCTTGGCCTTACTTTTTGACACTCTGGGTCGGGACGTACGTTTAACTGACATGCGGCTGAAGATAGGGACAGTTAGGTTTAGGAAAAGATGGTGGGTGGGGTTATAAAATGTCCATTTCAGTGACACACAGGACAAGAAAGGGACATGAACCCCGGTCTCCTGGGGGAAAGTCCTGTGTTGTTTGACCATCCCCCACAACCAACGTGGATTTTGGGTCTTTCATACTACTCTCTACCGTTGTCTCTCCTAAAGGGTAACTACCATTTTTTTTCAACATGGACCCTATGTTCCTATGTTTTTGTGTCTAAGTGACTGATGGGAACAACAATCTTTGACATCGGTCCAGTATTAAGAGGGATCGCTGCAGTTGGCAGTCAGAGAAACAAGCTACAATGTAAGTTAATAGATTAGTAAATTGTATTTACCAGCTTGCATTTACCATCAGAAAAGTGCTAATTTTTGCACTGACAGGCTCAGATTAATATTCTAAGTGTCTGACAACATTATGGAAAGGATTTCTAAGGAGGTCGACCTTTCTGTTAAAGAGTAAGATCCTTTTTTAAACATAAAAACATCCGCGAAATTGCGTTCTCTAAACCCACCAGACTCCATGTAAATATTCATTTCAGCATCGTAAAACACACTTCATTCAAAGTTGACAGAAACAAAATAAAACTATGAAAAGCCGTTTTGGGTTGTCTTTCCACTTTTCCAACCATCACTATTCTAGTTTTGGTTGAAATAAACACATAGTTTACTGATTTACATGTGGAAATATGTTGGCTCTATACACGCTAAAAGTATTGTTTTTTAAATGGAGTCTGGTGGGTTTAGAGCTAGTGACTTCAGAGCTGTTTCTGGTTAAACAGAAAGGTCTTAAAGAGGTTTTTAAGGTCTCTCTCTGAAGGGATCCTTTCTATAATGTTGTCAGACACTTTGAATATTAATCTGAGTCTGTCAGCAGCAAAACAAGCTCATTTCTGATGGTAAATACAAGCTGGACAATTGCCCTATTAACTTATATTGTAGCTTGTTTCACCTCTGTCGACTGCAGCAATCTCCCTTTATAGTGGTCAAAGATTGTTGTTCCCATCAGTCACTTAGACACAAAAACATAGGAACAGGGGTTGAAAAAAATTGTAGTTACCCTTTAATACTTCGTCATCTTACAGCACCGCGGTCGAGCTGCTGCTCTGCCCGGTGTGTCCCATACAGACGCTACAGGGTGATTTTTGCATCGGTATCTGACGCTGAGAGCCACTGACCAAGCGTCAGTATTTTTTGAGTTGGCAATGAGAACGGGTTGGGTCCAATGGTAATGGGTAATGGGTTTTCCCAGACAATGTACTTCCTATGGACTTTAACCCTACATAGCATCCTGAATCCATCACATGCTTAGGTTTGAGTTTAGGCTACTAAAAGCTGAGGGTCTAAAGATGGAGGATGCCTTTGCTATCCAGATTGTAAAGCCTTTTAAGGCACATTTGTGATTTTGAGCCGTGTAAATCCAAATGACTTGACTCCACCAGGTAAAGGGATAGGGAAGGATCGTGGTTTTAGTTAAATATTAAAAAGTAAACATCCTGTCTTGTGATTACAGTCACCATGGACTTTTTAAAAATTCAATCAAGACAATGATCTCTCCCTAACCTTAACAAACACACATGTTAATCATGCTGTAGTTGTTAGTAGAAGATATTGTATTCTGGCCAGTGTAAGCAGAAGTCTAAATAGTATTAAGTAGTATAAGCATCACTTATTCATGAAAGCCAGAAATGGTTGGTTAAAAAAGCTGCTTACCAGCATTTCTAAAGCTTATTAATTAACATGCTATATCTTGTTTGTTTCTATGGAAAAACTGTCAAAATGTCAAAATGACTCTGAGCGATTGCCCTGAAACCAGCGGAGACTCCAGGAAGTTATGACCCCCTGCATACATCCCAAAATGTCTAACTATTCCTTTAAAATGTATCTGACTCTGGACGTGCCTTACAGAAAAGAGAAGGTATGGTACCCAGGATGTGCTGAATGTAATAAAATTCTGCTTCCCTGCTGAGTTTACACACTTTGATGTGCCAGAATTCACTGTCTGATTTCCCATCATTGACGCATTTCCACGCTCCAGAAAAACAGCTAGTGGGTTTGTGGGTTTACTGCACAGACACACATCTGCTGGTGGTGTGTTACCTTACCTCGCTGCCTTTCTGCAGATTTAATAAGAAGAAATTCTGTGGAGTCACATCATCTGTGTGTTTTAGGAGAACGGTACTGTGTAGTGGAGTAACGTGCGGCATTGTAGTATATCACAAAATGGTAGAATGGTAGGTTATGTTGACTTTCAAAATAACTTGTGTCTTTATTTTGTTAGAGTTCGCGACCATGCTGATGTTTATGAGTAAATGTTTGCCATGTTCACCATCCTTCTTTAGGCTACATCTACACTACTACGTCATATTTAAGCAACGTTTTGAGACAAAGTAGCAGAACTAATCTCGTCCATATTAACACAAATATCTCACCCGGCAGCCTTATGTGCCTTAGTCAGCCTCTGTCGGCTAACGATGCTTGATAAATGAGATGTTATGATTAGCCCTGATCTAGAACTGGGAATACACTGCTCACCAGAGCTATGCTCTGATTTGAAGGCCTGTATAAATGGAGACTGACCCGTGTGGATGAAGTGGAGGTGGTGGTGGTGGTGGTGGTGGTGTTGGCGGCGGTGGCCGGGCTGCCGGGGAAGGTGCTGTAGTCGGAGCCCCCCGTGTAGTTTGATGCTTCGCTCATGGTGCTCATGGGACGCTCCTTCTTGTCACTGGTGCTGCCTTGCTCTGACGAAGCCTTGGGAGCCGGCCTGCCACAGGGCGAGAGACATAGAGACACAAAGAGAGAGGGAGTCAGTCGCTCTTCAAGGTGGTCCGCGACTCCTGGGGGGGGGTCCTCAGAGTCACTGCAGGGGGGCCGCTAAATTATTGTTTAACGCTTTTAAAAAAAAATTAAATTAATAAATTAAATAGGTCTAAAAATAAACATGAATCCAACATATTGGCGAAAAACAACAACCTCAACAACATGATATGCGTACTGGCCTGTAGGGTAGCCACTATGGTAGCCATCCACAGATATAGTTAAGCTAATGGATTCACTGTGCCTTCCACATGTATGATTGACATTAAAATATATTGAATATGTAAATAGTAGCTAAGTATCGTAGGGCACAATAAAAAGGTATGTGTGAAGGCTCTACACATTGTCAGATCAGTTTATTATGCAACTCAATTTTGTACAATATATGTAGTAGGGGGTCCCTGCTTGTCTCTTTTGAAGGTTAGGGGTTCTCTGCCTAAAAAACAATGAAGACCACTGCTCTATATGATAAGAAAGTACAATAGCATGCAACACTTAACGTGACAGCTAGGAGGTGTGACCATGACTTCAGTTTGCATTTGATTGATTTATATTTGATTGGGGTCATTCAAATTGATTTTACAGACTTTTATTCTAGTGGACAGAGATTCTTCTTGGACAGAGAGATTCTTCTCTACATTATTCTGAATAACTCAGCACGGGCATCAGTCCAATGTGTGTGAGTGTGTGTGTGTGTGTGTGTGTGTGTGCGCCCTCAGTTCAGCTCAGCAGTCACATGCCAATGCCCCTCTCCTTTAACAACGTCAAGAGTAAACTTTCTTGCTTTAAGCACACAAATCTATCCTTCAGTTCAGCTCTTCCTCTTGACCAAAAAAGACTTATGGTAAGACAGACACCATGCACACTATTACACTATATTCACAAAATGATGGGGAAATATATCCCAAAAAGTGGGGTCCGCTGGTTCTAAATGAAACGGTGCAGGTTGAGGTTAAAGGCTTTAAAAACGGCATATTTAATAAAAACAAAAAAGGTTTTCAATAATAACCCCAAATGTGCAAGAGGGAACGGCATCTTAGCTTATTTGTTGCCATATTATAGTGTGTTCCAACTAACTAGTCGGAATTCACAGTGGTTTTAAGCTCTATCCAGGATAGCCATTGTTAGCAATACCAGTTGATAACGACACATTAGGCCGTTTTTTGTGCATACAAACAGCATAACAACATGTCCACTGATAAAAGTTGGACAGGGCTGTGTGTATAACTAATTTAATGACTTAATAACTAAACTGTATGTTACTACAGCTTTCACTGGCCCAGCTACCAGGTGCTCCCAGGCACCCAGTTCCGCTCCTCAGTCTTCCGGTCAAATCCTAAGTCATTGAGTCAAGGCGCAGTTGAGTGTCCAGTTATATAATAATATGTTTTCCTTTATTATGCCAAGTATGCAAGCAATGTATCCTCTGCATTTAACCCATCCTAACTAATTAGGAGCAGTGCAGCCATAGTCCGGTGCCTGTGTTATGGTTTTGGTGTTGTCTTAGTTTGTTAGTCTGTTTTCTGTGTTGTCTTTTGCTCAGTTTCCTGTTTTATTTTGAAGTCTCTGGTTTTCTGTCTTGTCCACTTTACTTCCTGTCTTGTGTTTCCCTCCTTTTTGATTGCTTTGCCCAGCCTAATGTGTTTCACCTGTTTCCCAGCCTTGTGTCACCTGTCTTGTGTTATCTCATTACCCTCTGTATTTAGTCTTTGTGTTACCCTTGTCCAGTGTCCCCCCAGTGTCAGCGCTCCCGGTTATTCCTGTTTTTGGATTCCCTTGGTTTTTTGATGCCTTGTCTTTGGAATCGGTTTTTGCCTGCTGCAGTTAACAGGACTCCCTTGGTTTGTTTGTTTCATTAATAAATCCTCCTCTTCAAACGTTCTCCTGCCTGCCTGCCTGCCTGCTCTCTGCATTTTGGGTCCGCCATTCCCTACTCCTCCCTGCTACACCTAACAGCCTGGGGACCGACTCCTGTTGTAATGCTAGTAACCTTCTTCAGGAGCAATGGCAGGAGTTCCCTAGCATGCATGTCTTTATGGTGGGAAGTAGGGCTAGGTACTGAATTAGATACTTTCCCGACCGAATTGCCTCTAAAGTATTGAGTATGGAAAAATGCCTCGTCATTCAATACCCCAATTTCAATACCTAACGACTGTCTGTGATTGGCTGTCTAACGTTACACGTTGTAGAGACAAATATAATTTAGGGACCGGTAGCAAAATTAATGTAATGGTATCGGTATCAAATAGTGTTGAAAGACACCCAGCCCTAGTGGGAAGAAACCAGAGCACCAGGAGCAAACGCACACAAACACAGGGAGAATATACTTCACACAGAAAGGATTCAACCCAGTACTCAGCAATACATACTTGCTGTGAGGATGCATTGCTAACCACTGAGTAGGGCTGTGCTCCATTGAAGAAATTCTTAGTCGACTAACACTCATTCAATTGTATCGACTAATCGATTAGTTGATTTAATCGACAGATCTGTAAATCTGAGTTTCTCTGCTAAGAGTCATGCAAAAGCACCACTTTAATTCTTGTGTTTACCAGAGATGTGCTCGTGCATTTCTTGGAAATAAGTCATTCAGCATGAAAAAAGCATAAAACATGACTAATCGACTAAAGAAATCTAAGTTGACTAAGACCAAAACGACCAATTAGTCGACTAAGACGGAGCAGCCCTATCACTGAGCCACTGTGCCACCATCTTCAAGCTTGGATCCCTGCATTATGCAGGTAGTTCTGCTGGCAATTGGAACTGCAATACAAAAGTATAAATGTCTCCTTAAATTAGTGAATTCGGTTCAAATAACTGATGTAAATGTGTGCAGGTGGATGCGTGTGTGTGCTGGTATCGTAACCAATTGTGCTACCAAGATGAGAGAGCAGAGAGCTAATCTCAAAGGCAGAAGCTGTCTCCACGACAATCCAGCCAGCCAATCAGTCGACCCCCGCCATCTCATCTTCACTCTCTTAATGACACACAATCTCTGTCAGGGCCATTAGAGAGAGGGAGGATGAGGACGAGAGGAAGGGTAGAGTGGCTTGAATGAGCAGAGAGGGAGGCGACGGAGACGAGAGACGCAGAAACAGAGATAAAGAAAGTGAGAGTTTGAGGGAGAGCCGGTCGCATGAATCACAGCTATTATTCCCTAGGTGTCACCTCTGATACATGCCTCTACGTCCAACCAATTTAAATGGCCTGCCAACGTGGCCTGAAAAATTGAACCAGCTCAAAGTTTTTGTCCCCTAGTCAAGTAGAAGGACAGAAGCTAATTAAAAGTACCACATGTTGACAGCCCTATCTCGGCTCCCGAGGTTAGCAAAATAGAAGCAAAGCAAAATGTCAATACAAGTCGTCGTCCGCGTTGGTATTATTATTGATGGCACACAACACAAGGGTTTTGTTACTTCTGCTCAGAGTGTATAGGATTTGTAAGAGTGAGGGCCTCAGATAATGCTGAGCAGTCTCTGGGATGGTGATCTGGTCTTCATAGTGCACAGGTATAATTATCAAACAGCTTAGTTTTGGCTACAGAACAACCTGGTTGAAGGATGACTTGTGCGGGTTGGCCAGGATCTGGCCAGACAAGTTTCTATTTCTATTTTATTTGTCAGTTCTATCAGCTTTTAATTGTGTACTGCTATGTTTTGCTATTCTGTGTCCAATTTTAAAGTAATGTAAAAGGGGTCGCCTGTAGTGATAATGTAAATAATGTACTGATTTTAATTGGGTGGCCAAAAACACAACTCCCAATGAATGCTAAAGTTGCTCTATGTCCACTGCATGTGTAAATAAAATGTTTGCCAACATGTTAGCCGTAGAAACTAAGATAGGTGTTAATATGTCAGATGTTCTGTTTTTGGCTTGGTTGCTCAATTTTTCTTTAATTTTTTGACCTGCTGAATGAGACGCTATTGTTGACCGTTTTGCTTCAGATATCTCAACACCTCTTGGCCAGATTTTCCTGGCCAAGAGGATTCCCTTGATTCTTTGATAACCCCTTGACTTTTTGTGAGGGAAGTGCAACCATCAGGTCAAATGTCCACATGACAAGGTATGTCAAAAACTAATGTTCCATGACTATTGCTTTATTTATTCATGCTCCCTTGATGATGAATCCCATGGATTTACTGGATTACTGTCTTCTCCTCTGGTGCCAAGATCAGACCAAAATGTCCACTCATACAGTACATGACAATAATAAAACCATGGGGGCAGTTTGCTGTGAAAATGACTCCGCATATGCATACTCCCCAGAGGATAAACCCTATGGTTTTAGTGACTACATGGCCCTTTTTTAGGTTAAACTTTGAGACAAACTTTACATTCAATCTACACTACTTAATAGCAGAATTCAATGTTGTTCATCACATGTGTGATTTTGCAGCAAGTGACAGCATGGCTTCCAGGTGAGAAGAGTGGCAGCGGGGGTGGGCAGAGTACCATTGTGAACCGCCATAATCAAAAAGTTGTGTTGAATATAAACAGGGTGCGATTTGCTGGGGGGAATGCGTGGGATTAACCTCCTTTCTGGTCTACAAATCCCTGCCTCTGCTGAATTATTTTTATCCCCGGTGCGGACAAAATGTACCCCCCCCCGCCCCTCCCCTCCCCAATGCTACTTCACCAATAGACCATATATTTTATACCTAAAATAGAAGTTGTAGAAGCTGTAACGTGAACATTTTACAGTGCCATAAAACGATAAAATCTGAGCAGCAGTTGCTGGTTGTATTTAGCTGCTACAGAGCTCCGGGACGCCGGCTACCAGCAGCAGTTGTTTAGCCGCCAACAGGTGACTGTGAGGTGGCTACAGGCACCGCCAGATGACTGTGCTTTCAGGGGCCGTGGTAGTGGAGTTTACACAGGAAAAGTGAGCGTCATGCGACAATGATAGTTAAGTTTAGGCACCAAAACGACTCGTTACGTTTAGGAAGAAGATGGTGTTTCCGAAGAATCAACGAGCATTTCCTGGTTGAAAGTATTTTGTTTTCTTGAACTTTGCTCTCCGGCTTGAAAGCGCTGTGTTTTATGTTGACACCACGTGGTGCTGTTTCATTTTGAGATTATTTTCCATTGAATATTAATGTTCATAAATAAGGGTTTTGGAATGGCTGGTGGACTGGCAGTATATCTATGGTATCAATGGTTTCTGCTTTTTTCACAAATTTCACCATGAATATAAATATACCATGTGAGTGTAGTGGCGATTCGAGTTGAGTTTTGCTTCATTAGTTTAGGCGTGGGTTAAGATAAAACAGAATCCAAGTTGAGATAACACTGCCGTGCCTGAAGGAGCGCCATTGGCATGACAACCATTTAAATGCCTTGAAATGCATCAGCAGATCTTTAATATTCCATACTGACAATAGAGGTAATCTTCTATACTTCAGCCCACTCAGCAACATTTACTCCCCTGTAGCCAAATGGAAAACCCCAACTCTGCTAATTAATGGATGACTAAACTTCATATTTCAAATAGAAACATCAATTTCTTGCCATGCCCATAGACAAAATATATTTGAGGCAGGATATCAGAGTGCCATGCATTTTAAAAAGGAGTCTCTGTAGAGCACTGGATACTCACAGCAGTTATCCATCCTTAGGTATAGAAAAAGCACTTAAAGCAAGTTAACCTGTCACATTCAATACTTAGCTCTAAATAGGGTGTAAATTGCTCATATTAGTTAAGGGAGCTGCAGCCTATTGAAGTTAAAGTTAATCACCCCTTTTAGAGTAGCTTACACACATGTGGCACGATTCTAAAGCTGACAAATGGTTCCCTAGAAGCTACATCAGGTCTATTGTTCTAATGACAACACTCCTCTTTCTCGAACAGGTGGTTTTCATTAACCATACGTACATATAGCTACGAAAAGTTAAGCACGGAGCATTCGTAAGCATTCCATGTTTTTTGTTATTGCTGTATGCACCACAATGACTGCTGCTTTATGAAAACTGTGGAACGCGGAGGAGGTCGGGGTGGATGGGTGGGTAATAAAACACAGCGCGTTCCAAGCTGGGGAGTGGAGATCGCTTCCCGGGGAAAACAAAGGACTTTCACCCAGGAAACGCATGTTCCTCTGAAGTGTTTAAATCCTTACCTCGATCTTTTTCCTAAACTTAACTAGTCTTTTTGGTGCCTAAACTTAACTATCGTCGCCGCATAACGCTCACTTTTTGTTGCCTATACTTGACTGTAATGTCCGCCAAAACGACCGGCAGCTCGCAGTGCTCTGTACCGGGTTCCATAGGCGCCGATTTATGTTTTCCTCCGTGGGTGCTCATGGGCGCACGCCCTTTAACAAAAAGTAGTCAAAACATGTTTGCATTGCAGAACCTTAGGAAATGGACACACACGCCTATTAACTTGATAAAGCCGACAGGACAACGTCACAAATACAGATAGTAGGATTGGAGATGAAAAGTTTAACTGATGTGTAACCGCGATCAGCAGGAGACTGACAGCGACATAACCAATCACACTATGACAGACGCTCCACTTAGCACCAACTGCTATAAATGTTTAATTTTAAATGAATGTAGCCTACTGGCAGTCTGGCACACGTGGGTGCTCAGTATTTTCGGCGCCTATGCCGGGTTCAAAGTCAACTAAACCAAAAACTGCTGCTGATACGACAGAGCTCTGTAGCCGGCATCACGGAGCTCAGTGTCGGCCAAGGATAGCTAGCAACTGCCGCTCGGCTAGCAACTGCCACCTAGCGTCACAGAGCCTTGTAGCCGGCCAATGTAGCCGGCGTCACGTGACCAGCCGGCAGCTACTTTTGTAGGATATCATACATTTTGGTGAGAAAACATTCTCTTACTACGTACTGTATATCATATGGACCCGTTAATGAGAACACGCTGACAGAGAATGTACTTCCAACAGTGACAGTAGGGTAAACTTCTCATCCATGAAGAGGGCCTTCTGAAGAGCCAACAAGAAACCTGCATGATGTAGCAAAGAGGAACAGCCTTAAAGTGATGGTTCGGAGTAATTTCACCCTAGGGTCCTTTGCACCATGACCTCGAGCCAAACACCCCCCCAGAAGCTTTTTTCACCTGGGTCGAACATTGGGAGAGTTAGCGTAGGGTAGCGTTATCAGCTGAATAGCTTATTAGCGCAGGAGCTAATGGACCCACGTTTGTATCTCGTAAATGATCCCACTAATAATGCTGATAACGATGGATTGGAAAGTTTGTAAGTACACCAGAAGTTTATGAACACTTGCCTGCTCTCTTCTGCGCTCTGTTGCTTCTGCTGCTGCTACCTGCAGTTAGACGAGTGCTTAGGGCCGTCTACAAATTACTACACCGAAAAGAGATACAACAAAAATATTGATTAATTTAATGATTAAATAAGGTAATGTCTCCAAACTTATCTCAGTTATTACTTGTCTCCTGCTAGTTATACTACAGCACTTACTTTTAAAAAAAAAAAGTTAAATTAAAAAATATTTTTGTTGCATCTCTTTTTGGTGTAGTAATTTGTAGACAGCCCTAAGCACTCGTCTTACTAGCGGCAGCAGCAACAACAACAGAGAGCAGAAGCCAGCAGGCAAGTGTTCATAAACTTCTGGTGTACTTACAAACTTTCCAATCCATCGTTTTATGAGTACATAACCTATATGTACTACTGTAGACGTTTGGTATCATTTCGGGCATTATTAGTGGGGTCATTTACCAGATACAAATGTGGGTCCATTAGCCCCTGCGCTAAGCTATTCAGCTGATAACGCTACGCTACGCTAACTCTCCCAATGTTAGACCCAGGTGAAAAAAGCTTCTCGGGGGATGTTTGGCTCGATGTCATGGTGCAAAGGTCCCTAGGGTGAAATTACTCCGAACCATCACTTTAAATGACCAACGAGTCCAGAAGTCTCAGCGAAATCCAAATATGATGTGCTACACCCAGCTGGTAGCTACTGCAGGGTATTATGGAGTATTCTAAGTTGTTTGTGGTATCTGTCCATGCCGTTTTGTGTGGGCACACAAACA
The DNA here is from genome assembly GCF_004354835.1 of Perca flavescens. Classification (NCBI taxonomy): domain Eukaryota; kingdom Metazoa; phylum Chordata; class Actinopteri; order Perciformes; family Percidae; genus Perca; species Perca flavescens. The sequence continues at coordinate 25,921,680 of NC_041353.1, read as the reverse complement.
CCAGTCAGTCTATTCACGGCACCAAGGCAACCTTACGGACTCAACCAGAGGAGTTAGAGTATATTCATTATGAAATATTATTCAGCTGGGCTGGCGACATTTCCATATACCAGTCTCAATGGTGTGTGTGTAGTGTCTGTAAGCCTTTAGACAACAGAGGGCCATTGTTGCCAGAGCCAGATGTTCTTAAATTTCTCCCATTTTGTGGCTCTGTCAGTGACACTGAATTGCCGGCCAATTGACTGTGAGTGAGAGTGGAGGCCTTCACTCGCCTCTCCTCACACACAGACACACACAGACACACACAGACACACACACACACACACACACACACACACACACACACTGATCACACAGCCAATCTGTTTTTCTCTCTTTCGGTCGTCCCAATCCTCCCCACTGTCTCATCTCGACTGCCTTTTCATCTTTCAGTTGCGCGGTTTTCTTATTAAAATTTCCTCCATAAACCCTTTCCTGCGGCTGCTCTGTTAGTGCGCCCTTTAGTGACTTGCTGATGAAACCGGTTAGCGTGAGCGCTGGCCGTGCAGGCTGTTCTTCAGCCATCTGAGCAGGATCAGAGAGTTTTTTTTTTACCTAGATCCATTTGTTTGCAGTATGGCTTCCAACTGCATGTTGAGCACCAGTGTTACTGATGACTCTGCTCTATTTAAAACAGCCATTTTTTGTTCTCTGCAGTGGAGGCCGGCCCTAAGAGGGTGTAGGGCGCTGTGCCGCCCCTCCTGCTCTACATCAAAATGAATTCATTTTATTTAACAATTAGTTTAATTCCACGCTGAAAATTGCGTGAGTAGCTTACAATTGCATTTTCTGCAATTTATACGACTGCATTGCAAATAGATATTTTCATTTGTGGAGGTTGCTGGAAGCAGAACTGCTGAGTCGAGCCAGCGAGGCAAAGTAAGCTTGGTTTCGCCAATTTACAGGGATCGGACGGGATTTAGGGTGCTCAGGCTGAGCGTCCGACACTTCCACATACACCCTCATTAACAGGCCTGCTCAGTCTATGGGATGAATAGATAGGACTCTCCGCTCCAACTCTCGCCCGTGATGGGTGACTGACAGACTACACGACAACGTGAACTGAAACAAAAGTTGAGGCAACCACAACACGGATCCCACACTGTCCGTTGCCGTCACATCTATCTCAAACTAAATCAGTTTGAGAGAAGATCACTATCGGATGAACTTGTTAACTTGTCAATCAACTTGTACCAGATCAGCGTGACGTTACAAAATGGACTGATCAGTCTCCCAGAGTTGGTCCAAAAAGTGCCTCATAACACAGCAAAGCGACAAGACGTAATACGTCTCCATAACAACAGACGGCGCTAATCTGTATTGTCGCCCAAAAATGTAAACCGGCAGCTGATTGGACAAACGCGTCACGTGGGTCTGGTTTCTCTGGAAATTCAAAGCCAGACTGTCATGGCGGCTCGTTCAGAATACGATCTAATATTTTACGAAGACAGTTCACCGAAACGTGTTTCTGAAAACATTTTAAGAGAGAAATTAGGCCGTGCAGTCGCTGAATCTGTCTTCATTTCAGATCAACAAAGGTCAGTTTAAAAGATTTTCGTCAGATTTTGAGAGACTCTAGTCACGCTCATCCCGCTCTCCGTTTCCGGGTTAGCACTCCACCAATCAGATTGGCCATTGAGTCCGACTGCCCGCCTTCCGATTCAACAAGTCAAATCGGCCAAAATGAAGGCCGATGGCCCCTCCGACAGATAACGGCACGGAACACACCGAACAGACTCGAGTCACCGACCTCACCAGACTGTCCAACGGCCGATTATCGGGTTGGTGTGTCACGACCTTAAGCTGTCACAGTGATCGAAGGCAGAAATGCCAACAAAAATCTTTAAAAAAATAAATAAATCCAGCTCCCACATTGAAAATTCAATGAAATTGGCCATGTTTGAGAAATTCAATATTGCAAGTAAACATCTAAAAAAAAAAAAAAAATGTTTGGTTATGTTCGGCTCGGTGACAAAAATGTGTCAATCATTACCATAACAAAATCTTAATGCGGGAAATGAAAATATAAAGCTCTGTCTCTAATGTAAGCATCTTTTAAAGACACCGTCTTGAGAAATGCATTTGATAAAAGAAAATGAAGAGCAGACAGATCTTTAAATCTAAATGACACAGATACTTAGGTGAATGATAGCTCAAGCTATGAGAATGACTTTAGGTATATTTCTCAGTAATGGAATTCTCTTGCTTTTATGTTTCTAGATTGGATCAGCGAGTCACAGTTCACTATGAGACAGTTCAAGGCTTTAACTGGGAGAAAATACTAGGCTTCGACTTTAATACCCTGTCACTCAGCAATGTGTAGTCACAGTGTCAGCCTGACACATGGTTTCATTTCATCAAGACAGAGATAATACAAGCCACTGCAGACGAAAAAAAAGGAACTTGTTTCATTTGGATGGCAGTAGAAATATACGAGTTCCTACTAAATTAACACACAGGGTGATTATTTAGAAAGGAAACTTGAACTTTCCCCGCTGTATGCTGGAGACACAAGCCATGGCACACACATTAATCACCCGGAATATCATTTGTGCATTAGTGTTGCATAGCGGCTCATCAAGCAATTCACACAGAGTCTGAAATAAAGTTAGTGTTAGTAACAGCAAGAGGCAGGAACATGGAAATAATTCTCAAGCCTTGGATTGAAGATGAATGGAGCTGAAGACAAAGCTGGGAGAAGTGGGTTATTCTTTGCTTTTGTTGGCAGCACAGTGAGGATTCACCAGTTTTAATTTAATAAAGTTAACGGAACAGCTTGATTGTTTGAGAAAACCAATATCATCTCTGTGTTTCCAGTACAGAGATAGATGAAAATCTTCCAATAACTCTTTCACCTGTTATGTATGATCAAAGTCAAATCCACTGGTGGAACAGCACACTGACTACACTCTGAGAACATTCTGGAGTCACTGAGTGGGTTCTGGGTCTCATCATTATAAGCAGCTGCTGCAGCGTCTCTATAATATCATACCGTATACCATAAAAACAATGGGCCTCATGCTGCAACTGTTTCTTAAATGTCTCTTATATTTTCTCGTAATTTTGTTTTATGAGAAAAAATAATAGAAGTCAACTCTAGACACACCAAATGGCCCATTGTCGAGAAGCTACAACTGAATAAACTTTATGTTACTATGTGATACAATAAAAAAATGTTAGAGGAAGCGGTAACACTTAGTTTGAAGGGGTGTGCATAAGACTGACATAACACTGTCATTACCTGACATGACACACGTCATGAACATGAAGGAGTCATTATGAATGTTTATGACTGCTGTCATTAAGTGTCATTCGGTAAATTATGACATTTTAATACTAAGTAAGCATTGTTTGAGACGTTTGTGTTATGACAACTTCACTTTAATCAAGACAACATAACCTGTCACAAATATGTCATTGCAGGCCTAATAATCAAACTTTTAAAAAACATTTAACTTTATGTGATAACATCAGATTAAACTGTCATTAAGAGGTTGGTTTCCACTTTTAACTGTCATGAGACCATTATAATTGTCCAAAAAGTGCCTCGAAACACACCGAAGCGTCGCTGACTTGAGTTTACGCTCTGCGCGTGCGCGAGACGTCTCCATAACAGCAGGCGGCGCTAATTTGTATTGTCAGACGGACGATTATCGGCTTGGTGAGGCCCTGACACACCAACCCCATTATCGGCTTTAAGACCAGTTTGATGACAGTGAATACGGTACCAAGGTGATTTACGGAGTTTTGGACAGATAACATTAGCTTTAGGCTAGTTCTTGCCAAAGCAACTGCTAACTGTAGTTAGCTGCCGTTAGCTGCGGTTAGCTAGTTAGCTCGGTTAGCTGTACAGCTGAGTCCAGTGTGCAAGGAGCCAAACCCTGAAAGAAAACCAACTCGGAAACTGAGTGTATTCCCTCATGTAAAACTGGCCTCCTTGCACTGGGAGCTCGCAGGAAAAGCGCATTTTGAACAAACTTGGACAAGCCACACAGAGATGAAACTTATTAGCTATAGCGAAGCAAAGCGTTAAATAATAATAATAATAATAAAATGTTTCGATCACAAAGTCTTAGTGCTAAGCTTTTCCGTTAGGCACCTCCAGCATCCCTATGCAGTCGCTTTACAACCTTATGAGGTTTACGTACATGGAGTAAGGATTTCTGGCAGAATGTACAGTAACACTTTACTGAAAGGTATCTACATAAGAGTGACATGACACTGTCATGACACAGTCACGACACATGAACTCTAACCCTAACCAGAAACTGAATGACACTTACTAAAAGAAGCGTTATGTCATAAACGTTAATAAAATATAAAATATGACTTGTTTATAATGTTTATGACACGTTCATGACAGTGTCATGTCACTCTCATGTAGATAACTTCAAGTAAAGTGTAACCGAAGGGGTACGGGGAAGGTAAACAGTCTGAAGAGGTAAAACTCTTGTCTTATACAGAACAACTTTACTGTGAGACCAATGCGTTGTTGCTTGTGTCTTTCATCAGTGATATCCGTGGAATATTTAACAATACAGTAAGGGTGTTTTTACAGTGTTATTTCTTAACATGTTGATACTGATCCCCTAATCTGACTGGTCACGACCACATGTGGAACTGTTCTTTGAACTTACCCACTGCTAACATTCTGCATGCAACAACTTTTAGCAAACTGGTGTTCAAAGCATTAAGGCGGACAGGGAAGCTGAAGCCAAAGCAGCTCTTCCAGAGATGTGAGGGATCATTACCTGCTCAGAGCCTCTACTGGCTTGTCAGGGTGGACAAGCATTCCACAATTCATGCTAGAAACAGAACAAGGGAGGGAGAGAGAATGACAAAATACAACTGTGACTTTGAAGTTTGAATTACATTCAGTCATGCTACATGAAATAAATGATGACAGAAATCATAACACAAAGAATAGAAAAGGGAAAACAACACAATACGTGAATGAAGGTAGTTGTCCAACACATTCTCACTCCCATTGTGATAGAAAGTGACGCGTGATGATGCCTTTGGTGTTTGTTATTTACGCAAAAAAGTCTCCTTTAGCGTAATATTTAGATGCAATTGGTAGGGACTTGTTTTTTTTTTTTTTGTAAGATTATTTTGTTGCCATTTTTGCCTTTAATCTCCAGGACCGCATAAAATGGGAGAGAGAGAGGGGGAAGACATGCAGAAAACTTTTCGAACACTGGGCCTCTACATATGGTCGCGAGCTCTACCAACTGAGCTACCCAGGCACCCGTTGGTGCAGGACTCTTGGCGTCACTTTTTGGTGCTCTGGGTCAGGACGTATGTTTAACTGACACGCGGCACAAGAGCGGGACAGTTAGGTTTAGGAAAAGATGGTAGGTGGGTAGCTGTTTGTCCACTAAAATATATTTTTGTTGTGCAAATGAAACACTGCATGAGTCCACGTGGTTAAACCCCAAAATCATTGTTCTTCTAAACACCAATCTATCAGCGCTTCAGTCCAGACAATCGGATTATTAATTTAAAGCCAAACTATTTTCCCATCAGACACCGCTTTGATCGTTCAGAGCCTCCCATCTCTTTTCATCTTTGTCGCGCTTTCTTTCCGATTTTCAGTTGTCTGTCTGATATAATTTTCTGTTATTTCCCTTTTTTTAATATTTCTGTTTGTTGTTTGACATTGAAGATGTCTGAGTGGAATCTGTGAGGATGAAGTGATGAGACAGACGGAGGTGTCTGGTGTGGTGCGCCAGAAAGGTCAGCAATGAACCTTGGAGTTGGCTTTGATCATCAGGGAGATGAACAGAACAAGATATTAGTGAGTTGAATATATATCACATAACAGGAAACCAGAGAGTCATTAATAAAAGCTGAATAAGAGCGTACCGTACATTCTAATGGGATGAGAGGAGGAAAACTTCTCCCGGGGGGACAAAAAGCAAACTTTCTGGATGTGCGTTTGAGGAATCTCTTAATTTAAACTTCTCCATAGTAAGTGACATTTGAATAGCTGAAGAGCTGTGGAGCACGGACTCCCATTAATAGCCTCAGGCAGTGCAAAAGGGGAAATCAAATGTGTTATAGGAAGACGTGAAGACTTATTAGTTTATTAAGATTATTAAGATAGGAAAGAAGGAAAATGTATTGCTAATACTTATTTAGACTTTAGACTAACAAAAAAGATCCTTGGATATCTATCACAAATGTTCCATTAGGCTCTAAGCTTGTGATTGGACGGGCCAGTGTATGTGTTTGATTGACAGCTGAGTCAGCATGGGCAGGCAGAGACAATGCAAACCATCTAATGCTGATAAAGGGGATGGTATACTCCAACGTAAGTGTATGTATGTATGTCCTGAGAGCATCTAAAACCCCCTCATCACTTTTCTGATATTTTGCCTTTGAGTGTGCCCGTTTGGAATACCACTTTTGCCTTCAGGTGGGGTTGGACAGCATGTTGTATAAATCAGTCCTCTTCGAGCTTATACCTGCCTGAAGTGTAGCGTACAAGCACAGGACAAGCAATGTTTTATAAGTAGTGTTGTTGACGACTGAGAACCACACCATTTACCATCTGTTTAAAGGAGACCTGTCATACTTTTCTGTAATTTCTATAATGTTACGATGTAGGATGTTAATGGTGAAAGTGGCAAAAGTTTCAAATAATGAAGTACATGTATTTAAAAAAAAAAAAATCCCTGTGAGCCAAAACCTCAGATTCCCCACTGTCCTAAATGCTAAAAACTGTTTTTTTTCTCCCCAAACTCCGTATGATGTCATACCGAGCCAGGTTTCCATATATGGTCATCTGCTCCAAACAGACACGCTACTGCTGTATCTATTTGTATAAAAGCTGTAATATTGGCTGTCAGTGTTGTTAATTTATCCCAAATTTTGGGTAACATTCCTGCTGTAACACGTCCGGTTGTGTAGTATTTGTTTTAGGAGCCTTTAGTGGTGATTTTTTACTGTAAAAAAATTCCTGCTATATACTCCGCTGTAGTCTGTAGTCTGGCTGCAATGGCAGGGCTCCAGACTGCGACCAAATGGTCGCATTTTGCGACAACAATTTGAGAGTGTGCGACTGAATTTTACATCAAGTTGCACATGTGCGACCAGTAAATTTGCCCCCTTTTTTTACACGTTAAACGTTGAAATTTTGGTACCTGAGAGCGCGTAAGCGCAAGCTTATCTGTCCTCTCTGAAAATTGACAGAGAGCAGAGCTCTGACACAAACACATACACTCACACACACGCAGAGCTGCAGACGACGCAAACTACGTCGGCTCTGCAGTTTTGTTACAGTCACAGTGAGTCACGGAAATGCAGATAAAGTGGTTTCAAGTGTGGTTACAGTTTTTCATAACTTCACGCAGACAGCGTTTGCAGTGATAGGATATTAATGGTGAGCCGAAAGTGGTCGTGGTGCTGTTGACGTTACACTTCCTCAAAGACAAACAGCCAGACACAACAGTGGTTTCTATGCCCTGGTGACTGACAGGCTGAGGTTCTAAGGCAAGGCACCTTTCAGCAACAAGGCAACTCAAAGTGCTTTACATGAAACATTAAAGAGCAATGATCATCATCACGGTCATGATGAAAATAAAACAGGCTAAAATATAATATATAAATACAATAATAAACAAATATATATATTTTTTTTTACTGTCATGACCGCGATGCGGCTGTCAGTTTACCTTATATGTTGCATCTTCAAAAGTGACACTGAATTTGAAACAGCACATTGTAATTTCTGAATCTATTATCAAAATATTTATTAGTAATACAGTGGGAATTAGTTGAAATGTGAATATTTGGTTAGCATGTTGGAGCATGTTGGAGGGGGGCTTAAAGAGACAGTGCTCCAACAGGGCGTCTCAGACAGAGGGTGAATACAGGTGCAGCAGCCATGGGCAGTATGAGGAACATTAAGTGTTTTTGGAACATGTAAACAAGTTCTAGTAGAAACATAAAATACATTTCATGTTGTTTGGTGTGTTGTAGTCTATATCCACAACGTTCCACTTCCGGGATTGCTACGGTGCCGCCGAAAATTCTGCCAGATGTCCCGTGTTTGGGCCGGACGTCCGTTACCTTGGGCTTGGACAGGTTCCTTCCTGAGGCTATTTAGCAGAGGCACCGTTGCTCTGTCCTCCGCCCGAGACAATTGTGATTGGTTTTAAAGAAATGTCAATAAACCAGAGCACGTTTTTCTCCCATGGACTAGACAGACCTTCCTCCGCAGCGCTGTGGAGGAAGGTTTGGTAATGCTAGACTAGGTGTGTTCTGATTGCATAATTGCATTAAGGATCTGATAACATGCATTTCATTTATTTCTGTTGTTTTGGAATTTGGATAATATTAATAACATGTTTGTACCACCATGAAAATCAGCAGCACAAAGCCCAACAGTAGGTTTTTAATAGGCGACTCAAATAAAAAGCACAGTCCACAACAACATCACCATCTTTGCTTCAGTTTCAACATCATTTCAGTGACCTCTTAGTGCAGGACAGAGTACAAATGTGTGGAAACTGATGGAGCTTTAAGACAAGGTTCTACCCACAGGTGTCTCACTGACTGGGCCAGTATAGTACTGTTGCTCAGTGGCTTCTGATCAAAAGGGCCTCAGCTTTGGCTGGCCCAAGAATACTGCATTTGGGAATTTAAAGTAAAACTGAACGTATTGAGGTAAATGCTTTTGACTGAAAAAAAAAGAGAGGAGATCGGGGATTTCAATAAAACCACTTGAGAGAAAAATAGTCTCTGTATTTCAAACGCACTCCAGAGAGACCAGAGAGAGAAGAAGACATGAAGACATACCTGCTTGTAAAAGTGTGAGCATTCCCTGTGCAGTCACTTTCACTGAAATCAAGCAAAGCTGTTTTTAGCAGTTACTCAAGGATGGGTTGAATCTGAGGAGCTCTCTTAGATCCTGAGCCTGCAGGGAAAGCTTAGGGCCTGTGCTCATTCATTTTCATTTTAAAGTTTGAGAGGAAGGGAGAAGACGTGAAGAGGCTTGAGGGCTCATGTGGCACTAAGACGTCTTTATATTCATATTCTATATTCTTATATACTATATCAAAAAGAGATACAGTTCTAAGGACACATATGACAACTGTCCTGTTTTTGAAAAATGCCACTTTTTCCTTAAGTATAGCACCAGACTGTGTCATGTACAGTACACTGTTAGAAAAGTCAACGTCAACGGAAATTATGACTAAATATCGTCGTGACGAGACGCAACGTGAATGCTGGTCATGTGACGATTACTATAATTAAATGTATAATGCAAGATTGTTGACGAATAAAAACAAGACTAAATGTGGCTTACAAAATAAAAACTATGCTAAAATGTCTCTTCATTTTCGTTGACCAAAACGAGACGAGACAAAATGTTATAATGTTATTTCGTCTCGTTATTATTATTTTGCAGTATTTCTGTTCCCTGTGTCTTCAGGGGATGCATGGGCTGCATGAGGTCACACTCGGGTCGCACTGTGCAGACTCAGGCGATGTTCCTTCCTCAGGCCCTGTCGCGGCACAAGGTTGTCTGGAAAAGAAGTTGTAAGCCAGGCTCCAGACTAGACTTCCTGGGTATTATTTCATGGTCCCATTGCTATCTTAAACAACACAGGCAGCTGAGTTGTTTCAACGCAGGCCTGATTTGGGTGAATTAATCCCCACATTGGCTCAAAGAGACACAACTATTACATTAGATCTCAAATAGTGAGCTGCTACTGCTAATTAAAAAAAAACATGTGGGTGCCTAGTTAGCTCACCTGGTAGAGCGGGCGCCCATATATAGAGGTTTACTCCTCGACGCAGCAGCCGCTGGTTCGACTCCAACCTGCGACCATTCCCTGTCATTCCCCCTCTCTCTACACATTTCAAGTCTAAGCTGTCCTATACAAATAAAGGCCTAAAATACCCAAAAGTATCTTTAAAAAACATAGAAGTGGTCAGTTAGCAGTTTGTTCTTGACGTATGTTTAAATTTGATGTCCAGTGTTACTTCTATTTGGGTGGATAATCCTGATTATGAGGTTTTGGAGGAATTATAATGTTGCTATGGATTCAGGTAGTTAGCTGTGGGCTACAAGTTGACAACACACAGTTTTGTCAAATTGGCACCATTAAAACTATGCTGAATGATCTATTAGCAGCTCCTTTTTGCACTCAAGAATGTACCGACAACTACAACTGGATCACTGTGATGCGTTATTATGGATCCCACGCAACTTCTAGGCAAGTCCCGCCCTACGAAGCAGCCTGATTGGTTGGGGTTAGGCATTGACCTCGAGTGGTTAAAGTTAGGATAGCTGACTGGTCAGGGGATAGGACCTGAATAAATCGGGTTCCGTTACCTTGAGTAAGCATGGACGCCTGGCCAATAGTAGCGTGTGAATGCTACTGAAGGGCGTGGGTTCCATAATAACGCCACTGTGGTACTCAAGAAAAAATGCAATCCTTCTCAGACAAGTTCTGAAGATCTTTTGAACGTTTATTCCCCAATGGACATTGGAGATAAGGATATCCTCAGAAAGTGTGTGTGTGTTCTAATTTGACTGAGTTAGGACTCTGAGAAGAAGTAGCTGTAATACCTTAACTGCCTCTATGATCTGTGTCACAGCCACCTCTGCGACAAGCAGGCCAATCTTTCTTTGCCTAACAACTCTCCCTCTGAGTCCCCCTTCAGGTTTTACAGCTTGGCTCAACATTTAGGTTTTATTGTTTCATTGTGTGGCTGTCTGTCTTAACTTCAATCTGTATTTTATATGTATTTCATGCCTGTGTGAGTTATGTACTTTAGGTCTTTTATTTATTCTTCTGCACAGCACTTTTGTCAACTTTGGTTGTTTTAAAGTGCTCTATAAATACAGTTTGATTGATTGATTGACTGTAGACCTCTGGTCCAGAATGAGATATGTACAGTAGACACCTACAATACATGAGGTTTACTACAGCAGCCATCTGAACACTTTGTTTTCTTTAACCGTCTGTGTGCATTCCTCTAGCCCCCGCCTCGTGACTAACTATACATTTACATATACATTTCACTATTCATCACAGTTTACAAGTAGCCCTACATCTGGTATGGCTCTCATATTCTTTCTTAACTTTTTGTGTTAGGGGCTGGAATGAACCCAATGCCAAGCTCCGTGTGCCTGCAGGTGAAATAACATTCATCATGTCTGCGAGTTACTAAGACGGAAATTTTAAGCAAAGATATTTCGCTTTCAGCCGTCATCTTCGCGCCAGCTTGGTTCACAAGGTGAAACCCTCATTAACTGCATCGCTGCAGCTCCAGCAACTTTCTCAACCTCCCTTCTGCTCAACAAGTTCAAAAATACAAACCACACACACACACACACACACACACACACACACACACACACACACACACACACACACACACACACACACACACACACACACACACCTCAGCACCTTTAACAGGAACCGTGTGACAGAGGAGATAATTGGGATGGGAGATGAATGGGGTGAGTGTGAAAGCAATGGAGAGTGAGTGTGTGAGAAAGAGAAAGAGAAGTGCAGCCACAGTGTGCAGCTCTACTGAACCTGTAAGCAGTAAAACAGTGTCTGTGTGCGTGTGTGTGTGTGTGCGTGTGCGTGGTTTTGGGGTTGGTATCTTAGCTGCACAGTTCAGAGACGAGAACGGATTGAAATACTACCCTGCCGACTCTTTGGGAGGAGGTGCGTGTAATTGCTGCAATTTGTTTGTCTTTCTTAGAAGCTCCGTTCCTAAATTTCATTTCAGCCCCGTCATCCGGACTTTTTGCTGTTTTCTCGTTTGTCTCCGGGAGAGTTGAAAGTAGTTTCTTGGTAAGAATTGTTGTGTGTCGCCTGCAGAATGGATCCCATTTCAGAGTTGATGGGTAGGGAGCATCCAGCAGTCAGTCATTGTGACAGCAGAGAGCGAGGGATGGAAAACATTCAAAGAGATTTTCGGTTTCAGTTTGTCTGTAGCGTGGCTGCCATTAACAAACCCTAAAGAGCTGCAGAGAAACAGACAGAAGGAGCAAAGAGACAGAAATAAAGATGGATTTAACTTGTGTTGTCCCTGGGTCAAATTTGACCCATTTTTATATCAGAATTATGGGTTTCTTTGAACCAAATTGCCCCAAAATAACATGAATGCATGGATGTACATTGTTTGGAAGCCATGTAACATTCTTGGCAGCTAAAATTAATGATTACTTTCATTGAATTGTGGGTGTTTTTTTTCTTCAATTTTATAGCATTTGAAATAAACTGTGATCCACTCAACATCCTCTGATCTTAACTATCAGTCAAAATAATCCACAATTTCTGTTTTTTTAAACAAAAAAATGTGTATTATGTCATTTCAATTATGTTTATTGACCATGTATTTAAATAAGCGTTGAAAAAAAGTGACAAAAACGTTTCAAAAAGTGTCAAAAAAACGTTGGAAAAAGAGCCAAAAAAAAGTTTTGACCCAGAAGGACAACAAGTTCACGGTCTACGGGATGACAACACGAGGGTTAACAGACCTGTTGTTCTGTCAGAGGTGACAGAACAAAATAGAAGATAGATTGAGATGGATGGCCGGACAAAGAGATGAAAAGATAACCCAGTGGTGGCATTCCCAGACTGGCTGACCCTCAGTGAGTCACACACAAAAAGTGGTCCAATGGACAGCGGACTGCAGCACTGCTACATCCTACACAGCCAGTAACTTCACAACCATGTCAAAGAGTGCAGCAGCTGAATCCAGAACAGGAGCCAGGAGGGAAATATGGCAGGCTTTCTCTTGGAGACAAGACAGCACGACACACAGTAAAGGAGAATTCCTTCCTCTGGTGATTGGGGCATTTGTATTGATTATGAAAACATTGTACTCACCGACGGGGCGAGACACATTAGCAGTCAGACGGTAGGACAGGTTGTAAACAGACCTGTCTCCAGAGGAAAGGTAATGGATGGATAACTGATTCACCTACAGGCGCTTTTCATCCTCTTCTATTATTTTTTTTATCATTTCATTTATCACTAAAAACATATTCTCGTTTTATTTCAAAAATATTGTTGGGCAGAACTAAGGCATAGATGATGAAACAGTCCATGATGATTTTGTGAGGGGCATATGCACCCGGTACATCATGTTCCTTTTTTTTTTGATTTGATTTTAATAAACCATCTAGATATGAGAGCGGCTCCGTCCAGAGTGGGATGAATGCCGTCTCTCCTAATCAGACCAGGCTTTCCCCAGAACGCCCCCCCCCAGTTATCTATGTAGCCCACATCATTTATATGAATATGTTGCTGTAGTTACACAGCATGGAACAAACCCAGAGCTTTGTGGCATTGACAATGGATTATTATTATCATCGGGTGCGATGCCACATGGGTGGCAGTGAAGGTCAGGGGCCTCGACGGACCAGACCCGGGCAGCAGACGCTGGCTCTGGGGACGTGGAACGTCACCTCTCTGTGGGGGAAGGAGCCGGAACTGGTGCGGGAGGTGGAGCGCTACCGGTTAGATCTGGTGGGGCTTACCTCTACGCACAGTCTTGGTTCTGGAACCATACTCCTGGATAGGGGTTGGACTCTTTTCTTCTCCGGAGTTGCCCAGGGTGTGAGGCGCCGGGCGGGTGTGGGGATACTCACAAGCCCCGGCTGAGCGCCCGCTGTGTTGGAGTTTACCCCGGTGGACGAGAGGGTCGCCTCCCACGCCTGCGGGTTGTGGGGAAAACTCTGACTGTTGTTTGTGCATATGCACCAAACAGGAGTTCGGAGTATTCGGCCTTCTTGGAGACCTTGACTGGAGTCCTGCATGGGGCTCCAGTGGGGGACTCCATTGTTCTGCTGGGGGACTTCAACGCACACGTGGGCAATGATGGAGACACCTGGAGAGGCGTGATTGGGAGGAACGGCCTCCCTGATCTAAACCAGAGTGGTTGTTTGTTGTTGGACTTCTGTGCTAGTCATGGATTGTCTATAACGAACACCATGTTCGAACATAGGGATGCTCATAAGTGTACCTGGTACCAGAGCACCCTAGGCCGAAGGTCAATGATCGATTTCATAATCGTTTCATCTGATCTGAGGCCGTATGTTTTGGACACTCGGGTGAAGAGAGGGGCAGAGCTGTCAACCGATCACCATCTGGTGGTGAGTTGGGTCAGAGGGTGGGGAAGACTCTGGACAGACCTGGTAAGCCCAAACGTGTAGTGCGGGTAAATTGGGAACGTCTGGAGGAGGCCCTGTCCAACAGACTTTCAACTCACACCTCCGGGCGGAGCTTTTCGTGCATCCCTGTGGAGGCTGGGGGCATTGAACCTGAGTGGACAATGTTCAAAGTTTCCATTGCTGAAGCTGCAGCGAGGAGCTGTGGTCTTAGGGTCTTAGGTGCCTCAAGGGGCGGTAACCCACGAACACCGTGGTGGACAACGGTGGTCAGGGAAGCCGTCCGACTGAAGAAGGAGTCTTTCCGGGATATGTTATCCCGGAGGACTCGGAGGCAGTTGCAGGGTACCGAAGGGCCCGAAGGGCTGCAGCCTCTGCCGTGAAAGAGGCAAAGCAGCGGGTGTGGGAGAAGTTTGGAGAAGACATGGAGAAGGACTTTCGGTCGGCACCAAAGTGCTTCTGGAAAACTGTTCGCCACCTCAGGAGGGGAAGGGGGAACCATCCAAGCTGTGTACAGTAAGGATGGGACACTGTTGACCTCAACTGAGGAGGTAATAGGCGGTGGAAGGAGCACTTTGCAGAACTCCTGAATCCGACTAATACGCCCTCTATGTTAGAGGCAGAGCTGGAGGATAATGGGGGATTGTCGTCGATTTCCCAGGCGGAAGTCACTGATGTAGTCAAACAACTACACAGTGGCAAAGCCCCGGGGGATTGATGAGATCCGTCCAGAAATGCTCAAGGCTCTGGGTGTGGAGGGGCTGTCCTGGTTGACACGCCTTTTCAACATTGCGTGGAAGTCTGGGACGGTGCCAAAGGAGTGGCAGACTGGGGTGGTGGTTCCCCTTTTTAAAAGGGGGACCAGAGGGTGTGTGCCAATTATAGGGGTATCACACTTCTCAGCCTCCCTGGTAAAGTCTACTCCAAGGTGCTGGAAAGGAGGGTTCGGCCAATAGTCGAACCTCGGGTTGAGGAGGAACAATGCGGATTCCGTCCTGGTCGTGGAACAACGGACCAGCTCTTCACTCTCGCAAGGATCCTGGAGGGAGCCTGGGAGTATGCCCAACCGGGTCTACATGTGTTTTGTGGATTTGGAGAAGGCGTATGACCGGGTCCCCGGGAGATACTGTGGAGGTGCTGCGGGAGTATGGGGTGAGGGGGTCTCTTCTCAGGGCCATCCAATCTCTGTACAACCAAAGCGAGAGCTGTGTCCGGGTTCTCGGTAGTAAGTCGGACTCTTTTCAGGTGAGGGTTGGCCTCCGCCAGGGCTGCGCTTTGTCACCAATCCTGTTTGTAGTATTTATGGACAGGATATCGAGGCGTAGTCGGGGTGGGGAGGGGTTGCAGTTTGGTGGGCTGGGGATCTCATCGCTGCTCTTTGCAGATGATGTGGTCCTGATGGCATCATCGGCCTGCGACCTTCAGCACTCACTGGATCGGTTCGCAACCGAGTGTGAAGCGGTTGGGATGAGGATCAGCACCTCTAAATCTGAGGCCATGGTTCTCAGCAGGAAACCGATGGAATGCCTTCTCCAGGTAGGGAATGAGTCCTTACCCCAAGTGAAGGAGTTCAAGTATCTTGGGGTTGTGTTCGCGAGTGAGGGACAATGGAGCGGGAGATTGGTCGGAGAATCGGGCGCAGCGGGTGCGGTATTGCATTCAATCTATCGCACCGTTGTGACGAAAAGAGAGCTTAGCCAGAAGGCAAAGCTCTCGATCTACCGGTCAGTTTTCGTTCCTACCCTCACCTATGGTCATGAAGGCTGGGTCATGACCGAAAGAACGAGATCCAGGGTACAAGCGGCTGAAATGGGTTTCCTCAGGAGGGTGGCTGGCGTCTCCCTTAGAGATAGGGTGAGAAGCTCACTCATCCGTGAGGAGCTCGGGAGTAGAGCCGCTGCTCCTTTGCGTCGAAAGGAGCCAGTTGAGGTGGTTCGGGCATCTGGTAAGGATGCCCCTGGGCGCCTCCCTGGGAGGTGTTCCAGGCACGTCCAGCTGGGAGGAGGCCTCGGGGAAGACCCAGGACTAGGTGGAGGGATTATATCTCCAACCTGGCCTGGGAACGCCTCGGGATCCCCCAGTCGGAGCTGGTTAATGTTGCTCGGGAAAGGGAAGTTTGGGGTCCCCTGCTGGAGCTGCTCCCCCCGCGACCCGACACCGGATAAGCGGACGAAGATGGATGGATGGATGGATAATCGTAAAAACTACATTCAAATATATTGTTATAATATATAATAATAATAATAATAATAATTGGCCTGCGGGAAGTATGGACATCCCTGCTCTAGCTTCCAGTGTTTTCTCTATGTTGACTTTGTAGTGGCGGCCCGCCACTCCAAAATTTCTGCCGCCACGGTATCAGAAATAGGGCAGACGCGCAATGTAGTCGCGGTTGCCTTTTTAATGATCCTGCCTGTTGAAAAGCCTGTCCTGGGTTGTAACGTTGTTCGGACAGACCTGCCCCCACTGCTGAAAAAAAATCCTAAAAGGAAACAGTGAGCTTCAATCAATCAATCAGTCAGACAGACGGACAGTTAGGCCGAATAAGAAGAGAATGGGCGGCAGAGCAAGACACAGAGCTTTAGTATGGATCAGGCACACTGTCACAATTATCCTCAGTGTGTTGCACATATAACACAACTACAATCCTCGGCTTTCTATGCAACCACCGCCTCCGGGAAGCTCAGACAACAATGCCCTGAGAGACAGGATGCGCTCAGAGGCGGGATTTCAACATCGGATTCTACCATGATTATTATGTGCCATGAAAACCTGACAGAGGATTTGAGGGGGTGGGGCCCACACTGATTTCTCAGTGTGGGGGCATCCATGCTGCTGGAGAGCTGCATACAGATGCTCTGTTTATGTCCTCACAGCTGCATGGACACTCAACACACTCCTCTGATTATCCCATTGAAAAAGGATAGTAAGGGAACAGTCGGAGCTTTAACATGGCCGACAGATGCTGCAGTTATTCCTCAACACCACCACCACTGTTAAAGCCAATCTGACACTGTGATGCAAAAAAATAAGCTGTACTGTTTGGACACTGAATCATTTTGTAACTGCTGATTATAGATGGTAATCATACATGTCTAACGTAATTGCGAGGAGGCAATAATTACCTATGCAGTTTAAAAGCCAGTATTCAGTCTCACATAATAGCTGAGGGCCATGATGGCCAAGAGAGCAAATGTAAAATTATAGCTAATGTGGTAAAATTAGCATAATGTACATTTCCACAGCACAGAGTTTCTCTTTTTAACACAAATACTGTATTATTATAAAAGTCATTATTTCGAGTCGCTTTGCCTTTTTGCACCCTGAAGCCTATTTTACATTCTGGCATGTGTGTCTCGTGGGACGTCCTGGATTACTGAGATAAAGAAGGAAAGCCAAGACCTGAACTTATAAGGAAGAACTTGTTTTCTGAACAGATTTATGGACGTTTTGTCTTCCGTTGGAGAACTTGCCACCACTGTAAAGAGTGAGTCGGCAGTGTGTGTGTGTGTGTGTGTGTGTGTGTGTGTGTGTGTGATGTCTTTGTGTTCTGATTTGACTGAATTAGGACGAGTTATGAGAAGAAATGGGACGACACTTTGGGACACTGTGTCAATCAGGTACACTAAAACCCCACACACATCTGTGACTGCAAACATTCAGATGGTGCTCCTATTTGTTCAGAGTGGATTATCTGGTTCAGGGCTCGACAGGAACGGTTGCCTTTCTCAACCAGATTGAGTCAATTGGCAACCGTCTCGTGGTCTCTGGTTGCCCCCTTTGGCAACCACCTGTTCAATGTTTGTGTTTTTATTAGAGATGTTCCGATACCGATACCAGTATCGGTATCGGCTCCGATACTGCCTAAAACGCTGGTATTGGTATCGGGAAGTACGGGAGTTTATGCACCGATCCGATACCACGTAATAAAGCCCTAAAGAAAATCTACGTTATAGTAGATTATTTATGTTCTTCTTCCGTTAAAACTGACTGTCAAACTGGACAATAAAAGAAAGTTCTGTGGCGTTCATTGTTTGTGTTTGTTCATGTTTCACAAAGATAGAAATAATATCACATCCATACAGGGGTAGTGGAATACAGTTGTTAAAACATAATAAAATATATGACACACTGGTATCGGATCGGTACTCGGTATCGGGCGATACACAAGTTCAGGTATCGGAATCGGTATCGGGAAGCAAAAAATGGTATCGGCCATCTCTAGTTTTTATATTTATATATATACACAAACAAATCAAAAGGTACAAAACTGGAAAATTTATTTAAGTCAATATTTGATTTGCTTGTCCCCGTAAAACTCTTCTTTTGGCAACCAAAAGCTGATGCCTGGCTGCCAAGCCGGCAACCACTTTCAGAAGTTAGTGTTGAGCCCCGTGTTCATATCCAAATAATGTATTGCTATTCAGCTAGCAGGTTCTTTGTATTCAATAAAGGGAACGTTTACTTTGGGATCCCTGGACGTTTGGACGCCGCTACTCTCGGGTCCTCTCTGGTCCAATAAATGGTGTATGAACCGACCCGCAACCGAGACACTCTGGACTCGAGAGCCGGCTCTGGTCTGAGTGGAACTTTTGGGGCCTGATATATCCTAGTCCCTTGAGATCGACACTCGTACAGTCCATTCACACGCAGTGACACAGCTGCACAGAACATGCATCAGTGGTTTGATGAGTGAAATCACCCGTAAGTGGTTCCAGTGACCTTTCAAATCAGTGCAGAAATCAGCAGTGCACAATGCTGTGTGGGTGTGTGTGTGTGTGTGTGTGTGTGTGTGTCAGAGTGCAGAGAGACTTACTGTTCGTTCACGACAAAGATGCAGTTGTCTTGGGAGGGGACGCCTGAAACCGGGTGCTTACAGGTCACCTTTCGCTCATTGTGACTGCAGGGAGAGATAGAGTGAGACGCAGGGAGGGGAAAGAGACAAGAGAGACATTCAATCACTGCAACACCCCGACACGTCAAACATCTCACACAATACACACAAAATGAAATATGAGACTTAACATTCAGCTGCATCATTAACAAATACAAATAAAGGCACATCTGTAGAGGCCGCAGCGCCGCACATGAGGATCACACATCGAACACACTCGTTCACACACCTAGAGCAGTGGCTGATGCTAAACTTTAGCATAATGTCCTGATGGATTGGGAAGAAAGAAGTTATTGCAGAATTAAAGGTCCAGTCCCTTCGAAAAGAAAAGAGCTTCCAAAACGCTGTATCCAGTCCAGTCAACAGCAGACCGCACAGTGGGAGAGTGACTACAGCAGATCAGTCTCTCTCTCTCTCTCTCTCTCTCTCTCTCTCTAAACTCAATTCAATTCAATTCAAAGGGGCTTTATTGGCATGAGTTTCAATAACAATGTTGCCAAAGCATCAACATGAAATTTCTCTCTCTCAATTTTTTTTTATTTCAATTGAAAGAGCTTAATTGGCATGTCAAGACATTCGTTATATTGCCAAAGCAGATAACATATAAATAAAAGGCAATTAACAATAACTGGCACAACATAAAGTGATAGAATAGAGGAACGCTGAGTACAATGGTACAACTAAATCATTACACAACAATTATTCTCTCTCTCTTTGTGTCTCTCTCTCTCTCTCGTACTTTCTGTATCCCCCCTTTCTTCCTCTTTCTCCCCTCGTTGTGTTCTCTCTTGCCTTCATTCATTCATCTTATACACCATTTAAGTGCAATTTTAATGATTTGATTTCTCATTACATTTTTTAACCAGTTTATTAATTGATTGGAATGAAAGACTGTCACAGTCTATAATTAAAGTGATGGCACACTCCAGACTCCATGCCCTATATCTCTTTTTCTTGAATCACTCTTTTCTTCTCTTATTCTGTCTCAGTACTTCGATCGCTGTTTGTTCATCACTCATTCACACTCTCTCTTTCTCTCTCCTGTCTCACTTCCTTTTATTGTCTCTTCCCCACTGTCTCAATCGGTCCCTCACAAATCTTTCACCCTTTGTTTTTGATTCTCACTCTCTTCCTTGATCCGTTACTTTCTCCATGTGCTCATGTTTTGCTTCATTGCTCCTCTCTCATTTAGGTAACCTCCCACGCACGCACGGCCTGTAACAGTTATTACATAATTGTCTAATTGTCCATTTTTTTAATTAATCGTGGTTTCTTTGTTTAACCGCAATGAACTGCTAACCTAGCTAGGATCTTAAGGGGTATGGTAATTGTTGATTTTGTTTAGATATGCCAAATGGTAATTATATAAGTGATTTTTGGTCAGACTGTTGAGCTAAAGCTATGCTGGGGGAGGGGAGGGGGGCAATGACAAGATGCGTGGTTTACTTCATAGGCTGTGTATTTGTGTAATTACATTATGTTGTTATATATGACCAAAAGATGTATCCTGGAATTCATTCAAAACTTTAATTTGCTTAAAAAAGCAAAAAATGAATCAATATTTTTCAATTTGACTGAAAGAGACCTCACACACGCGCGCGCGCACGCACGCACGCGCACACACACACACACACACACACACACACACACACACACACACACACACACACACACACACACACACACACACACACACACACACACACACACACACACACACACACACACACACACACACACACACACACACACACACACACGGTTGGACTGAGATAGAAAAAGAAAACGCTCTAAAAATGATGTGGACACTGTCTAACACGTTCCTGCAGCAGCCTTTTCAGATCAACCAATAGGGAGCCGTCCTATTGGCCAGTCACAGCACAGTAGCCCATTCTGTTCAGTAGAAAAAGGAATGGCTGCAAATCTATGAATCAAATTTTTTTTTGGAGCGTCACAGACACCTTCAAATGATTGTTTGTATTATCGGAGGAAGAGCTGCATCAGTCATCATTTCAATAGGCTTTCATTCACACGGTGAGTCAGCAGGACGTCAGCAGATCAGGCAGAATGGGACCGTGATGCTGATGCGTCATTGGCACAAAAACGCAAAAACCTTTTTCGGAGAATGCAGCGGTGAAATGTAACGAGTACATTTACTCCAGTACTGTACTTCATTCCAAACGTTGAGGTACTTGTACATGACTTGAGTCTTTTCTCTTCATGCCACTTTCTACTTCTACTCCGCTACATTTCAGAGAGAAATAGTGGACTTTTTACTCCACTACATTCATCTGTTACAGCTTTAGTTACTAGTTACTTTAGTTACTCTGCTACATTCATCTGTTACAGCTTTAGTTACTAGTTACTTTAGTTACTCCGCTACATTCATCTGTTACAGCTTTAGTTACTAGTTACTTTAGTTACTCCACTACATTCATCTGTTACAGCTTTATTTACTAGTTACTTTAGTTACTCCACTACATTCATCTGTTCCAGCTTTAGTTACTAGTTACTTTAGTTACTCCGCTACATTCATCTGTTACAGCTTTAGTTACTAGTTACTTTAGTTACTCCACTACATTCATCTGTTCCAGCTTTAGTTACTAGTTACTTTAGTTACTCCACTACATTCATCTGTTCCAGCTTTAGTTACTAGTTACTTTAGTTACTCCGCTACATTCATCTGTTACAGCTTTAGTTACTAGTTACTTTAGTTACTCCGCTACATTCATTTGTTCCAGCTTTAGTTACTAGTTACTTTAGTTACTCCACTACATTCATCTGTTCCAGCTTTAGTTACTAGTTACTTTAGTTACTCCGCTACATTCATCTGTTACAGCTTTAGTTACTAGTTACTTTAGTTACTCCGCTACATTCATCTGTTACAGCTTTAGTTACTAGTTACTTTAGTTACTCCACTACATTCATCTGTTACAGCTTTATTTACTAGTTACTTTAGTTACTCCACTACATTCATCTGTTACAGCTTTAGTTACTAGTTACTTTACACATTAAGATTTCTGCACACTAAACACATGTTTGAAGTTAACTAGCCAACAATATAACGGCTACAAGTCCAGCTGAGATGATGAGACCATTAAACACACAGCTGGGTGGATCCTTTACTCTTTCTACAATGGGAGGACAATTATTTACTTTTAATACTTTAACTACATGTTCCTGATGATACTTGATGAGACTTTTACTAAAGAAACATTTTCACTTTTGCAGATCTCACAGCTGAATGCTGATTTACTCACGATCCTGTACAGTAGCTCCTTTATTCTGCATCAGAGCAGGAATCTGAACTACAGTACAGTACTGCAGTGTGATGTTATGCACGTTCAACATCCCACACATTGCCATTGTTCTTGTAAACTGGGGCTGTTTACAGTTCAGAACGTTACTAATACGATCAGTTCTGCACACGCGTTTCCTTCGCTCTGCCGATCTGAACACACACTTTATCACCCCTTCTTTCACCTTGAGTTGAACCGCAAGCCAGACGTTGAGAGCTTCAATCCGTCACGTCGGTGGAAAACACCGAACCAGCTGTTTGCGGTGGTGCAGCGCTGACAGTGATATTTTGTGTCAGTGATGATTTGCGGGTGCTCAGTCTGACTCAGGCTGTCCAGAGGAAACATTCCCTCTGAGACTGGTTAAAGTGGCTGGGTGGGTGACTCAGAATCAGGGGCCTGATTGGTCTAATTATAGTCTGGGTCAACGCAAGGACATTTTCAGGATGAAGCACGCGCAGGATGTCCGCTCTCTGTGTGTTGCCGTTCTCAAAATCTCTTCGCTTCAAGAAACATCAACAAACTTGAAAATGTCAAGTTTTTAAGAAGAGTTGGACGGTGCAACAGGGCAGGCCTGCTTGGTTCTTTAGGTGAATGATTGTAAAGATTTACAAAGAATATGTTTATATCAGCTAATTTAAATAGCTAACCTTCCTGTATTGTGTCAACAGTTAACTTCATTTAAAGGTGCCCGGCCATACAAAACCGTTTTTACTTGTATTTTTTGAAATATCTTCGGTCCATATGTCTTTGTGTTACGTTGTGAATGTGAAAATGAACTGCTACCTCCTCTGTCAGCTCTAGCCACTGAACAGAAATAGGCAGAGAAATCAGACCAATCACAAAAGCTGGTCAGTCTGACATCATGTTGCCTGAGCTCTTTACTATTCATGACCTTGCCGAGTTGGGCTGGGTAAAGGATTCTGACAGCCAGGCTCTCATTGGCTAGCTGTTAGCCAATCAGATTCAAACATTTTAGCTTGTTGATGAGAACTGGCAGAAATTGAGCTGAGTCTCCCTGCAGGCTTTCTATACCATGGTAGAATGGCTTGAAACAAGGTAACCAAGGTTACAGAGTCCATGGTTAGAACTTCAGACATTACCACAAAGTTATGAAATATGTGTGGCAGGGCACCTTTAATATTGTATGTGACGTTTTCTTTTGCGGGCTGCAAATGTTCCACCAAAACAAGTTCCTTCCTCAGACTATTTAGCAGAGCCACCGCCGCTGCGTCTGGAGCTTAGACCGTTGTGATTGGTTTAAAGAAATGCAAACAACCCACAGGCGTTTTTTTTCTTGTTCTCCTATCCCAGAATGCATCTGCGGTGCAGCCAGACCTTACTTCACGGCGCTGTGGAGATAGCCCGGTTGAACGAATAGTGAATAAAACACTAGTTTGATGCATTTTGCCATGACACACACCAAACGTTTATATCATAAATAGATTGTAGACGTTTACACAGATTTTTTTAGCATCACCTCTGACACCTGAGTGAGAATCGTTGGATAAACTCAGTGGGCTCTCTGGGGGGTCCAGCATTTGTTGGCAGCAGATGGAGGCTGAGCAGCTGCACTGTTTTTACCCTACATCTGGAGATGCCAGATGTGCAGGAGCCGGATGGAGTCAGGGAGGAAAGGGGGGCCCCTCCTGGGTCTAATCTAGCCAGCCATGCAACACCAGGACTGGGACTGCTCTGCTACTTTGGTCCCCTGCATCTGGAGGAGAGCCAGAGGGCTGAAAAGGGCCAAGAACTGAGGCATAGGTTCCGGACACGTCCCCCTCAAAATATTTAGAACAAGGGATTATCAGGATTATTTCACACCATTACTCATTGACTTTTGGAAAGATGTTATTGAAGTTAAAAAACAGTGAAACTGTTGAACAAATCAACAGTGAAAACACTTTAAACCGTGACATTTCCTTTCATTCTTTTCCCATTTTAACTTTAACAAACAAAAATAAGAACATAAGACAAAATAAGAGTTTACTTGATAAACGTAATGTGCAAAATAATCTTTCTTGTTAAAATACCCTGTTACAAGTAAAAGTCCTGCATTAAAAATTTTACTTGCAAAAGTATTTAAATATCATCAGGGAAAATACTTAAAGTATTCAATGCAGAAAAATCCTTCCATTTTAAAACCAGTTGTGTGTTTAATGGTCTCATCATGTCCGCTGGACTTGTTGACCGTTATATTGTTGGCTAGTTTTCTTTAGAATCATATTTTATAAACTACATGTGTTCTGTGTGCAGTAATCTTAATGTGTAAAGTAACTAGTAACTCAAGCTGTCAGATTAGAGTAGAAGAGTAGAAGTAGAAAGTGGAACGAAACGAAAAGACTTCAAATTTGTAAAGTACAGATCCGATTAAATCTACTTAGTTACATTCCACCAGTCTTTTTTTTTAAATAGAAAAAGAAAAGACGAGTACCGTCGAAGGAGCTGAGACATATCTGCCTCTGATAATGAGACGCACAGCGAAGGAGCAGCACATCATAGAAATATGACACGTTGTGAATAAAGCATCAGCGCGCCTTCAACAGGCTCTCAGCTCCAACTTAAAGCCGCCTTTCAAACCAGGGGCTTCATTACACACAGTCACATCTCCGCCTGCAAGGCTTGACATAGCTCTGATGAGACAAAAGATGCCTGAGTCACCTCATGAAAGACACAGCTTCTTATTCTCATTACACAAGATGGATATTTACACATAAACAGCTACAGGCAGCACTGACAGAAAATACAAACTCTCTCACTGCAGAACCTATTTTGAATAGGACAGTCCCACGCACTAATCAAGTGCAACATCATGCTTGAATGGGATCGGGCATCGAGAACCGGTTCCAATTTAGAATCGTTTCAAAAATCACAATTCCAAAATTGTTTTATTTTTTTTATTGGAATCGTTGGGAAAAATTTGGTTTGGAATCCGATCATCAGTTTAACGTGCAAGTTTTCCCTAGCAGCCACTTTATTTGTTCGATGGTGTTTTAAGCCCCCCAACGTCTTTTTCCAGGCAGCGCTGTGACCGTTGACTTCAAGGCACCTAATCCTAACCTTAACCCTAATCCTAACCCTAACCCTAATCCTAATCCTAATCCTAATCCTAATCCTAACCATAACCATAACCATTGCCTAATCCTAAATGCCTTCCAGCCTGGAAGGTGACGTTGAGGCCTTAAAACACCGATAAACGCTTTATTTCCAGGCTTGTTGTGTTGCAGCCATGGAGCACAGTAAGCGGCACTCTAGAGTGGCTTTTTTTTTAACGTTGAAACAGCCCGGTAAAAACTGTAAATCACCACTGACTCTAAATAAAATGTTCTTCTTATCTGTAAAATTGTGTGATGTGACCTGTTTCAACCATAGAAATAAAATGGTTAGAAAGGACATTTCCATTCACATTAATGTAGCAGAATGGTCAGAGCAGCAGACATTTTTATGTGTACTATTGCCATGGTAAGGTATAATCTTCCGATAATAAGATGACTTCCGGCAAGTCTCGGAGCTGAGGTTTTGCAGTAACGGACAAACAAGCAGCGGAGCAGTAACGTTACGAGGCAGAGAGCCAGCCGCTAAATGAATCAAATTAACTTCATGCTTCATCCACATAAAGCATGTTGTTATTGCCCCGAGTTACAGCTTTATTGGGCTTTTGTCAATGATGTGGCGAGGGGTTAACGTTAAGGTGGAGTTAGCAAGCTAACGTTAGCCAACTAACACCGGCTGGCTGGCTTGCTGGTTCCGCCATACTTTCATGCTGCATTGGTTACAGAGAATGAGTTGAACAGCAGGCTGGGTCTAAGGCTAGCGTTCTGCTGACCCAGCACTGCCGCTGGGTCTAAGGCTAGCGTTCTGCTGACCCACTGCTGCTGGGTCTAACGTTAGTGGTCTGACCCACTGCTGCTGG
Organism: Perca flavescens; assembly: GCF_004354835.1. Lineage (NCBI taxonomy): Eukaryota > Metazoa > Chordata > Actinopteri > Perciformes > Percidae > Perca > Perca flavescens. The sequence continues at coordinate 25,895,389 of NC_041353.1, read as the reverse complement.
GTCTAACGTTAGTGGTCTGACCCACTGCTGCTGGGTCTAACGTTAGCGTTCTGCTGACCCACTGCTGCTGGGTCTAACGTTAGTGGTCTGCTGACCCACTGCTGCTGGGTCTAATGTTAGTGGTCTGACCCACTGCTGCTGGGTCTAACGTTAGCGTTCTGCTGACCCACTGCTGCTGGGTCTAACGTTAGTGGTCTGCTGACCCACTGCTGCTGGGTCTAATGTTAGTGGTCTGCTGACCCACTGCTGCTGGGTCTAATGTTAGTGGTCTGCTGACCCACTGCTGCTGGGTTTAACGTTGGCGTTCTGCTGACCCACTGCTGCTGGGTCTAACGTTAGTGGTCTGACCCACTGTTGCTGGGTCTAACACTAGTGGTCTGCTGACCCACTATTGCTGGGTCTAACGTTAGTGGTCTGCTGACCCACTGCTGCTGGGTCTAATGTTAGTGGTCTGACCCACTGCTGCTGGGTCTAATGTTAGTGGTCTGCTGACCCACTGCTGCTGGGTCTAACGTTAGTGGTCTGCTGACCCACTGCCACTGGGTCTAACGTTAGTGGTCTGCTGACCCACTGCCACTGGGTCTAACGTTAGTGGTCTGCTGACCCACTGCTGCTGGGTCTAACGTTAGTGGTCGGCTGACCCACTGCTGCTGGGTCTAACGTTAGTGGTCTGACCCACTGCTGCTGGGTCTAACGTTAGTGGTCTGCTGACCCACTGCTGCTGGGTCTAACGTTAACGGCCCGCTGACCCACTGCTGCTGGGTCTAACGTTAGTGGTCTGACCCACTGATGCTGGGTCTAACGTTAGTGGTCTGCTGACCCACTGCTGCTGGGTCTAACGTTAGTGGTCTGACCCACTGCTGCTGGGTCTAACGTTAGCGTTATGCTGACCCACTGCTGCTGGGTCTAACGTAAGGGATCCCCTCACCCACTGTTGCTGGGTCTAACGTAAGTGGTCAGCTGACCCACTGCTGCTGGGTCTAACGTTGGAGGTCTGACCCACTGCTGCTGGGTCTAATGTTAGTGGTCTGACCCACTGCTGCTGGGTCTAACGTTAGCGTTCTGCTGACCCACTGTTGCTGGGTCTAACGTTAGCGTTCTGCTGACCCACTGTTGCTGGGTCTAACGTTAGTGGTCTGCTGACCCACTGTTGCTGGGTCTAATGTTAGTGGTCTGGCTGACCCACTGCTGCTGGGTCTAACGTTAGTGGTCGGACCCACTGCTGCTGGGTCTAATGTTAGTGGTCTGACCCACTGCTGCTGGGTCTAATGTTAGCGGTCCACTGACCCACTGTTGCTGGGTCTAACAGTTTACGGCCCCACTGACGTGTATTGTCACTATGACAACTAACAACAATCGCCATCTTGTTGTGTACCAATCAAATGACCACGGGTTCAATGGCCTTTCTATCCATTTTATTTATATGGTTTCAACTCCACCCCTCAAAGAATCGGAACCGAGAATCGATAAGAACCGGAAAGGAAAGGAAGAATCGGAATTGGAATCAGAGTTGTTGAAATGAAAACTATGCCCAACCATGGATGTATGAAGAGAACTGGATACAGCGTTTGGCGCGAAGCCCTGTTCATTCCAATGAGAGTTGCTCAAAAGCGCATTAAGCAGTCATGGAGCTCGAAAATACCCGGATCATCCTCGTTGACTGGCCCATGACGTCACGATGGACATGCGCACCAGCAACAGTTTGTTTGTGTTGTCATAGCAACACAGCGCGTTCATGACGATTGCGTCGTTCGTAACTGCCACAGAGCTGACATTTAACACACACACACACACACACACACACACACACACACACACACACTGAACAATAATACAATGATCAGCTAAATCCGTCAATGTGAATTGCTAGCTGATGTTTAATGTCAGTCCTCAGTGTAGACGGACGTTCTTTGTTTTAAATGCCATGTGACAAAGCTGCCGTGTGTGTGTGTGTGTGTGTGTGTGTGTGTGTGTGTGTCCTCCCTGCAGAGCCGCTTCCATTCGCCATCTCTCCCTGTGGCCAGGCCACTAACCTTTGAGAAAAGGCCAGCAGCACTGACAGCCCTGCCTCACCCTTTCCCTTTTCCTTCCCTTCATTTCTTTCCTTCCACCCCCCTTCCTCGCTCTGGCTGCATTTTTTGTTCTCACTGCCCCCTCCTCGACCTTTTCCCTCTCATTTTCTCCTTTACCTTCTCAGTGAGCTCTCTCTCTCTGTCTGCCAGCCATCCAGATGCTTCTCTCCATCACCTCTGACCTGCCGGCTTCTCCCTGCTCCCTCCTCCTCGCTCTGCAATAACATTGCCTCGGTCTTGGCCTGCACAGGTCACTAACACCTAACCCCATCGACCAATCAAAGGCTTAATCCATCCATCCATCCATCCATCCATCCATCCATCCATCTTCGTCCGCTTATCCAGTGTCGGGTCGCGGGGGGAGCAGCTCCAGCAGGGGAACCCAAACTTCCCTTTCCCGAGCCACATTAACCAGCTCTTACTGGGGGATCCCGAGGCGATCCCAGGCCAGGTTGGAGGCTTAATGCTAGTAATAAAAACTTAAAGAGCTACTTCCAGGTTTATTACTAACTTTCACGCATTTTCAGGTAGCGATGGAGCAGAGTCGGGAGCAATTCGGAGTTCAGTGTCTTGCCCAAGGACACGACTATGCTACTCTAGTCTACTAGGCTACTCTAGTATCCATTTATGACCATTATAGGATGAAGGGAGAACATTTGTCTTTGTTTAATATCATTAAAAGTAAAGTTAGGTTTTGCTGTCTGTTTCCCGACTCATTTTAACAGAGAAAGAGAGTGGTCTGCGCAGGACAGCGCCACAGTGAACTGCACGCCACGTGTGTGTCTCAGCCAAGAGAAAGAGAGAGAGAGATAGAGAGAGAGAGAGAGAGAGCGGTGGTACTCTCTAACGTTCTAACGCTGGGTTTTACGGGCAGCTTTTTTCTTCCGCTATCCCTGCAAAAGTTAACTCGGAGTCAACTTTGGGGAACGGCCGGGGGATTTGCGATGCTAATTTTGAGGTCAAAGTCAGACTCATGGCTGCTGCTCTGATATTGCGAGACACTTTTTACCTCGACGAGAAATCTCGTCACGTTTAGTCTCGTCACACCTCTAATATGTAGTGTTTTTTCATTGGAGAAATGCTGGAATAATGTTACAGAAATGTCCTACTTTTAGTGGATGTTTCATTTATTTTGTATAACTCTATTCAACATGACGGTAGGAGGTGGAATATATAGATGCTGCTGTTGAAATGAGCCCTATCAGACATTCCAGTTTACAGGAAAATACTGATATTTTGTATTGTTTTTTATTATAACTTTATCTTTTGTGATGAATGTTCTGCGTTTGACTGCTCAATGTTCCACGCCTATTAGAAGAAATACACTTCTTGCTGGTATTTCATATCCATGTTCTCATCCTTGGATAAGAATATAGAGCAGTTTTGACAGTATGTCATAATTCGTTTCCCCAAAGGTTCAGCTTTATAATAAAGTTCCTTTCTTTTTTCTGTAGAGGTAGTTGGTCCTAGCCTGACAAAGTTCAGCGTATAATGATGATAGCTTACCGCGGAGGCTGCTGTTAAATATCTTATCAGAATACTTCTTCCACCGCTCCTCGCCATGTAGAAACTCCTGCCAGACAACCCTAAGCAGCTCTACCTCAGATACCAACTTGGCTTGTCGAGTTAATGTGCTGTTCCACTCGCATAAAGCCGTCAGGATGAGCGTGCCAACCCATTCAAACCAGCAGCAAGCCAAAGCTCGGAGACCCAGCAGCACAACAAATCGCCTTTGTTGCTCAATAAGAAGCCAATTCCTCTCTCTCATTATTACTAGAGGAAGAGTCTTAATCAGGTTAGCTGAGAGACCCGCTGTGCTGTTGGACAAGTCTGTTTACCTGTGGGTTATGTCTGAGCTGTGTGGTAGAGGAATACCAATAAGATGCAGTCGTGCAGTGTGATTCAATTTGCAACTGCATGGACACCAACACTTTGAGTAAAAGTACACAACTAAAAGTTCTTGATACAAATGAACAAATGAGACCACACAGTTATTTATGTTTTTTTTATATTTTTTACAAAGTAATGGTGAAGCTCCTTTCTAATGAGCCTGTGGGCCAGATGTATGTACATTTGCGAATGTAGCATTATCAGCGTCTAACCCGCAGAGAGTGCACGTTGTGATACTTCAGCTTACGTCGTATTTACCAAACCAGCAGTTCCTCCGCCCACTATAAACACCGTAAATTGCGCACTGTTGCTATGATACGGCTGAGTGCAGACTGCCATATTCCCACTGCTGATGCTAGGACTGTTTGAAATGATCCTGATGTAAATATTTGTAACGTAGCGAGGAGTTTAACAACCGCTGGAATGGAATTTGAATGCTGAGTCTGAGATTCAATGTCATCTTTGATTTCTTCCAGTAACTCTAATATTGCATGGCTGCTTAATGATTTCGTCTTCACTGAAAAAGTGTGATCCTTGTGGCAGCTCGTCTCCTTGGCCTACATCTTCGTCTTGCTCGGATTACTGCCGCCATTTCACCAGGAGACATATGCCAGGAAACCTGCTTGCGGCTGGTTTACACCTGCTTTTAAGAGGCGGAGAATTTTCACCGCAAAATAGAGGCGTGCTGTAACTTTTTTTTTTTTTTTTTTTTTACATACCGCGGAATACATGTCCGTCCCCTTCCTCTTTCTTTGTGTTGCCGTTCTAACCTCCGGTGGATTTGTGAGGACTATGGTTAACTGCTCCTCAGATCTCTGCAGGGTAAATCCAGACAGCTAGCTAGACTGTTTTCTCTCGCACGACAACAACTTTTGAACGTACACGTTCCACCAAAACAAGTTCCTTCCCGAGGCTATTTTGCAGAGGCACCGTGGCTCCATCCGGTGCTTAACGCCACCCAAGACGATTGTGATTGGTTTAAAGAAATGCCAATAAACCAGAGCACGTTTTTCATCCCGGAATGCTGTGTGGACTAGCCAGACCCTCCTCTGCAGTGCTGTGGAGGAAGGCCACTTTAGTCTATTTAAAGTCTGTTCAAAGTCTTTAGTGGATGGTAGGCATTTTGTGAAGCGTGACAAGATGGATTTTCATGTGACACGATATTGTGAGAAGAGTTCCTCTACAAATAAGAACATGACAATTCCTCATGCTTTCCTCTAGTATTCCACTGTATTTCCTATGCCACACAAAGCACATCACTCATATTGCTATCACACTCCCGGACTTGCTCCCATGTTGCTATTGGTAACTGCGACAGACGGTTGATGGGATTGCGATTGTGATGAAGGTCCCTGGAGTTCACTGTATCAGCTTGTTAAGGATTCCACCAGAGAAATGCTGGAGAGATGGGAATCTGGAAGGAATAGTGGCCACCTGTCTCTTCTGTCCTTATATCCTTTCCTCCACATTTCCTCTCCACTTATCAACATCATCATCATCATCATCATCACAGCCAGCTGCAGTTAGCCTCGACACCCACAGCCCTCTCAGTGCATAAAAAGGCCAGTGATACAGTATCATCCTTGTCCTGACCTTTAGCCAGACAAAAAACTCTTTTTTACATTTTCAAGCTTTAAGTGTTTGGCTGATGAGTAACTTCCAATGATCTTCAAGACCTGCCGGTAACTATCCATTACAGATAGGATGTGTTGGGCTGCACATGAGCACTCAGCCACTGGATAAGTGGCTGAGTGCTCATACTTTATGTACAAAGCACTTACATCTTGCTCATATCAGGAACACATGTTTTTCACATGTACTGTAGGATTTATTAAAGGTACAACGTGCATCATTTTCACATGTGGTTATTGCTACTACTTTTTGAGACAATGGAGAAAGTACTGCATGTCTAAGGCTGCAACAACCAATTCATGTGTGAATCTGTTGACGATTTTTCTGGGATTGATATTTATTGATTGATTGATTAATCAGGGTGTCTGTAAAGTGTTGAAAATGCTGACTTGTTCAGAAAACAGACAACAATGTATTAAGGTATTGAGCATATAAATTGGTAAACAGCTGCAAAACAATCATTTGATTCTATAAAGGCTTCCAAGACCTTGAAAGAAACTGAAAATATGGATGGCTATATGAAAGCCTCTAGGGTATTGTACGGTACTGCACATGTTGTAAGTACAAATGTGATGACTTTTAAGACCTTTTTTATACCTGAAAAAGGTAAAAATAATACCATCACTGCGGCAAAAGAAATCGACTAACTACACTACAATTTACACCATTATTAAGTTTTATTGAATTTGAATAACTAAACTATTAGCTGGACATTAGAAAACATAACAACGCAAAAAAATAAAAACTGCATGGGGGTGGACCCAGTCCAATTGAAAACAATGTCCCCCCCTGCATTTACCATCAAATAAAAGTAAGAGGGCGCTGTAGAGACAACGTGGCAACCATAGATATAGAACAATAGATATGACATGACGTCATAACTTATGGCATAACTGTCCGCCATCTTACTAGGGTACTGTTTACAATTGTCACCTATGGCAGCAAGTATGGTTGTCAGCTGTGCAGCACCTAACTGCTTTACCAGAAGGACCAAAGAGACCAGGAGGCTGGCATCACTTTCCACATGTCAGTAGTTCTATATCTATGGTGGCAACCCTGTCACTAGAACCTTTTGACCTATTATAATCCTAACAATGTCAACACATTCTCACTCCCAGTGTGTCTAAAGTGACCCTTTGTAGATGGACTGTATTTATATAGTGCTTTTCTAGTCTTAAGGACTACTCAGAGCGCTCTAATCAGTGGGCGCTGCACAGTGGCGACCAGCCGTACAGGCTGTCTGTCTCATCTTTTTGTTTGTTCGCCCACCAAACGAGAATAAACATAACTCAAAGTCGTTTCATACCATTCAGAGGAAACATGGCGTTCAACACGGAAATCGTAGCAACATGTTGGACACCGTTTTGAGATTGAACATGCCCCAGGTATTGGCACAAGATGCAAGAGACTATGTTACTTAAACGGGGTTAATTACATCAACACTATCACTTATATTGGGAATCCCCCGTAAAGATTATATTAATTTGAATAATAGCAAATAACCAGAGGTAGCAGGAATTGAGGCCTGCTTAAACACACAACACATGCAATGGAAAGACTGATATGGTCTTTAATGACACAGAAACATTCATAGACTTAGACTCATCGTATTTGTCAGTGACTAAATAATTCATTGATTTGACCATTATTATAAATGACTTTCTTTGCAAAAAGATGGATTCATTGATTGTGAAATCTATATTTGACTCTTCCAGATCTGATTTCGTAGTGAATCTATTGGGTAAGAAAAGATGAAGAGGGTGCTTTGCTCCCATCCAAATGGAAATGAAGCACTCATAGGACGTGAGGGTCTATACTAGGGCTGGGCGATAAAACGATAACGATATGTATCGCGATAGACACATAATCAATATCAATAGAAAATGCGGTCGATAAAACGTTCGATAACTTGTTTTTCTTCATCAGAAGAAACCAGAGGTTGTGAATCAAGTTTGGTTGCATGAACAAAGGCCCTCACTCTCTGGCAACCTAGCAACGTGGGGAGTGACACTCTAACAGCCAATCATGTAACAGTATCATGTTTGGTTGCGCCACATCGTTGTCTCGTGTTCTTCAATAACAGAACCGGCGTGGAGTGGAAAGTGAGTGCCGGAGCGAGCGAGGAAATCGTTGATAAAACAGGAAAAGTCAGTATGGCAGTTTTGGGGATTTTATAAGTGTGACCGTAGTCAGACCAATGTCGTCAGACCGTCGTCCCCACCAACACTGGTACGACCATAAACTTGTTTTACCACTTTAGCCGCGCTCACACTTTGGAGCACAGCCGTATTCGCCATCAACGTCCAACAACATCTGCAGCTGCAACACGGCACAAGCAGCAGACCACCATGGAGAGGTACTCTGCATCAGCACCTTACTAAACACTACAAGCAGCAGACCACCATGGAGAGGTACTCTGCATCAGCACCTTACTAAACACTACAAGCAGCAGACCACCATGGAGAGGTACTCTGCATCAGCACCTTACTAAACACTACAAGCAGCAGACCACCATGGAGAGGTACTCTGCATCAGCACCTTACTAAACACTACAAGCAGCAGACCACCATGGAGAGGTACTCTGCATCAGCACCTTACTAAACACTACAAGCAGCAGACCACCATGGAGAGGTACTCTGCATCAGCACCTTACTAAACACTACAAGCAGCAGACCACCATGGAGAGGTACTCTGCATCAGCACCTTACTAAACACTACAAGCAGCAGACCACCATGGAGAGGTACTCTGCATCAGCACCTTACTAAACACTACAAGCAGCAGACCACCATGGAGAGGTACTCTGCATCAGCGCCTTACTAAACACTACAAGCAGCAGACCACCATGGAGAGGTACTCTGCATCAGCGCCTTACTAAACGCTACAAAGAAATAACGGAGGCAGACATGCTGAGCACTGTCCAGAAGCCAAGTTACCAACCTAGCACTAAACCTGCAGAAAATAGTTCCTTCTCAGGTTTCTTATATTTAGCTAACACTTTGCACTATTTTATGACACTTTATTAAGCATTTCTTACTTATTCTTTAATTTTGCACCTTAATGTTAAGAGATAATTGTTAAGTGTTCATTGTGATTTTAGACCTGTTTACATTTGAATTATTTGAGTGTTTTCCATGGTTGTGTTGACATTTCTGCTTTTATAACTGAGGGGATTATAATCAGAGCAGGGTTAAGTTTAAAATAAAAATGTTTAAATTTAATATATTCTCCTGGTCCTTATTTTAAATAGGTCATAAAAAATATCAATAATTATCGATATCGACCGATATGAAAAACTTATATCGTGATACACTTTTCAACCATATCGCCCAGCCCTAGTCTATACATTATGAACTAGATGCCTTCACTTACACATATAGGCCACTGCTGAGAGGACTGGAATGCACAAATACACAGCGACACAAACAGGTCAGATGACAACTGCACTGATCGCTCAATAGAGCCTCGGTGCAAATTGAGCTTTCCACTCAATTTGCATTGAAGTCTGGTTTCAAAGAGACATCAGAAAGAACTAGTTTGCTGGTGGTCACACTCCATTCCGAATTTCCTGTGCATGTCAAAACTTCCCCCCCCAGTCAGTTCCCATCTCTTCGTTTACCAAAAAACGTGGTACAAACAGCACATCCTTGTGTCACGGTGATGGAGATGCTTCATTACACTCTCTGTTCTTTCTCTGTGTATAATTGGCAAAGCTTTGTCTGACTTCCACAGAATCCCTCACTCAAACATCCCCCCCCCCGTTCACTCCCTGGAGCGTCCAACTTGGTCGACATAAAGCCCTCAAAATAGATCCTTAGCCATCACCGATTTGGCAAATCAAGCAAAACAATAAGAACATTTTTAAAAGCAGGCTACCACACAGCCGTCTCACAGCAACCTGTTTCACAGCCTGAATATGAAAACGCCCTGGTTCTGTGGGAATTTCTGACTCTCTAAGCAAATCTGCCAAAAATCTGCTTTCGAATGTTGCGTAGTTGCAGTTTGAGAAACAGTTTCCGTCATTTTGGTGTGAACGCACAACTAGACGGGCCTCAAGTTTGTCACGTGTGCATTAGGACTATGATGACAGCATATCTGATGGGACTGTCAGCATCATGCTGCTGGAGACGGGAGCACAGTGCTGTGTAGGTTACCACATACTATATATATATATATATATATATATATATATATATATATATATATATATATGTGTGTATGTATGCATGTAGGTAGTCGGGGTGGGAAAAAAATTTAAAATCCTATGTATCGTGATTTTTTTATGCAGCGTTTTTTAAAAGTGATTCTTTTCCCAATAATCGATAATCTGTATGTATTTTAACAATGATTGACCCATAAGCGTAATTTACAGGGGGGATGGGGGGGTTACAACCCACCCATCTCCAATAATCCAAACTAGCCAGTGCAACCCACCCCAAAAACCTATTATAATTTCTTCTTGCATACATCAAGACATTTGCACCATGACTTATGTAGAAAAATTCACCAGAATGCAGAAAATGAAGTGTTTGACACAATTTCAACTTAGCTCAAAGGTGGAGATCTCAACCCCCGCAATGTTGAACCCAGAGTTACGCCCTTGGATTGATTGATATTTCCTTTTTCTACGGTACCGCTAGATCATATCTGTTTCCAGCAAAACAGAGCCAAAGCAGAAAAAGCAGAAAATCCATGTTATGTTCTTCTTCTACAAATGAAATAAATGTCAGACTGACTGACACGTGATGTACATTCTTCTTAGAAAACAATCAGTTTTTAGAAATGTTTCATGGATACATTGTCTCCAGAAATGTTTTATTCAACTCTTGTTTTGGTTAAAGAAGGAGAAGATAATCCCAATACTCAATACTATCCAATCACTATACTTCTAGGATCACAATAAATGAAAATCACAATAGAGAGCCGAAGTCCCGCCCTTCTACTCCCGGCCAATGGGACCTATCTTTCAAAAAAATATGAACGAGAGTCAATGGAGGAATAATAATATATTTTTTTATCCCGTTTGAATTGAGCCATGGATTACAAATATGATGTTCGTCAATTTAGAAGATAATTTTTCAACCGAAGAAAGTCTTGTTTTATTGTTAAACTGTTGAAGTATAAGACTGTGAAAATACATAATTACAAAGACTACACACTTCAATGTCGCATGGATGACGTCTGGCTGAAGCTACAATGTCTGTGTGTATCGTACCAGGGATGTAACGTTACTCTAATGGGCAGAGGATCTCGCTCGTTATTTTGCTTATCTGCTGAAAAAACTTGACTGGATAAAACCCAGCAGGTAAGATAACGTTATATGTGTTGTGGAACAGAGCTAAGCTAGCTAGCTAGCGAGCAAGTTGAGCATCAAGCTAGGGGATGTAGATTGTGTAAGACGAGAGATGTAGTTCACTGAGCGGTTTCACACTAAACTAAGTGGTCATGTGACAAACCTACGGCTAACTGAGAAAATGATCTTTTTGACGAACATCATATTTGTAATACATGGCTCAATTCAAAACGGGATCCAAAAATTATTATTATCTCTCCATTGACTCTCGTTCATATTTTTTTCCAAATTAAGGTCCCATGATGTCCACCGGAAGGGGCGTGACTTCGGCTCTCTATACAAATCCAATCAGCACCCATGTATCGGGACTAAATAGGGAGACAGATAGGTGTTGACAATCCCAGTATCATCTGTTTTCCAATCCATTATGGCTCGAGAATCCCAACATCTTATCTAATAGATAGAACACATATACATGTTGTGATTTTCTACCCCTAACCCCTGTTATTTTTTTGTTACCCCTAGACAGACAGACATTAAGCCTAGTTAGTTTAACCCTAACCCTAGCGAAAAACCTAAAATCCATCGTTAGTAACAACTGGCGTGGGAAACGAGGCAACGCTCCAAGATCTGGCTCGGACTGAGTTTGACAAATTGAGGAGTATTGAGTGGAAACACAAGCAGCAGTTGCTTCAGCAGCAGCAGCAGCAATGACAGGAGCTGCCGAGCAAAATTGCAGCTCTGAATCAGCCAGCTGACCAGCACACCAACAGCTCAGAGCCGCGCCGGCGAAGCACAGCTCCTTTTATTTTTGCTCATATTTTGGAAAGAAAGCCTTGGCAACAGCGTGTGTGTGAAATCTTGCATCGCAATCCAACACTGCCAATATAACTAACCTCTCAGCATATGCCACACTGTGCGCCGCATTTCACACTCTCTGCGTTCCAGGGGAAATATAGCTACACATGGTAGAAGAACACAACAGCGTTAAAGTCCACCCCAGCATGTTGACTCACCAGAGGAATGGGAGCAGAGCGAGTGGACGGAGGCAGGCGGAGCGGGAGGACGGCTGCCTCTTCCATGGGCTTTGCTCCGGGTGAAGGCAGCTCTGCTTGTGCGAGCGCTGCTAAAACAGCACTCTCCCCCACCCCCCTCCCCTCCTCACCTTCTCTCTCCCGCTCTGCCTGCACCACCACTGTGCTCGTGTTATCACACAGATGTGTCAACCTGGAGTACAGCTGGGCAGAAAAATCAGACATCACGACATTTTGGACCGAATACATTGATGCCGATATTGCGGCTACATTGTAGGGTTGACTACTGGTGCTTTCACAAAATATTAACACAATGAGAGTTTCGAGAATCACCAATAATGTGGATACAATGACTAAGTGGTAGAACAGCTAGAACAGTCTGGTGAGTTCAGCAAATGACATCACCTTTAGTGTAATGCAGCCTTTTAAAACCAGGGAAAGACACCAGGTCTGGCTGAACTGAGGGCAGCCTAGAAGCAGCGACTCCACAGACAGCGTAGAGATGCAGATTGTGAATGCAGCGCACAACGAAAGAGACAATATACATTATCATCCGTCAGATCTGGGTTTGAATCCCAGGCTGTTTACATGTACATGCATGCATGCACACATGCACACACACACACACACACACGCACACGTGAAACTTATTTAATTAGTAAGTAAATTAATCTGATTGAATGTTTGATTGTAACTGCACGGCCTATTTCTCGCTTACAATGTTTTCAGAAAAATGTTTCAGTGAACTATTTTAGTACAATATGAGATCGTATTCTGAACGGCCGCCATGACAGTCTGGCTTTGGATTTCCGGAAAAAAAAAGTGTGTGGCGCCGCCTGGTGTTATGGAGACGTATTACGTTTCTCAGCCGCCACATGAAGTAAACAAACACAGCTGCGTTAATTTTGTTAATTCTTTTTAACAACTTAAATATTAAAGAATTAACGCAAAAATTAACGTGTTAATTTTGACAGCCCTAATATATATATATATATATATATATATATATATATATATATATATACACACATATATATATATATATATATATATATATATATATATATATATATATATATATATATATACATATATATATATATATATATATATATATATATATATATATATATATATATATATATATATATATGTGTGTGTGTGTGTGTGTGTTTCATTCTGCAGCGGTGCACCCCCGCGGGTCCATAAAGGAGGCGTGTCTGTGCTTAGTGCACATGTCTGTTATCACAGCAGGACGGTCAGCTGTCTGCTATCTAAACGGCTGAAGTCAGTTGGACAGGTGAAGTAAAGAGACGCTGCCGGTAGCCTTAGGGTTACAAACGGCCTCGGTAGTGAACGCCACGCTGACGGATTCAGTGGTAGACCATTATCGGTCCAAACAGCTGGATGATGCTGTTTGGTTGTTTAAAATGCTACAGTGTGGGGCGCCTGGGTAGCTCACCTGGTAGAGCACGCACCCATATATAGAGGTTTACTCCTCGACGCAGTGGGCCGCGGGTTCGACTGCGACATCCCCCCCTCTCTCTCTCTCTCTCCCTCTTCATGTCTTCAGCTGTCTTATGGAAATAAAGGCCTTAAATGCCCCCCCAAAAAATATCTTTAAAAATACAAAATGGTCCAGTGTCATGTTGTTTTCATGAAAACTGGCTTCTGCTCCTGCAGTTACAGGCGGAGCCACTGTAAAAGTGATGTATTTTCTTTTTAAAGAAGTGCTGTGCTGTGGATCTAATGTTTGCCAGTGTGAAGAGTAGTTCATGTGATTTCCAAAAGTGATAAATATTTAAAGAAACTTACTTAAATATGAGAACACAGCATTTCTCCCCTACACACACACACACACACACACACACACACACACACACACACACACACTGCATCTAAAGTGGAGAGGAGGAGAAACCGGCAGGCGAGGAGGGAGGAGATGAAGAAAAGCTCATTTTAAAGTATAAAGGAAACAAAAAGTGTTTTCTTCAACTGTGACAAATGCAAAACAGCTGGAGCACTTCTCCCCTACACACACACGCGTGCGTGCACACACACACAGCAAAAGAGAGAGAGCGAAACAAGCTAGGTAGATATTGTTGTTTTACAGATAACTACAACAAGGGAGGAGACACCATAGGAGAGATGCACAAAGGAAAATAAATGTAAATGAAAGATGAGATCATCATTTGGAAACAAGGATATGAAAACAAATCTGGACAGCCCAGAAGTTAAAACACAAAAAAAAGTCTTCAAGATCTGCGAGTCAACACCCCAGTCAGAAAATCCCAGAAATGTTGAATTGTCACTTTGCTGTTATAGGAGCACTAAAACACCACTACTACAGTTTTACAGATCCAAAGTTAGAGAGCAGCTGTAGAGCATAGTGGAGCATTTAAAGGTACTAAAGATCCAGATAGCCTCAGTCAGCCTGGAACAGGTGTGTTTAGGGCGTGTCCAAATCCACTTTTGCTAGTTTGACGGCGGAAAAAAGGGTCTGTGCGCTGGCTGCATGGTTCAAAAGTGTCTTCATTAATCAGAGGTGTGTTTTGGGCGTAACATGCAATAAACCAATCAGAGATCATCTCCCATTCCCTTTAAAAGCCAGGCGCGTTTGGACCTTGGAGCATTGCTGTTATGATGGCGGATTTGCACCGTAATATTTTCATTTTTAATCTTCTGCATGTGTGTGTGCTGCTGTGCGTCCCTGTGTGTGTAACAAGCATAGTGTGCGTGTGTGCTGTGCACGAGCCTAGGAGCATGTTACTAATGCTCTGTTAAAATAACAATGAAATGCTGCGTTATTGACTTTAGACCAGGTTTTTGTTGGTCAATGGCGCGATCACTTCCCGCTGCCTCAAGATAGCAATACACCCAGAATGCACCTGAACACACCTCCCTGTAAGACCAGCACGCCCAGAATGCACCTGAACACACCTCTCTGTAAGACCAGCACGCCCAAGCACGCCCAGAATGCACCTGAACTAACCTCCCTGTAAGACTAGCATGGGCCACAGATGGGCGCAGGTGTATTTGCTATTTAAACGACGTGGGCACTGGACGGGAAACTGACAACTGGGTCGGTCTTAAACTAGCAAAGACAGCTGCGTCGGGCTTTGCGCTGCACCGGGTGCAAGATAGGACCCTGAAGACTCCTAACGAATGACCATGTTGCCATGTAACTGCTGAATGTAAATAAACAACTGTAAGCTAACAAGTTCACCATTTCAAATAAAAAAAGTTATATGTCAATGTTGTGTTGTGAAAAAATCCCCAAGTTGAATCACAATCCGATATCGTAATGATTCTTTGGACAACGATACGATATTTGCTGATGATACTATTCGATTCACTTCATGGGCCTGAGACTGATGTGAGTACATATCATAAACCCATTTAACACAATCTGCTTTTATTTACATCAACTCAAAAAAAGAAATTGTATTACTGAGCTCTTCCAGCTATTTAAGTGGGTATTTCTAAATAAAGGGGCATGGTATGTGTAGATATTTTCAATTTGCATTGATTGGATCGTGGATTATTGAATCAATAATGTTGATCCACATCGATGTATAGTTGTTTCTGTTGCCCCTCCAAAAAACTTGTTATTGCAGGTTTATCATTAGAGGTGGCAGATCAAAGAACCCTCCAGAAATGGAAAGTAACAAGTTACAATTACTCACGTTACCGTGATTGTCAATATTTTATTAAGGATTGTCCTTCGCTACGTTTAAAATCACCTCCGTTACTGAGTAAGAAGAGAAAGTAAATAAAAAATGCAAGGAAAACATCGCGCCACGGAAACTACCACTAGTGGCACTGTAACAAAGATCAACGGGTGACAAAAGTCATCAAATCGATGATTCTTTGGCTGCATCCCGTGACAGAGCTGCTACTGTTAGAATGCACAGCAAGTCGTACTGTACCTTACAGTGCTGATCCACTTTGGCAACACGACTGAAGCGTGGTGTCGCAACGTAATACATCCACGGTTGATGCTCCACGCTCTTGACCGGCAGCTGATTGGACGAATGGCTACTTCGAAAACAGTTCACCAAAACGTGTTTCTGAAAACATTTTAAGACAGAAATAAGCCGTGCAGCTGCTGAATCGGTCTTCATTTCAGATCGACAAAGGTCAGTTTAAAAGATTTTCGTCTACTTATACTGGATAGTCGCGTCGCGCGTTAAAGTCGCTTGACGTCACCCATAGGAATAGAGTGGAGCGCGGCGCGACAGAATCGCGCACGGCCAGGTGGACCTGCACTGTCACAGTCACAAACAGGATTATATGTACATCGCGGGAAGTCAAACTAATTACATCTGTGTAACATCTTAAAAACTCATATGCATACAAAGAGGATTATGGGAGATTAAAATTGCAGCTCAGGTGTGAAGATGTGTGTGCTTTGTGATGTTCGCTGTGCTGTAGAGCTTCTGTTCGCCAGCTGTGATGCTTGGAGTGTTCTTTTCTTCTTGCAAACATCTTCTCTAAGTTTCCAGCAGGAGAGACACCCTATTTTTTTTTCCTAGGTGACGAAAATGCTTTGATTCCATTTACAAGCGCCTTCAGTGGAAAATCCTTTTCAGCTGTGAAATGAATGTCTACATCTTAAAGCCGTGCGATTTCTTTTTTCCAGCTATAGCAAGCTTCCTTTATGCAGTTGCATTTTTCTGTCACTTCGCTATTTCCAGAACAGATGTCGCAGGTGTGAAGCTTTTAAAATTCAAAGAATGTATCATTCATTAAACATGTGTACTGTTTGATCCGAGCTGAACACTGCCAATAGGGAAAAGAGCGAGTAAACCCCTGCCTCCACACCAATGTTTAGATCACAGAGACTGCCGTTGAAATGAAGGTGGAACATTAACATTCTTTGAAGTGACTTTTACGGTCTGACACCGTTTCAAAAGCTTTTTCAGTCGGCTCAGTGTAAAATTCAGAGGAAAACTGACTGTGATCAAAGCTCTCCGTCTGAGAATGGTTAACATCCTCTCATTCTGCTGACTTACTCTAAGCAACATTTAACGCAGACCTGCTAGGCTCCAGGTGGGACCCTCTTTTTAAGAGAAACCCAAAGAACAAGACAATGATACTAGGATTGCTAATTTAGAGGGTTTTGTTTCTGACCGATACCCTAGTTAACCGTTCATTTGTCTATATTGACGACGTTACATTTACGGGATTGTTCCTGTGCGCCGGAAATTCTGCCCTATGTCCCTCATCTCACCTTCTTCTTTCTTTGTGTTGGCGTTCTAACCTCCGGTGGATTTGTGAGGACTATTGTTAACTGCTCCTCAGATCTCTGCAGGGTAAATCCAGACAGCTAGCTAGACTATCTGTCCAATCTGAGTTTTCTGTTGCACGACTAAAACTACTTTTGAACGTACACACGTTCCACCAAAACAAGTTCCTTCCAGAGGCTATTTTGCAGAGGCACCGTGGCTCCGTCTGGCACTCAGACGATTTTGATTGGTTTAAAGAAATGCCAATAAACCAGAGCATATTTCTCTCCCATCCCGGAATGCTGTGTGGACTAGCAATGTGGCAATGCAAAACTATTATCATGCAGACTACCCGGGCGAAGACAAGGAGACAATGAGAGCAGGTAACCACAAAGTGTATTGGAGAAGTATCCGCTGCACTGAAAAAGACTTATGTTTGGGATGTCCGGTGCGGTACATGAGCCAGCCAGCTCGCCTTCCCTCCTGGGGCAGCAATCGGGCCCGCATGAGTAGAGTTTCACAAAAAGTCTGATATTTGGGACAAGTAATGTTGTGTAGTTCTGTTTCCATTTCTTCAAGATGGCGGTAAAAGGCAAGCTCTTGTTCCAGCGATGAAAGTTGCATTGGCTGGCTCAGGGCTTGTTCTGATGTAATGAGTGTGGGCCTCTGAAAGAGTACCATGCACTTAAACCACAGTGCTACAGTGGTGCATTAAGAAAAAAGGCCAGAGCCGGCGTTCAGTGGTGGGAGGAAATGGCCAGCCAAGGGGACACCAAGAGTGAAAAACACATTAGCTGAGATATTGACATTGACAAGAAGAGCAGAGAGGACATGTGTGTGTGTGTTTGTTTGTGGGTGACAGATATGGCTCAGGCAAATTCTCATATATATACGGACGCTAACACACTCGCTAGCAGGGCTTTTATTTTTCATGCTCCATATTTTCCAAGGGAGAGCTATTCTTGCAAAGCCAGCTAATGGTGCCATTAAATGGCATGGTGAAAATGGTGACCTCCACTGCCACCTCCTGAAACATCCAACTTGTGAACACATGTTAAATGTAGGGATGCACAATATATAGTTTTTCGTTTATTGCCATTGGGATATCAACTGGCGCAATAAATGCATCGGGAAAGGCTGCAACGTATCGTGAAAGAAACTCTTTGTGTTAGTTGAAAGAAATTGTGGAAAACTGCACTTTACAATGTTACTGTCATTCTTTTTTAATATTCAATTCAATGTAGAGCTGGGCGATTTGTTTCCCTAAAAAAATCTGCGATTTCTTTTATAAAAAACTCGATTTACGATTCGATTCCCCCCCCCTTCCATTTAAAACAAAATAACTGCGAACTGTAAATATATTTTAAAAATATATATTTATTGTATTTAATTAAAGTGCATCAACATAAACAAAATTGCAAAGGCAAACCCTTTCTCTAAGTGTAAAGTCACTGTGCAGTGTGCAACAAAGATTGTTAAACATCCAAATTATTTATACTGTATTTGGATTAAAAAAAAATCGATTTTTTGAAAATATGAATCGATTTGACCTACCAACTCGATTTTTAAATCAAATTGATTTTTTTCCCAGCCCTAATTCAATGTTTAATTTGTTTGATGAAAGAATGTTGGACATGATTTCCTTCTATTTGGTTTAAATTCAACAAGCAATTGTTTGAATGTCAGCAGAACACTGAAAGCATCAGAAATGCAGAGGAACACTTTAATATCTGTCTATCGCAAAGTTATATTGTTGTGGCCATATTCAACAACGTTATCGCATATTCTCCTCAAATCGTGCAGCCCTGGTAAAATGTTGTGTGGCCTGATGTCACGTCAAATGGATTACAAATGTACTAACGTACTTACTAATGATTTGTTTATTAATAATCACTGATGAAATACTGAAAAAATATCCATCACGAGTCCAAGCTGATTTCTTCCAATGTCTGTTTTTGTTCAGATTACAATATGAAACAGAGAAAAGCAGAATACCCACACAGTGGAGGAGCTAGAACCAGAGAATGATTGGCATTTCTGCTTACTGTAATTAATAAAGGACTAAATCCATTCTCTAGTCAGTTAAACACTGTATTTCCAGGGGGGATCTGTTAATTGCAAAGATACAGGATAGCGAAGGGTTGCAAACAGATTAGAATTTGCGGTGCAAACTGAAGCAAACACACGTCCACACGAACTGGAAATGTACGTCAAGCCCCGGGCGTTCAGACTACAATGTATGCACGAAAACAAATAATGAGAGAAAGAAGTGCTGTTCCTCAGACGTTTTGGGATCAGTCAGAGGCTAAACACATCCTGGACATGCTTTGCTCACACGGTGGATGCATACGTCTGCACAAATGAACGCAAGACTGCACCAAAGATTCTCTTAAACTAAATGGTGCATTTCAAGCAGCGCCAATGGTCTGAAACGGTCCACACTTCCTGTCTTCTAAAGGGGCGTGAAACCATTTGAAAGTGTATTGAACATCGTGTGGATGGATGAAAAGTTATGTTTTATTAATATGTTCTTTTGCTAACATTAGATATTTACACAGCTAAAAGACATATTTAGCATTACGAAATTTAGTTTTGTTAGGACGTTCATGAACATTAGCTGACGTTGGCTTATCTGTGTTGTCAGATCTCGTGAGAGTTCGGTCCTGAGACCTTGAGAGGTCTCAAACTAAGTGAATTTTCTCCTGATGGGTCCGTCTGAAAAAGGTCATGTTAGTGTCAGAATGTTCTGGAGAGATGTGTCTTGTGAAGAATGGGTCCAATATATACTTTGGTGACTATTGGGGCGAAAGAATCTCTCATAGTCTGTGTTGACGTTCACTTGTCCCGTTGGAATCGACCCACTCAGGACCTGCCGCCAGTCTCCCGTGGCGGAACCCACGGGACACAGATACAGGAAACTACTCTGAGTTGGGGCGTCTCTTCTAAACCGTCTCTGACTGCACAAACAGTCCAGCTGTTAACTGTACATACATAAAGCAAAGCATTTACACACCGTGAGTCCTGGGAGCAGCCCAGTACACCTGCTGACCCCAGACTCATCCTGCTTGTGTGTGGCGGTTAGCCACTTAGCCATGCTCTTCACACACTTTACCTGTAATCCAGGGCTGGTACATTTAATTCACGTTACCAAGACAACTGGTGAAATGCCCTCTTTGCTTATTGATGTGTGAAAGAGAGGCAGGGAGAGAGAGAAATGGAATTTTCAACAAGGGTGCACCACTGTATTTGACTTGTTTGCTATTTTGGGATGTAGGATGGTGCACTGTGGCTACCGAAGTGCTTAATGCATGTTCAGCTGTTTATTGTAGGTGCAGGGGGGAATTGTTGGGTCTTAGTAAATTATAGTGTGGTCTAGACCTACCTCTATCTGTAAATTGTCCTGAGATAACTCCTGTCATTATTTGACACTATAAATACAATTGAAATGAATTGCAGTAAGATGAGGAAACCAATCTCCATGTTTTAAGGGAGGACGGGTAAATCCAACCACTTCCACCGAAGCTTGAGACATTATGTGACAAGGAGATCTGTCCCATCATGTGATGTCTCAGTATGAGACATGTACTATATATGTACTATAGGTAAGTTGGCATGAGACTTAAAGGCCCATGATGTCTCAGCAATGGAGTGTTTACACACTAATACTGGTACTTGAGACACGTGTGTGTGTGTGTGTGTGTGTGTGTGTGTGTGTGTGTGTCTGTATGCCTGTGTCATTTGAACACAAAATGACATTTTAAGAAGACATACATGTAACATTGTTTTGAAGTCAGAATTTCATTTTGTAGGTAAGATTTGTGGAGTTTTGCCTTGTGTGTGTGTGTGCGCGTGTGTGTGTTTTTGGATTTGTGTGCAGAGTTCTGAGAATATGAGCTATGCTTTTAGTAAAACGTATGTAAACAACTGTAACCGAGGGAGAGTCAGCTGAGCATGTTTGCCCTTTACCAGCAATGTGCTCCTCACTTGTCGGCAGCCAACTGGATGAACAGCTCCAGGCTTGTACTTTGAAAGTATGTGAACATTACCCACAGCCAGAGAATAAAGATCAGATGTGTCTATTATGGATTAAAAATGCCACTTCTAGTCAGCCATTTCAAATGTTTGTTTTCTGTAAATCATCCTAATTCTTGATTTAGCGATTGTAACAAGACTATACCCATTTTAGAGGCTTTTTTTAGCTGTGCTTAGACACAGCAATGCCTAAAGCTAAATGTGCACATGAGCACACTAGCTTTTGCTAGTTAGCATAAAACATAATGGGAATGTCACTCATTTTGCACAATGTCAAAAGCTTTGGACAAACTGTAATTATGACTTTATGATGGCGCCTGGGTTTCCGTTATCCGATACATTTAAATAATGTCCAGTTACAAATAATTTGAAATGCTCTCCACAGTTATGGAGGCTTGAATTTCCAAAGGGCCTGCAAAGTCCTCATCAAACCCAACATTTCCTACAGCTGCAGCTTGACATTAAAAGCATTTGACTGTCAAGATGACTTTTAGTAGTGTTTGTCAGTGACTGCTACTGTTCATCAAGAATTCATTTTGGGCTTTTCAATTTGATATGTTGCAGGGAGTAATGGAAGGGCCAGGAGCAGCCACAGCGAGCTGCACAGCGAGGTAACTAACTGCTTTGACTTTGGCCAACACATTCTCACTCCCATCGCGTCAGAAAGCAACCCTCGGTCAGGGCTTCTTCTTCACTTTTTGGCGCTCTGGGTCGGGACGTACGTTTAACTGACATGCGGCACAAGAATGGGACAGTTAGGGTTAGGAAAAGATGGTGGGTGGGGTTATAAAATGTACGTTTTAGTGACATATGGGACACAAATACCGGTCTCCTGGGGGAAAGTTCTGTGTTGTTTGACCCATCCACCCCCCCATTTTCTGTCTTTTTTTCTGGCGGTGAATTCTAATGACACAACAACTAGCTCTTCTAATTTCACAGTTTCTGGGTTGGAAAAAAAGTGATTTCCTCATATGTTCAACTTTTTTTCTTTTCAATCAAAAGAAGTGATTTGACTCTGCAATCGCCATATTTTAAGGACATTCCATACCAGTATATATTTTAAGCAGGATAGGAAAGCAGGATAGAACAACACACATTTATGCATGTTTTTAGATGTTACATCTATTTTTTCTTGTGAATTACTAGATAACCCTCTTCAGGCCTATAAAATATTCAAATAACATGAAAAAAGAAGTGTCTTGGAGGATGTGCTTGGCTGTTCCTTTGAGAAGTCCAAAGACTTGTCGCGTATGGAGGGGAACACTTTCTAACCTCTGATGTTCTACCATCTCCCTAAAGCCTGAAGCAATGTTGACAGAGTCTGTTGCTGGTGGTGAGTCCTTTCATCTGTTAGACGTTCTAGTAAAAGTTTGTTAGAGGACATGCAACTGTTCAACTGATGGTAACTGAAGACAAACCTGACTTTCATTGCTTCTGTCTCAACAGAGATGATTACCAGCTGCTGAAATGCATACCTGCAGCAAACAAGAGCAACGGATATGCAAAAGAATACATTGGCCAGTTTGGGAGGAAGGAGGACATGAAAACTGGTTTTGTGTGCGAGAGAGAAACAAATGGGCAGCAGCGGTCCAGCTTTGTGTGTGCACTAGGGCTGCACGATATTTAGTTTCATCGTCTATATCGGGATGTGCGATAGTCACATCGCAGGCCGTTTATCGGTGTTTTAAGCCCAACGTTGGGGCTTAAAACACCATCGAGCCCTTCAGACATACAAAACAAACAGACAGCGTAGAGCTATGATTTTCTTGGTTGCAGTTGAGCCAGCTAGCCAAACTTTCTTCTGTCTCCCAAGCAGGTGTAATTTGTCGTCATTAAACAATCGGGTCAGTAGGAATTCGACATCCTATCACATCAGATATTATTGATATTGCTTTATTCCAAAACTCATGCACCTGTTCACACTCCCAGAACATGTGCAGGAAAGTTCCGGTTTGTTCAGGTTGGCAGAATGTGCAATAGGGAGTGGGAATGACTTTGGAGACGTACTGTATGTCTTCTGGGGAGTCACATATGTCCTATGACATGTTGAAGTGGATATACTCGTGATTTGGGTTCTTGGAACAGTAGAAAATGTTGTCCCAAACGGTCTCCTGATTAATTGTGATCAGGGCTCAGCTCTAACTCCCGTGTATTTACTATTTGGAGTTCTCCTATGGAGACTTGCATCAGTTTAGCATACATCTTGAACACTAATCCTCTCACAAAACCAAATTTTCCAAACGATTTCATTAGAATTGTAATATCTGAAAGGAT
Organism: Perca flavescens; assembly: GCF_004354835.1. Taxonomy (NCBI): domain Eukaryota; kingdom Metazoa; phylum Chordata; class Actinopteri; order Perciformes; family Percidae; genus Perca; species Perca flavescens. The sequence continues at coordinate 25,871,936 of NC_041353.1, read as the reverse complement.
TCCAAGTTGGAACCGGTTCTCAATGCCCGATCCATCCTACAGAGTGTTGGCAGCTGCCGATGGCTATTTAGCAGCCAAGAAGTCCACTGCAGCTACATACAGTAAATCTGCACAGCTGTGTGAAGAACAAATCAACAACCACATCTGACACTTCCTTTGTGTTGCTTGGCAACAAGGCAGAATGGGCTTGTGTGTAAGGAAGGACCCATGACTGCATGCTGATGCCATCCCGGGGATGTCAGCTGGTCTGAGAGCAGCAAGTTGGCAGCTCCACACAGGGAGAGAGGAAGAACATGGATGGGGATTACATTCCTCTTCATCAGGAGTGTCAAACTCAACTTCTCTAAGGGCCACACTGGTAAAAGAGAAGCACACTGAGGGCCAGACAGTTCACTGAGTGTGCCAAGAATGTCAGACAAAGTGAAAAAACGTCGAAAAAAAGCACCTGAAATGTCGGCATCTTAAGTATTACCATGGGCGGACAGCTATAAATGCAGCATCAGGGGAGCAACTTGGGGTTGTCTAGCTACTTCTCTCTCTGTGATTGTACCATCTTCTCTCTTTCCCCTTTCTCTCTCCCCCCCCTGCTCCAGCTCTTTAGTATTAGTCAAAGTTGAAGAAAACACTTTTCTCATTTTGTTTCATTTATACTCTAAAATGAGCTTTTCTTCATCTCCTCCCTGCTCGCCTGCTGTTTTCTCCTCCTCTCCACTTTAGATTTGGTGTGTGTGTGTGTGTGTGTGTGTGTGTGTGTGTGTTTCCCAGCATGCCACACTCCCAGCCCCTGCTCTCCAGTAGCATCCTGGGAGGTTTGCTTCGGAGCTGAGGCAGCAATATTTTTAAACTGGCCTCCTATTAACACCAGCATTATGTAATAAGGATCGACCGATACTGGTTTTACAGGGCCGATACCGATCATTAGTAGTAAATGAAACAGATATTTGGAACAGATATGCATTTACAGTGAAAAATTACGATTTTGGAATGTTACAACCTCAAACCTTTGTTTAAATGCTTTAAACAATTATTTAATAAATGAGAAACTTTCAAAGTAACACCCAGTAACAGAGATTCAGATAGTGTTGTGTGTGTGTGGGGGGGGACATTAAGTCAGACTCAGTGGGGAGTGAAACCGGAGCAGAGGGACAGACACAGAGCTGTAGCCGAGCCAAAGTAGACCACTTTTTAATTCATTAACTTCATTGCTTATCAGACAAATAGTCTACATCCTTGACGTTCCATTTCCGGGATTGCTCCGGTGCCACAGGAAATTACACCGGATGCCGATATCCGTCCCCTTCCTCTGTCTCTGTGTTGGCGTTCTAACCTCCGGTGGATTTGTGAGGACTATGGTTAACTGCTCCTCAGATCTCTGCAGGGTAAATCCAGACAGCTAGACTATCTGTCCAATCTGAGTTTTTTGTTGCACCAGTATTTTGCAGCGGCTCCATCCCGCTAGGGCTGGGCGATATGGACCAAAAGTCATATCCCGATATATTTTGGCTGAATATCGATATACGATATATATCCCGATATTTTTTTCCGCAAAGTGAGAGCAAATGTTCAGTCAAAGCCAAAATCAAATATGACATGTCACAAGTAGTTTCATAGAGACAGTTGCAAAATCAAATAAATAATAAACCGGTTTCTTCACCTGGTTCATGATTAAATGCTCAGCTGTTCAAATAACAATAAAATGTAAACCTAAATACTGTATAACAGGAGTACCTTTTTTGAAATCAAAGCTCCATATTTGTGATTCGTTCCAAAGGTCAATTAAGCTTTTGATATTAATATAATCTACTTTGTTCAAAATGTAATGCCTCATGCCTGTAAGCCTAGGTTTATAGTCCCATTCTTCCACTTGATACTGCTTCCACTTAAGTAAACTAAAAGATGAACTATCGACTACAAAACAAAGAAACTAATTAATGTGTTAATACAAAGAATATTTATTATGATCGGTTCACAGATCTGAGTCCAAACGTAAACTTCACCCTTCTGAACTAAGAGTTTCTGCTTCAAGGTGAAGTTTAAAACAGACTGAAATGTCCAGGCTCATTCCTCCACTATTTATTTCTGTATGTATTTATGCGTTACATGTCATTTTAACGGGCACTGAACTCCAGATCCTGCAGCTGCAGACGGTCTCTGCTGCCCCGCTGTAGCTTCTCTCCGTCCGCCTGCCGCCGGCAAACTTAGTGGAGCTTTCCGCCGATATCGACATACAGGTCGTCCTGGACTACGTGTAAGATCCTACCGATCACCACTCTGTCTTTGGCTGGTCCGATCTGGATCAGCGGGGACCGGCGCAGCAGCGAGGCAAAGCTGTGTTTTTACCGGGGGAAAGAGACGCTGCGGCCGGCCACGGAGCTCTCCGCCTCCCGCTGCCGCCGGAGCTCAGGTTGCTGGTCGAAGGCGGCATACATAATCATAAAACACATTGTCACCTGTTAAATGTTATTCATTGCTGTTTGTTCTTTTCATTTCCTCTATCGAACATAATTAAGCAGTACAAAAGTCCGGCATCTTTAGCGTTGATCTGAATGCTTCGGACCTCTGTTCCAAGATGGCGGCGGTTTTGACGTATGTTTAGAACCTCAAGGCGACATCTGTGTATATATCTATGGGAGCAAGGATCACATTTGAACTATATCGATATATGCGATATGGTCTAATTCCATATCTCATTTAAAAATATATCGATATATTTTTAATATCGATATATCGCCCAGCCCCACATCCCGCCCAAGATCACGATTGTGATTGGTTTAAAGAAAAGCCAATAAACCAGAGCACGTTTTTCTCCCTGCCAGGACTAGCTAGACCCTCCTTCCAGGCAACAGATACAGATAATCTGCAAACTGCTAAAAAAAAAAAAATAAGAAAAAAAGAGACTTTCTAAGACTTGTGAATACCCCCCCACGAATGCATCTGAATAAGTCTGTTTGTTTCATGCTTCTGGCCATGTATGAAATGAACATGAGGAGCAAACATATTTACAGATCCACCTTCTTCTTTTTCAGTATACAGGAAAATATGTCGAGTCATTTCCTATCGTTTACGGTAATACTAAGACTCCACCTGAGGTCATTCTCACGTTGGAACGGAGATGGAAAGCAACTCATTCCATTTTACACACTGCCGCATTAACGTTACATGTCGCAGTGTAGTTAGGGCAACACGTCAGTGCAGTTGGAGCCCAGTCAGAAGGATTTCCCTTTTCACTTTCTTTGGGATTTACACAAACAGTCAAGGTCTGCATCTGCACTTGTTCTGTTCCTCCAATAATGTATTCAGGGTTTCCCTTTAATGTGTCACTAGCCTTGAGTTTTGTGAAACTAGCAGTACTTCTACATAAGTAGCATTTATTCAAATATTCTTTTATCTTCTTGGCAAAACGAGCTCTTATATCGTTTGGAAGCCTAAGGATGTTTTTTCCTCGTCTAAGCCAAAACAAGGCAGTGTCTTACAGCTTGTGGAGAGTTGACCTTTCGCTGGCTTTGAGATGTCTTCCTCCCTCGAGTGACGTGTGTGTGGCTAAGACAGACCTGGACACGTGTAAGGGACAGTAAGAACGCGGCCAGATGTTTTATGTAATCTGATTTCATATTTCGGCAGCATCCTGGCACAGCTGCATACTGTTGTGTACTCTTTCCTCGCCATTAATTCTAGCATGTGCACGGATGATGGCTAACCAGGCTTGTGTGTGTGATGTGCTTTGAATAAAAAGTAGAGCACTCTAACTGGTATTTGTGAAGCATGTTACGTGTCCCGGGGGTTGCTTTTCTATTCGTTAATGTGCTGTATTTCCTCTCGTCTCTCTCTCTCTCTCACACACACACACACACACACACACACACACACACACACACACACACACACACACACACACACACACACACACGCACACATACTCACACACACACACACACACACACACACACACACACACACACACACACACACACAAACAAGGACAGATGGGGACATGGCCGCTGTAGCACTGTAATTTAAATTGACACATAGTTAGATATGGCAGAGTGGAGGGGCAGCCTGTGTCCTGCAGCCTATAATATTATCTCAGTGTTTCACCTAGCTCTGAGCCACACACACACACACACACACACACACACACACACACACACACACACACACACACACACACACACACACAATCATAATCCTGCTGCCTTTTACAGCTGCTCTCACACCTCCTCCAGTAAGACAATGATAACTGAAAGCAGATCAGCAGTTGACTCACTCACACAGAACTTTCACTTCATCTACATTTGTGTATATGTGATTTGTGATCATGCACAACAAAACAGAATGAAATACTATGGCTATAGAGCCACTCAGCCAGACATGCCAAAACACTTATTTATGAACATGTATATTCAATGGAAAATAATCTCCAAATGAAACGTGCAACGTGGTGTCAACATAAAACACAGCGCTGTCAAGCCGGAGAGCAGAGTTCACAAAATAATAAATAATAATAAATTGTTTTTGTTGCCTTTTTTTGGAGTGTGTTCAGGGGACAGGCAGCTAGCAAATAGTGAGGAGATGTTTTTTACAGTGTGTTCAGGGGACAGGTAGCTAGCAGATAGTGAGGAGATGTTTTTTACAGTGTGTTCAGGGGACAGGCAGTTAGCAGATAGTGAGGAGATGTTTTTTACAGTGTGTTCAGGGGACAGGCAGCTAGCAGATAGTGAGGAGATGTTTTTTACAGTGTGTTCAGGGGACAGGCAGCTAGCAGATAGTGAGGAGATGTTTTTTACAGTGTGTTCAGGGGACAGGCAGCTAGCAGATAGTGAGGAGATGTTTTTTACAGTGTGTTCAGGGGACAGGTAGCTAGCAGATAGTGAGGAGATGTTTTTACAGTGTGTTCAGGGGACAGGCAGCTAGCAGATAGTGAGGAGATGTTTTTTACAGTGTGTTCAGGGGACAGGTAGCTAGCAGATAGTGAGGAGATGTTTGCTGTATGTGCCAAAAAAATGTGTAGATTAAAACACGCGTGACATCGCTTAGAGCACATTTAAAAAAAGAAGAAGAAAATATTGTGATACTATGCTGTATGGATTTATTCCCACACCCCTAATAAACAGATTGTCCATCTCCAGGGCTGTCAACGCTGTGTCAACGACAGTGATGTTAATGTCTTTCTCTACAGCCTGTGCTGCAGCCTTCTTCCTGAAGAGTCAGCAGGAATCAGACTTTTCTTTCTTTAACCTACAGTACATAAAGCTCTGGTTCCCTCTGTCAGCCCCATCCTAAGGTAACACACAGCTAATCACCTCATCATATTTGCTGGACGTCTTCATTAACCCTGTGTCTAATTGGGGCGGGGGATTGGAGGCAGAGGCTGCAGGGACAAACAGCGGAGGAGAGCAGAGGGGGATGAGATAACGAAGGAGGGGAAGGGAAAGGAAATGATTACCTCCACAATAAGCTCAGAGTGTGTGCGCTGACCCCAATCCCAAACTAAAGGTGAGATAAGGAGCTGTGCTTCAGGGCGACGGTGGACGGCAGCATTTAGTTTGGTCATGTTTTGGTTGGGTTTGCTGTAATGATTAGGGTTTTAGAGATGCACGCCAGGCTACAGCGTAGGGTCGGTATCTCCACGTACCTACGTACTGGACCCACGCCGTTGATTTTATAAAAGACCATACATTTGGCTTTATCCTGCTCTATTCTATTTTTAAAGACCTCATAGGTGAGTCAGTAAATAGGGCATAGTGAACACAGTGGTGACTGCCTGGAACAGAGGAAGTCTAAGCCCATACCGTGACAGCTTTCACCTCACCGTTATATACGCTGAGTTTTGAAAAGTGTAAACACATTTGGAACCGCTTTACCGGCATTGCCATGACTCACTGTGACTTTAACAAAGTCAACGTTGTTTCGCTCCGTTGGCACCACAGCTCTGCGTGTGTGTGTGTGTGTGTGTGTGTGTGTGTGTGTGTGTGTGTGTGTGTGAGTCGGCAGTCGGAGCGCTCTCTGTCAAGATGCAGAGACGTCAGATATGCTCGCGCTTATAACGACCTAGTTAAGGCGGCATGGCCGTCTTGCTCAGGCGGCCGCCTAAGCTGCAAAGTGCTGAGGGAAATGATGGGTATGAGGGCACGCCCTGACAGTACCTAGGTAAGGACTACTAGCCAGTCAGAAGCAGAGTAGGGCGGGCCCTGACAGTAACCATGGCTTCAGCGTCAGCCTGTAACCATGGCTTTGGCTCATCCGTACATGTTGGAACCCGAGTCTGATCCTGAAACACTGGCACAACAAACCGAACCAGCTTCGCAACCTAGACTGGAGCAAGACATTTCAGAGCGGTACGTTATTTGTTAACAATGACTAATGTTAACAAAATTAGTCATTCATACGTAACGTTTTAATTCTGCTCCGTCTCCTGGACATGGCGATACAACTATCTGAACTCTTGGGGCCTCCGCTCTAACTAGCTTGGTTTGAGGGCGTGCCACGCTAGCAGCTATAGCTATAGCGAGCATTATAACGTGTGTTACAAAGTGACGCAAAGTGACGCAAAGTGACGCAAAGTGACGCAAAGTGACGCAAAGTGACGCAAAGTGACGCACGTTTGTCCATAAGTAAAGGCTGGACTACAATACAGCTGTTTGGAGCAGTTCAGGATCAGTGTTTTCTGTTAAGTCCCTTTGGGGTGGACTTTGGGCTTTTTCACTTTGTAAACCTATAACATGCACAAAAAAAGATATATAAAGGAAAGTGGAAAAACCCCAAAACTTAATGCGAGCACTTTAAGTTCTTCTGATGATGAATGAGCTCATCTTGGATGTCATTTGAATGAGTGGTTCAGTGCGGATCATGTGATTTGCTGGTATAGCAGTGTAAATTATAGTGCTGCTACCTGACCTGAATCCAATGGGTCCTGAAAAAGTATCAGGCCATTCTCCTGGTCCGATTTGGCTTTCATTATTTTCAAAGGTAATTTATTCTAGGGGAACCGCTGATTTTACACATCAAGGTCTGTTTCCAGGTGCTGGGGAGTACTACCGCATGAGTAGTATGGTGAAAGAGGACAGAGCTTTGGGTAATGTCAGTCGCACTCCTGGCTTTACCCACCGAAAACTGACTTCAATGAAGAGCCAGGTGCATCGACACCTCTTCAACATCTAGCTGGAATGCATCTAGGGCTGGGCGATACAGAGAAAATCAGATATCACAATATTTATTCATACATCGGTATCGATATTGCGACGGTAATGTAGGGTACTTTCACAAAAAAAGAGATTTGAGATAAATAACCATTTCAAGTGAAATTAGAGAGAAAAAAATAAATGTTTTTTCCAGCTATATGCTGACTATGTTTACATACATGCACAAAAATAGTGTGATGTTAAAACTAATCTTCAATTCTTCAAATGATATTCCCTCAAAATGTTTCACAACAGATGTTCTGAGAAAATGGAGTTAGTATGTGCTTGTTGTTATCAATTTAGACAACGTAATTGTATATCATGATATCTCAATATATGATTTCATCACTATATGAATACATTGAAAGAAGATAAATGATAATATTGAATTATTGCCCAGCCCTAAATGCATCTCAAACCTCCCGTGGGAGTGATTTGAACAATAAGAATTCGATCTCTAATGCTTCTTGGTTTTTTGGATATCAAACCGATGATAGCTGTGGATGAATGTGACATGACTGATAACGCACTGCATGCAATCTAGCTGAATCTACTGCCTGTGTGAATACACACATATGTGTGTGTGTGTGTGTGTGTGATCATAAATTTAATCTGAAGTAATTCAGCTGAATCCTCTTCCTGGCTGAGCAGACTGGCAGGAGGAGAGGGGCGGAGAGGAAGACATTTCACAGTGTCAATTGAAGGTGAGGCTGATGGCGTTGGAGCGAGCTGAGCTGAGCAGCGCAGAAAACTAAATTTGGAGAGAGCTAGATAGATAGGAGTCAGAAAGAGAGGAGCGCATGATGTAGGAGGAAGCATGGAGATTCTCTCTAACAGTGTCACAAAGGTGAATTTGCCAACAGCAGGTGGGAGGCGACAGAAAGACAGGTAGACAGACGGAACAGTGGATTAATGCGTGGCTGCTCCCCTTCATACGCAGCATTTTGAGATGCTCAGTTCTTACAGCTCTCTCCATCTCTGCATGGGTGTGTGTGCTCACTCATCGGCTGTCAGTGTGAGAATGACGTGGCATAAACAAAACCCTCTGCATCTCAATGTCTCTCCTCCCTTCCACAGAACGTTTTGAATGCTGCACAAAATGTCTCCGATGTCTCCAATCACCATCAGTGGCAAATGTGTGAACAGGCAGCTCTGCTATCCGGCTTCTGCTCATCCTGCCTTCTGTGTGGCCAACAGACCTGTGGAGCTCTGCATGGCAGCCTCACATCATCTCTGAGTATCAGCCTGAGCCACAACCTCAAACCTCCATCAGGCTGCTGAGAGAGGGGCAGCTGGGGTTCAAGTCTTTAGGAGAATACATTTCAGTTTGTATTATGGTCAATATTTGATATGACAACTGCCTCCTAAAAAAGCCTCCTGTAGTTTGACCTAGTTTTATACAGTCTGTGATTTCGACAAAATAGTCTCAACTCAAGTTAGGCTAGTTTGTCACTCCGTCAAGTCCACCGAACTGGAAGCAAAAACGCAATAACAGTCAGGAAAACGCATCACTGTTCTGGGCACTTACGTGCGTACAACACTAAGTAATCGCATCACTGAAATTCAGTGCTAATTCTTCTGACTGCCATAGCTCAGCAGTACGTTCAGTCTGTTGCTAGACTATACCGATGACGGTTCACTTCTGGGATTTCTAAGGTGCCTTCTTTGTGTTGGTGTTCTAAACTCTTGTGGATTTATGAGTACCATGGTTAACTGTTCCTCAGATCCATCCAGACAGCTAGCTAGACAATCTGTCCAATCTGAGTTTTCTGTTTAATGACTAAAACAACTTTTGAACGTACACCTGTCCGGTGTTTAGCTCCCTCCAAGACGATTGTGATTGGTTTAAAGAGATGCCAATAAACCAGAGCACGTTTTTTCTCCCATCCTGGAATGCTGTGGGGACTATCCAGACCCTCCTACGCAGCACTGTGGAAGAAGGTCAAAGCGAGAATAGTCTGTTGCTAGCCCAAGCTGTCGTGTTCACTGGCATACAAAACTAGCCTATACACTAAGCACGGTTTATAAGGTTAAGAGCTAATAAAACAGCTAAAAGCAGCTAAGCATATAACAGCTAACAGCTAAAAGCTACTGAAAGTGACAAAAGTCGTTGATAAAGATTTGTAGTGAACACCTCTGATTCAGTGCACCTTAGAAAACTGACAGAAGGTTTAGCTTTTAAGAAACACTGATTGGAACAGAGGCTAGCTTAAAAAAAACTGAAATAAACAAAGTAGCAAGGTTTCAACTAAGCTAGCTCTGGCTAGAACATGTCATGTTTCTGTTGACAGAATAGATTACATACATAATATAATTTGACCGGATAGCAGGATGACTATTAGAGGAAAATCCCCTGCTCATGTCTTGTTTCATCACACAGAGACAGAGGTGTTGTAGACAGAAAATGCTACATGCTAATGTTAGCTTGTGTTCTTCACATGTTAGCTTGAATTTTTCTATTCTATCATTTTGTGCAGTAGCCTATAGTGTTTGACTCTTGACCAAAAGCTTATATAATTGTGTAACACTTTGGAACCAAGCAGATATTATAATGCCTGGGTTACAATAACATAGAAGATTGTGTTTAAAATCTTCGACAGACCATCACAAATCAATACTTGACTTGACATACTGTAAATGATATGCTACAGCACAGTATATTAGCAATGTGCACAGTCACTCAATAACATTGTCAAGGTAAATGATATATATGGGATATAGTAATATTCTGGGAATTCTTGCTTCTAATGCAGACTGGAGCTGAGATAATCGTACTGATGAAGAGCAGAAAAGTAGAAAGAGACGGGGAGCTACATGTCCATCCCTCTGAGTGGAGCTCATATGTACATGAAGAGTGTCAGCGTGATGTATGACATCGTTATCTTCCTGCAATGAAATGCACACTGGCAGCGGGTCACTTTGGATCTATCTCTTGTTCATCAGGGCTTTATTTACTTTGCATTTTCAAACCACTGAACTCACATCCCATCTTCTCTAAACAATGTAGCCTACAGCTCTTTTTAAAACAGATACATTTCACAGATTCATTTATTATTATTTATTTATATTCTTCATAGAGATTTTCTATTGATGATTCTTGCCCTTTTACAGTAGCCAACTTGTTTTACGATTCAAGACAAATGTCTTGTATGTGAAAACCTTCTTGGCAATAAATGTGTTTCTGATTCAGATTTTTGCTAAAACCATCATATTAACCACATTTAACTGCTGCAACTGTGTCTTGAAGTATTCTTTAAACATGAAATATTATGTCGGTGGGGTACAGTTATTTCCAGCACAGGCTGTCTTGTTCCAGTGGTTCTTTGTAGCTGAAGTATGAATAGTGACACCACCACCTTTGGGGAAAAACTAACTGGTGGTGCAAATGCAACAGTCCACTGGATAGTCTAACTGTCTGGGTGTGTAGGCTCTGTGGTCTGATCAAACGGCTGGCTATTTCTCAGTGTGTATCTGATAGCAAAGGTGCAGGGTGAATAAAATCACAACATTTTCCCATCTTATAAAGAACACGCGTCAAACTCAAGGCCCTTGGGCCAAATCCAGCCCCTCGCAAATTTTGATCCGGCCCCATATCAATTTAAGTTCACAATACATTTTGGCCCGTCTAGTTTTTGTCACTTTATACAATGTTTTGGGGGCTTTCTTCAACGTTTTGGGGGCTTTTTCCAACATATTTTTTTGACATTTTTGCTTAATTTTTCCAACATTTGTGACGTTTTTCTGACGTTTTCTTCAACATTTTTGTCGACCAAACTGAAAGTGAGAAGACTATATGAGACATGCAATAACAGAGTCAAAGATATTTGACTTTCTCCATGAAATAAAAGCAATAAACTCTACATGTCTGGCCCTTGATGCGATTCTCATTAGGATGGATCAATAGGATATTTGTAGGCCGGGACGTCTCTGCAGCACCACAATACTAAATTCAGAATGGTCTGACACATATTTGGGCTTTAACAAATATGATTTGGTATTTTTTTTTCTTGTTGTATGTACGTTATGGTATTGATAATTGTATTTATATTTTTATTTTATTTTATTTTCTGTATCTCCTCTGTTATGTAATGATTGTGGTATATGTTGGGACCCCCTCAAAAACAAGATGATACATCTCAAGGGGTTTATCTTAATAAACAAATCTGAATAATCAGTCAAATATTGCGATTTTGATAAAATTGCGATTAATTGTGCAGCCCTACTATAATTCCCTTGATAAGTAACACAAAGACAGAAGAAGGCATGACTGATTTGGTCATGGGGTTCATACACTTTCTGTAATAAAACATCTCACAGCAAAAGTCCTATCACCCTGGGACGAAGGGGTCCGTGGTCTAATATGTGTCAGTTTAGGGGTCCTTGGGATGAAAAAGTTTGGGACCCACTGTGTGAGGCAGCAGGATTATTACAACGAAAATGATGATCTTTGCTGTCTTGATAATGAACATTTCTTTTAATGCACACCTGCAGAACTCAACAACGCAACAGACTATTACAAAAGGCATTGGCTAAATCAAATCAATTCTCATAATTAACACTTTTATGACTTGTGACACTTTTTGAATTATTCCATTTGATGTTAGATCACTGAAGTTCTCCTTAGTTCCAAAATAAACGGGTGTCATGTAGGAATTCTGCCGAATCCTTTCCCTTCAATTTTCTGTTCCACAAAGCTTTCTAGTTTCCTGTTAGTGTGTTGGACAAACATGAACCTTGACAACAGCTAGCGGTGTGCATAGTGCTGGAGTTCTGAACAGATAAGCTACATGTTGCGCGGCAATACACGACCCGAGACAATTACTGTCAAAATGAATCCCACCACGAAAGCTCCAGACAGCAGATCCGCACAGATGAAAGCAGGACGGATCTGCAGTATCAAGCCTACGGTCCACAGCACACTGTGCCCTGCAGCTCCTGTACTGTGGAGGAATGTTAAGCAGTCAACTAAACGAGAATATCAAGTCAGGATGCGTTCAGGGCTCGCCGGGACTGTGGGCCAGGAAGTTTACACCTGCTGCAGCTGTCACTACCGCTATCGCCCCTGCTTTCTGCCACACAGACACACACACACACACACACACACACACACACACACACACACACACACACACACAGGTTTGTGGCCCTATCTTTGTGGGGACCCGTCACTGACATAATGCATTCCCTAGCCCCTTACCCTAACCAACTAAATGCCTAAGCTTAACCCTTACCCTCACCCTAACCATAACCTAATTCTATCCCTAATCCTAAAACCAAATCTTAACCCTCAAACAGACCTTTACATTTGTGGGACCCCACAAGTATACTGGACTCCCGGTTTTTGGACCCCACAAATATAGTTAAACAAGAACACACACACACACACACACACACACACACACACACACACACACACACACACACACACACACACACACACACACACACACACACACACACACACACACACACACACACACACACACACACACACACACACACACACACACACACACACACACACACACACACAGTCAAACAGCAACCGATGCCATTTTGGAAGAAGAATGTAGCAATGATGCCTGTGCTGCTGCAGGCATCACTGAGGCTGCCGCTCGCCTGCACACACATGGTGATATAATGCAGCACAGGGAGCTGCAGGGGGAAGGAGATACTGATGGAAGGCTTTTATATAGAACTGCACATCGGTGTGTGTGTGTGTGTGTGTGTGTGTGTTTTCCTAAATAGGAAGAAGAGGAAGAAACTGCCCATCTGTACATGTAATAAAAATTATGTAATAAATTCACTTGAGATGTGGTACGCCCAAAATTGGTTTAACTAGTGATTATGTTTTTAGAGAACATTATCTTAATCACAGATAGATAGATAGATAGATAGATAGATAGATAGATAGATATCTATAGAAAGAGGGTACTTGATAATGTTTGACAATGAGTGTGTGAAATAAAAAGACTACGTCTGGTTCTGCTGCATTGATTTAAATTTCTTTTTTTTGGGGGTCATAAAAACTGTCTATCATGAGTCCAACAATGTTCTAGGACTGCAATACTAATGGAGTACTCTTTTAATGCCCATGGTGTCCAAATACATTTGGCCAAATCGTGCATATTTCTGTTGCACGACTAAAACTACTTTTGAACGTACACGTGTTCCACCAAAACAAGTTCCTTCGAGAGAATATTTAGCAGAGGCACCGTGGCTCCGTCCGGCGCTTAGCACCGCCCAAGACGATCGTGATTGGTTTAAAGAAATGCCAATAAACCAGAGCAGGTTTTTCTCCCATCCAGGAATGCTGTGTGGACTAGCCAGACCTTCCTCCGCAGCGCTGTGGAGGAAGGGATGGCTAAGCGAGACTAGCTTTGCTTTGACAATGTGCACCTGATACTAAAGACTAACTGAACACTGCGTGTAAATCTGATGTACTGTTTGACTGACCCTGCAGTGCTGCAGTGATGTCATCACCGTTGGCTGTGAGGTCAATGAAACACTACTTGTCAGTCTGGGGTTAATTACTCTTCAGAAGGAGTCAGTCAGTAGTATAGAGCTGGGTATCGTTCAAAATTTGGTAGTGATGCCAATACCATCACTTCGATACTGGTTCCTAAACAATACCAATTTTATAAAATCATAAGAAATTCCATTACACATTACGGCACAAATCTTTTATTTATGTTCCGGCTCCTACAACGTGAGCTTGTCTCTTAGATCTTGGTAGAAGCATGCTGCATGCTGATTGGCTCAGTGACTCTGATGAGATTTACTCCTTAGGGATTACATTTGGAACATGGCATTTTTTCATACTCCATACCAAAGAGGCAATTTGGCCGATGCCTAAAAAGTATGGAATTCAGTACCTAGTCATTAGTTATTGGTTGGTGCTGGCGCGGTGGCACACTGCACAGAACAATGACTGACGGCCATATATATGTGGAGCTGCACATGGAAACAACATGGATGGAGAATGAGAGAGAGAGAAGGAGAGAGAGGAGAAGAAGGAGAGATGTGCTATCTGCTGGGAGAAAGATAGAAAACAGAGAGGGCACTGTGCTGTGCCTGCCACAAGCGCTCCCACTTCAGCCTGTTGTTGTCATGGTTACCCATCTCCACACATACTATTTGCACACACACGTACTGTACACACATACCTCACACACACACACACACACACACACACACACACACACACACACACACACACACACACACACACACACACACACACACACACACACACACACACACACACACAGAGGAAGCAGCAAAGAGAACCAGAGATGGAGAGATAAATAAAAGAAACAAAGTATTCTCCAGTGTTGGAGGAAGAAAAAGACAAACTGCCAGGTCCAATCCACTCGCTCATCCATCTCCTCATTCGTCCATCAAGCCATTCTCCCGTCAGCCCATTAAATCTGAGACAATCCAAGAACATCAAACAAGGAGACACACACACACACTCACACACACACACAAGTGTACACAACTCTTGTTGATTTAAATACGTGATGGGGAACCTTGAGATGTGACAGTAGAGAGGCAGCGTGACATTCAGAAGGCTTAGACCGACAGACAGAGATGGATTATGTCACAGCAGCTCTAGTTCATGACTAATGCAATAAATAAACTGGGAAGAATATCCCTTTAGTTCCAGGCCGAGGCCACAAACTTCAAACAGGCATGCACGCACCCACCCACAAACACACACACACACACACACTACACACTCGTACACAAATGTAAGTTGACTGCAACAAACAGCCACTACTTTCCCCCCAGCATGCACCAGTGCTGAGCACCTGGGCAGAAAACCATTCCAGTCCCAAAACACAAGCCACGCAGCCTCGGCTGAAAGCACACAGGAACCAGGAAGATCCATTTAAAAAGCAAATGTCTTACCTGGTGAGGAGTGATGCAGTCGGACAGCAGGAGGACATGGAGAGAAAAGACACAAAGACAATCTGTTAGCTGCTGCTTAGCAGAGATGGTGAACAGAGCAAACATTATAGCGTCAATAATCACGTACATTTTGCACAAATTCAGGAAGCTTCAGAAAAAAGTAGTAGTTCATACATTCTATTTGAAAAAGAAATGTCCTCACAAAAAAAAATATCAGCAGAAAAATTATTTCAAAGGGGGTACAATTTTTGAAAAAAGGGTTTGACAACAACTGCTCTACATTGGTGGAATGTAACTAAGTACATTTACTCTAGTACTGTACTTTACTACCCTTAAACACACAACTGGTTGGATCCTTTACTCTTTCTACAATGGGAGGAGAGTTCTTTACTTTTAATACTTTCAACTACATTGTGGTATTAGTACTTTTCCTGAAGTAAATGATGTGACTACTACTTCCACCACTGCTGCTCTACAGTGTGTTAATGTGGCCTGGGTAGGTGCCAGCTCCACTGGGACTGTACCTTGCAGTAGAAGCCAGTAGAGCGCTGTCGCCCTCTTGTGGCCACAAACCAAAACCACCACTACCCAGCAATACTGAACATCAGCCGTTTGTTCCAGGAGTTCCCAAATATTTCAATGTCCGCCTGACCCTTAAAATAGAGACGCGGTCATCACAGACCACCATCAGACTGCAGGGGAAGATGGTCAAACCGTGTTTTAATCACGTTTCCAGGGTTTCTCCCAGGAAAGCGGTTTCGCTCGGTGGAAAGTGTCTGTTTTTCCAACGAGGGCCCGGCTGGGGCCAGTCACAGACCGATGTAAGCATTAATGTAGAGCCCAATGCTTTCTGTGATAACAGAATCCAGGAAGGAGATTGCAAAGTTGAGAATTTAAAAAATCTATAAGAACGATCCCACAGGGCCCTACATTAAGTCAGTGCTAAAAGATAACTGGAGATTTGAAAATATGACTATGTCTAAGATCTCCAACCGAGCCACAGTATTGATGGAAGTCAATTACTAAAGCACTGCCTTTACTGTAGCCTTGATTAGCAATATTTATGTGATATTCTATACAACATATGCATACTGAATGATTGAATTAACTAAAATGCAGCAATAACAACATTCTATGCAAAATAAGCAACTTAGAAAAGACAAGACCAATTGTGTAGCCCAACATTTACGCCCCACTGTAACCAGGGGCGTAGCACAAAATTCTGGGCCCTGTAGAAAGGCATTTTCTATGGGCCCCTCCCCGCATCCACAGCTACTCATTCTAGCATATTTTTGGGCCCTCCTCACATGAGGGCCCTGGTGCTCAGTCCTCTTTTTCCCCCCAGTCCGACGCCCCTGACTGTAACCGTAAAAACTTCTAAAATACATTACAAAATAATTCCCAGTGGCTTAGTCCTGGTGGGGCGGCAACTTAGGCCCAGTGGGTCACCGCCTGCAATACACTCGGGGGGGAAACCCTGGTTTCAATGAATAAAAGTGATATTAGTGAATCCCCTTTTCACCATGGGAGCATGTGGAATCCCCTCAGGGTCCTCTGTCTCTGGAGTCCAGTGTTGGAAACACTAATTCAGACAGTTTCAGACCCATTCAGATCAATGATTTAAATATACAGTGGTTTCAGGACAAGCTGCTCTGGGTCATGTGCTCTAGAAACAGGAGGGCTTGTGAAAGAGCAACCGAAGACACGAGGGAACAAAAGAGCACAGGAACAAAGCCTAAAAAGCGAGTCACACGCTGAGAAGGTCCAAAGAATAAAGATAGGTCTGCAGATGTGTGTGTGTGTGTGTGTGTGTGTGTGTGTGTGTGTGTGTGTGTGCGATGTGCTGCAACACACACAGAGAGTGACTCAGCAGTATCCCCTGATGATGTCATCATATAGAATGCTGGGGCATCTACCAGGCAGTGGAATAGTAAGGCTGCATCTATTTATTCTAATTTAATTCATACTTTTTATTGATACCAAGCTGGGAAATTACAATTTACACTGTTAGAAATCACTACACACAGGCCTGAAATCAGGTTCAGGACCTATTCAGGCACAAATGGAGAGATGTCAGAGTGAGTGGGCTGCCAGTGCTTGTACGGTGCCATGCTCAAGAGCACCTTCAACACGCCCCCCTACAACACACCCCCATCAACACGCCCCCGACCACACATAAAGCTCTGTATCAACTCACTTTGTCTTGCAAATTTCAGACAATACTAATGAACAGCTCAAATCTACAAATCTGATCTGCAAAAGAAGCAAAAGGGGCAGATCAGGATTAATGACGAGACATGAACTTTAAACAAAATGCGAGGCCGCCCAGGTTTGACTAATAAGGGTTATGTTGAGCTGATTCATGGCCCACCCTGACTATAATTCAGCATATACACAGAATGACCTCTTCAGTTCTCCCAGGCGCAGGACTCCCTCCTTCACCCGGAGCCGGTGTGTAGTTAAGACCCAGCGTTCCCTCCTGAGTCACACGGACACTGAGGGGAAGAAACGGGCCCTCCAACCACCAGGGATCCATTCAAACAGGTGTAGACAACACTGTCATATCACAATATTATCAGGGCTGGCATGTGCCTACGTCTGTACCTACGCCGTTGATTTAACGCAGAAGAATGAATTTGCCTTGAGGCAGTAAAATCCTGTTTTTGTTGACCTCTGATGGTTTAACACTTGCTGCAGCGACGTGCAGCTGTACTCCAGGACGCAGCCGATCCAGAGGCGGGGCTAGAAGGGCGGCGAAGGCCCGACGTGCCGACCCAGGGCGTCAAACAGTGACGCCAACAGCCTCGCTATCTCTGAACTCGGGTGGCCACCCTGGTGCAGTGGTTAGCACGGTCGCCTTGAAGCAAGCAGTGTTCCTCTGGCCCTGTTCTGTGATTGCATGTTCTCGCCGCCTGCTCCAGCTTCCTCCCACAGTCCAAAGACATGCAGGTTTTGGGGGAGGGTGGATGTGAGCGCCGTCTGTCTCTATGTGTCAGCCCATTGGGCTAGAGTGCTGGCTGTCAATCATGACAATTGTGATTTCCATTGGATCAGAGTCCTGACACTTGGCTGCCTGTTCTGCCAATCTTCCCAGCCCCTGTCACATGACCAATTCCTGTTTCCATGACAACTATCCAAAATTCTGATACCATACCAGCACTGGAATTGTTTTTTTAAAAGGCAGACTGAGCCTATAGAAAAAGTGAATTATATTTGGATATACCCTTTTTATTCAAAATGACAAGTGAAATTAATAACAAATGTTATGTTTTATTAAGTAGAAATACATTGTGTTGTTCTATCCTATCCAATGTTTCCTATATTATTATTATTATTATAATTTCTTATTTATTTTTTATCCCCCCCATCACACTTACACAATCCTGGAATCAGCCCTGATCCCCTTCCTGTGGGCTGGGATTACAGGAGCAACAAGGCCCACTTCTGACTGGAGACTTTGAACTAGAGAGGGCAGTGAAACACTGCTTTGTAGAGGGATCCAACCTCCCAGAGAGGAGGCTGCTGGAGGGGAGGAAGGGTGGGATCTCCCTCCTTCCCGTCCTCTTGAGTGTGTGATGTGTTGCAGCCAGGCGTGCAGCCTTCATTATGGGCCCGTAATTAAAAGAAGACAAGAGAGGGGAAAGTGCCTAATACTCCTGGCTGCGTTTCCAGGATCAAAGCCGGGGCCCAGACACGCTTGCACGCACGAACCCAGCGCCGGCAGCACCCACAGCGGCCCGCCGCTCAACCCGAGCCTCCCCCGACGGCTGCCATTAGCGGGAGGAGGAGGAGAAGCTGCTGGGAGGATGGGAAGAGATGAGGAGGGTGAGACAGAGCGAGAGACAGAGGGAGGTTTGAGCTCTGGTGGAAGTAAAGTTCATTTCTCCCTGCCTTTTCCTCTTGTAGAAGGACTCGCTTTGGCAGAACTTTTCTCCCTTCTGCCATCTCAGATGTATTTCTCTTTCAGTGATTCCACTGAAATGAACTGATTTCAGTGTGTCTTGGTGGCTCACAGGTTCAGGGCACCAACCATAAACTGCATCGTCCCCGGTCTGTGTGTGACCAGGGGATCTTTGTTGCATGTAGTTCCCCATCTCTCTCCCTACTTGTCCTGCTATCTCTTTACTGCTAGCTAAACAATAAAAACATAAAGTGCTCCAAAAACTATACAATTGATTTTGTCTCAAAATGTACGTGTGACTGGGCCTTTAAGAGCTGATATTTCTGTGAGTCAACTTCATCCATGCTTGTCACTATTTTTGTAGCAATTTTTCTTGAACATTTCACTTTATGAGGTTTTTTTAACATTAATATGCGTTCCCCCAGCCTGCCTATGGTCCCCCAGTGGCTAGAAATGGTGATAGGTGTAAACCGAGCCCTGGGTATCCTGCTCTGCCTTTGAGAAAAAGAAAGCTCAGATGGACCAATCAGGAATCTTCTCCTTATGAGGTCATAAGGAGCAAGTAGATCAGATCATACTGTCAGATACAGTATTAGGGGACCACTAAGGTCTATATAAAAGAGACTTCAGATACAGTATTAGGGGACCACTAAGGTCTATATAAAAGAGACTTCAGATACAGTATTAGGGGACCACTAAGGTCTATATAAAAGAGACTTCAGATACAGTATTAGGGGACCACTAAGGCCTATATAAAAGAGACTTCAGATACAGTATTAGGGGACCACTAAGGTCTATATAAAAGAGACTTCAGATACAGTATTAGGGGACCACTAAGGTCTATATAAAAGAGACTTCAGATACAGTATTAGGGGACCACTAAGGTCTATATAAAAGCATCCAAAAGCAGCATGTCATGGGACCTTTAAATCACTGAGTAGCGCTACATAAATACAGTCAATACAAGCTATGCAAATACGATCCAAGTAGTAATAAACCAGACTTCTCATTTAAACAAATGATAATTCATATTAAATGCTCCAGGCATTACGCAATCCACTTCTGTACCAGGGACATATTATTACGTAACATGTCATTTAGCTGATACTTTTATCCAAAGCGACTTACAATTGCTAAATACACCAGAGGTTGCACACTTCTGGAGCAACTAGGGGTTAAGGGTCTTGCTCAGGGACACATTGGTTGATGTATTGCAGTGGGAATTGAACCCAGGTCTCCCACACCAAAGGCATGTGTTACATCCACTGCACCATCACCACCAAACACTCTTGGTTAAAGTCATTTCTCTTCCCTTTGACTGATGGACAGTCCTCAGCATTATACTGTCATCAAGACGAATGGCTGTGCAAACATTACGTCTGGTGAATAGGTGGTCCAGATTCTGACATGTACTTATACAAAATAAATTATTCCCACTCAATATCACAACGTTAACAGTTCCTGAGGGCACACAGAGGAGGAGGAGCAGCAAATGAAACCTCTCGCTGCAATATTCAGCTGATGGAGGGCAAAACACTCCGTTACACATCATGCACTTAGCATTACACATAAAGCACCGCTCTTAAGTACAGGAAGCTGTTTTATCTAGAGGAAGTTCCCTGCAGAGAGAGGAGAGATTTCTCTAAGGCCGCCTGGCAGGAGAATCTGATCAGTTTGTCTCATTCATTCTTTAGAAAAGTGAGACATTTAGAAGCAGTTAGGGCTGTACAGAAGAGCACTTTTTGGAGCTTTGAAGCTTTGGTGGCGGTGGCAGGAAAAAGCAACTTTTCCGACCGCACTTGAACCTCTACAAACATCAGACTACTCTCTTGTAACTCAACATGTGTCCATGTACCGTACCGGGAAAAAAATGTGAATGGTACCCAACTCTATTTACAACTTCCCATGTTCCAAAATAAATAAATAATTGCTGCTTGAACAAATGACTGAATGGTGTTTTTTTTTTTTTTTAGGGGGGTGTAGTCTTAACACACCACAGCTGCATCCCTGCACTCGGAAAAACTGAACTTGGTGTTAGGTTACCAATCAGGGACGGGGGGGGTCTGACTGCGTGTCAATCACTGCTCATGCACACGCATTCATTCTCCCTTGTGGGGGGAGGTGTTTAGGAGACGGTTTTGGGCTTTAGCAGAAAGGGGGGAGGGACTGAGAAGTTGTCAATGTTCAAATCTTTTGGCTAAGTCCTGGATCTTCCCAATCCTACCTTTAAACTCTTACCACCCCCACATTACTCTTCTACATTTTGTGTAATAATGGTCAATAATATTTGAGCTTCCCGGACTGTAAGTGCCTCTTGACTAATGGCTGGAGCTGCTTCCCAGCCTGCCTTCCCTCCAATTCTAAAAAACGCTCCTTGTCCTCAATGTTTTGGAGTATCTTTTTGTCAATAGAAAATATTCAAAATTAGTTTTTCAAATAGCTTCTTAGTACTACAGAGTTCAAATTGGAGTATTCAGTAGGACCTAAACCCCTACGAGACCGTGAAACATAGTATAACCAAAGCGCCCCTACCTGCGGAGAGGCGTGTCTGCTCCAGTGTGTGGTCTTACACCCTGATTACAGTACGCAGTTAATGACTGGGGGGACAGAGACATGCACTCAGCGGCGAGACGGAGGGCATGGGACATGGTTGGTGAAGGATTGCATATTTACTCTGTAGAAAAGTCTGAAAGGATGAGGAGTGAAAGGAGGAGAGGAGAAGAAACAGGAGAGGAGAGGAGGGTTTGCAGCAGCCACAGTATCTCAGCTTTAAGGGAATTTCATTTTTCTGAAACTGCAGTCTGAGCAAAAAGTTGGATCATTAGGCAAACTTTTCCCTGGTCCATACTGGAGGGCGTGGGGTCAGGCAGCACTCCTCCAAAGACAGTGTGTGTGTGTGTATGTGTGTGTGTGTGTGTGTGTGTGTGTGTGTGTGTGTGTGTGTGTGTGTGTGTGTGCATGCGTGTGTGTGTGCAGGCCAAAGGATTCTGCAGGCCCCAATGAATAAATAAGTGAAGTTTGAGCAGCCAGTTTTGCGTTCAGCAGCTGGAGAGCTGTGAACTGAGGTTGTCTGATCTCATTCAGGAAGTGAGCTGACCGAAGGCAAGGTGAGGGAGAGGGAGAGAAGGGGGAGCAAAGAAGGAAACAAGGAAGGAAGGAAGGAAGGAAAGAATGAACACACAAAACAACATAAAGCGGGACTCATAACTTTGTTTGAATGTGTGCGTGCATGCATGCGTGTGGATGGATGTGAGAATGTGGGCGTGGATTTGGTTAGAAGTATTAAGAATGTCCATAATGAAACACACATGGGGAGCCCAGTCTCCAGAGTACACATAAACACACACACACACACACACACACACACAGTGTCCCTGCTGCAAAATGAACAACACTTAAGAAAACCAAACCTCATACTAGAACTGCATGCAGTAGCCGCCATACTGGCAGGCAGCACACACACACACACACACACACACACACACACACACACACACACACACACACACACACACACACACACACACACACACACACACACACACACACACACACACACACACACACACACACACACACACACACACACACACACACACACACACAGCTCTCCGTCCTGATAGCCTGGAGATCCATCTACACAGTACATCTACAGTACTTTGTGTTAATAAGGTTGATAGTGGAGAAAGCTAAGCAGCTGAAGTTGATTCCAAACACGGGAGTGGTGCTAGTAGGGGAGTTATGACTTTCAGATATTAATAACTGTAAACACAGTTTGGTAAACAGCATTTAGATTAGTTAAAGAGCTAGCTCAAAGTTCACTTCACACAGATTAAAACGAAGATGTTCACATTCATAGTTCACAATTTTGAATTTTGAACTAAGTTCACAGTCCTAAAAATGAATGAATGAACTATAAGGCCAGTTATTGCCCGACTTCTTTATTAGAACGACAGTTAACAGTTTGTTTTGCTGCCCGCAGCATTCTGGGAGCTGGAGTATTAAACAGCATTTGCTGCTACTACCAGTAAACATGATTGCCAGCTCCACTCTTCACTGCTGCGTAAGAAGTCAAATATGAGCCAGGTGATGTCTATTATTCTATTGTATTTCATCTGACAAAAAGGCCTGTAGCAAACAGAAAGGATCAGCAGCAGCACACCATCATTAAAACATTATGAGCCAGACGTATATTTGTATTTTTTATCTTGTTGCAAATAATTTTTATTAAAATGGCGCTGGGTGTTAGATGTTAAAATTAGTCCAGTATTAAGCGGAAGCTGCGATGTAAGTTAATAGGCAATTGCGCATCTTCAGTCAGCGTCCACTAAAAGTTGTGTTGTTGCCGCTGTCAGACTCCGATTATTATTCTAAGTGTCTGACAACATTATGGGATGGATCCCTACAGAGATAGACCTTTTAGTTAAAGAGTAAGATCCTTTTAGTTTAACATGAAACAGCCCCGAAATCACCATCACCAAACTCCACCAGACTCCATGTAAATAATCAGGACTTTTATCATCATAAAACACACTTCATTAAAAGTGGACAGAAACTAAATAAAACTACCAAAAGCCGTCTTGGTTCATCTTTCCACTGTTCCAACAATCACCACTCTGGTTTGGTTGAAACAATAAAAATAAAAAAATTCCTCAATGCAGGAAAAACCCTGATTAGGCTCAGAGCTCCACTCACAGGGAAAGTGCTGCGCTCCTTTTCCACTGGCTCAGTGTAATACGCTGTAGCCACACCATAATCACACCATGCGTTAACACTGCGGCCTCACGGCAGGTGGGAACAGTGCCGGCCTGCAACATTGTGCTCTTTCTTTGAAGCGGAACCAAACTGCGGTGGTCTCCACTCTCGGTCGAGCTACGCCATCACCGTTAGGTGATTGGTTAACACGTGTGGTCATGGATACAGTACAGCTGAGTGCAGGTGTCCAACTGTATGGAAATTCCACATTAAACATCAAAGCTGTGGCGTGTCACAGTCAGCCACTGTGCTGCAGCCGCATTCGAACACATCGCGGCCTGCCTCAGATAGAAAGTCACCGAGGACCGGGCCCCATTCACGAAGGACTATGGAAGTTATTGATATTCATTGCATATCGACCGTAAAATAAAACTAACTGTGGCTGTAGGGAATTTTTAATAAATTGTGCTGAAGGAATTCTGCACCATTTGGGACAATAACTGAGAGCCTCAAGGAGAGTATACATCTTAAAAATATTTCAGTTAGAAACACTTCTTTACTGCAACGTCTGGAGACAGTTGAGGATGCATCAGACCGCCACATACGGGTACTTCCCAAAACAGATGATCCTATAGATGTCAATGCAATTTGACGTGTTTGGATCATTATTTTGACAAATGTGTATGCATTTCTTTTCTTTGTTTTATAGAATAAATATTCTGTGAATTTGCCTGAACCTGAGCGTTTCGCAATACCTTAATAAATTAAGGTTAATCACCGCCATGTCCCCTCAGTTTCCCCTGTCCAAATGGATCAATGGCCCGACACAGTCAACAACATATTGCTTAATTGGACAAACATATTTGATTGAATCACTTGAACTACACAGTTATTAGTGGATGAGTCTGTGGATGTTTTTAAGACATATGTTTTTATGTATATGTGTGTGTGTGTATATGTGTATGTAGTCTATACAGGTACAGTATGTGTATGTGTATATGTATACATTTCTGTTCATCTGTTTTCAAGGGTTTCAATTTGTGTCTCAACTTCCAATCCTTTGAATTTTGTCCTTCCATGATATGGAAAAAGTAACTCATGCCTTCATTACATCTAGGCTGGACTATTGTAAAATGTAAGCACATCACCCCAGTGCTAGCCTCTCTTCACTGGCTATACCGTCGACTTCAGAATCCAGTTTACGACCCTGTTGATTGCCTTCGAGGCTCTTAATGGCCAGGCACCATCTCACAGTATATCACAGATCGTATTCAAAGGCACTCAGCCCCGAGGTCTCTTAGATCTGAGGATAAATCTCTCCTCTAAGTCCCCCGATCTCGACTCAAACTAACAGGGGACAGAGCCGCGACTGTGGAACCAGCTGCCTTTAGATATCAGATGTGCTCCCTCCATTTCGGTTTGTAAATCTAGGCTAAAGACACATTTCTACTCTCTGGCCTTTTATTAACACACTATTCTGCACATGTCTAGAATTCCGGATTTCTAAATTGCTGCTTGTCATTGTTGGGATGCTTTTTTGTAGGTGTGTTTTGTTTTATACTTTTTATTTTTACATTTCAGGTGAAAATGAAAAGTAATTTGATATCAGAGTGGATGAATGGCGGCGTGGCTCTCAGCGTCTGGTTATGTGAAGTCTTTAGTGCGAGCCAGGAGGAAACAGGTCAGACCACTAAGGGCTCTGACTAATGTCCCCGACAGAATGAACGCGCTGCCACCAATCCCTGCCTGCAGAAAATATGGCTCCATTTGCTGAATTATTCTGTGGTCCAATAAGTCCTGCTAATGTCTGGGATTTCCACCCTGACCTGACTGGAGAGATGATTTGCTTTTTGCACATTTAAGTGAGCTCTGACACCAGACCATTAGAGCGTATTGAATGTACACAGTAAAGGCTGTGCAGACTGCCTCTCCTCATCGTCTGAGAATCAACACTATCATTATAAGTCGCCCCAGGCTAACAACCTTAGCAGTTTTACCCACAGTGCTCTGCAGCTGGTAAAACTATTCCTGTTCTAAATCACAACAAAAAAGGGCAACAGCAGATAAGTGTCCGTCGGCGGACTGACGTGCCACAGGGTCAACTAGGGCTGGGCCATATGGAGATAATCAACTATCACGATATTTTTTACCCAATACCTTGATAATGATATTGCGGCGATATTGTAGGGTTGACTATTGGTGCTTTCACAAAATAGGGTTTTGATAAATAATCATCAGCAATGTGGATATAATGACTGAGCGGTAGAGGTGTGAGGAGATCTTTTCCCACGAGATCTAGCAAGATTAAAAACGTTGTCGTATTTCTCGTCGAGGTTGAAAGTTGTCTCGCCATAATCAGTACACAAGTGCAGAATTACGTCGGCACAATAGAGGGACCGATTCCCGTTAAATCAATCGGTGCCAAATTTCGGTACCTGAAAGAGCTACTCTGTCCTCTCCGCATGTTTCACAGAGAGCGGGGTTCAGCTTCGACACACGCGCGCAGATAGTGTTAAAATCTTGTCCTGTCTCATGAGCGGAGTGTCTCGTCACAACCCTACTAAGTGGGTATGAAGGCAAATAATAGAACAGCTAGAATGTAAGCGCGAGCTTCTCTGTCCTCTCTGCATGTTTCACAGAGAGCAGGGCTCAGCTAACAGTCTGGTAAGTTCAGAAAATGACATCACTTTACTGTAAGGCAGCCTGTAAAACCAGGAAAAGACAACACTTGTGTCCTATTAAGATACTACAATATCCAAAAGCTAAGAGGATATCTTGTCTCATATCACGATGTTGCTTCATTTTCATGTATTGCCCAGTCCTAGGGTCAACACAGTTTTCCAAACGATAATACCGTGTCAGGTATTGACATTCAAGTCAGTGAGCGAGCGCTCTGTCCAGAAGAAGCTGCTCTCCTCAGCAATCTCTTTGATTGGATGTTGTGTGAAAGATCCCAGACTAAGTCAGTAACCATGAGTGCTGGCTCTGAGCCAAGCATGTCATACACAGATTTGGATGGAGGCCACTTTATGGTTGTGCCCCATTTCAGAGTGTGATGGGACGTAGGGAATACTCATCCAGAAAATAATCCACACATCAATCGACAATGAAAGTAATGTTAGATGCAGCCCTAATTTTGAGCAAGGAAGAACATGTTTTTTTTGGTTTTTTGCAGGCACATGAACATTTCATAGAGAACTAATTGTCATGACAGATAATCCTGGCAGTGATCGGATTGGGGACTAAACAGCCAACTGAAATCCCTTACTCGGATTCTCTGACTGAATCGCGGCACGTTGTAACACTGTTTGCGGGAAAACGTGAAAGAGCACAGAGCAGAGATGTTGACGGAGAAAGAGAAAGAGGGTTTGAGAGCACACAGAGCAGAGGGAAATCAGAAGACACGGAGTCAAAGAGTGCATCATTGTTCTGTGGATAATAGCCACAATACAAATATATGCATTGAATGCAGAACAGATTTTTGCTGGCTCAAATGAAATTAGTCCCGTCATGCACTCCGATTTGAGACATAAACACTATGCCAGAAGATTTCACGTTGCATCGAGACAACAGCAACAACATCCACAGCAAAGAGATAAGCAAACATAGAAACTTATGTTCAATACTGAATTAAATGCATAACCAAACAAATATGTGCCTGTCCAGATAATCTGTCAGACTGGGCATGGATAAACTTTCTGTGACTGCAGTATTCCCTGCAGGCTGGAGGTTAAACAACAGCATGTTGCGTATCTATTGGCGCTTTTCCATTACATGGTACCTACTCGCCTCGACTCTACTTGCCTTTTTTGGTTTTCCATTACGAAAAAAAGTACCTGGTACCTGCTAACAGGTACTTTTTTTAGTACCTGCTCAGTCGAGGTTCCAAGCGAGCTGAGGCGAGCCGAGAAGGTGACGTGAAACCCTGCAGGCTGCTGATTGGTCGGAAAGAAGCGTCACTGATCACTGCATTGCTAGCGAGAGACGGCATTTTTAAATAGTTTAGCCAGCAGTGTTTTTTTGCTGCCGGAGGCTCCACGCAGAGCTTTCTCCGTAGCATACAAGTGGCCTGATGGTTATACTGGTGCGCTGGTGTGTGCATGTGTGATGTGTGTGTGTGTCGAGTCGCCGTAGGTGTGTGTGTGGGGAGCTAGTGAGCGAGGGAGAAGTGGGAGAGTGACGGCGATTATCTCCGCAGCGAGTAGCAACTCTAGAATCATATATATGTGACCACGGTGGGAAATCTGGAGCAGTAAACGTTAACTATCTCTTTGATATCATGTTGTTTACGGAGACGGAGAACCAGGAAATGCGTCGGGGATATGTCAAGAAGCTACTAAGCCACGCCCACGGCAGTCGCTATGACGACCAGCCACGCTGAGGCGATACTAAAATCTGCAATGGAAAACGGACGCACAGCGAGTCGAGGCGAGTAGAGTCGAGGCGAGGCGAGTAGGTACCATGTAATGGAAAAGCACCATATGTATATTAAATGCTGCTTTCTGATAAAAATAAAAAATGAATACCAGCCAATAGCTACAGCAGCAGGGCTCTTGGTCACTGGAATATCTCAACAACTATTGTTGGTACAGACATTCAGGGCGCCTTCACACCTATAGTTCGGTGGACGTTTTTTAAATTTGGTTGGGTTTGCGTTCACACTGCACTTTGTCAAACGCACCAAACACTGTAAACACACTTCACACGGTGGAGAGGGTCGCTTGTTTATTGGACAGAATATCCAAAACTCGCCGACACTTCTGGTCTCAGAAACAATTGAGCAACACCACATTTATAACGTCTTGGTTAAGTGTTTGATATTTTACAAGAAGGCGAACAATATGAGCAGCTGACAGACAGCGAGGGAAGGAGAGAGATGATGTAAATGGACTGTTTTTATATAACGCTTTTCTAGTCTTAATGACTACTCAAAGCACTTTTACATAGTACAGGAACCATTCACCATTCACACACATCTACACTCTGATGGCGCAGCATCGGGTTCGGTGTCTTGCCCAAGGACACTTCGACATGGGACTGCAGGGATCAGGGATCCCTTCCGATTGGCAGGCGACCGCTCTACCACTTAGCCACAGCTGTCTGTGTGATGATGTCACACAGACGCAATTTTGCGGATGTTTTTATATAAATAAAAAAAAAAAACTGATTCAGCAACTGTAAGGCCTGTTTCTTACCTGTTTTTAGAAACATGTTTTGGTGAACAATTTTCGTTAAAAAAATCGTATTCCAAACGAGCCGACATTATGGTCGGTTTTGAAATCCGGGAGCAGCCAGCCCCACATGAAGGGTTTGTCCAATCAGCTGGAGCCATCGCGGTTGTAGGAGGGTGTAGACTGTTTTTTTTGCTCGTCATTGGTCAGTGAAGAGAAACTGGTGGCGAGCTCATAGCGTGCGTTGCTGGGAAGCGGGGCGATCCCATCCGTTAAAACAACGCGTATATAGACACGTACCGTTACATTGTAGCTTGTTTCTCCTCTGCCCACTGCAGCGATCTTGGTTAATACTGGACCAATGTCAAAGATTGTTGTTCCCATCAGTCACTTAGACACAAAGTAGGGTCCAGGTTGAAAAATATGGCCTAATCTGCAGAACGCAATATGAGTAGACCTCAACAAAGACAAGAGGAACAAACAAAATACTGCATTTCCATGCAGTACTGCTGCACGGACAGGTAGTTCCTGTACATCCACAGTTTGAGTTTTGAGTACTGCACCATTGTTCAAACTTTAAGGATTTTTCTGAAAAGTCCCCTCTAGATTCCCTCTCCTCAGCAGAAAGGACAATGATATAGAATATATATAGAAAAAGATGATATATGAAGTGAAAGGGATCTCATCTGTCACTGCTAGTATCTCGCTGAGCCGACAGAGACTCTGCACCCTGCACAGCTCACCACTATGCTCTCTGCTACTTTCATCACCATAAGAAAAAAAAACACTCATCATCTCCTAAACTTATCTAAAAAAAAACCTCTTAAATGTAGTTCAGTTCAATGTGAAGATGCAGAGAAATATTCACCAATTAGGGTTGAACAGTGAATTACATACAATGACAATTTCAGATAGAAGAAATTTGAGCGACTCATTTTCCTCCAGCCAGACAGGAGCTTTTCTTCTACGCGTTATGCATAACGTGGAGTTTAGGGCTTCTTTATTACAGCGATTACTCTATCACACGGAGGATGACAGCCCCAAGAAAGAGCAGGTTCATGCTTTTGACAAGCCGTTCAATATTTCACGACGGAGTGAGGATGAAGCGGGAGAGATTTCCTTCTGTAGCGTTGAAAGGGCTTTGGAGTTGGGAGGCCTCGCAGGACTCATTCCACTGCTGGAGTGCAACTGAGATTTCCATCCAGTCGTGAATTAAACACGTGTGTGACAGGATAGATAGACACAAACAGAGAGAGACAGACTGCAGCTAGACTTTCCACTGAAGGGAAGAATGGGAATTCATAGAGTTTACCTAAGGCTAATCAACGCATTCCGTATGACATAGTACAAAATGTATGCACACCAATACGTATGATATCCTACGAAAACCTGGCAACCGCCGGCTGGTCACATGATGCCCAGGGGCGGGGCTAGAAGGGGGGCATGTTGTGGTTGTATATGGCTAGTAATAATGTTAGACACTACTGAGGAAATGTAGCTTTTTCATAAATAACATCCCTCAAACTAAAGATGGAAACTAAAGAGCGGGCAGAAACAAAGCATGAGGACAAAAATAACACTAAAATGCTGAGACAACCAGACAGACAGAGCGCTAAGTGAAATGCCACACTGGCTGCTTTGCTAGTAATGACGAAGTGGATTTATTCCAGCCACAGCAGACAGAGAGCAACACATTGGAACATTTCTGTCACACATCAGAGTGAAATGTCACTCCGTGTTCCAGAGTTGTGATAGAGCTGTCAGACCTCCCGCCACTGCAAACGGCAAACTGTATTTATATAGATTTTTTTTGTCTAGTCTGAACGACTACTCAAAGCACTGGTACAGGAACCGTTCACCATTCACACACATTCATACACTGGTGGGAGACATTCAGGGTCCAGTGTCTTGCCCAAGGACACTTTGAACCCCCGACCTTCCGAGTGGTAGACAACCGCTCTACCGCCAGAGTCACAGCCACGCGTTGATGAAGATGATTTCCTAAACAGTCATCAACATATCTCAGCAGACAGGCCGACTAGAAAGTCATTCAGAAGTCATGAACCTTTTGGAAATGGCCAGTAGTTATGAAAGGTCAAACTTAGGGATATCAGCTTCGGGGGCTAAAAAAGCTGATCGGGACATCCCTAGTTTTAAATCAGGATCTTCAGTATTTGCATGAATTGGCTTGTGACATAAGAAAGAGAAAGAGCAGGTATGATCATGGACTTTAAAGGGAGTAGAGAGGAAGCTTGCTAGCAGTCTTTAAATGCTAACTCTTGTGATCAGCTCTCACTTCCCCGCTCTATATGCAAATAAACATGTACATCTTTTCTGTTTGCAATTACAAAAATACATTGTTTATGAAAAATATTTTTCGTTTTGTCATTGCGTCCGACATCACTGTGGTTGAGTGGCAACAGGCCTGTACTTAGAGCTGTCCACTTGTGATGGGATCACCCAGGATGCATGTTAATACCAGGTCTGAACAGGACCAGATATACCTAGCAAGTCCTTAGAGGGGTTAACCCCCCAGGTTGGGAACCACAGAGGGATAAGTGAGAAAATGTTTTCCTGTAATTTGGGTGAAGGCTCTGCTGTTTAATGTGCATGATGTGCATGTGGCAGCCCCCGAGCTAAACTGAAGAATAGTTAGACAGAGTGCAAGAGAGGCCAAGCATGTTGCTGCCTTCATATTACCCTCTTCACTGTGTGGTTTGTCCTTCCTCAGCAAGTAAACAAGGGGAACACGAACACACACACACACACACACACACACACACACACACACACACACACACAGACACACACACACACATCTCATCCCAGATAATTTCAATTAGCTGTGGAGGGACTGCATGAATCCCTTTAGTGTTAGATGAAAAGTGTGTGTGTGTGTGTGTGTGTGTGTGTGTGTGTGTGTGTGTGTGTGTGTGCAGCAGACATTTGCTGTAATGGGGTTGGCAGTTCTGTTGGTGTTGGCCCAATAACCTTTGCTGTGAGCCCTAAAGCACCAAAGAGACAGACAGACAGACACACACACACACAATAGCCAAACCGATACCAATGTTCATAAAATCAATCATACAAATGATTTCAATATATCCTTCTTTCACGTGAATAATAAAACGTCTTTTAGCCTGCTAAACAACTAACCTTACTTACTCAATGACAATAATGTCATAACGGTGTTGGGGACCAAGAAGCTGGTTAAACATTGATCCTAACCAAAAATGGCTCCGATTGAGTTGACGGCAGAGACACAGGGGAGACATGTGAATAAAGCCAGTTTCACCAAACTCCTACGAGCCGCCACTTCGCAAAATGGAGAATGTGCATTCAACACGAGGACGGCAAGGCAGACTGGTGGTGAGACAAAGAACTGCTTCACACCTGTGACCAGGTTGCAGTTTTTCTATTGGTCGTCGGGTCCTTGAATGCACCACCCCGCCACTAGGAGGCGGAGGAAGGATAAAAGCTGTCGGTGCGTGTGTTTTCTTCGCTTTTTCCACCGTGACTCAGGTCGCAACAGGAAGCACTCTAGTCCGGACTAGCTAGCCAGCATCACCTCGCTGGTCGAGTTTTGAGCTGCGACAACTTTATATCGGTCCGATATACAAAGGGGATCCGAGGAAATACTGGCCGAAGTATTCCCTCATCTGCAGCGGGTTTAATCAGCCTGGATTCAAGAAAAAAAAAAAAAAAAAAAAGCTCTGGCAAGAAGTTTTAACTGACAAACAACGCACCGTAAGGAGGCTTTTACACAGTTCTGGGCAGATATTAGAACTAGTGCGTTTTGTTTTGTTATTAATGAGCAAAGGGTTCGCTACCATTGTTGCCATTAATGTGATCTGATTTAATCATGTACTGGTCCATATGGGATTATTAATCTGTTCTGTGAATGTATAATAGATCAATTATACCGTTGATTTATGTGGTGTTAAGTAGCTGGGTATAACTGTAATCGCTACCTGCTTAAATCACTCCTTTCAAGGAGTTTAGTTACTGTCTGCAATTGAATCGCGAAAATCAGCTGTTGGCTACTGGAGTGGTCTTCTTTTACTAACACACACACACACACACACACACACACGACACAGGCTAGCCGCGTAGCTCCCGAGCTAACGGCTTCACACGTGGCATTGGCTTACGTTCGTATAGAGCTAACACAGGAACTAGCTACCATACCGGCTAAGCGTGCGCGTTGCCTAGCAACCCCCCGGCTTCTTCAGCCCCTGCCCGTGCACACAGCACCACTACCGCCCTCTTGAGGCTAAATAGTTTGTGCAGCTCACAGGAGTAGCCATTTTTGGAGTTGTTTTTGGGGTTAGAACTACACTTCGACACCGCCCCCTCCTTTTCCACTCACTCCCTCTCACACACACACAGACACAGACGTGTCCATGCTGCGTTTGTTTTGCTTTGTTTTTGGTTGTGATATTGTAAAAAGGTATATGAGTTTATTATTGAAG
Source organism: Perca flavescens (assembly GCF_004354835.1). NCBI lineage: Eukaryota > Metazoa > Chordata > Actinopteri > Perciformes > Percidae > Perca > Perca flavescens. The sequence continues at coordinate 25,838,605 of NC_041353.1, read as the reverse complement.
GATTATTGATTAGCTACTGATAATTGTGACGTTAATAAATCTTATTATGCTTAATTAGCAGTTGCTCGTGATTATTTGTGTACTTGTTGTAATAACTGCTGGTCGATCAGGTCCGTGCTTGGATTCACCCCTTCCTTTATTTTCTTTTTAAAGGGTTACCACAGAAATGAGACTTTTCCACAGCTTGATTATTGGTCCCTGACTTGCAGGGTGGTGCCCCGTTTTGATTGTTTGTCGATTTGATAAAGTTATTAATAACCATATTCATAACTTTATTAATATTGATAAAACATCTTTGATAATTTGCCAATGATCAAATCTGTACCCTACGAGAATCCTACAGCGGCTTTTATCAACTTAAAGTATCTGTCAATCCCCCACTCAGGCTAATCTTCTACAGACACAAACGAGCTGCTGTTTGGTTTCCCTTTCACCCAGGTACTTTCATTTCTTCTGCTCTATCTTGCCAGTATGTGGTTCATTTGTTTCTGTCCTTTCCTGTGTTTGTTATTTGTACAGACGGACTAACGGTGAGCTGGATCTCAAAGTAAACTCCACGGAGTTTGTATTAAAATCAAAAATGTCATACAAATAAACTGCAGCTGTATTAATACTGATGTTTAAACCAAGGTAACAATTTATTTGGCATAATTCCCTCTAACAAACATGGACGTACATTTGCTGCTCTTGGTTAAACCTCGTATCTCCAACTTTGGTGATTTGTTAGTTTTCCAAAGCAGAGACAGGATCATGTATATGATCATGCTGCATAACATCAGAAGGATACATCCCCTTCTAACGCAGAAGGAGGCTCAGGTTCTGGTTCAGGCTCTAGTCATCTCACGTCTAGACTACTAGACCTCCCCAAGTTCTCTCACACCACACCACTCCTCCGCACCCTTGACTGGTTACCAGTGGCTGCCCGCATGCGCTTCAAGACACTAGTACTTACATACAGGGCCACGAACGGATCAGCCCCAGCTTACATCCAGGACATGGTCCAACCCTATACCCCAACCCGCCCACTCCGCTCTGCATCAGCCAACCTGCTTGCTGCTCCCTTCACAGCGAGGGAGAACTATCACTCAATGAAATCCCGACTGTTTGCTGTCCTGGCTCCTAAATGGTGGAACGAGCTCCCTATTGACATCAGGACGGCCGAAAACCTGTGCATCTTCCACCGAAGGCTAGAAACACATCTCTATCGACTACACCTTGGATAGAAGAAAAAAAAAAAATATATATATATATATATTTATATATATTTACATATTTATATATATTTATATTTATATATTTATTTATATATATATATATATATATTTATTTATATATATATATATATATATATATATATATTTTATATTTCTTGATGCTGCACTTTCATATGGCTCTTTGTAGTATTATCTATTTAAAGCTAATCTACTTGCACTTACTACTTGTTGTCTGGAGTGTGTACCTTCAAGGTTGAACGCACTTAATTGTAAGTCGCTTTGGATAAAAGAGTCAGCTAAATGACATGTAATGTAATGTAATCTACTGTGTGAGACGACAATCTGTACGATTTCATGGAAAACTCAAAAGCAGCAATGACTGTGATCTGAACAGTCCGTGCAACCTTTTTCGATCAGTCACAACAAAGTGTACTGATCACTTCAGTTTTCACTTGCGTTCCTAACTTCTAAATTGCGTGGGCAGCCTACAGCCCACCTCCAAAGCCACCCAGTCTTTTATTTCTTCTTTTAAAGCGGAGCGGCTCGGAAACGAAAAATTTATTTCAGTGTAAATTGACAATAAAGTTGTACTGTACCGTATAATATATGATAATAACATCCGACACACACAATGTGACATGAGAAATACTTTAAATGAGTACTGGTTCCGTTTACAGTTGAGCAGGCGGTCTTTAATGTGGACACAGGACACATTCCCTTTCTCGCCGTTATCAGAATGTGGACACGTGTTTTTCTGCCAGCCGATCTCAATGCAAATGGAGAAGAGCAAGAATTGGTGTCTATCTCGTGAACACCTTTACACAATCACACATTCACCATCACCGGCACGACTCTTAGCAAACAAGCGATTGCGCCTGCTTTAGAAAGAAACTTGTTGCAAGTTTGCGTTAAAATGTAGTTGGGTTGTCGAGGTTAAAACACTTTATAGAAGCTGTGAATCAAATAAACGTATAATAAATAAGTATGTGATTTTTTACTCTTACACTGAATGTTTGCTGCTTCAATCCAGATGAGTACTGAAAAGTATTTTCCGCGACTGAAGAAGGCCCGTGTTGAGGATGAGGACCAGCCTGAACCGGAGGTATCAGTCTGAAACAGAGCTCAACAGTCCCACCAGTGGAATTAGTTCTGTTATTAATTTGTTTACAATATTTTCAGGTTTCAACCAGTGAAAGACAGGGTCAGTGAGAGAAAGAGATAGATTCATTAGGCATTGAAGTAGGAGAGGAGGACAGCCTCCAACAGCGTGTCCGAAAATAAGTAGTAGTGACACGGGGCGATACCCTAGACAGATAGTCTAGCTAGCTGTCTGGATTTACCCTGCAGAGATCTGAGGAGCAGTTAACCATAGTCCTCACAAATCCACCGGAGGTTAGAACCCCAACACAGAGACAGAGGAAGGGGACGGACATCCGGCCTAAAGGCGTGACATCCAGCGGAATTTCCATTGGCAACGGATCAATGCCGTTGTGGATATAGACTACGGGTCATGGAAAGTGAAACTTAAATTGGTCATGGGGCGGTTGGATTTATTTACCCACTTTAAAATGATGTATTGCTGAAGCAAGTATCTCACTATCACTTATGTTATCCACATTCATATTTGCACGCAACAAATGATAACCAGCTACAAAAAAAGCTTGAAAGTCAGAAGTTAAGACGAAAGTACAGAGCGTTGTCGTGCTATGCAGGTGATACACCGTTTCATCCCGTCGTATTGGTGTAAACCGGCAGGTTTCAGAACCTTGCAGACTGGCTCGTTGCAAGTAGCTGCAAGTTTACACTCGTCTCGTCCAGAATCTTTGGTCTGAACTGGGCTGTATGCCTCTGCAAAGATCTATTTGGGGTCACCCCTAGAAAAAAGCCTAACACTTTCTTCAGGAAGGGTGCCTATACCCCCCGCCATATACGCACACATTAGTCCTCCACAAAGCCAGGGAAGGCCCTGCTGCACAGTTTCCTCTCTAAAGCTCACGTGGAAGCTTCATAACTAAATCTCATTTCCACCAGCAACAGGTTCCACCCTCTAATATTCATCTTTTTTCTTTTTTCTTTCTGCTCATCCTTTTCTTTGTTGTAGCCAACAGTGACGCTCATCTCAAGCAATCATTTGGTCCCACCCTGTTTTCTTCTTCTTTCTCTCTCTCTTCCTTTCTTTCTTTTGTCTTCACTGTTATCCCTCCCCACCCCCTTTTCCTTTCATTCTAAGTCTCATTTTCTATAATCAACTGATTCTACTTTTGTCTTTCTTCAATCACACTCTTCCTTTCCTCATGTCTTTCTCTGTCTGTATCATAATCTCTGAGTGGCTCCTCTTGAGGTTGGGAACCAAAAGAAAAACATAGTCCAGAAAGGAGGGTGGGGGGGGACCAGTTCTCCTGTTACACTGCTGACCTGCAGCCGCCCAGATGGAGAAGAAAAACACACATATCGTGACACACAGAAAGACGTTCTCTGTGAGGCTGACGTCACTGAGTTGACGTGAGGACACTCCCGGCCGTAGGACACCAACTCCACACACACACACACACACACACACACACACACACACACACACACACACACACACACACACACACACACACACACACACACACACACACACACACACACACACACACACACACACACACACACACAGCTCCGAGTTCAGCCTCATATGGAGCACTGTGTGTTTGCTGGGGAATATCCGAAAGCTTCCAGAAATGTTTTGGAATGGAAGACGAGCCATTCCTCCGGCTGCCAGTCGGGAGAGACGATACTAACCCGCCCGGCCACAGATGGAAAAGTCAATAATAATGTTTCATGTTTGTTTTCTCTGCTGATAAAGTAATATGTGCAAGGTCGCCGCGGTCAGGCCATCTATGCAGAGTAAGAGAAAAACCGACTTGGCCGCAGTCCTCCGTGAACAACGGGAGTTTATCTTCCCAAACTCCGAGAGCAGCTGATGTTTGGCGCTTGCCCTCCTTGCCTTGTAGTGTTCCGTCCTCGTCTCTGAGATTGGGGGCCAAAACTGGTGCAGTCTCAAACTCCGTGAGGGAATACACAGCACCTGGCCTTTAGCTGGGATAGCAACGTAGCTTATCCTCAAGGACAGTGTGTGGGGGTGTGTGTGTGTGTGTGTGTGTGTGTGTGTGTGTGTGTGTGTGTGTGTGTGTGTGTGTGTGTGTGTGTGTGTGTGTGTGCGGGCGGATTATATGTGAGTTCAAGGCTGACACACAGACAGCAAATCAGACCAAACATCACAATCTTTGCTCCCTTTACTCACGGTCCAAACATAGCACACTCCTTCACTGACTCCTTAGCTTCATCTCATCAAACCAAGGCAGCCAACTTGTAAATTTTTTCACTTAGAGAAAAAGTGAAAAAAGGACAATATGGCTGTCAAAATTGGCCGTTTGAATATTTGTTCTAAAAAACCACAGTGATTCAAATGTATATTCAAGTATCTATTTTTGCACATTATGTCCATTAGGGGGTAGTCTATATACACAATGTTCCACTTCCGGGATTGCCCCGTTGCTGAAGGAAGTTCCACCGGATTTCACTCATTTTAGGCCGGATCTCCGTCCCCTTCCTCTTTCTCTGTTTTGGCGTTCTAACCTCCGGCTGATTTCTGAGGACTATGGTTAACTGCTCCTCAGATCTCCGCAGGATAAATCCAGACAGCTAGCTAGACTATCTGTCCAATCTGAGTTTTCTGTTGCACGACTAAAACTACTTTTGAACGTACACACGTTCCACCAAAACAAGTTCCTTCCTGAGACTATTTAGCAGAGGCACCACGGCTCTGTTCAGAGCTTAGCACCACCCATGATGATTGTGATTGGTTTAAAGCAATGGCAATAAACCAGAGCACATTTTTCTCCCATCCTGGAATGCTGTGTGGACTAAACAGACCTTCCTGAGCAGCGCTGTGGAGGAGGGTCTGGCAATGTGAGACTAATTAGAGGGCAAACCAATACAACGGGAGACGTAACTAATTGGGTAACGTTAGTCCTCTGGCCCTCTCGTCAGAGTGTGCAGGAGACAGGACATATTGTGTCTTTCCATTATGTCATAAGATGCGTTCATTGTCTATTTTTTTATGTAGACCTTGTCAATTTTAGAATGGTTTCTCTGTGTCAGGTTTCTGTTGTGGAGCAACAGATTGTAGCACTATGCCCAAGACAAACTTCGAGATATTGCGAGGTAACACAAAACTTAGTAGTCCGCCAGAAAAATCTCGCTATGACCCTTCCAGAGCTCCGTAATAAATACATCTAAAAATTAAGGAAAATAAATAAAAAGGAAAATTAAATAGGAAAGTATATAAATAGGTGGATTAATACAAAGGCAAACAAATTAAGTAGTAAATTAAATGTACGCATGTACATGTCTATATAATGTATGTTTATGTATATATGTACGTGTGTGTATATGTGTATATCTTCTTTTTTATCATCTAACATGTATCACCTGAGTCTCTTCTCATGTAAATATTTGTCTGGATCAGTGAGCAGAGTTTAGTTTGCTTTGTTTTGACTGGATACGTTTTGTCTATTTTGGCTTGTTTTTTGTTCTTAGTTGGGGCCTGCCTCTGAAAATGTTCTGTGCAGTCATATTTTGAAAATCAATAAACATATATATAAAAATAGAAGCAAATTAAAACAGAAATATCAATGTATGCCACATTTATTTTTATATCATTTTTGGTATGGCGTAATCATTTATTTAACAAGTCATTTATTTATTTTTGATGTTGGCAGCTTCCGTCCTCCATACGTGCGTCACTTTTGTCAGCTTACATGAAATTCAAACACCCATCCTGGACAAAACTCCTAAATCGGGTACCGCAGCATCTTTTTCATCGCCATAACTTTGTGCAAAGCCAGCATGTAGCGAGGGCATGTGGTCAGAGATAACTGAGCTAGTCTGCTTCCTTCCTGTGTCTGTCCTCTGAAGGAGACACACCGTAAACAACACTGATACAAACTTCCTGTCCAAGGCGGCCAGGCTTGTCTTCCTTCACTTGTTCCTGTGCCGATATATTCACATTCCACCCCGCCCAACCATTTAACACAATACTTAGGAGACCTGTATCATAAAAAGAGGATATAACTCAGTTATTATTAGAAAGACAGAAGGAGGGCATGTCACGTTCACTGTTTCTGTTCCTCTCGCTTTCTCTTTTGCTCTCTCACACACATAAAATAAAATCTTCCTGCCAAAGTCTCTCAGCACTGGGAGAGAAAACACACAACACATCCTCTTTTTTTATGATTTTATGCTTTTCGAGCGCAAACAATTCACACCGTGCTGAGTGGGAGGACGAAGCCAGTTTTTCAGGTTCAACATAAACACACACACACACACACACACACACACACACACACACACACACACACACACACACACACACACACACACACACACACACACACACACACACACTGTGCAAGCTCAGATTGGCAAGAGCAACCTGACAAACACACACTCCAGCACAGACAGCACCGCAATGCTAATCTGTGGGCCCCCTGCAGCTTGCGTCGAGTAGGCCTCTGTTATTTCTCCAGCAAGCTTCTTTTAAAGTCCATGATCATACCTGCTCTTTCTCTACCTGAGGGATGTTATGTCATGAGCCACTTCATCGAAATACTGAAGATCCTGATTTAAAACTAAGCATGTCCCGATCAGCTTTTTTGGCCCCAGATCCTGATCCGATTTAAAAATATTGAACGTGTGCCGATACAGAGTCCCGATCGGATACTATCGTATTTGCTCAGATAATAGAGCTGCAAACTGTCTTTTAAAATTTTTTGGTTTACAAAAATAACTGAGTAAACAAAGTAACTTAAATATGTCTTAAGCTTAATTCATTTAACTTAGTGCAGCAAAATTAGTTGTTTCTCTCAACACCACAACAATTCTCTTTAGAATACTAGCAAACCCCCAACCAAAGAATAAACAGTTTTAAAGGTGCACAATGAGTTCCTGCATGGTTTCAGCGCAATTTCATTTTTGTCTCAAATGGTAGGCATCTCTCCTTGATCCGCTAGCAGCCTGCCCCCTGAACACACCGTGAAAAACACAGGGCTCGTAAACTTCAAACAAACACTAGGGGCACAGGCTGTGCACCAAAATACAACAAACCACGTTCCAGCCAATCACTGACAAGATGTTTGGGGGAGGGGGTGGGACAATTTGTCGACTACGGCGACGAATCGTCCTAGCATGGCGAGGTGGTGGTGATCCACAAGAGTTAGAGGGACCCGTCGGCCTCTTTAAGATCGCAAGTTTGGGAAAACTTTGAGACTGTATGTCTGCAGCCTGGAGCCTCCCGTGTCATGTCCTCTCGTCTCATGCCGTCCCCTTTTAAAAACTTGGGTCTTCGGGTTAGTTCCAGTAGTAGGCTACAGGTGAGAGAGTGGTGGATAAGATGAGGACTGTGTGTTGGCGTTGTTCAGCAGTCGTTGGGTATGTGAGTGGAAATACATCTAACGATAACGCATTTCCGACGCCATCACCCAGATGTGCCAATCACTGGAACGAGACAAAAAAAACTGTCCAACTTCTCCTCCCTACAGTGCTTAACCAGCCTTTAGATACACATAATTAAAGTTAAATTAAAAGGGAGAAGAGCTTGGATGTTAAACAAGAGCTTATTCATTCTTTTACCTACTTTTAAAAAAAGCAAATCCAGCCTACTCTTTTTGCACTTGCTCTGCTTACTTTAAGTTTTTATTTTTGTATTCCTCCTGAAGGTGACTTTATTTTGTTGTTGGATTGATAGCCTACATCTAGCTTCAGGTTGCACTAAAAGTTAATTTTACTTGAACAGTGCAGTGTTAAACTATTTAAATAAATAGAGATTTGAACTGTAATTTGTGTAAATTGTTAATAATTGAGCAATGGCAAAATAATTGCAACATGAAAAATTAATCATTAGATTAATTGAAAAATTAATCGTTAGATTAGTCAACTAATCGAAAAAATAATCGCTAGATTAATCGTTTAAAAAAATAATCGTTTGGGACAGCCCTAGTTGGGGGAGGCGGTGGGGGTTAGTGACAGTTAGTCATGACAGTTACAGAAACATGGGGGGAGGGGCGAGCTTGCTCGGTTTTGTTTGGAATTTACTTGGAACGTCAACATGCAGGAACTCATAGTGCACCTTTAAGTTCCCCGCTGGACAACGAAAAATAAAATTATGGTCAATCTTTGATTTTCTTCTCGTGTTTAACTCCGATGTCGGCTCCATGGAATAACAGCCTGTAGGCTGGTTTCCTGGTGGAATCACGGAAGACGTGTAATAAACGGATGACAGAAATACAGACTTTCTTACTCGTTGCCAAGGGCTGGCAAGCTACGAGACACTCTCTAGACATACACTGGCGAGTGGCCGAGACACATTTTGAGTTTAAGTGCCGGCATCCAGGCAGTGTGTCTGTGGCGCAGGGCGTGTGAATAAAGGCAGCGATCACTACAAGCTGGTGTAAATGATCGGAGTAAGGTAATATGGGTGAATGCCGATCCACCAACTAGTAAAAATATATATTGGCTCCAATCCGATACTTGCAAACGGGATCGGAGCATCCCTATTTAAAACTATTAAATTGAAAGGCTGAAATGATTGATATGATGTAAATGAAAGTTTGAGTGGAAGAATGTAACTCCTGACAGTGATGTGACGCGATGTACTAGAGCAGTCTTCTACACTCATTTTTTCGTGAGAGCCACACTGACAGGACAAAGTCATTAGGAGAGCCACTTTTACCGTTAGTGGTTTCAAAAGTTCCATCCAGTCATAAATAGCATGTCTGCATCCCTGAACATACAATATGCATTAATTTTTCTACATTAGTCCATCATGTATCTAACCATCCAAGAGCACATTGGCCGTTAAGAGCAGGACAGACCCCCAAACTCCGCAGAGAGTCAGTGTTATGGACGGAAGGGCAGAGCAAGTTTAAATATATCTTTTCTAGTCTATATTTCCAGCTTGTAATGCCGCTGTTGTGGGTATGTTTTTAAATATAAATTATTTGTAATAGAGCAGACTTAGGGTTATGTTATTGCCCTGCTTGTTTTTCAAAGACATTTGTTTTGGGGCATTTTACAGGTCGGAGTCAAACTTGTGACCGCTGCGTCGATGAATGGACCTCTATAAATGCGCGCGCGCTCGACCAGGTGATCTACCCTGGCGCCCCAAGCCCTGCTTGTTTGTAAATGTTTTTATGAAATATCTGTTTTTGACTGCATGATCATATCAGCGTATTATTTACTGCCCTGCGAGCCACAAATTAAAGCTTGGCAAGCCGCAGGGGGCCCGCGAGCCGCGCAATGAACAACTCTGTTCTAGAGAGGAGAGCTTTCACTATTAGATTTGTGGGAACTAAAGAGACACTGGCGGTACAGCTGCACAGAGCAATTTAACCACAGAACAGACCATTTTCATTTTTGTCCTGCCATCTCGTTACGCACAGGTACTGAAGCATCTAACTCACCGCGACCCGTCAAAGTGATGTCAGCAATGTGTTAATCACCACAGAGTCAGTCACTGGTCCAACCAAATCATTTGTCACATTAACACTACTGGATTATAAAGTGAAATTGTTAGGTGAATAATGTCCTTTACGTATACAAACCACGGCCACACACCACACACACACACACACACACACACACACACACACACACACACACACACACACACACACACACACACACACACATTTAGGGAAGCCCCAGCACACTGCTACACACTCTCACATAGATGTGACCTGCCTTTCAAAAAAAACGACATAAAATCAGCAGCTAAGCTGCAACTAACAAAGCCACTACTTCTCCCCCAGCATGCACCAGGGCAGAGCACCAGAGATGTTCTGACACAGATACCAGTATCAGAAAAGCATCCAATAACGCCTAAAATACTGGTATCGGCGCGTACTGGAGTTTATGCACCACAAAGATTTTAACAACAAAATCACATCACATCCATACAGGGATAGTAGTATACAGCTGTTAAAACATAGATCAGTCCAACCTTGTTGGATAACATGTCCTCCAAACCGAATGACAAAGCACATTGCTTATCACTTCCGTCCAAAATTGCCCATGTGGGTGTTTGTAGACGTGGCTTTAAGATCTTTGTTTGACACCCGTCTGTCACATGACACTCCCCTTGCAGGCTTGTAACCACGGAAACCCACCAGACACAGATGCGCGGCGTTCTGGCTGTGCCGTGGTCTTGTTCCCTGGTCCGCCAATGCATGATGCCACGCCGGGAGCATCTCGTTTTGCCTGCACATTTAGTTGTTTGGTCATGTTTCCTGGATATTTGTGCCTCTACTATAAAAGTAAATAGACTACATAGTTAAATGGTTTCTTCCATTTAGTCCAGTTACGAACGACACAAATCAAATACGTGTGGCCGGGGTTTAGTTGTTAAAATAGTAAAGTGGTGTGATATATGGTCGAGAGTCTTCTTATTATGTTCTAGCCCAGGGCTGTCAAACTCAACTTCACTAAAGGTCCAAAAAAAGCAACAAAAACACATACATATTTCAATCAAAAGCTACCATGACATTCAAACAGCACCATGGAAACCTGGTGCCAGTCCTCGTGCATGGAGACGGGGACTAAATGCTGAGACAGTCCACTGTGAAAGTCTAGTCTGGTTAATGATGACTGATGCACTTCGGTGACTTGCCTTCTCTATTCAATCCTCTTCGGAGCAGAAGGAGCACTTTGTCCTCACTTCTTTTTGTTATGCAAGACTTTAAAAGCATTGTTGGCTGCAGGCTGAAAGACTTTAACGTTCATCTTTCACCCATGGAGCCTTGCATCTTTTGGGGGCTGTGTGATGTGGCGGTTTAGATTAGGTTCTCAGTCTTATCATCATCATCAACACATGTCTGATCGCATCCATCCTCTCTTTCTTTTTCTCTTTCCCTCGCTCGACCACACCCTCACTACGCTCGCACAGACTTATTCCTCAAAGGACCCGTGCTGCTCTTATGTTTCCATCCATACATTCTGTGGTAACTGTGGTTAGAAAAGAAGGATGGAAGGGACAACTCCAGCATAACACCGCTGCACCTGTAGGGGACACTCCCATAGGGTTGGGTACCGAAACCCGGTTCCACTATGGAACCGGTTCCTGCTCGACAGGTAGGAATCAGACCGGATTAGAACGCAAATTTCGGTTCCTCATTTCGGTTCCACTTAACGTGTCGACTGAAATATTTTCCCTCGGTCGCTCCGAAACGGACGTAAAAATATCACCCTCTCTCTGTAGTTTACCGTTAGCTAGCTACCGTAAATGTAGGCTACTTTTAAAATGCCATATGTTCCCTCTGGGCTCACCAAAACGGACATAAAAGCCTTTCTTTACCAACCCTATACTCCCAGGTATAAATCAAGAAAGCCGTTACCAACACATGTCATTATCTTACTTGGTAAGAGGGTCTGGCTAGTCCACACAGCATTCCAGGATGGAAGAAAAATGTGCTCTGGTTTATTGGCATTTCTTTAAACCAATCACAATCATCATGGGCGGTGCTAAGCTCCGGACGGAGCCACGGTGCCTCTGCTAAATAGTCTCAGGAAGGAACTTGTTTTGGTGGAATGTGTGTACGTTCAAAAGTAGTTTTAGTCGTGCAACAGAAAACTCAGATTGGACAGATAGTCTAGCTAGCTGTTTGGATTTACCCTGCAGAGATCTGAGGGGCAGTTAACCATAGTCCTCACAAATCCACCGGAGGTTAGAACGCCAAAACAAAGGAAGAGGAAGGTAACAGATCTCCGGTGAAAAAAAGGACATACAGCAGAATTTCCGGCGGCAACGGGGCAATCCCGGAAGTGGAAGGTCGTGGATATAGATAACTTGATAAACAACAAATAGGCTCTGATTTGAGTTGATCCTGAAGAACCAGTCCAACAGCAGTGAGGTCTCTGGAACCTTGCTCGCATGTGGACACTTTATTTACCCCGCTGACCAATAAATATTCACTTTCTATTTGTTGCCAGGTTTGTAACAATGGCTTTAAATTTCCTTGATTGTAGAATCTGACGACTATGCAAAATAACCGCGGCCAGCTCAGATACCCGCCATGAGGTGCTTATGTAATTACAGACAGACCTACACACACACACACACACACACACACACACACACACACACACACACACACACACACACACACACACACACACACACACACACACACACACACACACACACACACACACACACACACACACACACACACAAAATGTAACTGCCTCTCCCTTCCTTCTTGATGCACACACACACGCAGCACAAACTGCTCACACACATCTGGAACACTGTAAATATTATGGCAAGCTCATGAAACTTGTAATTTGATTCCAGCAAACACAATCTCTTCGGTTTCACCGTCTCACAGCGCGACTGCACACACATCTTTGTTTCACTGCCAACACACTGTCCAACACATCTCTCACACACGCTTATTGTCTAAGCCAGGGCCAATAACCGGTCTATCCCTATTCCAAATCAAAAGGGGTCAGAAGTGTTTCCAAATGTGTCCGGTCGCCAGAGCAGGGGGAATGAGAGGGTGAAACGCCAGAGCAGGGGGAATGAGAGGGGGAAACACCAGAGCAGGGGGAATGAGAGGGGGAAACGCCAGAGCAGGGGGAATGAGAGGGGAAACACCAGAGCAGGGGGGGAATGAGAGGGGAAAACACCAGAGCAGGGGGGGAATGAGAGGGGTAAACACCAGAGCAGGGGGGAATGAGAGGGGAAACACCAGAGCAGGGGGAATGAGAGGGGAAACACCAGAGCAGGGGGAATGAGAGGGTGAAACACCAGAGCAGGGGGAATGAGAAACACCAGAGGGGGAATGAGAACAACACAGAGCAGGGGGAATGAGAGGGTGAAACACCAGAGCAGGGGGAATGAGAGGGGGAAACACCAGAGCAGGGGGAATGAACCAAAACGTAGCAGTATAAATGTAGCCTATAGTCTCTCTGAACATGCTTCCCTTACAATCCACATGACTCTCAGGTTTCACATCAAGGACCCCTAAACTGACCCCCCCATCTGATAGGATAAGATCTTTCAGATGTTTTATTCCAGAGAGTGTATAAAACCTATGACCCACACGGTCAGCCATTCTGTCAGTGGGTTACAGACAGTAAGCACAGTGGCCTTTGGAGTAAAGATGCAAACACAACATTCTCTATCACACAGTAGCAGGTGTGCCTTAAGGTAACTCACAATTATTCAAAGATGAGTTACCATACGGAGGATTTTTCTTATACTTTTGAAAGCAAAGCTACAGCCTTGGAGGGATATTAGCAGGATCATCCATGGGATTATGTAAAATAATAAATACAGAGAAGGCTTTAATTTCTTTCACAAAAAAAACAAAACAAGTAAGTTGTGTACTTGGCTGACTAAATGGCCAATCAAAAACAGAATTCTCTGGGTTTAGAAGATATCAAACCTAAAAGGTCATGATTTCTTTCTTTCTTGATCCTTCCAACCATAACTCTAAGAGTAGTAGATTAGTTTATTAGCAGGCCTAGTATAAAGAGTAAGTCCATTGTTGTAGGGCAGCAGCTAACAATTCTTTCTAGTATTGATTCATCTATATCGCGTGTCAAACTCAAGGGCCGAGGGCCGAAACCGGCCCCTCGCAGATTTAGATCCGGCCTGTGTATCAAATTAGGCCCGCCTCGTTGTGCTGACTTTTGTAGGGCTTCATGTCGACCGAAGTGCGACAAAATGTCACCCTTGGTGATGATGAGTTTGACACCCCTGCCCTGTACTGTGACTTTATAAAGCAGTTATACGCTGAGAACAGCCAACAGCCACTCCCACAGCTGTGTCACGACAGCATGACCTCTGCAGGCTGACAGCTGCACAGGTTCAAACATTATGTCAGAACACATGGAGCCTTTTCATTGGCTGCTAGTGAGAGGACCACCATGTTGGTCAGTATTGTGTCCTGAGACATTACATTACATGTTATTTAGCTGACTCTTTTATCCAAAGCGACTTACAATTGCTATATATGTCAGACGTCGTACGCCTTTGGAGCAACTAGGGGTTAAATGCCTTGCTCAGGGACACATTGGTTGATGTATCGCAGTGGGAATTGAACCCAGGTCTCCCACACCAAAGGCATGTGTCATATCCACTGCACCATCACCACCACCATTACAAAAAGGGTGGATGCTCTGGAACTTTGCAGATGATGAAAATGTCACGCGAGTGTCAGCCTGAATGAGCTTACACACTCTGACACCCCTTCCTACCACGTTGCCATGGCAACACATACACACACTCACCGGCCTATCTTGACTTGCAGTACTAGAGGAAGAGGCAGTGCAATCAAACAGCATTCAGAGCCAAAATGCTCTTTCCTGTAATTATCCCCTTGGATTTAAGCCAGAGATCTATGTGTGTGTGTGTGTGTGTGTGTGTGTGTGTGTGTGTGTGTGTGTGTGTGTGAGAGAGCGAGAGAGAGATAATAGGTGGGTAAGGACAGAGAGCATGACTTCTTTCCCAAACAAGACCACGACCACCACAGATGAAAATTCAAGTACACACCCACACACACACACACACACACACACACACACACACACACACACACACACACACACACACACACACACACACACACACACACACACACACACACACACACACACACACACACACACACACACACGGTGACATTTTCTAGAGAGAACATCCACAAACGTCTTTCTCATTCTCCCTCTCACACAAACATCTTCAGCTGTGTGTGTGTGTGTGTCTGTCTGTCTGTCTGTCTGTCTGTCTCTCCATGGATGCTGACAAGACGTGAGAGCAGATGAGTGCTGGGAGCTGCTGCTGTGTTTGTCTAAGTTAGTGTGGACAGACAGACAGACAGACAGAGTTCATGTCACCGCGTGCCACACAACAAAGGTGCTCTGTAACTGCCCTGTTTATGTTAAAGTGGTGACTGGAACTCTTACGGCGTCTCATGACTGCTGTTAGAAGGAGTCTGGGATGGTTTTGTTTATGTGTGTGTGTGTGTGTATGTTCTGAGATATCAGTTTCTGAGATATCGGCTTCCACCCCAGTAGAATGGAGTGGGTTTGTGCTGCAGACAGCATTGACACATTTTAATTCAATATTGCAACATCTCCCGCAGCTCATTCGTTTGTTTTGAATGCCTGCAGCAAAAATGTAAGGCCGAAAAGCAACCACACGTCGACCTGCTGTGGACAATCATGTGATGTTAACCTGCTATCAGATTCGTCAGTCCGTATGGCGGCGAGTGTAAACAAGTTTTAAACACTATGGAGGTAAAAACCTAAACCGAAGCACTGAACTGCCCGGGAGTTTGTGTAACAACAGGCGGCTGTACCCTGCAACAACAAAGCAGCTGCTTCATCTCTCATTTTGTCACATTTTATTATTTTTCCTTTTACAAGCTGCCTTCAAGTGCGCTCAGAAATGTTGGTTTCCCCTGCCACCGCCGCCTCCGCCTTCGTCGAAGCTTCAAATATTCACTGTTAAAACGCACCAAAGCTCAAAATATGGTATTCGGTACAGCCCTTATGCATCTTAACTTTGTTAAAGGACACCTATCATATAGGTTTTCAGGTTTACTCTTGTATTTTATGTTTCTACTAGAACATGTTTACATGCTTTAATGTTCCAAAAACACTTAATGTTCCTCATACTGCCCATGGCTGCTGCACCTGTATTCACCCTCTGTCTGAGACGCCCTGTTGGAGCGCTGTCTCTTTAAGCCCCCCTCCCCAAAAAGCCCAGTCTGCTCTGATTGGCCAGCGTGTCCAGATCTCTGGAGTCTCCACAGCTGTGCTATGCGGTCACTGCGTGTGTACAGTCCATTGCAGCCCGAGAGTGACTGCAGCGGAGTATATAGCAGGACTTTTTTTTACAGTGAAAAATCACCACTAAAGGCTCCTAAACCAAATACTACGCAACCTGGACGTGTTCCAGCAGGAATGTGACCCACAATTTGGGTTAAATTAACAACATTGGCAGCCAAGAATACAGCCTGCAGTTATTGTTAAAGAAGGAAAAGGAAAATCGCCATACTCAATACTATCAAATCACAATACTTCTGGAATCGCAATACAAATTGAATAGTCACCCGTGTATCGGAAAAGAATGGAATCGGGACCGAAGCGCGTCCTGCCAGCCCTGGAGCGTACTATACAATAGAATCCTGCCGGTGCCACTGTATCCGACGTTAGCATGCGGCTACATGTTGGCTACGTGTGGCAGGGTTATGTAACCTAAACACATTAGCCTGCCTGGAGCAGATGACCATATATGGAAACCTGGCTCGGTATGACATCATACGGAGCAGAGAGTAGAAGGGAAAAAAAAACGGTTGAAAGCAGAGCGTTCAGAACAGTGGGAAATCTGAGGGTTCTGGCTCACAGGGATTTCGTAGAATTAGATACATTTACCTCATTGTTTGAATCTTTTAACATGAACATCTGACATTGTAGCATTACAGATATGACAGAGAATACACAAAAGCATAATAGGTCTCCTTTAAAAAAAATCCCCTAACTGTCCCTGTCTGCCTGGACTTGGGTCCTTCCCTCGCTGCCTCACACCACCGTTGAACCGATACAGTAGATGCTGATAGAAGTGTGTTTCTGCAGCTGTGTATACACGTGTCTTGAGTCTTTCTCCCGAGCGATGAGATTAAAGGAGACGCTGCCCTTCTGAACTCCCATGCTATATGCCACACTCAAAATTCTGTCTTAATTGCTTCTCCAAAGCTCTGCCACTGCATCGATCATCAGCGCAGCACGGCAGCCGCTGTCGTAATTTTTTCACTCGCCCACGTCTCATCTGCCCCCCCCCCAAACACTCACAGTACAACACCCACAGACACTCGCTCACGCCAAGAGGACGGCGACATCACTTCAGAAACGCAGAAAGAGACAAAAAAATCTGCATCTTTGAATCCAGTTCCAGACGGAGAATGTGAGACGTAATGGGAAAATGAGGGGACATAACAGAGAGAAGGGGGAGAAAAAGGGGGGAGAAAAAAGGCACACTCTCCAAAGTCAAACACACTCTGCATGCTGAGCGTTGAGCTCCTGAATCTGCCGCGGCTCTTATTAGAGAGGCACCACAAGGTTGACTGGACACACATTAGCTGACAGTTCATATAAGGGAAGAGAGGCATTACAAATACAGAGCACTCTGAGATACAGAATGGGGGCATCACCATGGACCAAATGTAATCTCTAGACCAGGGGTCTTCAACGTTTTTTAAGCCAAGAAACCCTTAAAGGTCCCATGGCATGAAAACGTCACTTGATGACTATGAGTTTTTTTAACATTAATATGCGTTCCCCCAGCCTGCCTATGGTCCCCCAGTGGCTAGAAATGGTGATAGGTGTAAACCGAGCCCTGGGTATCCTGCTCTGCCTTTGAGGAAATGATAAAGGGGAAATGTTACCTCCCCTTTCTCTGCTTTGCACGCTTTGAGAATTTGGACCGCCCATGAGAGAGAGAGAGAGAGAGAGAGAGAGAGAGAGAGAGAGAGAGAGAGAGAGAGAGAGAGACATCATGGCTAGCAAACGAGCAAAGCATGGCAGTCGGTCAAGGCCACACCCCCACCCTCCACCTTGATCTCATCATGATACCAGTTGGTCAGAGTGTTTGCTATCTTGCCTATTGTTAATAAAAACATTTTACTCATTGGATTAAAGGCTAAGTCTAAGTTTTTTTTCTATATTTTCTTACAAACTCCATAAAAAACTCCAAAAGTAGCAGTCTGACTCTCAATACTCAAAACTGACTTCTCTACCATGGCTGCAGAATATATCGTTTTATTTTAATCCTCATCGCAATATCAACTGCCACAATAAACACATCGTGGAAGGCTGCGAACACATCGTGAAAGACACTCAATCATAGAAGAAGAAAATATCAGTGGAAAACGTTTTTTTTAGTAGCGCCTTTAATATTCAATTCAATGTTATTTCCTTTCATTTGCTTTAAATTCAAGAAGCAATTTGTTGTATTTTACAATACTGAAAGAAACAGAAATATCTGTTTATTTTTCGCAATTAATATCGTTATCGCAATATTCAACAACTATTTTCCTCATATGGTGCAGCCCTACTCTATATTCTGTCTGTGGCTCGCAGCTCCAGGCCCACTGGTTCCTACTGAGGACCAACATCTTCAATTGCACCTCACAAATATGTAGTTTAAAAAAATAATAATAATCTCAGTAATTTCCTAAAATAACTGGTCACTGTAGTTTTTAATCAAACGTTACTCAAACAGGAGGAAGTAGTGCATTTGTTGGGGACTACTTTCAGCGGTGGATTAATCCACATTGGATGCTGTATAGTGAGTATTTGCGGCAACCGGATGGTGTGTGTGGGACTGAGTCAAAATAAAACACAGTGTGTTTATGGAAATGAAGGAACATGTCACCCATAGCAACAGTGTGGATCACTGACGAGTTTGTATGATACATCAGGCTGTGACACACACACAATACTTGATATACAAACACACAATACTTGTAATATGTATATACATTCACTGCTTGTTTGAGCCTGAACATGGGATTTGTTGACTATAAGAGAAATACAGAATATCTGTTTCCGAAGAGCTGTTTCTGGTTAAACAGAAAGGTCTTAAAGAGGTTTTAAAGGTCTATCTCTGAAGGGATCCTTTCTATAATGTTGTCAGACACTTAGAATATTAATCTGAGTCTGTCAGTGGGGCAAAACAAGCACTTTTAGTGGACCAAACGATGAACATTTGCTCCGTAGGGTTACATTGCAGCCCGGTCTGTGGCTGCTAGTCACAGCGCTCTCGCTTAATACTGGACCAATTTCAAAGATTGTTTTTCCTATCAATCACTTGGACCAAAAAAGAGATAGGGAAATAAAACAAAATACGAAATTACCCTTTAAGTGATCACAAAGTCAGTTCTAACTCTTTGAATGGCTCCGGAGTCCAGACTATCTGAACACAGGTACTGTAGAGGCTGTCAGAGTTACTGTCACTCAGCTGCAACACACTGCTAGCTTCAGAGAACATTACTGCGCAATGATGCAGCTTTCAATAATGCAACAATCATCTTATATCACAGAACTCATGTGTCACGCAGCTCAATACATTAAGCGATGCCATGAATCAATGCATGAATACAAGGAGAAACCTCTAATTAAGGGCAGAAACTCGTGATTATTTTCATTATTTGTGAAATATTTTCACGATTCTTTGTTGTTGTTTTTCCAAATTTGCAGACACTTGTAAAAAATGCTCATTACCATTTCCAAGACCACAAGGTGATGTCTTCATCGCGCTTATTCTGAGATATTCTGAGAGATAATTAATCATCAATATTGTTGTAGACTTTCTGTCAGGTGACCTATTGATTTATTATTTCTATTGTTAATTGAAAGGCAATGCTTACACATGTCCCCAATGTGCTGAATAATTTATTCTTGGGAAATGTTAACTAAAAGCTCCACGCACACGCGCACACACACACACGCGCACACACACACACACACACACACACACACACACACACACACACACACACACACACACACACACACACAGATCAATAGAAGTGCTTCTCTCAGCACGCCCGCCAGGCTCCTGGCCTGTGTAGCTGCTCTGCTCTTTAATGATCACTAATTAGACAGCAGTAAAACGGCAGCTGACGACCAGACACAGGCGACGGGCTGTTCAAAGTTGGACAGGTCCGATCCTGCAGCATCTCGGACCAGAGTGCCACAAGGCTTTCATTCTAAAACCGTGCAGGGACAAAAGAGTCTGCCGTTTGCTGCTTAATGACTCAAACCACTGATAATTATAGAATCAAGATGAAATGCTGCCATTTCCTACAGACAGTGAGAACTAAAGAAAGACAAGGACTTAAGACGTAGATTACAGTTTCATTTGCATGTCAGGTATCAGTCAGTGTAAAAAAAACTATTATATTCTGGTTAAGGCAATACCACGATTACTCTAAGGGCGCTGACACATCAGGCCGATTGTCGGCCGTGGGACAGTCTGGCGAGGTCGGTGACTCAAATCTGTTCGGTGTGTCCCGTGCCGTCGTCCGTCTGGGGGGCTGTCGGCGTTCATTTTGGCCGACCGGACATGTTCGGTCGGCGGCAGGGCCGTCGGGACTCACCCGGAAATGACGAGCGGGATGAGGTGACTAGAGTCTCTCAAAATCTGATGAAAATCTTTTAAACTGACCTTTGTTGAGCTGATATGAAGACAGATTCAGCAACTGCACGGCCTATTTCTCGCTTAAAATGTTTTCAGAAACATGTTTCAGTAAACTATTTTAGTACAATATGAGATCGTATTCTGAACGGCCGCCATGACAGTCTGGGTTTGAATTTCCAAAGAAAACAAACCCATGTGAAGCGTTCGTCCAATCAGCTGCCGGTTTTAATTTCCTGGGCAACATTACAGATTATCGTCGCCTGCGGTTATAGAGATGTATTACGTCTCGTCTCCTCTCGTCTTTTTGGTCTGCTCTGTGGCAGTTTTTTGGACCTCGGGGACACGACTGATCATATCGACGGGGTTTTCTGTCAACGGTCAGCCATCGGCTAAATGTGTCTACACCTTAACACCATGTAAACACCTTACCCCGGTTAAAATCAGACGTAGAGACCTTAACAGACCTAGAGAACTCCTTTAGTAATAGGGGGATTCCTGCATGTATGCACCTCAACCGGAGGTGCTCCAACTGCCCCTCCCCACTCAGCTGGAGTGGTTTTTGACCCAGAAAAATACAAAAAAGCGTTGGCCGAATCAGCGGGCCATCGGCAGCAAAGAGCCTGCGGCCCGTCTGTTTTACTCCCCGAGGAAACAGCGGACACCGGGACATGGCTAAACAGATTGTCCATCTCCGGGGCGTTGTGTCTCACCAAAAGATGTGGAGGGACTGAGCAACCCCCTGCTGCGGCTGCTGGCTAACCTTAACATTAGGTAGCTAACGTAACCTGACACTGGGCGACACTGGTTACAGATATAATGAGCCCAACAAAGTTGCCAGTCATCTGGCGAGGGCACTGTGCTTTCCTATGCTGCTAACATGAACAAGTTGTTCAATTTTTACTAATTTAGTAGCCGGTCGATTTAATGTTTTGATATAGGTCAACTGGAAGAAGAAGCTAGTTGTGCGTTGAAAGAGCGCCACTTTCTTTACCGGAGGTAGAGTTACTTCTGTCACTCTTCCCCATTCTTCTCTGCTCATGTATACGGGGAGAACTGGCATAACCTGGTTACTGCTGTGCATGTAAACGCACTGACTTTGTCAAAGTAGGTTTCAACGTGTCAAACTGAATCGATGTATAGCTACTGCATTTCAGTGTTTAATACTGCTCATTGTGACTCAAATGCTCTTCTTCGATTTATTCCATACTTCTTTCTTCACGGACTGATTTGTTGATTATTTTCTAATTATTTGGTTCGTAAAATCAGAAAATATTTGCTCATTCTGAGTTATGAAACAAAAGGGATCAGGATGAAAACACCTTGATGGTGTTTTAAGCCCCCCAACGTCCAGGCACCTAACCCTAACCCTAACCATTGCCTAATCCTAGTGCCTTCCAGGCAGCGCTGCCTGGGAGGCGACGTTGGGGGCTTAAAACACCAAACACCATGAAAATAACAGAAAGAATTGGTGACATCTGAGATATGTCAGTGGCAGACTTGCCACATAAACACAGACGCGCTCCAACCAATAGTGACGTCTAGCTGATCAAGGCAAATAAATACAGGCATCAAAATACAATTCGCCATTTTTTCCACTTGCACCCCATTTCCCCATGTTTGTGAGCCTAATACCCCTTTCACAACGATGGCTCAACCAATGTTGAACAAGTGTTGACTTTGCGTTAGAAAGGGTTAACTCACGTTGACAGACTCAGCTTCACGACCCAGGTCAAGAGGTGGGTGGACTTCAATGTGAATTGCACACCACCAGGGCCTCAACAGCCGGGGTGGGACAAATGATAAAGTGTCTGTCTCCACAAACCCATCTGTTGAGTGTTGATTGAGTGGGATGGTCAATTGTTTGTGCTTTGGAACGTAACCGCTGTGAAACAATCACAAATGGAGTGACAATGATGGAAACGGTTCATCCTCTGGGTAGCGTGAATTTGGTCAGTGAATTTCATGTTGATCTGCTCATTAGAGATTTTCCTGTGTAGAACTTAAAATACTGGCCTGATGCTTGCTACAAGAAAGGTCTGGGGTGGCATAAATCTGTTAGGAATCACCCTCTGGGGACCATGAATATCCACAGCAGATTTTATGGTTGCAGCAATATCTTGCTCTAGACCAGGGGTCTTCAATGTTTTTTAAGCCAAGGACCCCTTAACTGAAAGAGAAATGGAGCAGGGACTCCTACTGCATATTATGTATTAAATGAAGTTGCATATTAAACTGGGCATAAAATGTCATGTAGGGTGGCCTAAAGCCTTTATACATATCTTTGTTTTTGCATAGAATACTAAGCTATTAAAAAAGACTCATAATCGTTGGCATGATTTTTTAAATCCTGTTTTAATTTTAAAACGTGGCAGAGTGAATCCTTAGGATGAACTGTATCTGTGGATGGCTGCTTTAGTGACTACCTTACCTATAGCCCAGCAAGCTTTAGGAATTTATATTTGCTTATGTTGGATTCATGTTAAGACTTTTTAATTTTTGAAATTAAAAACAAAAAAGAACAATAATTTGGAGGCCCCCCCTGAACTGACTCTAAGGACCTCCTAGGGGTCCGGGACCCCCTGTTGAAGATCTCTGCTCTAGAAGAAAGTATTTTGTCCAAATTAATGACATCACGATCCTTAGGCATTGCTGTGTTTTTTGGGGGAAACTAACTCCTGTTGTGTCTGCCTGGGACAGAAAACCCATCCCACCACTGATCTTCAAGCCAATGTTAAAGACTTACAGGATGATTATGGCTTTGATAAGCAGCTGTCGCTTGGTATTTATATGCTAACAGCAACGCTAAGAACACAATCCTATGTTCATATTCCTTTGTTTTGATGCTCTTACACTCTGCTTTTATAGTTTTGCTATTTATTGATCCAAGGATGGCTGACTAAGCATTAATCCACTTTTTCTTGCAGTTTTACACAGCAAAGACATATTCCATCTTGGGAGCAGCCTGCTGCAGCTGCCAGAGGTCAAGTGTCTTGCTTCTGTCTACCTATCTGCTTGGCTCTCTCTCTCTCTCTCTCTCTCTCTCCCTCCATATAAGGCGTTGAGTCTGCGGAGACAAGCCAACTTTAATGGACTGCATATACACACAGGGAGCAGAAGGGTGAGTGGAAGAGATGGGGGGGGGGGGGGGGGAGCGAGGCACAGAATACAGTTTAACAAGAAAGTGAGAATGGAAAAGCCTGTTAATTAATTTGAGCTCCAAATTTCACTCAATCCAGCCATCAGTCAGTGAAATGCAGATGTCAACATCTAGCAAACACTCAGCTGTCACACCAACAGCTGTTCTTGAAGCCGTGGAGAAGGACTTTTTCCACTGTTTGGATGTGACGTTGTGCGAGCCAAACAGGCATCTGATGGTGGCTTTACAGCGTACAGTTTGATCTTCTGAAGTCTATGTCTTCAAAAGGCAAGAAGCAGCAACTACTTTTCAATGTTGCACGGATCAAAAGTTATTACTTGTTCTTATCAACAAAAACTTAACATCTACAGTACGTGGGGCTGACTAAAGACTTGACTTGGAAATAAGTGAATCACCACTGCAAAGTTAACACCCAGGCAACCACCAGAGTTGAGTGCCTTAAGCCAAGGATTGACCAGGCCTACCCATGGGGTACTGCTGCTGTTGCCAGGGGGTACGTGGAAAGATTGTGGAGCAAAAAAATTGATTAAAAGAATACATCAGCGGTAACCCCTGAACACTAGATGTTGCAGTTATGTGAGTGCTTGAAAAGGAGATAGCAAGTGAGCACAGAAGTTTAAACAGGTAGTTAAAAGCAATGGATACGCGGCTGAAATGGTTAGCTAAAAGGAGGCCTACTGACAAAAATGTTCAAATAATTACCTGAACGTAATAGATAAACGGTTGAAACATTCAGCAATGTAACTATTGACAGCTCAACAACAGTATGAAAAAAATGAACACTATCCACTTTCATATAATGAATAGTGTTATACATTTGGAACATTCATTGGAAATTGATGAAGGAGTACGCGAGTCCATCTGACAGGGCTGGGTGGGGTACCTCAGACCAAAAAGCTTGGGAACCACTGCCTTAATGACCCGTTTGGACTACTGCGATGGAGTCCTGTCTGGGGTCCCCAGCTAAACCCTAGACAGGCTCCAAAACTCCACCGCCAGGGTCCTCACCCACACCAAGACCTGGCAGCACATCCCTCCAACCCTCATCCACCTTCACTGGCTCCCAATCAAGTCCCGCATCAAATATAAAATCCTCCTTCTTGCCTATAAATCCCTCCAGGCCCTGGCCCCACTGTACCTCTCCGACCTCCTCCATCCATACACCCCCACCCCGAAACCTGCGGTCCTCAGACGATGGCCTGCTCTCCATTCCCCACACCAGACTCCGTACCTTCGGCGACAGAGCCTTCAGTGTTGCAGGCCCATCCCTCTGGAACACTCTCCCTGCCTCCCCCACCTTAGCTTAGCCAAGGTAATTCTATTAAGTGTCCTTGGGTTTTGTGAAAGGCACAATATAAATAAAAGTTTTCATTATTATTTGTATTATTAGAGCTTCAGCTTCTCTAACTGCCACTATAGGACTGGGTGCCAAACCTCAATATTGCCCAAACTGTGTAACAAGAGTATTGTATAGATCAGGTATGGAAAGATGGCATGAAATGCTTGCTCAGATTATTATAAGTATTTACCAATGACACATTGAATAGATTGCCTTGTTTTGATAAATGACAAAGTGTTAAATGTGTTTGTATTCCCCAAACGGAGGTATTGAAATAGCATTACTTTGGTATCTGTAGCTCAGGCATCTGTATTGGCACCAGGATCAAACTAATTTAAACAATATAAAGCACATATGACCACAATATGCTGGCTCAAAAAACTGTGCTAAAGTGAACGGAAAAATTCCAAAACTTTCTCCGAAAGTGATCTTATTTTCACAAGTTATGGTCTCTATTTCAACGTCTTCCATTATGTCTTATTGGGACTTGATCTTGGATCTGCAGGCTTTGCGGTCTCACACAGTCCCACGTAGCCATGGCCTGTGCTGCTTGCTTGGCTCACCTCTGCTCCACCACTTCCACACTCCAAAAATCTGATAACACAAGCTTATTAGAATTCTGAAGAAGTCAAATAACTTCTCACAGGACATTTGTCCGACAAATCATACACAGAAAAAACAAACATTTAGTTTAAGAAACCCAACCCCCAGGGTTAAAAACAGTATTACAGGAAACCTATAGCTGTTTTATATTCTATGTTGGAAACCCTAGTACAGAGTGGGGTTATATTAGGCTATATGCCAAATACAGCATGTAAACATCCACCTATAGGCTATATATCTATCCGTCATACGTTTCAACTTATGACAAAAGGTTGACAAACTGAGACACAAAATTACGACGATATTAAAAGTGAGGTAGCTAACTTTGTGGGCCATAGAAATGTGAAGTGGTAATGTGTTCTTGGGCCCTGATGGGAATATTTTCAGTGATATAGCTAAATATGTGGCCCATAAGAAGTGTAAAATTAAGTTAAGATTGTTCATAAGCTTTGGCTATTGCATTTTCATACGTGTACAAACAGTAGCTTCATTCAGCTTGTTGTGTAAATAAATGTGATGCAAGTAGTTCTTGGCCACTTTCATTTTTTTAATGTAGCCCTCAGATGAGGAAAGGTTAGAGACCCCTTTAGAGTTAACACACACACACACATATATATATATATATATATATATACACATACATACATATATATATTTATTACATGGTGTGCTTTAAAGTTAGGAATATGAAGAGTCTTTGGCGATTAGACCCAAAATCCTATTTAGGGGGGTAGTGATGGTTCAACATTGGGGGGTTAAGATCTCCAACTATCAAGGGAGGTCCCGGAACATGTATGCATTTATTGAAATAAGTGCAAAAACATCAAAAATTGTCGAAAAAAACATCAATCAGTAGAAAAGCGCTATACAAATGCAGTCCATTTACAATGATAGAGTAGACGCCGGAAAGCAAAAGAGAGGTTTATGAATGACGTGAAGTTTATAAGCATTTAGTTTATTTAACTCATCCTTGTTCTAATGTTAAACTTAAACACAAAGACTCCTTTCCTATTGGTATTCATTATGATGACTAATGTGAGCCTTTGAAAACCTGCCAAAGGGAAGCATCCCAGTTGAACAGGTTAGAGCAGGCCACATACCTTGTGTCATTTAAACTATTACACAATTCACATTTCTCCACATTGTGGTCTGACCTTAAACCCACAATGTCTAGACTATTGTAACGAGCAATCCATTTCCTAACAAGATAACAGCCAAGTCATTTTCAGTCAGGCCAGCTCGCTAACATGATAACGGCCACCTTTTTATTTCCCAATAAATCTTGCCCGGAACTAAATGAGAGAGGGGTCATGACACCAAAACCTCATTTACTACTTTCCTTCAGTCTTTTCCTCTTTTTCTGGAAGTCATGGCTGTGTGTGATAAAGTGAGGGGGAGAGGCTCTCATCCGCTTCAACAATACAAATATCTTTGCATGTTTGTGTGCAGTGGCCAACAGAAGCATTTCTGTCTGACAGCCAGACACAGGAAGAAATGCTAGCAGAATTACTGGTTGGCCTGTCTGCTTGGTTTACACATAGTTTACATTCTGCAGCACAGAGGAGCTGTTGGGACTCTTTTGCAAAGGACAAGAGACAAACTCAGGGCTTACAATCAAAAACTAATAACCCCTACTTCAAACCAGATTCAAGATGTAAAAGGTCCATACAATAAGTGCCCATCCATTAAATCTACACCCACTCCAACCTCTGTCTCAGCGTTGCAATCCTCAGATCTGGCTGTCCTCTTGGCCCCACAAATTCTTAGGCAGACTAATATCAGAAATTCAATAGACAAAAATACTTTTCAAGTAGGCTTCATAAAGAGCATACAAAAGGAAATTGAGTGGTGACTGACCACTAGGTTTAGAATAGGGCTGAACAATTTGGGGCAAAAATAATGTGTTTTTCCTGTCAGATCTTGCGATTCCGATTTGATTTGCAAATATATATGTTTTGCTACATATTGCACATTCTACAATCAAGTTAAATAAAGTGATAAAAATAAATGAAAGATCCACTAAAATAGGATATTTATGTAAACATTCTATGATATGTAACATTATTCCAGCATTTATCTTGTTCTATCAAAAACAGTAAATATAATAAGGAAAAGAGAAATAAAATATGTTAAATCAAATGTTACACCAAACATTCAACTAAATATTGCACATTTGATTGATCGCGGTCTTCACGATTAGCTAATCGCATTCTTTCAAATTACGTGTTCGATTTGAAAACGTTTAATCGTTCAGCCCTAGCTTAGAAGAAACTGAAATAGACAGAGCATAAAAGAGAAACCTGGGAATTGCATCTTGAAGTAATACACGTCTCTCGAAGTTGGAATAAATTGATCAATGCCTGAGAGTAGCTAAGCTACTAGTTCATACATTTCCCAATAGCATTCGGGTAATGGAGCAAGTGTCCAGTGTCGAGCTATTTTATATTACATATGTAGTGGGGGTAGAATGACCCCCAGAATGTTCCATTTTCTCTTGAGAAGAAAAAGTCTTAAGGTACACCACTAAATAATAATTGCATTTGTTTATTAAGGTTGGATGTGAGGTAAATGTGTTAAAGGGATAGTTCAGATATTTGGGGTTGTATGAGGAACTTAGCTACAGTAGATGGCCGTCATCAAGCCCCCAGTATGGAGCAGCAGGCAGGAGCACAGACACCGAAGCCAAGCGACGTACTGCTGCGAAAGGGCGCAGCAGCCATATGGCAAGCCGTTTTAACATTTAATCGAACCCGGTCCTATCTGTAATTACATTTTGGATATCCATAATATCATTTCTCCTAGTAAGAATTAGATTCCCGCCAGACAGAATGGTAATTAAAGATATCCACAGGAACATCCTTACTAGCAGAATTTCTTATCAAGATATCTAGAACTGTGATTGGAGGAATCCAAACTAAATTTAAATCCTTAAAAAGTATAAGTGGCTGTTTTAACATTTAATAGCTAGACTGGACATTTTTTGCAGATATCCATAATTCAATTCTTCTAGTCAAAAAGAACATTTCAGATATCCACAATGTCATTCTTCCTGGGACAAATGACATCACTTTTGTCATTTATGTGTATTGGGCTTTACATTTCAGATATCCACATCATTCTTCCTATCCAGAATGAACATTCTAAATATCTGCAATACAATTCTTACAAGGAAGAACTCAAATTTCAGATACCAACAATCCAATGCTAGTAAAGTATTTTTGTCAATGGAGTCTGGTGTCTTTGAAGAGAGCATAATCTTGCCCTGTGTAAACTTAAATAAGGCTTGTTGACAGCAAGATAAAGTGGTCAAAATATCCTAAATATAGCTTACACTTAAACTGCTAGTGATTTTTTTTTTAGGTGTCTGAAATCTGCAGTACATTGCTTAGCTTCGTGCCGGTACTCCTGTCTGCTGTTCCAAACTGGGGGCGTGGCAACCGCCATCTACTCTAGATAACACACTGACTATGGAAAAGCACCTCTTCCAACCCCACTTCAAAAAATCCAAACTATCCCTTTTAGATCCGTTTTTCTGAGTAGCTTGTACTTTCAACAGTAGTGCAGAGTTACTGTAGCGTAACTACTTTCCACTGCAGTTGCTTGTAGCTTCAGTTTCATTGTAGCTTCCCCGACACTGGGATTGATGCATGTGTTGAAATGGAAGTGTATCAGTTCAGTGGGATGGTGACCAATATCAAAAATGCAACAGAAATTGTTGGTAATATGGCCAGTAATTGATGAGATACTTGCTTTGGACCAAAGTGTTGACCTCCCTCCATCCTGTTTCAAAAATCACATTTATCATTTAAGTGTGAATGTTATTGGACTTTTGCTACCTACAACCCTTTTAATAAGGATCAGTTGTCTTTTTTTGTGCCATCATAATACATTTTTAAGAAAGCGTGTCACCTTTTTCCAGCTGCTCAATATTATTCTTTTGGAAAGTGAAACTCTTCACTGGCTCCCTGTTGCATATAGGATTCAGTTTTAAAAGTCTCACTCTTACATTCAGAGCACTGCACGGTCAGGCTCCTGCTTATGTTATGCGGCTGAGCCACTTCACCTATATTTGTCAGCTCACTCTCTTAGGTCTAACATGTTAAATTAAAGTCTGTACCACACACCCGGCTTAAGAGCCAAGGTGATTGAGCTATAAAGTCCATGGCACTGTGGTCTGTATCCACAACGTTCCACTTCCAGGATTGCTCCGGTGCCCCAGGAAATTCCGCTGGATGTCCCTCTTTTCAGACAGATGTCCTTCACCTTACTCTTTGTTTGTGTTAGCATTCTAAACTCCGGTGGATTTCTAAGGAGTATGGTTAAAGTTGCAGTAGGTAAGCCTTATTAAACTAACTTTCTGTCATATTTGCTGAAACTGACCTTATGTTCCAGTAGAACTACATGAAGTAGGTCATTTAAAAAAAAATCTGGCTCCTCTGTCACTACTTACAGCCTGTAGTGCGATTTGCAAAAATCCACCTCTCCCTGTTCAGATGCACCAATCAAGGACAGGGGGGGGTGTATACCTGCGTGTCAATCACTGCTCATGCACACGCATGCATTCTCCCTTGTGGGTGGAGGGGCTTAGGAGACCGTTTTGGGCTTTAGCGGAAAGAGGGGAGGGACTGAGAAGTTGTCGATGCTCAAATTTTTTGGTCCTGGATCTTCACAATCCTACCTACGGCACCTTTAACTGCTCCTCAGATCTCTGCAGGGTAAATCCAGACAGCTAGCTAGACTATCTGTCCAATCTGAGTTTTCTGTTGCACGACTAAAACTACTTTTGAACGTACACACGTTCCACCAAAACAAGTTCCTTCCAGAGGCTATTTT
This sequence comes from Perca flavescens, assembly GCF_004354835.1. NCBI lineage: Eukaryota > Metazoa > Chordata > Actinopteri > Perciformes > Percidae > Perca > Perca flavescens. Next base: position 25,808,207 of record NC_041353.1, on the reverse strand, counting down.
GCAGAGGCACCGTGGCTCCGTCCGGCACTTAGCATCGCCCAAGACGATTGTGATTGGTTCAAAGAAATGCCAATAAACCAGAGCACATTTTTCTCCCGTCCCAGAATGCTGTTTAGACTAGCCAGACCTTCCTCCGCAGCACTGTGGAGGAAGGTCTGCCAATGCAAGACTACTAGCACCTAAACTATGGAATTCTATGCCTCCCCCTTACAGTTTTCTGTTTCTGTGTGTTCTTTTAAAAAAAATCCCATAAAGACATACTGTAGTGTTTAGACAAGCGTTTGGGTCTGTATTGTGTTTCTTGTGTTTGCCCCTGTAAAGCACTTTGTGACCTATTTTTGTGAAAAGCGCTTTATAAATGTTACATATAAATTTAACTTACTTCAACTGCACCTACGTATGTCAGTTTAGAAATTGTTAATAACCACTAATTCTTCCACAACAGAAAATCTGTTTAAGCTTCAGTTAACACAAATTATGAGAGCTTAGGATACACACTGCCAGAATAATGCACGACTGTGCTATGACTCCCCAAATAAATTTTAGTAATCATAATAAATCAGCTCAAACTCCACCTTGAAAGCGAATATTTTCATTCCTCGAAGGTGAGTGAAGTGTGTTACACGGTCCAAGTGTGTGTGATGTGTGCACAGTAGAGATAACTCTGCATCATTTATCACTGAATAATTACACTAATTAATTTATCTGGCCAGATGTCTCTCCACTCCCACTGCAATCTATTCCGGAGTTCATTCATTTTGTCAGCTGTGTGTGCGTGGCTAGCGGCCGTCAGGTGACTCCTAGTATTACAAACAGCCCTAAATACAGTTGTGCTCCACTTCTCCCTCTGGGAGGTGGAGTGAGAGGGGAACTTAAAGAGATGAACTAATTAGCAGCTACATCATCCCTGCTCTCTGATGGTCTGTGTTTCGTCCTCTCTCTGGACTACAGCGTTACAGAGGCGCGCGCCTTTCCCACTTACTTATTAGTAAGCAATTAGCCTAATCATTTTATGTCGTTATAAAGAAAAATGTCAATTTACAAAAACATATACAGAGATGTAAATCTTATCCATGCTTGTCGCCGTTATTTTCTTATTTTTATTTTAGATTATATTTTTGGCATTTTGGCCTTTTAATTGATAGGATGGTTGTAGACAGGAAACGAGGAAGAGAGAGGTGGAAGACATGCAGCAAAGGGCCGCAGGTCAGAATCGAACCCTGGGCCGCTGCAGTAAGGACTGAGCCTTGGTACATGGGGCGCAGGTAGCTAGCTAGCTATGCGGTAAACTCCAACAGTGTTAATCCCACCTACAAATCAGATGATAAACCATTATGATTCATTAAAATAACTATGTAGTCACTAGTGGTGTCACAATTTCTATTCTAAATCGAGAATCAAAATCAGGATTGGCAATCCTCCCAGTATTTTTTTTCCCCAGCCTTGCCTAGATACAACTCTTCATTAAAGACGCTGCTTAGCTTACTGGTAGCCTGCAGCTAACGAATGCAACTAAAGACACATTGTAGCTTACTGTTAGCGATAACGTTAGCCTGAAATTCAAGCAGTGCCAGATTACCAGTAGCCTGCAGCTAAAGACACAGTGTAGCTTAGCAGTAGCCTGCAACTAAAGGCAGAATTTAGCTTACCAGTAGCCTGCAGCTAAAGACACAATGTAGCTTACCAGTAGCCTGCAGCTAAATACAGTGTAGCTTGCCCGTAGCCTGCAGCTAAAGACACAGTGTAGCTTACCAGTGGCCTGCAGCTAAAGACACAGTGTAGCTTACCAGTAGCCTGCAGCTGAAGACACAGTGTAGTTTACCAAAAGCCTGCAGCTATTTGAGACAAAATGACCACTGCCAAACATTGGCCTGCAGCTAAAGAGACACCGTAGCTTACCAGAAACATTAGCCTGCAGCTAAGGACACAGTGTAGCTTACCAAAAGCCTGCAGCTATTCAAGACAAAATGACCACTGCCACAGTCGGAGATGCAAAGATTAACAACAGAACCGAAAAATCCTCCTGCCTCCCTGAAGAATTTATTTAGGCCTATGTATTTATTCCCCATGAGGTATTTAAACAACCAACATGTCCAAAGCATTGCTCAGGAACTGCAGCAGAATTAATGACAATCCTTCCAATATCTAACAGGTAATTTCACTCTGGAGTCACGGCTGTGTCTGTTCGTCCTGCCAATCTCTGTACCAATATCAGAGGAATAGGCCTTTAATTACAGGCAAGGGCAAGGAGCTTCAAACACAAACACACACACAATCCTGGAGCAGCAACAGCATACTGTAAAAGACCAAATGTTCCAAATGTGACTTGACTTTAAAAAACAAAATAAAAGCAGCAGCACTACCACAAACAAATACACAATTTCCCTCCCAGCATGTATCAGATCGGAGCATCTGGGCAGAAAGCCATTATAGTCAAAACACAAAATGTCTTACCTGGGGAGGACGTGTGATGTAGTGGTAAAGCAGATGGACATGGAAAGAAAAGACAGAAAGAGAATCTGTTAGGTGCCATCTTAACTGAACAGAGTGTTAAAGCAGTGGCATGTTGAAGCATCCTTACAATCACTCATACATTCAAACCAAAAAAAGGTTAAAGTTCTAACCAAAAGGCCAACAAACCAGATACGACAGATTAAAAAACAGGAATATTGTATTACACATTGGACCAGAATATTATCACAGTAAAAATGCCAACTACAGTATTACACATGACAAAGTAGACCCTACTACTACAGAAAATCCTCTTGCTCTTGGCATTTTCTTTCTAAAAAGAAAGGAATATGGACAGAAAAAAGAATGAACCAAAATTCAGGAGAATGCCAAAAGATGGCCCAAAAATATATCTTTTATTTCCCTCCCATCTGTAACATTCTCCTTACTGAAGCATCACAGCAATGTGAAAAGAGAGTCAAGGAGAATTAATTTTACTGTAGTTAATGCTACAACCTAAAGGGCGACACTACGGCATACTAAACGTATAATGCACATCCTATTTCCAAGCTTTGATGAGCGGCATCTCTTCAGAAAAGAAATAATTTAAGCAATTTTACTCTCTGATCAGCATGTCTTGGCTAATTTATATGCGTGTGCTACATAAACCAATTAATGCCACATTATGAGAAGTTTTCAGGAAAATGCTTAAAGCTCCAGTGTGTAACGTGTTTAGTTGTTCATTATCAAAATCTGTGTTGCCCGTTCACCAACTTGTCCTTTTTCATGAATATTTACCACCACCATCAATTCCAAGTATTCCTATTGGCTTGAAATTTTATATTTGCATTCTCATGAACTGGGGTAGACGCTCCATATTCATGCTCCATCTTGAACTACGTTAGCCGGTAAGGGACATACAGGACATACTGCTCCGCCTTTCACGTTTTCTCTGTCACATGATAAACTCCCAGCTGCTGCTAACGCTGCTAATGGGTATTGTAGATTCCCGGCCCCCCGGCAAGTTTGAAGAAGGAAACATGGAGGACCACGCGTATTCAAAATCCAAATTTCTGAGTCTTCTTCGCCCAGAAAAAGAAAAAGGAGATTGAAAAGAGCAAGAGAGCGGCTTTTTGAAATGTGAAGGCTACCGTAGCTGTAATACCTACTTTGAACTGCGTAGCGCGAGAGAATTGATTGCAATATATGATCTCATCACTAGATGGGAGAAATTCCCGCACATTGGACCGGAAACTGTGAAGAAAATCTACTTTAAGGTAGTTTATTTATGGGGGGTTTTCATGACTGTCTGTCGAACTGGATAATAAAAGAAAGTTTATGGCGTTCGTTTTTTGTGTTTGTTCACGTTTCACAGAGTTTACCCGAGCCAGGCCGTACAACAATGATAAGAATCCCATCACATCCATGCAGGGATAGTAGTATACATCTGGTAAAACAGTAAAATATATGACACACTGGTAGAATCGGTATCGGGAAGCAAAAGATGGTATCGGACCATCTCTATTGCATATTACTCTCTACCGTTGTGTCTCTTCATACTACAACATCTTACAGCGCTGCGGTGGAGCTGCTGCTCTGCCCGGTTTTCGTTCCATACAGAAAGGGGGATTTTTGCGTCTGACACTGGGGAACACTGACCGAGCGTCAGTATTTTACAAGTTGGGAGTGAGAAGGGGTTGTTATCGCTGTAAATCAGGGAGGTGTACATCAACTCCAAGGCTCCGTGTGTACCTCAGGAGGTTTGGCAGAGAATAGGTCCACCGGAGCCAAGATGCTCTTTATATACTGTAAACGCTCAACCAAGAGAACACACACCACAATAAAGCAGAAACTCCTGCACTGCACACAACAGCGGAGTAGATCAAGACAGGGATACTAGTCGTGAGCAGAGCCAGGTTTCCCTCTCCCCTTCTAAAGCTACAGAGCGTAGTTTCTGTCTCCCCCATGAGGAACTAAGTAATGACAACAACACTGTCGGCGCGTCCACATGATACAAGTCTTCCGTGATCGTGCAAAAAAACCTGAGTGTAATGACGTCACGTGCTGTCTCGCGATTAAGTTGGTATATCGAATAGAATGGAGACATTTTGTGACACGTGTTTCCATTCATTTTTGCACTGATTCGCACAACATTCAATCTGACATTTGCGAACAAAGTTTTGCTAGCCAAAATGGATTGCGCTATCTACCTTCAAATGATTAATACTGCACAGGTTATAATAGTGCTTATGTGCCAGCTGATCGCGACATATCGAGCTATAATAAGACATTAGGTTATTCAGCTGACGCTTTTATCCAAAGCAACTTACAATTGCTACATGTCGGAGGCTGTACGCCTCTGGAGCAACTAGGGGTTAAGCGTCTTGCTCAGGGACACATTGATTGATGTATCGCAGTGGGAATTGAACCCAGGTCTCCCACACCAAAGACAACGACGACGCCATCAAAACATCGCCATGATGATGCAGATGCACGTAAATGTGTTCTCAAGTCATTATTTGTTCGGCAAATAGCGCTTCCATTGGCTTTTATCACATCAGCCGTTAACGATTGATAGAAAATCCGATTGGGATCGAATGTACAAACTGTTTGACGAAATTCAGTCATCCAATTCGACGGTTTCCATAAGGCATTTTTCATTCGATATCACTAAATTTGCATACAAACGTTTGGATGGAAACACGGCTAGTGACTCTACTTCTGTCCTCTCCTCTTGGAACTACTCTCCGTCCTTCTCTCCTCTTCTACATCCACTCCTCCTCTCCTCTCTCATCTTCTAGTGACTATCCTCTCCCTTACTCTCCTGAGAGAAGCATACTCTCCTGCCCTCTCTTCTTCCCTCCCATCTGCCAAATCTTAGCCTTCCTTCATCTCCCTCTCCTCTTATGTCCTCCTCAAAGTGACTAATTCTAATTTCCTGTCCTCTAATATCCTCAGAAGTTCTCATTGTCTCTCCCTTACTCTGCTTTCCCAATCTATTCCCTTGGAGCTCCTTCTCTTACCTTATCCTCCAATTCGGATAGTAGGAAAGAAAACCAGTTGTTCTCGAGAATTAAAAAGTTGCATGCTCGAATTTGAATCATTTAACATTGTAAAACATGTGTTACACTATTCCAGTAAACTGGGGGATTTGTAAGAAACCGATTAAAAAAGATGGGTAACATTGGTAAAGCAGAGGCCGAGATCTCCTGACCCCTTAGTCCTTATTATGGTTCAAGCTGCAATCCTACACGTCCCAAAATGCAACTGGATAATAACTTTCTTCGACCCTTCCTGCCGGGTAAACAAGCACATCTTTCATACTGCACACTTCCAGTTTTTTCTGTTAGAACCCTGATAAAAGCTCCCTTGAGGGAATCACAAGACATTATCCAGCTGTTTCCACAGACCGAGGTAACACATTCTTTGCCTTTACTGTATGCGGACCAATCAAGCTTACTGTTGTGCGTAGTGAATGTGAACACAGAATATGAGCGATTCTTTCGCCCCATAGTCACCAAAGTAAATATTGGACCCATTTTTCATAAGCCACATAGCTCCAGAACATTCTGACACTAGCATGACATTTTTCAGACGGACACATCGGGAGAAAATTCACTTTGTCTGTCTCAGGACCAAACTCTCACGAGATCTGACAAATAAAACGAAGCTAACGTCAGCGAACGTTGGTGAACGCCCTAACAAAACTAATCTCTGTGATGCTAAATATGTCTTTTAGCTGTGCAGGTATCTAACGTTAGCAAAAGAAAGTATTAATAAATGATGCAAATACAGCTTTTCATCCATTCCCACGACTTTCACTACACTTTCAAACGATGCCACGCCCATTTAGCAGACAGGAAGTGTGTACCATTTCATAGGATTGCTGCTATCTTTAGTTATAGAGGATCTGTGGTATAGGTTCCTCCTCCCCCTTGCGCCCCCCCCCTCCACATCTTACATAAAGTGGTTAGTACAGGTGGTTCATTTATACTGAGAACAAATGTTTGGATTTTCTCTCTGCTTCTCTTTATTCCACTGTTTCGCTGCCTACTCGCAGATTTACTCTCTTATGTAAAGTCATCACTAAAGGGCTCCCTTTTAACAATATTTGGACACCCACGCATGAGTCCAGCTTGAGAGGAATAGCAAGCACTAGCAATGGAACACAAAGGAGCGGCGAGGAGGAGGAGGAGGATACGGGACAGATTACAATAGAGAGACATTGGGATTGACTGAGAGAGATGAGGAGCCAGTGATAGAGGAAGAGAGCGCACTGACACTAAGCTGACAGAGAGGAACACTATCATGCTGTTCCACCGCTGAGCCTCCTTTCCTTCTTTAACTCCTTGTCGTCTCTTCCTATTGTTCCTCCTCCTCTTATTACAGATGCTCTGCTTCCTGTCTCAACTTTGACTTATCTATCTATAAATGAGAAATTTCTGCGTGTCCCCAAACATGCGCTAATAATGGTTCTGGAGAAAGCTCAGCAGCAATACAGGAGGCCAAGCCATCATCAGCTCATTCCAAACAGGCACGTTTTGAACGGACACGGCAATAGCATAATTAACACGCAATATAGCCTAATCACATTCATTACACATGTCAAGTTATATAAACAACTAACCACTGCATTGTGTAAATTGACAGATTATAGTTTGAATGGAAATAATTGTATGTCGCAGCCCTGCCTTAGTGTTATTTTATTGGTAAGAAAAAGGTGAGGGTGCCAATTCATTATGATCTGTGGACTTTCAGCAAGATCATGTCGCAATGATATGATTCTATCATTTTATTGTTTCTTTTGTCCAAATCAACGATTTGGAGCAAGCCATGAACCAGATGTTGGGGGTTTGCTCCCATTCAACAGGAGCATTAGTAATTCATGCTGGAAATCGACAATGTCCAAATGTTTAAATGTGCATTTGTGTGCAGGGTGTTGCACTCAGACATGAGCTTGAAGCAATACATTTAGACTTTCAATCCAGGTTATTTAAGAAGGGGACTGAGCAAATTATTAAACCACTTGATTTTACATGGGTTAAAAAATGCTAGAATTAGCTACAAAGTAGGGCTGTGCAATTAATCGAAATCTAATCGTGATAATGTTTTCAGTTCCCAATGACCACAAAAACTGAATAATCGAGAAAAACAATTATTTAGCTCATCACGTTTTGCAAGTAAACTCTTATTTTCTTGTGTTCTGAATGAAAAAATAAAGTTTAAATAGGAAAAGTATTAAGACAAATTTCACAGTTTTTTTTACTGTTGATTTATTATTTTCCACGGTTTTTTAAATTCATTAATTGCAACATCTTTCCAAAAGTCAACGAATAATCGTGTTAAATTATCGTGATTTCAATATTGACCGAAATAATCGCGATTATATTTTTTTCCATAATCGAGCAGCCCTACCGAAAAGGCTGCTTTAGTAGTCCCCTGGCCTCGATGGTCAGTGCCATACCCAGAACAAGAAAAGAATGAAAGTTACTAACTTCCATGCGCTCATGACACCAGTACAAAAGCATGCATCTTCTAGGTCCCATGTCAAACTCAAGGTGGATGGTTCCGGGCAAGTAAAATAAATGATCCATTCACTTCATTCATTTGGGTGTTTATAGCATTTTGAAGAAAAATTAATAAAAAGAACGTTGAAAAACATGACAAAAATGTCAGAAAAAGCTCAAAAAAAACATTGGGGAAAAAAACGACTAAAACATAAAAAAAAAGAGCTGAAAAAAATCAACAAAAGCAAATTGGATGAAGTGACAAAAAGGTTGGAAAAAAAGTGGCATGAACATCGAGAAAGAGCTTCAAAAATGTCGGGAAAAGTGAGAAAAGCATCAGGAAAAGGGGCAAAAGTGTCAAAAAAAGACGACCAGAATGTGGAAGAAGAAGTTAGAATTTTAAATTTTGACCCAGAAAAACATAAAGCTGCATGGTTGACGGGAAGACAACACAAAGGCTTCATTGGAAAACCAAACATTTCCGCGAGGAAGGAATCCTAAAATCCCCCCCACCACCAAATACATGCACCTAAGTCTTCCAATCACTGGCATAGCTTACTAAGACACTCAATGTGATTGGCTGTATAGAAATATGTTTTCCATCTACATTCACAGAGCACAACATTAATAATTTGAAGTGCCATCACGTAACCAACCGGTATAAAAATATAAATGTATCCCTTTTGCTGTCTGATTGTTTTCTTAAAAAAGGAGAAGACACTGACTGACCTGTCGGAGAAGGAAAACACGCCATTTTCTGTCAGTCTCACATTTAAAATATAAAACCAGATGCTTTATTACAGCTCTTTACGGTGATATAATGTCACTTTTTTATCTTCAATGGTGTTTGCAAACCAAAAGGACAGTGAGATTTCAACTTAAGACTTTTTCAAACACACACACCCACGCAATATCCAAGCACACACTCCCTGAATACCATGACTACAGCTCTGTCAACAGGATCTTTACCGTGTGTGTGTGTGTGTGTGTGTGTGTGTGTGTGTGTGTGTGTGTGTGTGTGTGTGAGAGATTATACTGACTATAAACAATAGGCCAGCTCTGCTGCATGCAGATTTCCTGCTAAGCGTGGGCTGAAACACCGACACGCCACGTTCATCCTTTCTCTACTGGATGTGTTACAACAGCTTTACTCTGCTTACTCCACCAGCCATACATTTACATCCATACATGTAGCCTCACACACTTGTGTCAGTGCACACACAAGGCTCTGTGTGGGCTGGGGGGGGGGGGTATGCAATACACACTTTGGGTCAGCACACAGTGTTTGTCCCACACACCGCTCTCTCACTTATCACAGTTTAGGTTGTGCAGGGGTCATCACAACAAACATTTTCCAAGGGCCAGAATTTTTCTAAGCAGACACTGTCGGGACTTTCAAATGTATTTATGCCGTATAAGCCTATCATCGCTTGATATTTTCACTTTCTTACTAAATGAATGCTATTTTTATTTACTTGTATCAGTGTGAACAGACTATTAAAAGACACTGGGAATCCAAACGGATTACTACATAGGCTACTTAACTAGAAAGTTATCTCAGACTAGGAGGCACTTCACTGAGTGATGGTTAAAATTTGTGATTACGCAAATGTCATGGTAGCATGTAGTGTTCTGATTGGCAGAAAACGCTTTCAGGAAGAAACACAATAAAAGGTAAGGGAAAAAGCCAAAAAGCATATTATGAGCACTTTAAGAAGGCCTAAATGACACATAACAAAAACGGTGCTCTCAAGAGTAGCGCAAGTTAATAGCCCTAATTGCACAAGGAACAAAAGAAAATGTGTCCCTGTTTGTTTTTGCAGAGGGAAGAGGAATGAATTCCTCCAAGAGTGGGCAGTCAGAGATTAACAAGACTGGCCGTCTCTTCTGCAAAACCTGTCCGTCAAAGATCTTTGTGAGAGAGCTGCTGCATGCCAATTATTTTACCGGCCTCTGTGACGATTTTGGACAGACGACTTTTGTTCTGTATTTTAAGGTTGGCTGGATTAGGGTTGGGCATTTTGGATTTTAACAACTCTGATTCTAATTCTGATTCTTCCTTTTGATTCCGGTTCTTATCGATTCTCGATTCCGATTCTTTGAGGGGTGGAGATGAAACGGGTCATATGCTTATTTCACAGATAAGATTTTATTTTATTTAGATTTCAAGTTGATTTACAGTTTTCCCGGGCTTTTTGTTCAACCTAAACCTAAACCGCTGCTTACTGTGCTCCTACTACACACCGAGCTACAGAAACTGTAGCATACATACTTTTTCTCTGATTAGTATTAAAACTGTTATATTATAACAAGACAAAATACTGTTGCTGCTGTCACCATGTGGTATCTGGGAGCCACTGTCTGTCCTTGTGTACAGCACAGTGTGATGCTGGGGAAAGAACAGGCTCCTTGACTGAGATAACGGACGCCATCGCCTCTTTATTATGACTATAGAGTTTTATCACATTCTACGTTGTATTACAAAAGCTGCTGTAGAAGGCTTATTCGGGAGTCACTTTCTGTACTTATGCTGTGAGTGCTGTAAACTGACCCTACTTGCAAGTAAACATTATTTGATACAACTTCAGTGGTTCCTGTCTATTATTCGATAATATAATTATCCTAACAGAAACCCAAACGTGCGCGTGTTAAATATGGAACCAATGATCAGATTCTAAACCAAATTTTCAAAATGATTCCAATAAAAAAAAAATGATTGAAACGATTCCAAATAGGAACCGGTTCTCAATGCCAAATCCTTGTTCCCGTAAATAAACCTATTAATTCCCGCCGGTGGAAACTAACGGTATTCCCCTCCACAACGAGGTCAGAGGTCTCTCCTCCACCCAAAGACTTATGGACATTTAGAAAACCTGTCATCACTGCAAAGATGCCATGTTATTCTTAATGCAAAATGTGTTACTTCATGCTTCGCCAAGGTAAATTCATACGTTTTCTCTCTTTTAGGACCACGATCCTTAGGAGGATTTGTGTATCCCGTTACAGCTGAACTGATGGTGCATGGACTTTTTGTGCTTATTAATGCAGTGTTTAATTAACTTAGGGATGCTAATGAGTACACTGCTTAGTACTCTTTGTTTTACACCTGGTTGGAGCGCTGAGCGGCAGATCTGTTCTCCCCATGGACTGCAAAACAGAGACAGAGCTAGGACAGTACAGCTGCACTGGGTCCAACTTGTTAAAAGTTAGCCCAAGGGCATGTCAGATTTTACTGCGAGGAAAGGAAATGCCCTTATTTCTTTGCACGAAGAGGATTCTGACTTTGTTTCCTTATTAAGCAGGACAGATTGGAGGGTGAGGGATAACATGCGACAAACGGTCCCAGGACGAAAGCAGTTCTGCGAGAACAGCCACGAGGAAGTGCCAATTTATTTCAACGCGGCGAAATCATCTTATCTCATTTAAGAGATCTCTTAAAAGAGATTTTCAGAAATGTCATGGGTCAGGTTCCAAGGCCAGCACAGGACACACACTGATCCCGCTGATTCCCTCACAGAAAGAGTCTTTGGATCAGAATACAATCTGTTCAACTACTGTGAGTCTGTTCAGCTTCACAGATACAGTATCACTCAGAGCTATTGGACAATTCCAGATACATAACACATTATTTGGTCATCTTTAAATCTTGTCCACTTTAAATCTTCAGACAGGAACTTCAGAGTTGGGATGGCACTACACCTAACTACATCGTGGTTAAACTGTACTGCTTAGTCCTAATTCTCCTCTATCGAGAGTTCTTTAAATGCTTCGGTGTTATTATTATCTCCAGAACTTATGTATGTATTCAGAGTGGACCTGCTTCAGAGTTTTTCCATAACAGTTACTTTCTGGAGAAATACTGTTATGATTTGACCTCTGTGAGACTTGTTATTCCTGCTGTTATTACGGACATGTGTTCATGGAATCACAGTGGTCTACCGCTGCAGAATGATATAAGGGAAAACAAAGACTGGAATGGGAATTTGAGGTTATTTTAGGCATTAGAAAAAAACTTATCCAGTGTCCAGTTCTTTTTGGCGATAGGGGAAACATTGATGTATGAAAAATCTGATGAATAAATTCCCTTATTAATTGAAGGTGCCCAAACGCAGTTCCGGAGCATTCTGGGCCACTTTAGTCTCGCATTGCCAGACCTTCCTCTGGCTAATCCACACAGCATTCTGGGATTGGAGAGAAACGTGCTCTGGTTTATTGGCATTTCTTTAAACCAATCACAATCGTCTTGGGCGCCGCTAAGCTCTGCTAAATAGCCTGCTAAAGGAACTTGTTTTGGTGGAACGTGTACGTTCAAAAGTAGTTTTAGTCGTGTAACAGAAAACTCTGATTGGACAGATAGTCTAGCTAGCTGTCTGGATTTACCCTGCAGAGATCTGAGGAGCAGTTAACCATAGTCCTCACAAATCCACCGGAGGTTAGAACGCCAACACAGAGACAGAGGAAGGGGACGGACATCCGGCCTAAAATGAGGGACATCAGGTGAAACCTCCGGAACAATCCCATAAATGAATGGTCGTCGATATAGACTAGGCCCACTCTAACCCCTGGTTACATTCTTCTACATCCTCGCCAGATGTAGAAGACGTGAAATTAAAGTAACAGCTCTACTATTATAGCAGGTAACAGTCGGTCTTTTGATAAATACTGCTAGGTTACTGCTGTAACAAGGTAGTTCTATAGTTAGAGCAGAATAACACAGCATCTCTTACTAACCTCTTCATCATGTGGAGGAATCCAAAGCTCCACAGACCTGCCGGGCCTCCTCACGGTAGCTATTCTCAGCTATTCAATTAATCGCTAACTTTTTGATTATCGATTTATCGGTTTGTGTCGTTTTCTTCTCTGATTCCAGCCTTTTCAATGTGAACATGTTCTAGTTTCTTCTCTCCTCTGTGACAGTAATCTGAATATCTTTGACTTGTGGATAAAACAAGACATTTGTGGACGTCGTCTTGGGTATTTGGGAAACGCTGATCCACATTTACAGTTTGCAGACCAAAAAAACTAATCCATTCATCCAGGAAATAATCCACACATTAATCGACTATGAAAAATAATCATTAGTAGCGGCCCTAAACAAAACCGCAGACGTTATGATTATCCTTTCGGTTATCTCTTCACAAAACAACTTTCCTCCAGGTAATGAACCAGCTCTCTTTAGAGCTGGCACCAAAGACATTTTTGACAGCATGGTCTTTGGCCTTGTTCTCTCTGGCCTTCTGGAGATCAGAAACATGTGTGCCAAGCTGCACTGACTCAGTGTTTAAATCCAGTGTGTGGTGCAGAACCTGCAGGTCCTTGCACTCACGTTGTCACTAAGGTCGTCCTTGTTAAAAAACTATACAAGGTGACAGAAATCATTTAGCGGCGGGGGAAGAGCAGAGGAGCCCGCTCTCCATTGTAAATCAGCCTGGAAGTGTCTGAACGCAGTTAATCTGTGCACAGATGAGATATGACAGGATTTGAAATGCTCAAAGATCATGAATGGATTAGTGTGCCTTACACGTGCAATACTGAATATTATAGCAAAAAACATGATGGGCATCACTGTGCCGGAGTATTGAGCCGTCTGTGTCTGCAGAGTGGAATTACAGGCGCGCGCGTATGCGTGTGTGTGTGTGTGTGCGTGTGTGTGCGTGTGTGTGTGTGGGTTACAGCAGCACCTAAATATTTGAAGAGTGCGCTGCTCTGCCGCTGGTGTGTTGCGTGTTCAGACTGCAGTATGACTGGCCGCTTGTTTAAACATTCAGTTTAAAACACATCATGAATGTTTCATAGAGAACAAACACAAAACACACCTAAATGCAGCGTGCCGCTTCCATCCCAGCATTATCTGTAAATTCTGTTTCGGAAGATTATTATAAACCCGTAGCAACGATAGTTCTGATCAATTATGATACCGATCACACACTTTCGGATTCAGAAACTCAGGCAGCTGATTACCAAGCCTCATTGAAATGAGTCTGCTGGTATTTCTGATGATTTGTAAAAAAAACTAATGATAATTATACATTTTATTAATATTTGTATAGCACCTTTTATACAAGAAGTGGTCTACAATAAGGAAATGGCATGACATAAACAGACATAAAATGAACATAAAAACACACAGCAGCTACAGCCTACAACTTGCGGTCCATCCGTATGGTTTCATTTCCATTTCTACCCCCCCCGCCTTCCGCTCCTGCCCCACCCACTATCCCTGTGCTCTCCAAGTGGCCTCCGTGTCATGTATGCTGTTATGTAGTATCAAGGGCTGAGGGGAAGTGAAGGAAGGGAAGTGCTACTAATGAAACGCAGCCCCGGACCAACACGCTGTTGGTTTTCTTTAGAGAGGGATTAGTTAAGAAGAAGAAGAACTGGAATTACCGCCTTGCAGTTGTACGCCTCCGCCAACCAGTCAGGTTACAGTTTATATCATGTCTGTCCAGACTCATATAATATATGTAGTGAAGACTGGAGGAATTTAATAAAAGGCATTAAGTGTATTTCTTGGTGAAATGCTTCACACTGTTAACCAGTTATGGCGTTGAATAACGGCCAAAAAAGCATTTTTGCAAAACATTATGATGCCACAGTGAAGTTGACCTTTATATATATTATGGCACATCATTTAAGAAATTATTTTATATATATATATATATATATATATATATATATATATATATATATGTGTGTGTGTGTGTGTGTGTGTGTGTGTGTGTGTGTGTGTGTGTGTGTGTGTGAAGTTTGGAATAAAACTTAAATATATGGACTGAATATATAGAATGAAAGTCTAAATATATACAATGAAAGTCTGAATATATTGCCTGAAAGTCTGAATATATAGAATGAAAGTCTAAATATTTGGAATGAAAGTTGAATATATACAATGAAAGTCTGAATATATGGAATGAAAGTCTGAATATATGGAATGAAAGTCTAAATATTTGGAATGAAAACTGAATATATAGAATGAAAGTCTGAATATATAGAGTGAAAGTTGAATATATAAAATGAAAGTCTGAATATATGGAATGAAAGTCTGAATATATGGAATGAAAGTCTGAATATATGGAATGAAAGTCTGAATATATTGAATGAAAGTCTGAATATATAGAATGAAAGTCTAAATATTTGGAATGAAAGTCTAAATATATGGAATGAAAGTCCATCCATCCATCCATCCATCTTCGTCCGCTTATCCGGTGTCGGGTCGCGGGGGGAGCAGCTCCAGCAGGGGACCCCAAACTTCCCTTTCCCGAGCCACATTAACCAGCTCCGACTGGGGATCCCGAGCGTTCCCCAGGCCAGGTTGGAGATATAATCCCTCCACCTAGTCCTGGGTCTTCCCGAGGCCTCCTCCCAGCTGGGCGTGCCTGGAACACCTCCCTAGGGGGCGCCCAGGGGCATCCTTACCAGATGCCCCGAACCACCTCAACTGGCTCCTTTTCGACGCAAAGGAGCAGCGGCTCTCACTCCGAGCTCCTCACGGATGACTGAGCTTCTCACCCTATCTCTAAGGGAGACGCCAGCCACCCTCCTGAGGAAACCCATTTCGCCGCTTGTACCCTGGATCTCGTTCTTTCGGTCATGACCCAGCCTTCATGACCATAGGTGAGGGTAGGAACGAAAACTGACCGGTAGATCGAGAGCTTTGCCTTCTGGCTCAGCTCTCTTTTTCGTCCTGGCACGTGCGATAGATTGAATGCAATACCGCACCCGCTGCGCGATTCTCCGACCAATCTCCCGCTCCATTGTCCCCTCACTCGCGAACAAAACCCCAAGGTACTTGAACTCCTTCACTTGGGGTGGAATGAAAGTCTGAATATTGAAATCTAGTATCAGCAATCCGAAGTAATGAAGAGATCATCAACACCCTGGCAAATGCATGTACAGGCCCAAAATAATAGCCTACTCGTAACCATATTCAAAACCATTCTACTGATGAAGAAATGTATTCACGTTTTCATCATGGAAGACCATTGTAGTAAACCTTACAGTTCCTGCTTATCAGGCAAATATTAATTCAGAAAAAACCTCAACCTCACAGGTGCCACCTACAACAAGCCCATACTACAATCTTTGCCCTTTCCAGTGAACCTGGATTTCGTGCTGACTCACTCATACTGTCACACTGAAGAAACATATGTAAGGATTAATCACATCCAAAAAAAACACAAGATGGCACCAGAGTTTTGATGATTTGATTTCTCCTTATCGGGTCTGCAGCCTTGAAAACTGTTGGCTGGTTGGTTTGTGTACAGCAACAACAGCAATGCACAGAGCAGACCATAAGCCGTAAACAGGCAAGAGGGCGTAAACTGTGGTTAAAACCCCGATTGAGATGCATATTGTGAATGAGCTGTATACCTGTCCAAAGAATGCCTCTAAAACCTGAATAACACCGGAATATCCCACGTGTCTTAATCGGAAAATGCTATATTCGGAATAAGGCCTTTTTCTGAATATCCAACCGGAATATGCTGTTTACATGACCTGTATCAAATACGGAATATTGTCATATTCGAAATAATAGTGGAATATTGTTGTGCATGTAAACGTACTCAATGTGTCTCAGCCCTCTCTGCGATGTCAGGCTTTTGGCCCGGCCTTCTTACGTTGCTGTCCACAGTAAGCCAGCTCCCATCCGGCCAAAACATGATTCATGTGATTCCCACCCTGACAGTATTCCCTCATTTTCAACCTTCCTTTCTTCCCTCGCTCTGTGCCAGGAGATGTCGGCCCAATAAAGCACAGAGAGCGTTAACATCAGCAGTAACTGGGCAGCAGTGGAGGCATTTGTGTTCTCGCCCATGTCCACACATTGCGACCTGTATCTGCACCGGCACAACGCTGCTCCGCTAACTTCATCCGATTTATGGCTTTAGTGTGTGGCAGGGGAACGCTCGGCAGCGGGGAACACAATGCTCCATAACACCGGCTCCACATCATCCACTTAGGGTGTGTTAGTGTGTGTGCGCCTGTGTCTGTGTGTGTGTGTGTGTGTGTGTGTGTGTGTGTGTCTGTGTGTGTGTGTGTGTGTGTGTGTGTGTGTGTGTGTGTGTTTCGCAGAGAGAGAGCCAGAAGACTACTTTGTGGCTCTGCAGCGGCTGCACACTGACCGGCACAGCTGCTCAGTTAAACTGCTGCACATCTGAACAGTCGGACACACACAGAACCGGCAAACGTTTGTGTTTTCACAAGCCTGTTTGTGCTGCCATCTCCTGCTTTTAAATTCATAATCATAAACCAAACATAAGCCTCCATCGACTCCAGAGCAGCGGGCTCACCTCGAAAATCCTATTCATATGATCCGTTGGTTTGTTTTGCACACACGCATGCACACGCGCACACACACACACACACACACACACACACACACACACACACACACACACACACACACACACACAGAAGAGCTCAGCTCTCCAAACCCAGATTGAGAACATTAGTGTTGTGAGGAAGGCCGGGCCGCTGCCAAGGTGGATTGAGAGAATGTCAGGAGCTTGGCACAGAACGGCTCATCATTGTAATCCTGGGCAACCTCAGTAATAGATTACCTATTGATCCTGCCTGCAGTATGATGGGAGCTGAGCCTGGCAGACAGTAGAGAGAGAGCGAGGGCACAGTGCCATCTCCACGGCACAGGGGGAGCTGTGATGTGGATTACAGGGATTAAAGCAAAAAAAGTCACACTTCCCATCTACAATGTGTAGGCCTACTTGTAGAAGCAGTTGCAGAGGAAACCCCCATATTGTGGCGTGTAAAATGTTTTTAGAAAAGGTGGGTACCTTCAGTGTTTCCTTTAGGATTTTTTTTTTTAGCAGTGGGGGCAGGTCCACACCCCCCTCCCCCCATGAAACGGAACTGACACTTTGCTGCAACACAAACTAATGTATTTATTCACCTCTATTCACACACACAATGAGGCATACTTTCTGTTGTGATTGAACTGTATTTGTTGAGCTACTATATAGGCCAACTTTGATCTTGACATACAGGCTAAGCATTCTGTAGCAAATATCTTAATGCAGTGTAACTACTTCAGCATGTAAATAATGCACCTAAAATACAAACGTGGGCGAGGGCGCTCAGCAATCGCTATCAAATCAACAGCTACGTGCAATTTAGCTCGCAGGTGGAGAATACAAACGACGAAAATCACCAGTTCACTTAATTTAGCTTAGTCCGTAGGGACTTGGGTTGGGAACCGGAGGGTTGCTGGTTCAAGTCCCAGTACGGACCAAAGTACAGAGTGTGGATTGGTAGCTAGAGAGATGCCAGTTCACCTCTTTACTTCTTGAGCAAGGTACCTTTTGACCATGCAAGCCTCTTAGGCAACCTGTTCTCACTCGCAACTCTTGGTCAGGGTCTCTCAGCGTCAGAGAACGTCTGTACAGGACGCAGCGGGCAGAGCAGCAGCGTCACCGCGGCGCTGTAAGATGATGTAGTATGAAGAGAGACAACGGTAGAGAGTAGTAGGAAAGACAGAAAATCCACGTAAGGAGGTTGGTTGGGGCGGTGCATGGGTCAAACAACACAGGACCTTCACCCAGGAGACCGGGGTTCATGTCCCGTTCTTGTCCTTTGTGTGTCACTGAAACGTACATTTTGTAACCCCACCCACCATCTATTCCTAACCCTAAAGGTCAATTCATGCTTCTGCAATAAATCGATACGTGGAGACACCGACCCTACGCTGTAGACTAACGTGCACCTCTCGAAAAATTTAACTACAACGCACGTCACTCGGCCGTGGCTTGGTAGCGTTACATTCCCCCTCCGACTCATTTCCTGGTTCTCCTTCTCCATCATCAACATGACATCAAGGAGAGGGTTAACTTCTCCTGCTCCAGATCTCCCATCGTGGTCAGAAAGAACAGGGGAGACCCTTTGGTTCTCTCACTAGGACTCTAGAGTCACTACTCACTCTGGAGACAATCACCATCACTCTCTCACTCACTCTACCACACGCACACACACACACACGCACGCCGGCCCTGCTATTCTCTTAAAGAGAAATCGACGCACACATTAACACACAAGTAGAAACTTCAGACCACTTCCGTAGGCCACGGAGAAAGCTCTGCGTGGAGCCTCCACTGAAGCATGAATCAGGCTTACCTTGTGCCGCATGTCAGAAAAACGTACGTCCCGACCCAAACGGTCAAAAAGTGAAGCCAAGAGTCCCGACCAAGCGTGTCTAAATATGACGCTAAAGGAGACTTTTTGCGTCAATAACAAAACCCCGAAGGCACCTGACCCAGTGCTGCTTTATGACGCGATGGGGAGTGTGAATGTGTTGGACTCTCTTCCCGGGCAGAAACTTTATCTAATCCTCCGGACACAAAAACACGGCGGCAGCAGCCAGTGTTTTACTCCTCATTCTTTAACTCCCTCCATCTTTCCGGGCGAGGAAGCTGGAGTGCGAAGAGCGCGAGCAGATGGCAGCGGGAGCACAGCCACAGAGCCAACGCAGCAGAAAAGTCCACCTTTCTCTCCAGCCAGCCTCACACCGACCTGTACCGCTACCACTGAGCCTCACACTGGAACACAGCACGGGGCTAAAAGAGGGAATTACTTCAAGCTAGTTTAATGGAGTTTACTCGTTACTGTGTGTGTGTGTGTGTGTGTGTGTGTGTGTGTGTGTGTGTGTGTGTGTGTGTGTGTGTGCGCTTGACACACTTGACAACTACCCAACTGTATTGTTTGAATCTGCTTGTTTGGCTTGCCCAAACTCACATGCTAATTATGAATCTTGGGGTGTGTGTGTGTGTGTGTGTGTGTGTGTGTGTGTGGTACAGCATCTACACTGCCTTTTTCAACACAAAACTTAAATGCCTTTCAGCACATTTTTTTATTAAAAGCTGCAAAGGAAAACTTTTACTGCACTTATAGGCCTTTTCTTCTCTCTGTGAAGAAAGAGAGAAGGGGGGTGGGGTGGGGGGGTATGGACTGAAGTGTAGACGCGACACAAAGATTTTAATCATGAAGCCGATGTTGCTGTATAATTCTCTGAAATTGGAACAGCTTTTCACACTTTTGATTTCCAACGTCACTTGTGTTGTACTTTGATGTTTCTGTACTCAGATAGCTGAACAACCCATTAGGGCTGCACAATATATATCGTTTTATTTTATTGTTATTGTCGCAATATCAACTGCCGCAATGAATACATCGTGAAAAGCTGCGATATATCGCCAAAGAGTCTTAAGAGATTTTTGGCGTTAGTTGATAGAAAATATCAGCAGAAAACTGCACTTTATAATGTTAACGCTAACGTCACTTTGTTCAATAAAAGAATGTTGAAAAGGATTTATTTTCGTTTGTTTTTAATTCAACAAGCAGTTTGTTGTATTTTAGCAGAATACTGAAAGCAGCAGAACTGAGAACACTTAAAGAGCTGTACATTTATCGCAAGTAATATCGTTATCGCCATATTCAACAATGTTGTATCAAATATTTCCCTAATATTGTGCAGCTCTACAACCCATAAGTATGGTCAACCATTATAAAAACCTCAACAAAAGAATTCCATCTGGCCATAAACGTTCTAAGTTATAGCCTGTAACTCCCACTCTACTCATGCAAGATGCTGCACAGCTGTACAAAACTGAGCCACGATCTGAAAGTCATATTCAGCTTCTGCTCACCATAAGTCTCATTATGCAACATCATGTTAAGCTCTGTGATCGGATGTTTTCTTAGTGAAATGCACTTTGGGAGTGGACGTCGACCTCTCTTGTTAAGGTTTTTTTATCCACACAGCTTTGGATCTTTGACCACATGTTCAGGGTAGCGTATTTTCTAACCCAGCTGTTTCCTGTCAGTCACCTGACACACTGTGTTCACCTGAAGTAACTTTTCTCCCTTTGCTACTCTATTATAGTTGCAGGTTATTAGGAAAATAATGTGTATTTAAAACTGATGAAGAAACGCTGCTCCTGCTTTGTGCATGTGTGTCTCGACGACCAGGCTCTCGGGCTCTCCAGCCGACGCTTGTGCACATTTCTCTGGCCCACGTCGCAACCTGGATGTGGGACGGCGAACAAAAGGGGACGCGTCCAATCTCTAGATAAGCCGCAGCCGCGCCGGTATTGGACCGCGTGTTACGACAGTAGCATAAAGCAAGAATGGCAGATTGGTTGAGTGGGTGACACCAGCGAGTGTGTGGTTAAAGGAATACGCCACTGTTTGTTAAAATAGGGCTCATCACGGTCTCCCCTGGCTGTAGATAGGTGGGCCAACGCATTTTTTGTCTCAGTGCAAGTAATGAGGTTGTTTTTTTTGTCTTTTGTTGGCTCACTTTTACTGTGTCGGAGTGAGAGTAACTTAGCGTGCCAGTGCGTCTGTGTGAGGGAAAAGCGAGCGGGACAAGAGATAGGAAAGAAGCCGTAAAGTGAGTTACCAGTGAACACTAAAACAACAAGCTTCTCAAGACAACGGTGGCTTCATCCGTTGTTAATACTGCCGGTAAAGTGAAGGGTGTCCCCCGAAAAGAGCATTGGCCCTGTGCTTCCTGACCGCGGTCTGGGAACCCGAAACAGGAAAGGTGTAACACGCACTTATAGTAGATAAAGTTGTGCAAACCAAACAAACTGGGAACCAAGCTATCGGCCAGTTCTGAACAGGCACACGCTCCGAACAGGCACTGCAATAGTCCCTCCGAACACAGATCATGCAGCTGTTGCATAAGGCTGGCAGAGAAGCAGCCGGTTGGTTGAATCACTCCGTTCTCTTCCCAGTCATGTTAAGCCAGGCCTGATGACACACGACTGTGACTGCAGCACACCGACAAAGGCTAAGGCTGCTGACTCCCCATCAGCCACACACACCCTTATACTTATCCAAATGGGATTACTGCCAGGATGATGGTTTTGCCGTGAGAGAGGCGTGGGAGCGACTGTGACTGCATGTGTGTGTTCTCAGCCAAGTTAACTAAGCAGTACTTGTACAGGTATGTGCACGTTTCTGCAGGTCATACTGTATTTAAGTGTTTTTAGAACTGTGAAAGACAAAACGTGAGAACTTTTTTTATGCTTGTTATACTGCACATTAGTCTTAAGGAGCAGGTGAGGGTGGATGTGTCGCTGTACACAGCACGGGACTCTGCTGAGGCCAGGGTCGCGTTGTGCCTCCTATGTGTTGATAGCTTCAGGCTACTAAAACCCTTTGGTTAATGTTAGTGAAAGACGGTAGAAAAAGTCACCATGTCCCATATTGTGCTTTAAGATGCTGTTGACTTTCAGTATTTCAGCCAGCTAACTCTAGAGGAACGAATTATACAGATAATGTATACTCAACAGGGTTGGATATCGTTTTTTTTTTTTTTCGATACCGGTGTGAAAATAACACTTTTTAAACTGTGCCGTGTGTAAATGGGGCCTAAACTAATACTTAAAAAAGAAGAGCAAAAAGGGACAGTTGGTAACATTAAAGAAAGGCTTGTTCATTGCTAAGGCCATGTGGTCAAATTTAAATGATTTATTTAAAATGTAATAACAATAACTTATTTTACCAGTCAGTTATTGTTAAACGACAAAAAAGAAGAACCACTATATGGCAGATGGGAACTTTCCAAGAACAATGAATGCACCATGAGCTTACGAGGTGCACCTGAACGCACCATTAAGTCCTGCCTGTGTTGTTTCTCCGGCAACGTCCATGGTGTGTCTTCAGCTGCAGACTGTTGGACGTCCCGGTGTTAGACCGTTTGGCTTTCAGCAATTTAACAGTGTGTAAGCCAGCTACTAGCTAACGGTATGCTAACGTTACCTGCTGCCAAGTGTAATGTTAACGAGCGTCGCATGCAGTGATGCGTCTGTTGTCTCTAACGTCCGTTTCGGAGCACCAGAGGGCAGCGCATGCATTTATGTGGCACAGAAATTAGTCACCAAAATCTGCGTTGTCATTCGATCCGGCAGATACCGGCCATTTATTAGCATATTGGCACCCGGTTTCGGTACCCAACACTATACTGGACAACTCTTGTTTCGGCTTGGCACTGCTCGTTTTATTACAACACTGGATTTGACCAAGAGTTACAGGCAGTGAGCAGCGAGCTGAGAGATGGACCTCTAAAGTTCCACACAGACCTCTCCTCCCCCGTGTCGCTCAGACACTGTGATGTCTCAAAATCCATTTCCCACAGAAAGGTCTTATCAGTCAGCTGAGAAAAAATAAATCTTATGGCTGGGGCAAGAAGAGCAGATAAGGAGAAGAAGAAAAAAATCAGAATTTCATTGTTTCGGCTTTCTGTTTGCTTCGTTTTTATCTGCTTATCCAACCCTGCACTGGCCCAGTGTTGGGCTTTTGTTCTCCCTCATGTCTGGCTTTGTTACCATGACCTCCAGCCTGGGACCCCTTACACATACACAAAAGACAATAATTCCAGGAGGTGCAGGTACAGGCACAAACCCTGTGATGATACACTATAATAATAACATATACTTTATTAATCCCACAAGGGGAAATTACAATGTTTTCACTCTGTTGTTATGACACATTACACACAGGCCTGAATTACACACACATGCTCAGTACCTATACATGCACTAAATGGAGAGATGTCAGAGTGATGGTGCCCCAAGCAGGTGGGGGTTCGGTGCCTCAGTGCCCAGGAGAACACCAACTCCCTACTGATGAGCTACTGCCACCGCTACACATTGTGCATATTCTACAATGGAAACAATGAAGGATCCCAGGAGAGGTCATGGAAAGTCATGCCTCTCTATCATCCCTGAGGTAGGCTGCTTCAGCTGGGATTCTTCTATTCATTCCCAGCCGCCACAAACCAAATTAATCAGCTCTCTTTAACACTTCCATGTTGCTTTGCAGCAGCGCCCGAGGTCAAGCCGTCTTGACTAATTATGGTGCTTTTTAAAAGAAGCCTCTGCAGACTGCATCCTTACACTTTTGTGGACGTGCATCATGGTGCATGGTTAAGACTTTTATTACAGTGTCTTCTAAGAACATAAATACTCAGGCTCACACACACACACACACACACACACACACACACACTACTGCAATGCTTTCATATACACTACTACAAACGCTCTCATATACACTACTGAAACTCTAGAATTTTACTTTCATGGTGTATATGAGAGCGTTTCAGTGGTGTATATGAAAGCATTTCAGTAGTGTGTGTGAGAGCATTTCACTTGTACTGCCCTCCAACAAACACATAAACACACACAACCGGACAAACTCACAAGCACAAATGCAACACACTTGTTGCTCATACTGTTTGTATTATTTCAGTGACTGCAACGGGGCAATGTCAAAATTCTGCAGCAACTTTTCTTTACACACAGACAAGCTGCTGGACGCAAGCGTTTGAGTTCCAGTTGACAACACTGTCAACTGGACAATTAGTCCCAGCACATTTATGGTAATGCATTTTATGAGATAGCCTTCTGTCAGACACAGACAAGCTCATTAACATGAGTTATATCTCCCTATATTTACTGCCTATATTAAAAAAAAAAAAACATGGGAAAATATCTTTCAGATTTATGCTCATTCTGTTAACTTGTATCCTCTAGTTCTTCATGTACAGTATTTAAATTATAAAAAGTATTCTTCATGCAGCAGACACATCCATGTCAGTGATATAGATCAATGCAATATAATATCATTATTACAGATGCCTTACTGTGTAAGCAGCATTTCAGTATCGCAGCTGGTCCAGGTTGAAGTGAGTGTAACTACTTTATAGACTGCTGGGCAGTCCAATTTACAACAATGTATGTAGTGCATTTTAGAAAATGTTTTTTCTTAATCTGCAGAGTAAAGATGACTTACTGGAATTGCTGGGTCTTTGTAAATTATAGAGTGTGGTCTAGAGACCTACTCCTGTCCTGAGATAGCTCTTGTTATGAATTGATACTATAAATAAAATTGAACTGAACTGACTGAAGCTGTCAGATTAGTGACATACAGTTTGAGTGGAGCTTGAAACTCTCAGTCAGTGTTGGGCATTGAGCTGGCAGTAGTCCAGTATTTTCAGAAGTCCCTCCTGTAGCTGTCCTCGCTCGCTGGGAGTTGTACATTTTTATCAGCTGGTGAATCATGTTGTCTTTCTCACGGTGGTTGAGTGTGTCTGTCTGGTCAGTGGGTAGTGCATAACAAACAGTGTTTTTTGGGTTTTTCTGAATGCATTCACCGTGTCCAGTAGTGATTTAGTCATTCGTTTGGGTTGTATCCAGGATGCAGATACACACGTTACTCATCTGGCTATGGGGAAGGTGTATTTGAGACAAAATCAGATTGGGAAAAAAAAAGTTGTTTTCCATTCCTGCAACCTTTCCATTCACTATCAGTATTGCAGCCAAATACCCCCGACTGTCCTCAGCTCACCCTGCCCCACATTCAGCTTGATGACAGAAATAGTTGCCCCTATGCCGAGCTCATGGTGCAGGTCTGCTGTGCCACTGGATGCTTTTGTGATTTTTAAAAAAAAAATTCTGATGACAAAGCAAATAACCGCTATAATCTCACACCGTTTGTGTTCCACTGTGTTCTGCATCTACTGATGCAACTCTAAATGCTTTCCCCCGTCTTCCACACATGCTCTGGTTCACCAGTTCCCTGCGTTGTCCATTAGCAACCTATTGGTTATGATGAATGTTCTGGTATAGCCCCTGTGTGTTACATCTGAATCATCATCAGCCATATCCATATAGGTCTGATGTTGTGCCCACTAATAGCATTGAAATTGTGTATACTGTAGATTCAGAACTCATTCTTGATTCGGCATATTTCTACCATTATCAACGTGGTAAGTTAAAGGCTTCAATATTTCTTAACCTGGACCCATTTTTATTTGACAGTGACTGATAGGAACAACATTTATTTTCTATATGTGGGCGCGTGCTCTACCAGGTGAGCTACCCATGCGTCCAATAATCCATACTTTTATCATCATAAAACAAGCTTCATTTAAAGTGGAAAGAAAGTGAATAAAACTACCAAAAGCCGTCTTGGTTCATCTTTCCACTGTTCCAACAATCAGCACTCTGGTTTGGTTGAAATAAACCCTTAATTCACCCATTTACATGTGGAAATATGCTGGCTCTATACACGCTAAAAGTCCTGATTATTTACATGGAGTCTGGTGGTGATATGCTGGCTCTATACACACTAAAAGTCCTGATTATTTACATGGAGTCTGGTGGAAATATGCTGGCTCTATACACGCTAAAAGTCCTGATTATTTACATGGAGTCTGGTTGAAATATGCTGGCTCTATACACGCTAAAAGTCCTGATTATTTACATGGAGTCTGGTGGAAATATGCTGGCTCTATACACGCTAAAAGTCCTGATTATTTACATGGAGTCTGGTTGAAATATGCTGGCTCTATACACGCTAAAAGTCCTGATTATTTACATGGAGTCTGGTGGAAATATGCTGGCTCTATACACGCTAAAAGTCCTGATTATGTACATGGAGTCTGGTTGAAATATGCTGGCTCTATACACGCTAAAAGTCCTGATTATTTACATGGAGTCTGGTGGAAATATGCTGGCTCTATACACGCTAAAAGTCCTGATTATTTACATGGAGTCTGGTTGAAATATGCTGGCTCTATACACGCTAAAAGTCCTGATTATTTACATGGAGTCTGGTGGTGATATGCTGGCTCTATACACGCTAAAAGTCCTGATTATTTACATGGAGTCTGGTGGAGATATGCTGGCTCTATACACGCTAAAAGTCCTGATTATTTATATGGAGTCTGGTGGAGATATGCTGGCTCTAGACACGCTAAAAGTCCTGATTATTTACATGGAGTCTGGTGGAAATATGCTGGCTCTAGACATGCTAAAAGTCCTGATTATTTACATGGAGTCTGGTGGAAATATGCTTGCTCTATACACGCTAAAAGTCCTGATTATTTACATGGAGTCTGGTGGAAATATGCTGGCTCTATACACGCTAAAAGTCCTGATTATTTACATGGAGTCTGGTGGAGATATGCTGGCTCTATACACGCTAAAAGTCCTGATTATTTACATGGAGTCTGGTGGAAATATGCTGGCTCTATACACGCTAAAAGTCTGATTATTTACATGGAGTCTGGTGGAGATATGCTGGCTCTAGACATGCTAAAAGTCCTGATTATTTACATGGAGTCTGGTGGAAATATGCTGGCTCTATACACGCTAAAAGTCTGATTATTTACATGGAGTCTGGTGGAAATATGCTGGCTCTATACATGCTAAAAGTCCTGATTATTTACATGGAGTCTGGTGGAGATATGCTGGCTCTAGACATGCTAAAAGTCCTGATTATTTACATGGAGTCTGGTGGAGATATGCTGGCTCTATACATGCTAAAAGTCCTGATTATTTACATGGAGTCTGGTGGAAATATGCTGGCTCTATACATGCTAAAAGTCCTGATTATTTACATGGAGTCTTTTTTTTGCTTGATTCTGGACCAGTTTCAAAAATTGTTGTTCCCATCAGTCACTTAGACACCAAAAAAATGGGAAAATAAGGTCCAGGTTGATTGTGTAAATAGTGTATTGTGTATATTGTGTATATTGTGTCTATGTCTTTGTTGACGCATTATGTACGTCTGTCTGTGGCAGCAAACCAGTTTTCCCTTCAGGGATAAACAAAGTTCATCTTATTCTTATTGTTGATTAATTGACTTCTTTGTTTTAGTACTGCAGACAGTGTTTTCCCCACTCTTACCGGGTGGAGTCTTTTATGGATTATATTTCAGAATATTGCCATTCATGTAAACGTTGTGTTACCTCTTGCGCCTGCAGTGGCCCAGTTCCCTCCCAGGGACGAGTCCAGCTTCAGATCATCTAATGTCAGTATTTACAAGGGTCATATGCAGGGAATGACTTCACTCACACTGTGTGTGTGTGTGTGTATTTAGATTGTACAGGAAACTATACTTGAGTAGATCTGCCTCACCCAGCCAACGACCCACTTAGGAACTCTTTGTCCCAAAACAGAGCCACACACACACACACACACACACACACACACACACACACACACACACACACACACACACACACACACACACACACACACACACACACACACACACACACACACACACACACACACACACACACACACACACACACACACACACGTCCTTGCTGTCACAGCATTGCTCGTTAAGATGGAAACACCTGCAAAATACTGTACATGATGGAGTACCATGTCCTTTTTCCTCTTCCTTTCTCTCTCTATGCTTCGTCATTCTCTTCATTTCCTCTCCTCCTATCTCTCTCTGCATCTTATCATCTGTTCACCACAGGAGGATTGCCCTGACCCCTGGCTTGTAGATATAGCCACACACACACACACACACACACACACACACACACACACACACACACACACACACACACACACACACACACACACACACACACACACACACACACACACACACACACACACACACACACACACACACACACACACACACACCCGCTTGCTGCGTGTCATTCCCCCCTCTCTCTCTCCCCTTTCATGTCTTTAGCTGTCCTGTCAATAAAGGCCTAAAAATGCCCAAAAAAATTATCTTTAAAAAGAAAAAAATCCTGTTTCTGCTCTGTTTTAACTGTTTAATATTCATGGACAAAATGGCTAAATCACAGCATGTGTCATTTTATGTTGTGATAGCACTAAATACTAGATCATAATCAGCACATTTTCTGGAAATTCAATAGAGAAACTGTTCAAAGATCAAATCATGTGATGGTAATGTCTGTTTGTGGTTAATCAGGTGAATTAAATACTTGAAAGAAATCTTCTTTACCTTATCGCACACATAAAAAGGATGTAGATGCAGTATAACTGGAAAGCAGTCCTGCTTACTGATTTGCAAAAGCGCAAATACATTTAAATTCATAGGGATAGCTACGGTGACGGACACGCTGACTGATGGTGGGTTGACAAACTTCTCACAGTGTGTATAATATCATATCCACGGCTAACCAATAAATTGGAGATAAAAACGTGGGCCGTGCGGTTAAAAAAGCTGCTCAGTCGGTTGGGGAGTCAGGGTTATCGTCTGACGTTTGTTCCCATTGGATGTGTTACAGGCTAAAGCAAAAATACTAACTTGTTAAGTGTCCTGTAGCTTTGCAAAGCTACATTTTGTGCACATTCTGTTTGAAATCAGACACTACCTGCCAACAATGAGAGCATGCAACTCTGAAGACAGCAAGCAAGAAAGGACCAGACTCAGCCATGTCTCTCAGTATTCTGCCCATGTTTGTTCTCCAAACCTGTTCTGTGCTCATGAATGTGTCACTGCACGCTGCAGGGCTCGCCCCGCAGTTACACCTGCCATACTTCACAGCAGTGGTGGAATGTAACTGAGTACATTTACTCCAGTACTGTACTTCAGTCCAAACGTTGAGGTACTTGCACTATACTTGAGTCTTTTCTCTTCATGCCATTTTCTACTTCTACTCCGCTACATTTCAGAGAGAAATATTGGACTTTTTACTCCACTACATTCATCTGTTACAGCTTTAGTTACTAGTTACTTTAGTTACTCCGCTACATTCATCTGTTCCAGCTTTAGTTACTAGTTACTTTAGTTACTCCGCTACATTCATCTGTTCCAGCTTTAGTTACTAGTTTTTAGTTACTAGTTTCATCTGTTCCAGCTTTAGTTACTAGTTACTTTAGTTACTCCGCTACATTCATCTGTTACAGCTTTAGTTACTAGTTACTTTAGTTACTCCACTACATTCATCTGTTACAGCTTTAGTTACTAGTTACTTTAGTTACTCCGCTACATTCATCTGTTACAGCTTTAGTTACTAGTTACTTTACACATTCAGATTCCTGCACACTAAACACATGTAGTTTATAAATCTGATGTTTGATTCTAAAGTTAACTAGCCGACAATATAACGGCTACAAGTCCAGCTGAGATGATGAGACCATTAAACACACAGCTGGGTGGATCCTTTACTCTTTCTACAATGGGAGGACAATTATTTACTTTTAATACTTTAATTACATTTTCCTGATGATACTTACAGACTTTTACTCAACTAACATTTTCAATGCAGGACTTTTCCTTGTAACAGAGTATTTTTAACAATGTGGTATTAGTACTTTTACAGTGTGGTATTAGTACTTTTCTTTTAGTAAGGGATCTGAATACTTCTTCCGCCGCTGCTGCTTCTCAGCACAGACATGCGGTGATACAAGTGCATATGCATACTGTACACAAGTATGTACATGTGACGTCACTGTGTGAGCCTCACTTCACAACCGCGCAGGTGGGTCACATTAGGGCTGGGCGATATATCGATATAAAAAATATATCGATATATTTTTAAATGAGATATGGAATTAGACCATATCGCATATATCGATATAGTTCAAATGTGATCCTTGCTCCCATAGATATATACACAGATGTCGCCTTGAGGTTCTAAACATACGTCAAAACCGCCGCCATCTTGGAACAGAGGTCCGAAGCATTCAGATCAACGCTAAAGATGCCGGACTTTTGTACTGCTTAATTATGTTCGATAGAGGAAATGAAAAGAACAAACAGCAATGAATAACATTTAACAGGTGACAATGTGTTTTATGATTATGTATGCCGCCTTCGACCAGCAACCTGAGCTCCGGCGGCAGCGGGAGGCGGAGAGCTCCGTGGCCGGCCGCAGCGTCTCTTCCCCGGTAAAACACAGCTTTGCCTCGCTGCTGCGCTGTCCCCGCTGATCCAGATCGGACCAGCCAAAGACAGAGTGGTGATCGGTAGGATCTTACACGTAGTCCAGGACGACCTGTATGTCGATATCGGGCGGAAAGCTCCACTAAGTTTGCCGGGCGGCAGGCGGACGGAGAGAAGCTACAGCGGGGCAGCAGAGACCGCCTGCAGCTGCAGGATCTGGAGTTCAGTGCCCGTTAAAATGACATGTAACGCATAAATACATACAGAAATAAATAGTGGAGGAATGAGCCTGGACATTTCAGTCTGTTTTAAACTTCACCTTGAAGCAGAAACTCTTAGTTCAGAAGGGTGAAGTTTCCGTTTGAACTCAGATCTGTGAACCGATCATAATAAATATTCTTTGTATTAACACATTAATTAGTTTCTTTGTTTTGTAGTCGATAGTTCATCTTTTAGTTTACTTAAGTGGAAGCAGTATCAAGTGGAAGAATGGGACTATAAACCTAGGCTTACAGGCATGAGGCATTACATTTTGAACAAAGTAGATTATATTAATATCAAAAGCTTAATTGACCTTTGGAACGAATCACAAATATGGAGCTTTGATTTCAAAAAAGGTACTCCTGTTATACAGTATTTAGGTTTACATTTTATTGTTATTTGAACAGCTGAGCATTTAATCATGAACCAGGTGAAGAAACCGGTTTATTATTTATTTGATTTTGCAACTGTCTCTATGAAACTACTTGTGACAGGTCATATTTGATTTTGGCTTTGTCTGAACATTTGCTCTCACTTTGCGGAAAAAAATATCGGGATATATATCGTATATCGATATTCAGCCAAAATATATCGGGATATGACTTTTGGTCCATATCGCCCAGCCCTAGGTCACATGTGTGTCTTGTTGATGATTACAGATGGGTTTTCTTTTGGTTTTTTAATGCTTTTGTGTTTTTATATATTCTGTTGTTTGTTGGAGCAGGCGATGCAAGAAGACATTCTGTGTGAACAGACCATGAAGCTGTATCTTATCTTACCAACCAAAGCAAATTCACTGTAAGGGTTACTTAGTTGGCAATAAATCCCTTTCTGATTCAGATTAACATTTGACCACACTGCACCGCTGGCGTTAAGTTAGTGTGTTATGGTGGGCGGGAAGCAACAAGGCTACGTTCACGTTACTCTAACTGTTTATGGTGTGGTGTTCCCAAAGCACTGAGCAGCTGCGATGCTAAGAGAGAAACACACACACACACACACACACACACACACACACACACACACACACACACACACAACACACACACACACACACACACACAAAATGGAAGAGAGAAATAGGCAGAGACAGCCGGGGTGGCCTGATATGACCACCACCCCTCCTCTTCTCTCAGGGTCACTCTCTGATTCTCTTTCCCTTCCATTCCTCCATCCTCTCTGTGCATCTGTTCATCTTTCTGTGTGTTAGCAGAGAGGATCGGGGGGGGGTCTGCAGCATAGCCAGGCTTTGAAAACCTCTCCTCAGCTTTCATCTCCACATGCTTCAGGCTAAATGACAACTCCACAAACCAGGCCCGGCTTGTTAAATGTCCCACTGCAGAGGTCAAAGGTCAGCTGCATGTCAGAGTCAGGCAAGTCAGATTCCAAACAGCCAGTGTGCTGTGTTGACCTCTCCAACTCCCTCCCAGTACGCCTCTTCTTCTCTTGTTACAGCTCCTCGTTGGAGCTATATTGAGCTCACACAGTGAAATATTCAAATCCAAGATGCCTTGTTACATTAAAGAGGCCTTGTGCATCACTTTATCCACTTACTCCTATAGGTCAGTCTCACATACCGTTTAAAGGGCTGGGTATCGTTAACAAATGTTTGATACAAGTTACCGATACCAATACGTGACTTTGTTACTTGACTCTCGTCAGGTTTGACAACTTCTATCAAATTCTTTATGTTTCAGCACGTTTGACCAATAGGAGCACAGAGTGTTCGTCCACTTAAAACATAGAAAAGAATTAGGGGAAATGATGTTTAATTTCACTGACGTGAATCTATGAGTGAATCAGTTTGCAGTGGAGAGCTAGTCAGCCAGATGCCTGAGTGTATGATGGCCTGGGGTTACTGAACGTGTTGCTGTGTGGTTGGCCTGCGTGTGTCCTTCCCCCCGGTATATACTGTATCACCATCACTATCCTTCACACGGTGCGATTTGTGATCATGCACATCAAAACAAAACCTGCAAGAATGAAATCCCCCGTCCAATACCACCGTGGATATAGAGCCACTCAGCCGGCCACGCCAAAACACTTACTTATGAATATCAATATCCAATAATAATGAAATAATCTCAAAATGAAACAGCGCATCGTGGTGTCAACATCAAACACAGCGCTGTCAAGCCGGAGAGCAGAATTCACTCCGCGGTGAAAACTAAATACTTTGACCCAGGAAACACTCGTTTGTTCCTCGGGAGTGTTTCTGTAGCAGCTAAATCCAACCAGCAACTGCTGCTCAGATTTCATCTTTCTGTGGCACTGTAGAATGTTCACGTTACAGCGCTTTACTTAGTTTAAAATACTTGTATTTTAGGTATATAATATATGGTCCCGATGGCTGAAGTAGCATTGATCACTTTGAGGGGGGGTGAAACATTTTCTTGCCCGTTCTCCTGCAGTGTTTCTGTTTTTCAGCTCAACTGTTTCGTCGGCTTCGCCGCAGTTTTAGTTTTCTTTGAGACCAACTCTGTCATATATCGTCTCAGCACCCCAAAAAACACATGACCTTTCCAGTGAACAAACACAACGTGTGCCGCTGTCACTACACTGAAACGTTAGCCCCCCCCCAGCAAGCATTTGGTGCGACAGTGGCGAGGAAAATCTTCCTTCCTGATGTAGGCTACTTTTTAATTTGCCAAACCGTGTCATATATTAACAAACGCCGCATAAAATCACACCAGTTTAACCTCGTACACCTGACCAGACAAACTGGAAATCAACCCAACTTATTTGTTTCATATCTAATGTAATCATATATTTTGAGGTCAAGCAATAGTCAAGCAAAGTGACTGTCAGAAGTCAGAATTGATCTGTGTTCTGGATCAGTGAGCACGCACAGACAGACAGACAGACAGACAGACAGACAGACAGACAGACAGACAGACAGACAGACAAAAGTGCTGTGACCGCTAACATGTTTCTTTTGCTACCAATATTAGCTATTCTGTACAGTTTAGCTTGATTGGCTAAACTCTATGATGACTAAGGAACTTTTTTGCTGACTTTTTTAGGGTTTTATGTCGACCAAAACTCTAAGTAAGAAACGCTATATGAGACATGCAAGAATACATAGATGTTAAAGATATTTGACTTTTACGATGAAATAAAAGCATGTCAATAAACCATGCTGTATACGTCTGGCTCTCTATTGGTTCTCATTTTCCAGTGTGGCCCTTAGTGAAGTTGAGTTGGACACCCCTGCCCTACCAGGTCTCATTAGGCAACAGGACGTAATCAAATTAGGTCTTAATCCAGGGTATTTAAACAGTCTCGATCCAGCATGGCATTTCCCTTCATAGAATCGGTTATCCTACACCGGCCTGACTATAGAATAGATGTGCACCGACTGCACACAGATATCTGTCTGCATCTTCTGACAGAAATATGAATATGTTGTAGCAGTTGCGTCACTATTTTTACCAGATATAATATAACAATATGACATAGTAGGTATATCATATAAACCGCCATGAGAATTCATTCATATGCACATTCATAAAACCCATATACACTGTCAAGTGTGAGAGTGTAGTGGGAAACACATTTTACAGAACAAAGTCCTACTAGTAGCACCCACTGGGACTGTATCACAGGGACAAAGAGAGAAATGCTCAGAGAAACTGAAAGAAGAAACCAACACACAGAAGTCAACGAGGAACACAACCGCTCATGTAGACTATATGCAGACTGGTGGCTATCAAAGGGCAAGCCTGAATAAATGAATGGAGAAGCAAATTAATATAAATAACAAATGCTAACGCTTGTATACAGAGCACTGGGAATCACTGAAGAGGTTGTCACTGGGGATTTATTCGGCCATGTTTTCATGACAGCAACATTACCAGTATTTACTGTTGTAGGACCCAAAGCTAACTACAGTAAAAGTCATTTTAAGTTTGTTTGTATTTGCTCATGTGGAAGTCTCTATATTAATATAGTTATGTGACGTTGACATACATTGTATTCAACTAGGTGTGTGTTACAGATCTAATGTGCTGTAGTTCTATGTTTGAGCTACTGCGCAGGTCCCCTGTGTTTTTGGTAGAGAAAAACAAATTCTAGTTGTTTTGGGGCCAACGATAGTTGCGGGGCAAAATGTTTTTTAGACCGTCACATTTGTTACAAATAAATAATGTAATGAAGAACAAAGGTTGGAGAGTTGGAACAGCAGGTCGGACGTTTTCAATGTAGATTCCTGTCTGAGAGAAGCTCGGGGAAATGTTGGGGGAATGGATGGAAATAGAAGACTTGGCTGTCCGGGAAGATTTGCTAATAAATTCACAAAACGCAACAAGGTTACGTGACTGCAAACTTAACTAAAGAAGTGGAAATAAAGAAAGAGTCAAGACTAATTGTGCCTACTGCTGACAGAAGTGGATTTAATACAAGGTTGGATTTTGCCATCGACAAACAACCTTACCAACCTTAACATCGCCCAATTCTGCATCAACCCACTATCATCCCCTGCTACTGCAACAACACCTGCAGCATTGCACATGTCAAGGCATCAGCTTTCAAATCACAGTTTGACAAATTAGGAGTGGGCAATACAGTGAAATTATTTCCACACTGATATATGAGGCTAGATATCGTCTTAAATTCTTGATATCGTAACATCGTGATATGACAAGTATTTTATGGTTTGTGATGTCATTTTCTGAACTTACCAGACTGTTCTAGCCGTTTTATTATTTGCCTTTACCCACTTAGTCACATTGTATCCACTACGGGTGGAATTCACCAGAGGCCGCACGATACGATATTATCATGATACTTGTCTCATGATTAAGGGTGTCACGATTTCGATTTAAATTAAGTCACAATCTCGAATTTTGAATAAAAAAATGGAATAGTCGATAATGCCACGCCCCCATCTCACGTCCGGTCGGCTTGCCAAGCAGAAAAAAAAAACACGTGTAGCCTGCTCAAGTTAACCCATTTCTTGTATTTTTATGTGTATCTATTGTCTGTAATGGCAGCTACTACTACGCACTTTCTGAGTCCATGACAAATTTCCCCTAGGGGACAATAAAGTATATTCTATTTTAGATTGATTCTACCACCATTCCAGTGGAAGCACTAATGAGCTAGATTACCACACACACACACACACACACACACACACACACACACACACACACACACACACACACACACACACACACACACACACACACACACACACACACACACACACACACAAGTCAAAAGATAGCATGGCAACTGCAGATGCAGGAGACCCATCGACAGAACTTGAAGAAGAACCCCTCCTTGTTAATGTTTTAAATTTGACAATGTAGTGTGGTACATTGCAAACAAAGGTCAGATATTAGATTGCATAAAAGTCTAGTCTAAAAATGGCATAGCAACCTGTGCTTTAAAAAAAATAAATGTAAAAATTGAGAATCGAATTGAACCGTGACCTTAGAATCGAAAATGTAATCCAATCGAGGATTTGGAGAATCGTGACACCCCTAGTCACGTTACGATATTACACGATATTATCGTGATACTTGTGTCACAATTCCATATTATCATGATACGATATTAGTGATTTTAAACATATTGCGATATTCTGCTATTCTGCTATATATCCCAATTTATTACCTTTTTTCCAACTTCAGATGATGTCCCCAAAGCCGAACTTTGTCAACATTTGTTTCATCTCTGGTTTGTTCATCTCACTTCAATTTTCCATCTAGTGGACTGAAAAAGCAATTGATCTTATTATTCTAGTACCAAAAGGTTACATTCTCATGTGCAATTCATATTAGAGATGTTCTGATCCCGATGCCAGTATCTGAAAAGCATCCGTTACTGCCTAAAATGCTGGTATCGGTATCGGAAAGTACTATTTTACGTGGCATTGGATCGATGCATAAACATGCATCGATCCAATGCCACGTAAAATACTTTATTTATGTTCTTTTTCCTTTATGACTGACTGTCAAACTGGATAATAAAAGAAAGTTCTATGGCGCTCATTGATTGTGTTTGTTCATATTTCACAAAGAGTTTAACCTGAGCCAGGCCAACAACAATGATAGCAATCATATCATATCCATACAGGGATAGTAGTATACTGCTTTTAAAACATAATAAAATATATGACATGCTGGTATCGGATCGCTACTCAGTTTTGGCCGATACGCAAGTTCAGGTATCAGAATCATTATAGGGAACAAAAAAAAAACGGTATCGGACCATCTCTAATTCATGTAATAAAAGATCGATACTTGGCATCTGTGTATCGATACAGTATTGCCACGGAATATATCGCAATACTATGTTGCATTGATTTTTTTCCCCTCACCCCTTGTATCAACATGGTGATTATTTATCTAAAATCTGATATGGTTAATATTTTGTGAAAGCACAACTTGTCAACCCTACATATCGTCACAATATCAACATTGATGTATTTTGTCAATAAATATGGTGACATCGGATTTTCTCCATATGGCCCAGCTCTATGACAAACCTTTGCTAGCTCGTTGTGATGGGAAAATATCAAACCAACTTATTCTTCTTCTATTTGTGAAGAACAGCAGCATGCAACAACCCTAAGCTAAAGTACCCTATACTACTAATACAGCACAAAAGTATCACATTACTCTCCTGCTTGAACAAAGTCAGATGATATGTGACAGTCACATGTTGATCATTTCCATGTTTTGAAGACATTTTGAGACAATTCTTGGTTCTGGAGCTGATGTGGGCGGCTCATGAAGCAACCATAACAGCTGACTGGTGAAAAAAATGTGGAAGTGACAGTTCCTCTAATAGCCTCATACATACGCGTAATTTACTATAATCAAATCTGAGCTTCTTTTTTCCTTTTTAAGGTTTTCATTGCTTTTTCCGACAGTACTGCCACGTTTTTGTTGCTTTTTTTCTGAGTTTTTGTTGCCTTTTTCGGCAATTTTTTCGACATTTTTGTCAGCTTTTTCAAGGGTTTTTTTGGACACTTTTCTCTGCGTTTTGTCGGCTTTTTCTCCTTAAGTTTTTGGCACTTTTTCCGACATTTGTCGCCTTTTTTTCAATACATGCAGACATGTCCCGGGACCTCCCTAGATAGTCTGAGATCTCAACCCCCCTAATGTGAACCAAGAGTTACACCCTTGGCCTCATAGATGTTCCACAATAATCGGACTACAAAATCAAAAGAGGAAAAATCCCAATTTGGAATCTCGCAATCACCAACTATGGGTTAACATAGCCCCCACCTAGCTCACTGGCCAAAAGCATGAGCATGCACTATATTCTATAATGACACATGAGCAGCTGCCATGTTTCATTTAAAGCCAAAACATCTTTGCCATGCCATGGGTGAGTGCACGAGCAATCAGTTAGCCTTGCGGAGCTGAACACCTTGGCAGGACTTCAAAATTTAGACAAATCAAAGAAAACAATGTTTAGAGAGGCATTTGGAAGACATTGCAGCAGCCCTGAACACTGACAGTCATGCACAACAACCCAAGTGAAACTGTGGCCCAGCCCTCCATGTTTCAGTTCTCCCTGAAACAACAGCAGTTTGGACTGAAGACAGAAGTCACAGAGCAGAAACAAAAGGCCTGGAACGTCTCTTCCTCATATTCCACTGGTGCGTCCCACGCTCTGAAATCAGGATTGCGTCAATGTTTTTTTGTTGAATCAGTGTGGTTTCACCCAAATGCTTAGTCTAAAGTGTTGCATATGTGATGACATTGCAGCGGAGTCAGTTTAGCCCGGAGCGGGCTTTATTACAGCAACTCGTGATTAGAGGAATCCCAACAGGCTTTACAATGCAACCGAGGATAGCAACATTAGGGGTGGAACAAAACATTGATCTGGATCAATATATCGATTCAATGATCCATGATACTGAAGCAAAGTGAAAATATTGATACATGTCGTCTCTAAGATGCCACTTTATATTTATTCCTTTTATTAACAAAAATAGGTGTTTTATATGTAATATACATTGTCAAATCATGTTTTAGCTGCTTTTTGTATATATACAGTATATATAAATGTAACTGAATGTGTTAAAACGGGTGTTATCGTTGTACTCATGTGTAGTCGTAATACAGCAAATTATAGTTGGACTAGAGACAGAAAGAACTACAACACCACAGAATAAAAAAAAAAAAAAAAATTAAAGACCCGTTTAAAATGATTTAAGACCTAGAACACAATACTTCAGCTGATTTAAGTCTTTTTAAGGCCTAAAAAGAACAGACTTTTTTAGACTTTTAAGACCCAGTGGAAACCCTGTAAACCATGCAAATCTACGCCCCTAATAAATATGTTCAAAATGCTAACTTGAAGATCCAAAACAAGGCAGGAGCAGACTGAGCCCGACCCTGAAGGCCTGAGCCTGGGGAGTGCCCACCTATCGACAGACAATCAGAGGGCAGCAGTGTCCTCTGACACCGTGGATGTAGAGGGAGCAGCCAGGTCAGGGTTCCAATAATGGGCTGATAGAAAAGTGACTGGCCAGGAATTTGGGAGGAATTTGAAGGATTTGAAGAAGTGGTGATGATGCCGTGTTATTCAGTAAATATAAGACTGGGCCTAATTGTTGAGTCAAATGCTGGCCATTGTATTCAAGACTGTGAATGTGGCAGCATGAATCCTTAGCCTGCAGTCCAGTCTGAGTCAGCCAATACCAGAGAAAACACCAGTGGCTGTCTGTTCAGGCCTCTATCAATGTCTATCCTCTCTGTCACGAAATGCAGACGCTGGTACAAAAATGTCTAACAAATGACCGTTTCTGACCAGCTTCACCCGCAATCCCAAGTCAGGTTGTCTGCCAACATCCAGAGAATAAAAGCACATTTGTGTTCCACCGAACAACTAGAGAGGAGGCTTGGCTTTGGATGAGGTGGTCCATCAATTCGGTCCAGGGTTTCCCCCAGTGTATTGCAGGCCTGGTGGCCCACTGGGCCTAAGTTGCCCCCCTACCAGGCCTAGGCGACTGGGAATTATTTTGTAATGGATTTTTAAGACGTTTTTAAACTACAGTTACAATCAGTTGGAAGCATAGTCAAGTTTTTGAATCTCTAGTTAGCTTTTAGCACTGACTTAATGTAGGACCCTGAGGAATCATTTATATAGGTTTTTTAAATTCTCAATTTTGCGATTCCGTCCGTGATTCTTCTATCACGGAAACTATTGGGCTCTACATTAATGCTGCCAGCATTAATCAGCATTGATCAGTCTGGGACTGGCCACCTGCCAGACCCTTACAAAAAATAAAAGACACTAGCCACCGGGCTAAACAACCTTTCTGGGGGAAACCCTGCGGTCAGAGAAGCATTTACAGCCCACATTCACTCTCCACCAGTGCTGCCAAACCTTGCCTTTGGAATGTGACCCCATAAAATGAAGCCATGTCTACTTGTGGACCATTTGGAGT
Organism: Perca flavescens; assembly: GCF_004354835.1. Taxonomy (NCBI): domain Eukaryota; kingdom Metazoa; phylum Chordata; class Actinopteri; order Perciformes; family Percidae; genus Perca; species Perca flavescens. The sequence continues at coordinate 25,767,887 of NC_041353.1, read as the reverse complement.
TCTGCTAAATGACCCAATTGGTCCCTACATAGTACAGGGTTCCCACACATTTTCATGGACAACATAAATTACATACAGTATATTAAACAAATAAACCTTCTTGTCTTTTTTTGCCATGCTTTAGAGACAACTTATATAAATTAAATTTAAACAAGCACTCCATTTTGTCATCATCAGTACACCAAAAAATGTCAGCATTTTGTACATTTCATTTAGAATAAGTGTTCTTAACTCACTATAATAAAATTCCCATGACCATTCACAACGTATAGTTGTGAGTTGTCAGAAATGTTTCTAATCTTTCTAATTTTATAGTACACTTTAATCAAAATGTTAATTATTGTATGGAAATAGCAACATTTTTCAATCTCTAAATATTCATATTACTTCAAATACTTCAAACTACAGGCAGAGTCAATACATTTCCTATGTTATATCAGGCAGATACCTGGTGCTAGTAAGGCACCGGTGCCTTAACGGCCGGTATCTACCGGACTGAATAGCAACGCGGATTTCGGTGCCTCATTTCGGTGCCACTTAAATGCCTGCTCTGCTCTCTGATGCTGCGAAACAGACGTTAGAGGCAACAGAAACATTGCTGTATGTCAGGTTAGCCTACCGTTAGCAGCTGGATTAAACACGGTAAAAATGCTGACAGCTGAACGGAGTACAGTGTGACTGTATTTCCCTGTAGAGGATTCCAACACCAGGACGTACAACCACCGTTGTTGGAAAAACAACACAGACACTTGAAAGCTCAATGGTGTTTAAAGCCCCCAACGTGACCTTCCAGGCAGCGCTGCGACTGTTGACTTCAAGGCACCTAACCCTAACCTTGACTTTTAATTTCTGGTACTCTTTTAAACCGTTTTTACTTAACCCAACATGTTTTTGTTTTTTAAAGAGGTTCTTTAAGTGTTTTTATATACACAATATATATCCCCTTGTGCCAGTGCCCCTCGTAAAACCCAACAACCTAACCCTAACAATTGCCTAATCGACTTCCAGGCAGCACTGCGACCGTTCACTTCAAGGTACCTAACTCTAACCATAACCCTAACCATAACCTAATCCTAGTGCCTTCCATGCAGCGCTGCCCGGAAGGAGACGTTGGGGGCTTAAAACACAGATAAACCACTTGAAAGTCTCCTGTTTTTGTCATTTAACAGCAATTTACTGGTGAAAAGTTATTGTTATTACATTTTTTATAAATCATTTAATTTGGACCATATAGCCTTACCAATAAAGAAGCCGTACTTAAATGTTGCAGACTTTTACTTTATCAATTCAGGCATTTAGGCCGTTTTTAAAGTATTGCTTTAGCACCAGTATTGGGGAAAACCTCCAAACGATACCCAACCCTACTAAATATTGATATTACTTCAAATACTTCAAACTACAGGCAGAGTCAATACATTATCTTTGTTATATCAGGCCGGCACTGGCTTTTAAGCATGAGGGGAAACAGAGCCAGATGTACTATCAGTGTATTAATTATGCCTTGCTTTACTGGCTCAACATCAATTGTTTGACCGTGGCTGAATTTCAGTGTCAGTCCCAACTGACATGCCTCCCTGCACCCCCTCTGAATGTGTCCTGTTCTGATCCCAACGGGCCCTAAATGTCTTCTGGCTGCATTCACACCTGCATTCCCACCTGTCTACCTGTCACATCTGACTGCCAGTGACCTATCCAACTGACCTACTGGGTTTGCATGCGAGCTCTTCACATGTGTAACTGTGCTTGTACAGTATATTTACATGTCCCGTGTGCACGCATCCATGCACGCATTCTGCATGCATTCAAACATACCAATGAGCAGCGGTTGTGGGCTATTTATAGAGCAGCTATATTAGCTCACCATATGTGTCAGCTGCTGCGCTCAAAATGGCCACAGAGACACGAGCAACAGCAGGAAAACTAGGTGGGAAAGTAGGTAGAACAAATGAAAAGTGCCTGTTCACAACCTTAAAGAGTGTGTATTTGTGTGTGTGCGTGCGTGTGTGTCTCAGCTATGGGAGTACAGGAGGCTGCAAGCTGCAGGGCATTTTTGTCGTCAAACAGGTCCACAAAATATACATGTACGCAAATGTACGCAAGGAACTGGAGTTGCCAATAACGCTGCTGGAGAGGTTACACACACACACACACACACACACACACACACACACACACACACACACACACACACACACACACACACACACACACACACACACACACACACACACACACACCACCAACAAGTAGAGCCTGTTCATCACAGCAGAGAAGCCTCTGAGTCACACTAGCTTGTCAAACTTGCATCCCACTGACAGCAAAGGCTTAATCCCAAGCAAATCCCTCCACTGGAGTGTGTGTGTGTGTGTGTGTGTGTGTGTGTGCGTGTGCGTGTGGCCAAGGAGAGAGAGACTTAAAGAGAGAGGTGAAGGGCGAGAGCACAACTGATAGAGGCAGAAAGCCTCAACAGCAGCGAGAGAAAGTCAATGCCATGTAGCTATATAGTCACACTGATTGTGTGTGTGTGTGTGTGTGTGTGTGTGTGTGTGTGTGTGTGTGTGTGTGTGTGTGTGTGTAACAGGACGGGCAAAGAGAGATATTTATGCATTCCTCCAGCAGGGCAGAGATGCAGAGAGAGGTGGGCGTTGATGAGAGCCGAGGGAAATCTCCGTGCCCACCGACCAAACAAAGCAGCCGCTCACCGCCGGAGACGGGTGCACTCAAACTGCCTCCCCCCCTCCCTCCCTCCCTCCCTCCCTCACCCCCTCCCTATCTGCATCCATTAGTCTCTTCCTATCTCTCTTATACCACACGTTCCAACTCACTTGATGAAGCAGCGAGCTCCCTCGAATGTGTATCCTTCCTCCCATCCTGTTGGTAAATCTGTGAGGACAGGGGAGGGGGGGGGAGAGAAAACACAGGACACAGAGACATAAGCAGCTGTGCAGAGAGATGTGTAGCCGATTACACATTATATACACATACACACACACACACACACACACACACACACACACACACACACACACACACACACACACACACACACACACACCTGCACAGCAATGCAGTGTCTAGGACCACAAATAGCTCATTTGCCTTGTGCCCTTTTAACTCACTTCCGCGCCCCCTCCCCAATAACCAAAGGCAGGCATTGCAGGATTACTCAACCCTTGTGTCTCGTCATGTGCACCGCTGTGCCTCCAGCTGTTTGAACACACCGTTGATCTGCATGTACCGATGCCCTCCCACTCGTCATCCCCCTTTTTTCCTGTCGCGGCAGAAATGGGTCTTTTTTTATTTTGTATTATTTCGGAATCTGGGCTTTGCACTGACGCACTGCATTGTTCTTTAGAGCAGCCTCGGCGCCTTGGACGTGTGCTCCGAATAAGACTTTTGGGGCTTTTCTCTGCAGAAAACGTTCGGGCTTGCACTGGGAAATGTGTCAAATGTCACTGCAGGGAATCGGCTCCGAAATCGGTTCACGCCTACGTGACGGAACTTTTAAAAAGTGTGTCGCAAAGTGTCCAGGTGGAGCAGCGAAGGGGGAGGGACCGCCAGCCGCCGGAGGAGAGCCGAGGGGAGGCTGTTGCTCTGCCGCAGAGAGGAACCCATCTCCCCTCGTTGTCTCCCGCGGCTCTCTCCGACAACTTGTCGACCCCTTTTTTCTTTCCCTCCACCGTGACGTTCCCAGGTGCCGCGTGTGTGTGTGTGTGTGTGTGTGTGTGTGTGTGTGTGTGTGTGTGTGTGTGTTTTCGCAGAAGACTGAAGAAAAAAAAATGTGTCAAAGCTTGTTTACCTGGAGTTTTTCTGTGCCCCGTGATTACGGCTTCCCCGGTAACGGGATGCAGCCAGGTTGTGCTCTTCGCTTCTTCGCTGTTGGTGGAAGAAAAACGGGGGGGGAAAGGTGAACACAGAACCCGAAAAAAGACAAACAGGGGGAAAATGCGTCGGAGAAATAAGCAGTGCGTATATCCATAAATCCATGTGCCCGCGTGATATTTACTTGATAAAGAATATGCGTCCATCCCGAGTCACCCCGTAACTCCAGGCAGAGGGAAGGCAGGAGAGCCAGTCCGGCTTAGGATCCGCCGCCATGTCTAGCTCAGAGCTCCACTGCTCTGGTTCCTACACACTGGGGCTGGAGTGCGCGGCGCCGGGCCAAGCGCGCGCACGCACAATCCCTTGCGCTCGCTTCCAAGAGATGGGGGCGCGCCTAGAGGATGAAGACACAAGTAATGATTTTGTGCCCAGTGAGGGCAGGCGCTGGGCTATTTTTCCTATGGCTGTATGATTGATTAAATAAATCAATAAATATATAGATAGGCATAGATAGATAGATATGCCTAGATAGATAGGCATAGATAGATAGATATGCCTAGATAGATAGGCATATATAGAGAGAGATAGAGAGATAGAGAGAGAGAGATAGATAGATAGATAGATAGATAGATAGATAGATAGGCATAAATAGATAGATAGATAGATATAGGCATAGATAGATAGATAGATAGATATAGGCATAGATAGATAGATAGATAGATAGATAGATAGATAGATATAGGCATAGATAGATAGATAGATAGATAGATAGATAGATAGATAGATAGATAGATAGGCATAAATAAATAGACAGGCCTAGATATATACATAGATAGGCCTAGATAGATAGATAGATAGATAGATAGATAGATAGATAGATAGATAGATAGATAGGCATAAATAGATAGATAGATAGATATAGGCATAGATAGATAGATAGATAGATAGATAGGCATAAATAAATAGACAGGCCTAGATATATACATAGGCCTAGATAGATAGATAGATAGATAGATAGGCCTAGATAGAGAGATAGATAGGCCTAGATAGAGAGATAGATAGGCCTAGATAGAGAGATAGATAGGCCTAGATAGAGAGATAGATAGGCCTAGATAGAGAGATAGGCCTAGATGGATAGAGAGATATATAGATAGATAGGACAGCAGCCCCAATGGCAGCTAAATATGGATCTGCCTGCCACAACCTGAGGGACTCACCACTATAAGATCCCAACATTACACATTGCTTTAGGATTGTACAGTCACTATATTGTACAAAACTGTTAAGTATTACATTGTGTTATGCAATTGTTTTGTAATGTAGTATGTTGTATGTTTATGACACTGTATAGAATATATGTGACACCTACTGTACTGTATGTATTTAATATGTGATATGTACTATATATGTATTTTCTGTAAACTGCTTTGGCAACAACATACATGTTTTCTTTGTTCATGCCAATAAAGCAAATTGAATAGAATCGATAGATAGATAGATAGATAAATAGATAGATAGATAGATTGGCATAGATGGATAGAGAGATAGATAGATAGACCTAGATAGATAGATAGATAGATAGATATGCCTAGATATATATATAGATAGATAGGCATAGATAGATAGATAGATAGATAGATAGATAGATAGATAGATAGATAGATAGATAGGCATAGATGGATAGATAGATAGATAGATAGATAGATAGATAGATAGATAGATAGATAGGCATAGATGGATAGAGAGATAGATATATAGGCATAGATAGATAGATAGATAGATAGATAGATAGACAGATAGATAGATATAGATAGATTGGCATATATACAGTAGATAGATAGATAGATAGATAGATAGATAGATAGATAGATAGATAGATAGATAGGCCTAGATATATAGATATATAGGCCTAGATAGATAGATAGAGAGATAGACAGATAGATAGATAGATAGATACAGTAGATAGGCATAGATAGATATATAGATAGATAGATAGATAGATAGATAGATAGATAGATAGATAGATAGGCATAGATAGATATAAATAAATAGATAGATAAATAGATAGGCATAGATAGGCATATATATAGATAGATAGATAGATAGATAGATGGATAGATAGATAGATAGATAGATAGATAGATAGATAGATAGGCATAGATAGATATATAAATAGATAGATAAATAGATAGGCATAGATAGGCATATATAGATAGATAGATAGATAGATAGATAGATAGATAGATAGATAGGTAGGTAGGTAGGTAGATAGATAGATAGATAGATAGATAGATAGATAGATAGATAGATAGAAAAATAGGCATAGATAGGCATATATAGATATATAAATAGATAGATAGATAGATAGATATAGATAGATATATAAATAGATAGATGCATAGATAGGCATATATAGATAGATAGATAGATAGATAAATTGATAGATAAATAGATAGGCATATATAGATAGATAGATAGATAGATAGATAGATAGATAGATAGATAGATAGATAGATAGATAGCTAGATAGGTAGGTAGATAGATAGGCATAGATACACATATAGCTCGATAAACAGATAGGCATAGATAGGCATATATAGATAGATAGATAGATAGATAGATAGATAGATAGATAGATAGATAGATAGATAGATAGATAGATATTATTGGGAATTTTTACTAAGCAATGTTTTTCTTTCTTTTTTGGGGGGTTTGTATAAGGTTTCAGTTGTTTAAGATAAAATGAAACGAGAGAACTGTTTCACTTCCTGTAAAATATAAAACTTGATCCTTGATCCTCCAATGAAAAGATTTATAACAAATAAATACATAAAAAGAATAAAATGTACAACCTACATACATAGTATATATAACAAAATAAAATAAGTATAATATTAAATATGAAGTAGTGTGCAAGTAGTATTTAGTAGAATTTGTCTTAATGAGTGTTCAGTATCAGTGTGATTCGTGCTCGCACTGCCAGAGTTATGCAGGGCTCAGTTGAGAGTTTATAATCAATCAATCAATCAATCAAATTAAATTCATTAAAATTAAGAGAATGGAGACATGATTATGACAAAATGTTCAAATAAATAAAAACTATGAGGAACAACATTATATCTAGGGCTGGGTAACGAATTCAGTACGTTTTAGGCACCGACCGAATTGCCTCTGAAGCATTGAGTATGGAAAAATGCCTCGTCATTCAATACCCAATTTCAGTATCTAAGGAGTGAATCTCATCAGAGTCATTGAGCCAATCAGTACGCAGCATGCTTCTGCCAACATCTAATAATGTCTGTGATTGGCTGTCTAACGTTACACGTCGTAGAGCCACACAGGAAAAACTCTACATTACACAGAGACGGGCTCATGTAGTAGGAGATAAAACATAAATTAAAAGATTTGTGCCATATTGTGTAATGTTTTCATTTCTTTATGTTTTATAAAATTGGTATAGAAAAAAGTCACCGTGTTGGTATCAGTACCGGTATCGGACATTTTTAAACGATACCCAGCCCTATTTATATGCATGTATGTATGTTATATTCCTATATATACAACAACATAGGCAAAAAAAACAAACAATAGAGTATTTAAAAAGTAATATTGCACATAACACAAACATATTTATCACATGATATTTGACCATGATGTAATTTCCCTCCTGGGGATCAATAATTATTAATTATATATATACACATATATATAAAGAAGAAGTAATATTGCACATGATGTTGATATTTTTGTTCTCAGTGCCTGTGTTTAGAATGCCAACCAAAGAAGGTGAGGGACATCCAGTGGAAACGGAAGAATCCCGTCAATGAAATGTCTTTGATATACGGTATATCATCAACATATGCATGTACTGATGTGTCTCTTTATAAGTGATCACAGAATTATTGTTCTTTTTGATGTAGGAAACGCAACATACTTCTTGTCCAATTCAACTAAATCCATCTACTTTTTGTCAGATTAAGCCTATCTTTACTCACTGGTATAGCTGTCTAATTGCATAACCACTTCTCAGCAGTCACTCAGCAATATCCTTCAAAAGCACTGATGGTTTAATCCTAAAATCCCCCTTTTCTGCAGCAAAAAGCTCGAACGAGCGCTCAAGGAGAGCACTAATGTCCAGTAATGAGGGGCTCCTTCTCGGAGACTGCCAGCTTCTTTTGGATTGTTTGCTCAAATATTGATCCGCGTCATGGGAGGTCAGACATAAAGCTCAACTGGCTGGAAATCCCTCCGCCACCCAAACAAGCCACCTACCTCCCCTCTGCCCCCCAACCCATACGCCTCATACAAAGCACACACACACACACACACACACACACACACACACACACATACACACACCCACACACACACGTCATTAAGTCTATCCCTGAAGTCAGAAATAGCTCAAGCACTGAACACACACACAGACACACCCTGTTAACCCCCCCCACCCCAAAACATACACACACACCCAGAGGTCAAATGGCCTTCCTCCCACTGTTAAGTCCAGGTCAAATACTGTCAAAGTTGCACAACCCGTCACATCCACCCATCTGGCCCACCACCCTGCCTCTATGGAAGCAAAGCCATTGCCAAGTGAGTTGATACAAAGCTAATTCACGCCTTCACTGCTGCCCAGAGAAGGAGTTATAGCTGCTGACACATATTAATAAACACTTAGATCTGCTTACGACGACATTATAGTCCGTTATAAACCACTTAAAAAAAAAGTGTGAACCCAAAAACACCCTGGCAAAAGTTGAAATTTTGCCAGAAATGTCAACAAGTTGAATTTAAATTAATTTAGATAGATAGTTTAGAAAAAAACAAAAGTCACCAACTTATAAATATTACATTTAAACTGATTAGATTACATTTCACAGGAGTTGTAATTGTATGAGTTCATGTGATAAATAAATGGATTCATTGATCGCCTTATACAGTTAATATGGGAAAAGTGTATGCAAACTTTCCTTATTTAGACACTCAGCAGACTTATGCCAAGTCTCCATCCAAATTAAGTGCTGTAATGTTCAACAGATGTCCAGTATATTGGCAAAAGAAAAAAATGTTACTTTTAATTTCCACGATTGTTATGCCATTTTTAGGTTTTGGGCACAGACAGCTGCTGGTGCTACTGCAATAGTCCAGGTGGTGCCATTAAACCTCTGCAAAAGAAAAAAGGGAACACAACAACATGACATCGTTGAAAGAGATCCAGTCAAAGCTCAAACGATGGAAAAACCATGTGGAAAACATGATGGAAATATGAGATTTTGGCTTGTTGGGTGTGTTAATGTGAGGAAGGTTACAATCTCCTCATGGCGTCACACAGATCACAGTTTTGGTGTCTTCAGTGGAAGCTAACTAGGTTTCCATTCTCTTTCGGAGATATTTCACGTGACAAAGCCACATTATCGTTCCAATATAAATCCAATATTCACACTCCTTTCAAGCCCAACTCGTAAAATCCTGACTCTTGGTCAGTGTATCTCAGCGTCAGATACAGACGCATAAATCCCCCTTTAGCGTCTGTTTGGGACGCACCAGGTAGAGCAGCAGCTCCATCGCGGCGCTGTAAGATGACGTAGTATTAAGAGAGACAACGGTAGAGAGTAGTACATTTTGTATCCTCACCCACCTTCTTTTCCTAAACCTGTTTCCTAACAGTCCCGTTTTTGTGCCGCATGTCAGTTAAACGTACGTCCCGACCCAGAGCGCCGAAAAGTGACGCCAAGAGTCCCGACCAAGCACATCTAAACATGACGCTAAAGGAGACTTTTTGCGTCAATAACAAACGCCAAAGGCACCTGACCAAGCTTGGCTTTCTGACGCGATGGGAGTGAGAACGTGTTGCTCCTTTTGGCTCTTTTTTGGTCTCCACCAACTCCTGAGAAGAATATCTAACAGCTTCTGTCTGTTGATGAACCTGCGATTGTTGGAAAGGACGTTGATGAGAGCTGTGAGAAAGACGCTGAAGTGCTTTGTAGAGCTGCTTACAGCTGCATGCTTGGATCATAAAAAAAACCTTCCACATACAAAGAGATCATTTCATGCATTGTTAGTATAAAATAAACATTATAGTATTCAGTAGTGGTTACATTTCACAATAAGGTACACAGTTGATGAATGAATGTAACATACCTGTTACATTCATAAGCAACTAATTGATACAATAAAACAAGACGGTAGTTCAACACTTTCCCAAACAAAGTCCACTCAAAGAATGATAATACATTAAAACATTATGTATTTTAGTCTATATGGGTCTATCCAAGTTTATCATTCTGGTTTACAACGGTAATAACTCTTTTTGGGCTTTTACTTTGAAAGGCTGTCCACAAGAAAATGATATACACTGCATTAAATGTGTGTGTGTGTGTGTGTGTGTGTATGTGTGCGCGTGTGTGTGTGTGTGCGCCCCCCCTCCCCCTCCATGGGAGCCCTCCATAAAGCCAGCTAATTACTAATCCTCTGTGTTCAAGGCAGCCGATTAGAGCGCGTGCAGCGCCGCAGACAGACAGACGGACAGACAGACGGACAGACAGACAGACAGACAGACAGACAGACAGACAGGCGCGTTAGACCCTAGTTCAGGCTGTGAAGGTCAAGCAGGGACAAACCGCATTACAGTGTAATGTATTAATAACTGTAGTAGTATTGTAGTAGGCCTATTGTCAGGGATCACAGCTATTAACCATACCTTGGCACGTGCCTGGAAAGCCACGACCGACAATAAGCTATGCCAATAACTTCTGTGTCTGTGTGGGTTTCTCATAGAACTTAGCAGTTAACACTCTTGACAATATTCTGCACTACGCATCTTTATTTATTTATTGGTCTGTGTAACCTCCTACTGTGCAATATGTCATTTCTACTCATCCGCACCTCACTCATCTGTATATCACTGTATATTTTACCTGTCGGTTTATAATAAAGATGTTTATAGTGTACATATTACTATTATTAGTATAACCCCTATTCTATTTTTCTTTCTTATAATACTTTTCGTATATTTTTTTCCTGTGTCAAGCAGAAATTCTGGTCATCTGGAGGTACTTCCACCTTACAGAATACAGAGCCTTTATTTTAAATATCATTTCAATGCATATGCATCTCCTGCTAGTCTACATAGCGTGATTATGTGTTGATGCCATTTATTCATTTTGTACAACATGGAACCAACACATAAAGTGTAGTAGTAGTAGTGATATCATCACATGCTGAGGGAGAAAACGCAACTAACTAGCTTATCTTTTGCGATGTAAAAACGTTTTCTTTAATAATGTTCTTATTTTTGTTTTAATAATTTCTTTTGTTTAAAGGGTAAATTGTTTTGTTTTTCAACCTGAACTGGTCCAGTATTAAGCGTGAACGCTGTAACTGGCAGCCAATGACCGGGCTATAATGTAACCCTACGGGGCAAATGTTCATCTTCAGTTAGCGTCCATTTAAAGTTCTGTTGTTGCCGCTGACAGACTCAGATTAATATTCTAAGTGTCTGACAACATTATGGAAAGGATCCCTACAGAGATAGACCTTTAAAAAATAGTTATTCCAATAGTTCGAGCCTGTGTATTTTTTAGAAGGAACATCTGAACGCCATTTTTGGCCAGTTTGGACAGCTCTTATGTGTATTGAATTGATCAGATGAGATTGAAAATGAAAAGAGCCTTGTGTGTGCCTCTCACAGTTTTTTTTTTTTTCTTTTCTGACTACCTTTTTCAAGCTGATCGCCGACGGCTGACAGCTGCCAATGCCGATTCCATCAAAAACAAGGACGTCGAAGGACGATGCACGGCGACACTGGTGAGTCAGGGCCTTTAGCAGCATAAAGCTAACAACCCGTAGGATGCAGGACATGAACCCATTTTCTGGGACAGAGTTCTGTACTTTATATGCCCAAACATCCACCACTTATGTTTCTGTGCAGTATAAGAATATCAGACAGATTGAAAAAATTATTCCAAAGTGCATAATCAGTCATCTTTAAAAAGATAAAAATAAAAATTGGCAAAGCAAAGCAAAAAAATAATTTGTATACCAACATATTTTGTAAGAGACAGGGTTGGTGTGTGCCCTGTCAGCCTCTTGCCCAATGCATGCTGGGAAAGGCTCTCGCCCCCTATGACCGAAACAGGATAAGCAGTTTAGAGAAAATGGAAGGACACTCTTTAAACAGTTACTGTTTTTCAAGGAGATAGCTCCTAGAAATATAATCAGAAGTGAGTTTTCCTTTCATGCCGGACAATCAATTTGCTAGAGTACGTATCACAGTTTTCCAATAACAGATATTTGGCTTCACAGTGAAACTCTTCTTATAAATAAGTTCCCCGGGGATATCCCCATCCGTTTCCTTTCCTCAACAACCATCTCAGCAAGTTTTCTTCTTCAAAGAGAGCAGCTTGGTAAATAACATTACCCAATGGGCTAAAAGCCTCTCAAACCCACTGGGTGCTAATTATTCCAGTTAAGTAGCCACATTACAGGGATACTGGCCAATGGCCAGAGGCTTTTTTCTGAGAAGGTAGCCCTGCAGCGCCACCTATGACCTATTTCACGTGCTTAAATCCAACAAACACAGATTACACAGATGCATGAACACAAACTTTTAAATGACGCGTAAAGAGCACACAGAAATATGTACAACATTAACTATACAGAACAGGCGATCTCATTACATAATCCAGTACAATTGCCCTGCAGGTGAGGCCAGTTGTTAAAGCTCATAACGTTTTGTAAGGCTGTTAAAGGTCTTATTTTAGCTCAGTGGCCATTTTTGTACTAAACATTGCAGACATCTCGTTTTGACATCTCGTCTGGTTCTGTGTGATTTGGACAACTTCAAGTTACGCCCCTATCTTGCAGTCCCCAGACACACCGTTCTCGCCCTGTGTTAGGATCTGCAGCTTTCACTGTGTTTTTTTGTGAAGGAGTGATGAGGCACTTTAAGGGTTATGAGATGCAACCTGTGTCTCTGTGAGAGGCTGGGCGTGGCCAATCTGCTGCCAATCACCTGCCAGTTCAATCCACCACCTGCAAGCCTTCAGCACTGATTGCAATCTACTCCTGCTGCAGTATTTAACCCGGTCTCACACTCCACTCCTCGCCAGCTCCTCGTTATGCCTGCAGTGGTAAACGCTGGTCTAATTTTTGAACCTTTTTCCTCCCTGCCTTTTTTGTTACCATCTTGTCTGACCTTGTGCTCTGTTTTTGCCTCATTAGCACTGCCACGCTCCACCAGCCAATTTGCCTCAGCCAGCCTAGTTCTTGTATATCTCAGCCTACGCTCAGATCTCCATTCTCTAAACCACCGACAACCTGCATTTACACCCAGCTTCTCCGTTGATCCCCATTCTTTCTGTTTTTCTTTTTTTCTTTTTTTTTACCGTTTAAACCTGCCTCATCTGGGTTCAGTTTTGTTCTTGAGCGTAAGCTTAACACCCTGACTGCAAAAAGCCCAGTCTACAGTGCTTATAAGCCAATATTATGTTGGTCATACTGCCATTGTTGGTCTGCTCTAACCACTGTTTCTACTGCAGTTTTCTTAGATTTGACCTATTATTAATATTATTATTATTGTTATCCTTCTTCCCAACGACACATTACAGAGCTGCTGAGTATTGTGGCTCTGTAGTCACATTTAAATAAAAAAAAAAAAATACAATACAAAAAAAAGTGCCATACAGGGACATCCATTTCACAAAGTATGGCTCCTGGAGCCATTTGACACTGAGGTGATTAAAATAATCAAGATATGTACTGATGTGATCTGCTCACTTTAGGCAAAATGCCAAGACTTCTCGAGATACATTTAAAGGCTGTAATCAGCCCAAAAGCTGCAATACTTGTTCCTCCTTATACAACAGAGATATGTCCCAAAATGCTGTCCTGACAGGTTGACTGACATCATCTCCATGGTGTGTTCAGATTGGATGCCTTGGGTTATTCACATGAAACTGGCTGCTGGAGTGTTTTTGCAGTGCATGTTTTTTTTTTATCCCCAAACAGCCAATTTACCACCAGTACAGACATTAGCTGTAGTGTGGCAGCTCAGATTCAATATCGCCAGCAACTCCAGTCCATTATATTTTCCCGTTAGTCACTTTTTCCTGTTGTCCCTTTACATTTATTGTAGGGTCATACAGTACAGTCTCAGGACTTTTAGTAGTTGTACAGTAACATGCTAAGCTCAATTTTTTTGCTCAAGTTGGAACATTTCAACTCGTCAACAGACGCATCCATGCCTCATTTTGTAGTTAAGTAAATTTTGCATCTGTGCATTTCTGTTGGTTGAATGTTCTGGGCCTATTCACCTCTTTCTTTGACTATGTATGCAGTCCCACCTTCTTCTGTTCAGTCTGAACACACTGCTGCTACTAATGAGGAAAATCCACATTGGACCTTAAAGGCAAGGCTAGGGATGTTATGTATTTTTCTTAATGTGATAAGCTGTTTTAGGAAATTAATGAGCCCTGTTAAAGATGTTAAAGAATTATCTAGGTGTTTTAAGATTTACGTCTTAAATAGGAACTGGCTTGGAGCTGAGAGCCACAGAGGGTAAGGAAGTCAGAATGTAATACGAGTTGTAGTGACACATTGGCTTTTTGTCTTTTATTGGGATTAGTTAATAACAAGGAAACAAGAGAATTAAATACCTTTTTTTTTAAAGTCAGTTCTAAAAGAAACTGGAACAAAGCGATTGGCGAGGGAGGGTGTGTAGCCACAGTCATGGCGCGCCCCCTCCCTATCTCTGCTTCTCCACATAGTTGTCAGATTCATCTACCAACCCTTTGTAGGCTGGCCCAGGTTTGCCTTGGACCAGCTCTTAGTTATGCTGGTATAGTTCTAGACTGCCGGCAGACTTCCTCTGACACACTGAGCTCCTCTCTCTTTCCCCCTGTGTGCATTCATGTCCCAGTAATGCTTGTTGCTAACTTAGCTCCAGGGAGCTATTCCCCCAGAGTCCTTGGGGCTGCACATAAATCATGTTTGTAGCTGCTGCCGTGGTCCTGCTCGATGCCCTGCTACACCCTGCACTGCTACTACTAATAGTTTTAGTATCTTTATTGGTACTATAATTGCCACTGTTCTACACTATCATACCAACTGCTATCTTTATTTCAAATCATATTTCCCCATATCTGTATCTGTGTCTCTGTATTTCTGTATCTGTTGCTCTATATTTCTGCATATCTGTATCAGTGTCTCTGTAGATGGCTGCCAACCAAGAGCCTGGTTCTGTCTGAGGTTTCTGCCTGTTAAAAGGAAGTTTTTCCTCACCACTGTCGCACTAAATGCTTGCTAGTGGGAAATTGTTGGGTCTTTGTAAATTATTGAGTGTGGTCTTGACCTACTCTGTCTGTATCTGTAAATGTCCTTGCATGCACATTAATCAACATTTCTGTAAACGTGCCAGTCTTAGCTAGTCGGCAAATTTTTAACTGTAGTCCTAGTTACCTTGAACGCATGTCTTTATGGTGGGAGGAAACCGGATCACCTGGATGAAACCCACGCAAACACGGTGAGAACATGCAAACTCCACACAGACAGGCCCTGCCCGGACCGGGGATCCAACTCTGCCCAGATCTGCAGTGCTAACCACAGATCCACCGGGCCATCCACGTAGCGCTTTGAGTAGTCGTTAAGAATAGAAAAGCACTATATAAATGCAGTCAATTTACATTTACATGCATCACACTTCATCTTTCTCCTCTCACTCCAGTTTATCTTTGTAACCTCCATTATGTCATTCCGTGTATTCTCTTTTCCTCCATCTTAAGCTGACCTTTGTTAAATTTTTATACCCACAATATGCTCAGGTAGCTGCCCTGTGGCCCTCCTTACCAGCTCCCACTCATGCTGGATATCGAGAACGACAATTGACGTACATGTGACATTTTGCTTTAAAAACACTAACTATGTGGTGTAGGTCAGTGCATTTGTATGGATGTACATTGCTACAGCAGATTCTCTTCCTTTTTTGAAGCTCAGTGCACTGTCACTACCTTCCTCTGCTCTCTGTCCCTGAGGTTTAACGTTACACTCACTGTAAGTGCCATAGCAGTTGCCTTGGATATCATTGTATTTGGAAGCCATTAATTACAAATTACCTATTTACGTATTAGGCTAATATGATATGAAGATGTCATAAGAACAACTAGTCCATGTACAGTGGTTGGGGTGCGCCAATCCAGTGAGAAAATGTGGTACAAGTTCTGCTTTTTTGAGTTGTCATGAGTTAATCCTAGATAAGAGAACAGTGGCGTATCCTGACATGCTGATTTACACCAAAATGCAACATCATTGGTGCAGTACTTTCAACTGTCAGCTTAAGACTGACATTATCAGCTGTCATATTACGTAACCGAAAGGGACTGCTTCGAACAACATGTGGTAGTAGTTTTACATTGCATTTGTAATAATGGTGAATTATTGTGTTTGTGCAGGCTACACACACTCCAGCCTGTCAGGATGTGGAGTCCACAGTTTACAGGAGAAGGACCGGAGTTATCATGTCTGGGTGCATTTTTGCAGGTGAAGAGACGGGTCTTCACTGCTGCTTCTGTAACAAAAAACATGGTTGTGTACACTGTCATTTTAGACCGGAGGATTATGTTCCCAGCAATATGATGGAGTTTGAGTCATATTCTACGGGTTAAAAAGAGAGGATGGAGACGGCAACAATGGAGTAACGAAGTCAAGTAAGAAATCGTCAGGGAAAGAAAGTGCGGTGGTCTCGTTAAAAGTTGGTTCATACTTGTTTAGTTGTTTAGATCTGTTGTGCATTGTGCAACACCCTCTACATACGGGTGCTCCTCCGTTTCCCTCTTCAAACTTGCCAGGGCTGGGAAGCAACGATACCCATTAGCAGCATTAGCAGCAGCTGTGAGTTTATCATGTGACAGCGATAGACAGAAGACTGAAATACCATGACTTTGCAAATTTTAAGCCAATATGAGAACCTCCAAACCTTCCAACTTTGGCGCTCCTCAGTAGTCATATCATAAAAGAACTGTCACAGACAGTAATCTACTATTTGACTCATCTTCACAGTTCTGCAGATGCGGGTGGAAATGCAAACAGGAATGTGCAAAATGCTTGCTGGGCTTCTTACAAGAAATGTGTTTGGGCAAAACAAAAGCCTTTGCCACAGAATAATTTAAAGCTATCGTGCGTAGTTTCTGTCGCCCCCTGAGGAATTCTAAGAAATGACAACAACATGACCAGCCCCCCACCCCGCCTCCACGCAGTTGCTAGCTAACTCATCAAATAAAAGAGGACGGAAAAAAACATGGGCTCTCCAGAAGAGGCAATTATCTTGTAGTTTTTATGTATCTTTGTCTCCAAAGCTGACCGTTAATTGTTCTTTCTCAGCGGTGATGTAAAACGGATCACTCAAGCTTCTGCGTGCGAAAGTCGCCGGACCACACCTATTTGTAGACATAGCCATACTGAGAAATACAGAGAGAGATTTGTAGAGCTGATAGTCTTAATTAGCTATGTAGCAACTCATTTGAATGTAACGGACATTCATTAATATAAACTAGTTGCGCGCTATAGCTTTAAAAGGATGCTATAATCATATACAGTACAAATTCCCCACATATTGGCTTCAAAACTGGGTAATGTTAAAACACATCCTGAAAATAAAGCACTAGTTCTGACCTTTAACAAAGAATATAATGCCTTTGAAGGCAGGAGGTTCAGGGGGAAATGAACTGAATAAGTGTCTCATGCCTGATTGATTTTCACAATCAGGGAGTCCAAACTGAAGTTGAAAACAATTTTAAGCTATAAGTAAATAATGGGCATTAGTGGTATTGAGTGTAAATGCCGTACGCCCTGATTGGGTGGGATTGGTTTCGCTCAAGGTGGTCAGGTAATATCATTTGCAAAAGGTAATTCAGTTCACTGCAACACAACACAACATTATCTGGGATAATTACAGGGCTTGTGAGCTCTTGGCTGTAATACCTTCAGGAATAATAACCTCCGCTTCGCAAATGACCTCTTCACTTTTATTTTCAGGTACTATCCAAATTAAAGTCATATTGTTTTATGACTAACAATATTCTTTCTAACTCTTTGACTTCATGTGTCTTCAGTAATCAGACTGTAACAGAATAGCACATGATTATTAAATGCAGGTGTAAATGCAGATTATTTCATCCAATTCACTTTCAGAGAGGGACTCAGGGACCCATTTGGCTGCTCTGACATCAGCCACTAAGAATTCCATCCACTGTCATCTGCTTATCCAGGGCCGGATCGGGGGGCAGCAGCTCCAACAGGGGACCCCAAACTTCGCTTTCCTGAGCCACATTAACCAGCTCTGACTGGGGGATCCCGAGGCGTTCCCAGGCCAGGTTGGAGATATAATCCCTCCACCTAGTCCTGGGTCTTCCCCGAGGCCTCCTCCCAGCTGGACGAGCCTGTAACACCTCCCTAGGGAGGCGCCGTGGGGGCATCCTTACCAGATGTCCGAACCACCTCAACTGGCTCCTTTCGAAAGAAAAAGAGCAGCGGCTCTACTCCGAGTTCCTAATGGATGACTGAGCTTCTCACCCTATCTCTAAGGGAGACGCCAGCCACTCTCTTGAGGAAACCCATTTCAGCCGCTTGTAGCCATGATCTAGTTATTTTGGTCATAACCCAGCCTTCATGACCATAGGTGAGGGTAGGAACCAAAAATTGACCGGTAGATTGAAAGCTTTGCCTTCTGGCTCAGCTCCCTATTCATCACAACTGGTGCGATAAAGTGAACGTAATACCGCCCCCTCTGGGCCGATTCTAAGACCAATCTCCCGCTCCATTGTCCCCTCACTGACTAACCAGGACTTGAACTTCTTCCCTTGGGGTAAGGACTTATTCCCTACTTGGGATAAGCACTCCATTGGTGTCCTGCTGAGAATGGTTTCCTGCTATGAATTCCCACTTTACATATCAACTAAATAATAAGCTTTCCATGACACTTCAGGAGACAGCAGGCAGCTGACATCATCACCAAATTGTCAAAAATGGATTATCAGGATATTTGGGGATGAGTGTTCTGCTAGTTTAAGATCAAAATATGGCAAGAGGAACATATTTCAGTGGATTCACCACAGACACATGGCAGATGACATAAACACACAGCTTAAAGTTTGATTATAACTCTAATTTGACAAAAACTACAAATGTTACAACCCTTTTGCAACAACAATTAAGTGAAGCTTGATTAAAAGGTAAATTCACTATTGTTCAAGCCTGTCTTAAAACAATAGTGAATATGAATATGTTCACTGAACATAGACGCAGCTTTTGCC
Organism: Perca flavescens; assembly: GCF_004354835.1. NCBI lineage: Eukaryota > Metazoa > Chordata > Actinopteri > Perciformes > Percidae > Perca > Perca flavescens. Next base: position 25,748,757 of record NC_041353.1, on the reverse strand, counting down.
TACTGTAGATATTCCTCCAGTTCATACTTACCGTTAAGAGATTTCTTCCAAATCCACTTTCAGTGTAAGCAATGGGGGACAAAATCCACTGTCATGGTCTGGCTGTGCCACTCCCTCAGTCCTCTTGTTCCCTCTGTTTCCCCTCCCTGCTGTTTCTGTCTGTCAATTGGCTCGTTCAAGATGAGCCAGGTCTGCACAGAATCGATCACCGCCGATCAACGCCAAATGAATGCTGGGTAGATTTGTGTCCGACTTGATCCCGACTTGCTCTGACGTCATGCACACATGGGCAACGATAACCTCACGAGATCAAGGCGGCCGCAGGTTTGAGAGGCAGGCGCTGCAGTTGCTCTCCACGGACTGCAAGACCCAGGGCATGATGGGAAATGCCTGGCTCTCAGCTGATCTAACAGCTGATTGGTTCAGAATTGACTAAACATGGTGGCATTTTATATGAACTTGTTATTGTTTTTGAATTGGAGGGATTTTAATAGCTATTTGTCTGTTTGAGGCTTATTCTGTACAGAACACATGTAGTGTGGCTGATGGTGACGTTTAGAAGTCAGAGAGACTAAATCTGTTCAGATTATGGATCATCTACAGTCTGTTGTATATTAACGCCAGCAACAGATCGCATGTAGAGCATTTTAACAGCTTCTCTGTCATAATAAATACAACTGTGTACAAGCTGATATATTGGTCTGATGACATTTTAAGTGAGTGTTTCCGTGATTTCCTGTTCAAACTGATGGCTGCTGGAAATGAGGGTCTCCCCTCAATGATCTCTCAAGTATAAATAAAGGTTGAATGAAAAAATGAAGTAATGATTATGAAGTCACAAACCATTTATGACCCCATCTTCCTGTGGTTTTATGACTGTCACATTCCTTTGCCCATGCAGGTTGAGATACGCCACAAACAACATTATACATAGTGATTTTGAAGGAGGAATAAAACTTAACCAAAGTGTCTGTCTGGGGCATGTTGCCTCCTCCCTCCTTCTTCTTCTGATCATCACACAATCTTACTCCTGATTAATTGCATTGATTTGACCCATTTACTGTGCATATAGGGACACATCCACTATATCCGCGTAGGCTTTATAGGCTGCATGCCCACCTGGTATTAAAATCATATCTGAATGATCGGATCACAAGTGGACAGCTCTAAACATGTGGGTTTGCAGCTGGCAGTAGAATGCGTCTTTAAATGTGTCTTGAGTGACCACTTCAATTAGCCCAATATTAAACCCAAATAAAACATCCCATAAAAAGACAAACCCTAACTTAATTAGATATAGACTTAGTGACCATAAAATCGCCAATGAAACAATGAAAGGTAGTCACCAACAAAAAAGGCCCTCATCTTTAATTTCACTCAGAAGCTGTATCCAGTACTTCATTCCTTCTTTGCGCGGCATCCCCCGCCAACTCTTAAACATCTGATTTGTAGTAGTTGTTCCTGTGATGTAGCTTTGTTCACCAGAGCCCCTGTCAACATCACTGCGGAGGAGGTAGGTCTGGATGTCTCGGACAACCACATCCTCCGTTCCTGGATCTGTCCGGCTGAAACGGAAACAACCACCAAACGGGTCCACGGGCTCCATAAAGTATCCTCCTATGACGCGTGGGCTGCAGCCTGTATGCGCTGCTTTCAGCCATATCATTTTTTGGGAAAAAACATCTATGCAAGCATTGATGCAGATTCCATATGGTTTAAGCTTGTTGTAAGAATCTACATGCAAGATATAGTTACATACTTCAGCAAAATACTGCCGGAACAATGGCTGAGGCATTACGGTCCAGAGCTGCAAGAATCAAAAGTTCATCTTCCTTTTTTTTGCGCAAATGTCATTTTTCACGCATTTGTTAAACATCCACCAGTAGCCGTGTAGTCTTCCAGGTCTTCCCGAAGTCAGCATGTCGTTTTCATGGGAGCCCGTGCTTTTTGAGAAGCCAAATAAAATAAAATAAAATGTCATTGTAATTCATCACCAAGCAGGCTCCGTAATATTGTTACTGCTACGCCTTCTAAAATAAGATAAGGGGAACTTTAATAATCCCACATCAGGGAAATTCAATTGTTACAGCAGCTCAAGAGTAACAAAAAGAATGACAAATAGAAGTGAAACAAGATAAACAACAAGACAAAAATACCAATAAAATAGCTATGAACACTATATACACCTTTCACTTATACAGATGTGTCCATGATGGATGATAATTGTTCAGGATAATTGTAGTACACACATGGTGCGTTGCATTGTACTAGGGAATAAGAGTATAAATAGTATACATCAACATTTAATTTTACAGGATCCTAGCAGGACATTGAACAGGATGTTGTTAAGGGGTGGGTGATGGTGACAGAGACAACAGTGTTACATCAGTGTTACATCATCATCATCATCATCATCATCATCATCAGTGTATCTCTAATGGGCTGTAAGGAAATGTTAGAGGGTACCAGCGCTGCACTGGCCATCTAGCATACTGGGACAAATCCTGATGGGCAGCCTCATCGGTGGGCTGGTGGAACATCAGAATATTGATTATAATTTTTACCGTCTGTCTCTTGACACAGCCCTCTACGTCTGTCATTTGGGGTGAGCATGAGAGCGTGCTGTGTGCATGTTTCGGGACTGGACTCAAAGGCCAATCACAACGAAGTTAGTTAAGCTTGTGCTTACGTCATAGGCTCCGCTGTAGCCAACTCCATGGCTGCTGTTGCCGCTGTAAAACGGCTTGTTTTTTAGTGTCACAACCCGCACAAAAATGCAATCAATTAAACATTTTTAGAAAAAAGTTAAACAAGCATTAGGGACACAAGCTTCCAAATGCAGAAAAATGACCTACTGTTTGGACATTAGCATCCTCAAGTGGCCAGCAGCAGCAACGCAATTGTGAAGAGCAGACAGAAGCGGTAAGATGGATGTTAAATTGTTTCATGAAATTGTTTATCACATTTTGTAGTCCCAGTGGATAAGTCCAGGGAGGATTTTCTTTCCCAGTACACCCCTTGATGGCGCTATGGCTTAGAGGGTTAAGATGTCCACCATGAACCTTAGTGTTCTTGAGAGAATCACCAAGGAGGATTAAATACACACACGAACGCACGCACAAATACAATCAGCTCCCCAGCAGGGTTCCATTATAATCCCACAGCCGTGTGTGTGTGTGTGTGTGTGTGCATGTGTGTGTGTTCAGGCCCTCAAAAACAGACCAGTTAACTAATTGTGGCTTACTGTTTGATATCTTTTGTTTGCTCTAATGTGCCCCTTTTTGAAGTAGAATATGGTAGTTAAGGGTGTGTGTGTGTGTGTGTGTGTGTGTGTGTGTGTGTGTGTTAGAGAGAGATCCATATGTGTGATTAACGCTGCAGGTCTTTGGGGAAAGATAATTGCTACCAGCTGGGATACCCACAGAGACTTCAGCCTGGATGTTGAACTTTCTGTGTGTGTGTATGTGTGTGTTTGTGTTTGTGTGTGTTCTTCTCCCTGTATACACTGCTGTGTATGTGTGTATTTGTGTCCTTGTCTGCGTGATGAACAGTATGACCCTCACCTTGTTATCCATCTCTTTAGTTTCGTCTCAATAATAAACGGGATCATGAGCTGGCTAAGATGAATGATCAGATCGCTGAAGAACTTTATTTATGCAAAGTGCAAAAGAAGAAAATGTTTCTCCCTGCTGTTCCTTCTCGCTGAGTCATAAGTGTGTTTAATACGGAGAGCAAATACAGGCAGCGATTTTACATTAATAAATGATTACCTCCTTAAATCGGCTTTAATTGATATTTCTATAATAATAATGTATCAAAGCTAACTGGTGAAAATAGAGGATCTTAGAAGTTGATCATTTGTCAATGTTGTGCTTACAACTTGTCTCCACTACCAACAAGCTGCTCCAAAATATCAGTTACTGCAAGTTTAAAGCTACACCTCTTTATTATTCATATGCTAAGTGCATATTGTCAATTAGCACACAATTGTACATTAGTTGCATTAGTACAGAAAGCCAGTAAAACAAACACAAATTTATTTGAGCTTGATTCCTTGTTTGACATTAGACATAGCAGATTGACAAGTCTCCAGAGGTCCGTTCCAGAAAGCAGGTTTAGTGAAAACCCTGAGATGAGGGAAACTCTGGGTTTTCCGTTCCAGAAAGAGAGGTAACTTAACCTCCGAGTCAGTTACTATGGTAACTGAGCCTGTGAACCTAACCTGGTCGGGAGCAGGTTTTCTTCAAGAAACCTCGAGTTTCTTTCAGTCTCCTCCCTCTGAGAGGGAGGAGAAACGCATTTCCTCATTCATTCATTCAGTCTGTATCAGGCACATTTTAATGCAGTTTTATCTGCATGAATAAAAAAATGTATTGGTTTATATTAGGCAGATTATAAAACGTTATTTTCTCAAACATGTCATGTCCTTTTGTCAACGATCGACGATTCCATTGATGAAAAAGCTGTATTAATTCACAGAGAGTTTACGTCGGTATTCCCAACTATATATATATATATATATATATATATATATATATATTTTCATTTCCACATAACCGATTTGAGAAGTATTTTTTATCACATTCCATTAGATAGGCCTATGTAGATATCTTATCTGTCCTCATATCACTAACATCAGCCATCGTGGACAGGCTTTAAGTTCCCAGCAGATTCTTTGTATCGCATTACCTTTTTTGCAAACGACAGTTTTCTTTATAACAGTGTAGCGGATCATACTGTAATAGTAAAGCCACTGTATGCAGAGCCATCAGAAAAGTGTGACTCGCTTTGAAACGTTTTTTAAACGTTTTTGTAGTGTTCCCTGGACAGTAGAGCCATTAAAAAGAAATACATCATTATACATTATAGTTCTGTTAATGATCATGATGCTCCAGCTTCAGAATGGGATTAGTATAGTTTACTTTTTTTTGCAGGATTGCACCTAAATGAAATTATAGGTGGAATACAATTCCAGTTTTCACCAGTAATATTATAAGTTAACTGTGATTAAATATGAAAGGAATACACTGTTAATGCTTATACATTGACTCGAGCAGCAATTTTCTCCCACACCAATTCTCTCTCTTTTGCAGCAGCAGCCACTGTCTTGCTTTTTTAAAGAAATACATGTTCGACCCGTTTGTTTGTGGTTGTTACCATGGTGAATCGTAGAATCATGGCACCATTCATACTGCCTTTTGTGCACGTGCGTAACCCTGAGTGAACATACTCCGAGTTGATTGAACCAACTCAAATCAGCTGTTCTGGAACCGAAAACTCGGAGTTTCCCATCTCAGGGTAAATCAACTCAAAGATCAGGGTTAGACTCAGAGTTTGTTAAACCTCCTACCTGGAACGGACCCCTGGTCCATTACATGGGGCCAGATTCTGTGTGGATTCACGACTGACACCAAAATATGTGAACAAATTTTTTTTGTCAGATTCATAAAACATTGCATAAGCATAGGTGTGTTTCATAAAAGCTAATTCATTGTGAAACTGAGTGCACATGCACAAGCCTGATTTTCCAACACATTCTCACTCCCAAAGCGACGCTGGGTCAGGTGCCTTTGGCGTGTGTTATTGACGCAAAAAGTCGTACAGCATCATACTTAGAAAAGATGGTGGGTGGGGTGAAAGTCCTGTGTTGTTTGACCCATCCACCCCCACAACCGGCCTCCTTATGAGGATTTTTGGGCTTTCACACTACTCACTACCATTGTCTCTCTTCATCTTCCAGCGCTACAGATGCTAAAGGGTGATTTTTGAGTCAGTATCCAACGCTGAGAGCCGTTGACCAAGCGGCAGTACTTTACGAGTTGGTCAGAACGGGTTGGATTTTTCACTCCCACATTTAGCCATTCAAACCACCAACCAGATACGTTTGAACAATTTAATAATGAAAGATGATTGGTGTGTGAGGCATGAAGTCGCTTGTAGTTATCCGTTTGCTGACTGCAGTTTGGGAAAGTTTCAGTAGCACCTGTGCATGACAGCCCCCCAAAAAGAATTTTGGTTATTTAAACCAAGATAGAGTGGATCTGAGATTGTTGTGATCTGAACAGATGTAGCTGTGGAATGATTGGGGGGGGACTAATAAATTTGTATTAATTGTTCGAGGGTGCCATGTGGAAGGCCGAGGACGATCTGAACAGATGTGACAGTGAATACGCACAGTCAGACTCCACGAGGAAATAAAACAGCGTTTCTGGCAGAGGGAGAAGGAAGGAGACAGGATCCAGGCACACGGTAGAGGAGTTTGCCTGCTTTCTGCCAGAACAGCTGTTCAATCAACACAGAGATAAGCATCGCACGATTACATTGCAATTAAAGAGCTTATAGACCAAATTACCGTGACTTAGTAGAATAAAGTAAGTAGAATCTGGGATAACGGGACGTAACCAACGTTGGCCACGTTTATCCATTACTGTAGCAGACAGACTGTGACCATCATATCTTCGCCTGTCTCTGTTGCAGGGTTTGGGGCGTGGCAGCGGGAGAGCGTGAGACTTAAGGTGAAAGCCTGTGTCACCCCATGAGCGTAAGAGTTGGCAACAGGGATATAAGACTCCCCCCTCCCCACACACACACACACACACAAAGCTACTACACTCTGCTTTAACCTACATACTCCTGTCCATTGCACACAGTGTAATGTACAAATAGTATTATATATTTTTGCACATTCTGCACTAAATCATTTTGCCTCTTTTTTTGTTATTTTCAACAGCTATTTTGCATATATTTGTTTCTGCACTTATAGTTTATCTCATAATAATGTTTAATATGTTTGTTTATGTGTATGTATGCACCAACCACCACGGCAAATTCCTAGTAAGTGTTACTCACTTGGCAATAAATCATTTTCTGATTGTGAATCTGAATGAACTTCCCTCTAGAGAAGCATGCTCCTTTAACCTGACTGTTCACAGTGGGTCTTTTTGGATTTTGAGTCAAAGATAATGTTGTACACATAGGGGAGCATGTCAGCAACTTCCTGCTGGATCACACGCAGTACAAGTGAAGGTTCTGTATTCTTTTTCTATTTTTGGTCCTGAGGCAGACAGTGCTGTGCTGTGTCCTCACTAGTTGCCGGTCCTCCGGCTGTGATATTTGATACCGAGGGACTGGTGAGCACGGTGGGCACGGCCAGGGCAGACATTGCCAAGGGGGCCTTCAAGGGAAATGAATGAGAGGAATGCCAATGTCGCTGTATACCAAGTTTGTTTTCATCGAACCGTGTATGCATGTCTGTCTGTGAGTCAGAAGTGTGCAAGGTTGGTGTTGAGGACAGACATGACAAGCATTCCTCTCTCTATGTTGCTGTTTTGCAGTGGTGGAATGAAACTAAGTACAATTACTCCAGTACTGTACTTAAGTCCAAACGTTGAGGTACTTGTACTTGACTTGAGTCTTTTCTCTTCATGCCACTTTCTACTTCTACTCTGCTACATTTCAGAGAGAAATATTGTACTTTTTACTCCACTACATTCATCTGTTACAGCTTTAGTTACTAGTTACTTTAGTTACTCCACTACATTCATCTGTTACAGCTTTATTTAGTTAATTTACACATTAAGTTATGCACACTAAACACATGTAGTTTATAAAATCTGATGTTTGATTCCAAAGTAAACTAGCCGACAATATAACGGCTACAAGTCCAGCTGAGATGATTAGACCATTAAACACACAGCTGTTCGGATCCTTTACACTTTCTACAATGGGAGGAAAGTTCTTTACTTTTAATACTTAAAATACATTTTCCTGACTTTACTTAAGTAACATTTTCAATGCAGGACTTTTACTTGTAACAGATTTTTTTACAGTGTGGTATTGGTACTTTTACTTTTACTAAAGGATCTGAATACTTCTTCCACCGCTGCTGTGTTGTGATTATAACTTGAGGTTAGAATAAGTGTCAGAAGCACTGCAGAACACAGGTAGATACTTTTATTATTTTCAATAAATCCTATGTAAATCCCATCAAATTGTTAAACTGTCAAGCAATCTGATTTCACACACTGATGATTTTGGCATGCGCTTATATTTTAAATTTGGGAATTTCCTTTGAAGTTTGTTTTTTATGTAAGCGTCAAAGAAAGTGCTGAGATTCCTCACAGTGGGCCTCACACTGAGCTTGAGGTGTTTGGGGCCAAGTTCAATAACTTTATTTTGTTTTGTCCGAGTTTAACATCAGGAAATTGTAGGTCATCCAGGTTTTTATGTCCTTAATGCATGCTTGGAGTTTAAGTAATTGGTTTGGCTGATTGGTTTCTTCTGACTTGATCAATAGATATAATTGGGTATCATCCGCATAAAAAGTTTATGGAGTGATTTCTAATAATATTGCCTAAAGGAAGCATCTATAAGGTTAAAGGAATCGGTCGAAGCACAGACGGGTGGCTTTCAATTTAAATTCAATTCAATTTCAAATCTTTAGTGTTAAATCATAACAGAAGTTATCTCAGGACAATCTACAGAGATTTTATTTTTTATTCAATAGGGGTGCTTTAAATGCCAAAGCACCCCTTAACCTCTAACCCTAACCCTCTTAACATTTCATATTTTCATCATATTTTAGGGAGAACATGTTTTCTGGTTTCCTCTCTGATGTCCTTTGGCTGTTCTGCCTCAACTCCTTGGTTTACGGACTTTCCTAATGGACAGAGAGTTTTACTTGTTGCTAAAGTAATGCTAAGCGCTAACTGCTGCTAACAGTAGCTGCCGTCAACTATTACGTAGCTCAGTCGTCTCTGCTGCCAGGACTGGGAGATCGGAGCACTGGGGGAGTGTTGGTGTTTACATTGCTAGCACCGGAGCTTTGGACCACTGGGAGGAAGTTTTCAGGCCCTGGGCGGGGAAGGGAATGCTTTATGGGGCAGGTGCGGGTGTTGTGGCAGAACCGGAGCCAGGCGTATAGGCAACGGAACCATGTTCAGCAGCCTTTACAGACATCATGGCAGAGGCAAAGACACAGTAGAGGATGTTGATGGAGATAGCTAAGAAGAGAAAAGGAGAGAGTGCCTGTCTTAGTGTGAACCAAAACAGCAGTCCTTTTTTTATTTATTATTTTTTGGCAATTAATTACCTTTATTGATATGACAGGTAAATCAGGACAGGGGTAGTCTCGCTTTGCCAGACCATCAACACGCTGGGGAGTGGAGGAGGGTCTGGCTAGTCCACACAGCATTCTGGGATGGGAGAAAGACGTGCTCTGGTTTATTGCCCGGTAGTAAAATGCTCTTAGATTGCCAAGCCACAAAGCTTGAATGCTGTTAATTTCAGCTGTTCGATATAGAGTTTCTCTTAATACACAGAGTGACTAATCAATAAAGAAAAAATCTAATTGTCTTGGCTGGGTAGGACGTGGAGGTTGTTCTGGCTGAATCTCTCATGTGGTGAGAAAGGTGAGAGCTCCTTGTATTCAGTCCAATTTCAGTGTCTATTGCAAGGTTCCAGATGAGATCAATTCATCCCCAAAAGGCAATTGGATCTAATTTAAATGTGACTCTGTTGTGCTGTCTGGGGAGGGCAGGGAGCAGGAGAGGGGATGCCGCAGTGTCTCTAATCAGTCTGTATGTGGGTATGTAGGCTGCAATGAGTAGCTAGCTCTAGCTCTAAAAATTGCCAGATTACAACATATACATACACATTTGCATATTGGTGATGTCATCATATATAATTTGCATAAAGATCTGTGTCGGCTGACTGCCTGCTGCTCACAGCTTAAGAGGAAAGCGAGAAAGACCCAGACGGAAGAGCCGTGGACTGTGATTTCTCTGAGCAGCAGGCATGGAAAAAAATTACAATCTAACTTTTTTTTGGTGAAGGGTATGTGATGATGTGGGGGGCGGGGTATTTTAATTCCATAGGCCAAGGGAGCTTTACCAGGATGCATATATGGGAATTTAACATAGGGGTGTACTGACTTATGCTCCCTGTATTTTAAGGAAGAACATTTATTTATTTACGATACATAATTCATTCACAAGGAAAATTGGTGTCCTTAAAGATTGGATTTTTCCTCATTTTCTTAATTAAGGCATTAAGATCAATTTAAGATCTTTTTCCAAAAGATTATTTTTGTATTCCTCTTTTTAGTCAATTTTAGCATGGGTGTCCTAATTTTTTCACATGACTGTAGGTGGTAAAACCTCACAAGTCTTCAAAATCCACACCTAATCGGTGTGTCATGAAAGGACACACTGGGGGGAGGGGGTGTAAAAAATGGCAATTTTGTTCAACATGGAGCAGTATGGGCACCAACAGAGGGGTCAGAGACGCGGGCATGGGCACCAAAAGAGAGACGGGCATGGCCACCAACAGAGGTGTCACAGATGGGACCCATCTGATGGTAGGTCGTCAGAGAAAGGGAGGCAGAACTGTTGTCTCTAATGACGTCTGGGCCATCATCATTGATCATGTGGTGAACGGAGGCTTTACTTTGGCAGAGTGTGACAGATCTAAAAAGAACTGTCAAGCCGATAAGCCTGTAGAATATATACCATGCTTTACCATTACATTTACAGTACATGCAAATAATTGTAATTCATCAAACGTTTTACAGTATTATTACAGTATGATATATCAAGTATACTCTTTCTATGCTCAGAACTGACAGAAACCCCCATAGTGGTGGCTGTGGTCGTGTGGTGATCGACCAGCAGGAGTGGGCCGTAGTGGAAAGGTTGAGGGCCAGAAATGATATACGGCTGTCGGAAACAAAGCAGGCAATTGAGAAGAACAATGACACCTTTGCCAATGTGGCATCCATCAACTTCCAACAGCAGCCCACCTTTTGAAGAGAGAGACTTTTGAGAGACACAATGACCGGGTGAAACAACTGAGGCCTGAGTATGTTCAGATACAGCACTGTATACTCTATTACTGTTACTATTTTATGCATTGCCTACTTCATATGTATATTACAGTTCTGTACAGTAGAACTACACTGTAAAAAGAACTAACCACGCCAAAATATATTTTTACAGGGTGATGGTGCTTAATGCTGATGTGAACCATCATAAGTACATTTTTGTTGATGAAGCGGGCATTGACCTGGCCAAAACTTGTCGCCGTGGACGGAACCTCATTGGCCAATGGGCCACTGTCCAAGTACCTGGACAACATGGAGGAAACATCTCCAGTATCTCAGAAGATGGTGTGGCAGGACTTAGATGATTACTTGGCTCCTGCAACACGGGCCGTCAATGCGCCAACACAAGTTTCTCAATGAAATTGCGCCGGCCTGTCAAGGTGAAGGGGTCACATATGTAATTGTGTAGGACAATGTCAGGTTCCACCGTGCAGAGGTGGTTCAAGCATGATTTCAGGCCCGTCTCCGATTCAAGACCCTCTACCTGCCGCCATACTATACTTTCATCAACCCTATTTCCACATGGAGGTGTAAGGTCTATAATCGTCAACTCCCTTCAGGCCATGGAGGAGGCATGTGATGACATCAGTGTTGACCAATGCCAAGCATGGATTCGCCACGCCAAACGTTTTTTTCCCAAGGTGCATGAACAATGATGACATTCTTTGTAATGTGGATGAAAATCTATGGCCAAATGCTCAAGACGGGCTTGATCCAAATTAATTTAATGTGTGCTAAATATTATGTTTGGTTTTCATTTATTACATTTGATTTTATAGTAAGGAGTATACCAATGTTAAAATTAGGAATATCTGAAAAATAAAAAACAAATTTGGCCAAATTATTGTAAAGGATGTCTTCATTTATAACTTGATTTCACATAGTATAGATAATATGGAAATTATTGATTCTGTAAATGTTGAGTAATGTAAGTGTATTACCTAATGTAAAAATTGTAATCTGTCTTTTACAGTACTAGCACTACAGTACTAGCAATCAGACCTGCAACATTCACACTGCCTTCTTTAACCCAACCTGCTCTCAACACCCACACTCTCACACCGCAGGAACAGGATGTGAGGTGTGTGCTCAGGTCAGTAAATCCAAGAAAGGCAGCCGGACCTAATTGAGTACCGAGCAAAGTACTCCAGGCATGTGCTGATCAGCTCCCTGGGGTCTTTACAAAAAATATTTAACACCTCACTGTAACTAGCCATCGTACCATCATGCCAGTCAGCCACTATAATCCCAGTTCCCAAAAAGCCAGTCTCCGTGGACCTGAGTGACTACAGACCAATCGCACTTACTCCAGTAATAATGAAGTGCTTTGAGAAAATAGTCCTGCAACACATTAAAACCAGCCTCCCTCCCACATTAGACCCACATCAGTTGGTTACAGAGCAGATAGATCCACTGAAGATGCCATCGCCATAGCAACCTACACAGCTCTGAACCACCTGGAACACAGAGCAAGCTATGTGAGGATGCTCTTCATTGACTATAGTCTACCGGAAATTCTGCCGGATGTCCCTCCATATTAGGCCGCTTTCTTTGTGTTGGCATTTTAAACTGCTTCTCAGATCTCTGCAGGGTAAATCCAGACAGCTAGCTAGACTGTTGAATCTGAGTTTTTTGTTGCATGACTTTTGAATGTCCACCAAAACAAGTTCCTGTTGTGTAATGCTTTGAAGGTAATCAACAGGATCTCATACTGTATTCAGAATTTTACCGGAAGCCCGGCGAATTGTTCTGGTTAGTCTGGCAGCTGCAGTTATAGGTCCGCCAAAACACACACCTCCAGATTCAGGCAATTTGCACATGAAATAACAAAAATCAATAAGCACTTTCATCCACCTATGCTGCACCGGCACTTGCACTTTGCAGTGCGACTACATTATTTTATAAAATGATTTTACTATTTTACTTTTTACTCTATTTTTAATCTTTTTACCATCTTCATATTCTCTGATCCATGTTCTTAGTTTAATGTGTGTGTGTGTGTGTGTGTGTGTGTGTGTGTGTGTGTGTGTGTGTGTGTGTGTGTGTGTGTGTGTGTGTGTGTGTGTGTGTGTGTGTGTGTGTGTTTGCATCCTTGAGTAGTAATTTTAGTTTGGTTGTTTGTACTTACAATGACAAAGTCAATACTGATTCTGAATTCTGGTATTACTTTTGGCAATAACGGCGATTTGAAAACATTTTTTAATGTAATGTTTGTTTCTCCTGTGTCAAGTCTCGTTTTACTTCCTGCCTTGTGTTTTCCCACCTTTGTGATTGTTTGCCCCGCCCTGATGTGTTCCACTTGGTCATCAGCCCTCATGTCACCTGTCCCTCGTTACTACCCTCGTTACCTCATGTATTTAGTCTCTGTGCTTTCTTTGTCTCTTGTCTGACTGGTTGTCGTTCCCTACGGCTCTCCAGGTGTAGTAGTACTCTTGGTGTTTTTGGATTTTCCTTTTGCCAGTTTTTGACCTGCTTGCTTGAGGACACTTTTTGTTGTAGCCATTTTAATTTAATAAGCCTTTGAAACATTATGCTACCTGTACTGCTTACATTGGTTATATTGACAACTATATCAGAGCGTTCCAAAATCATCTGTGTCTTAAAATACAATCAGACTCCAGGGGGTAAAAAGAATGGTTCAACATTTTGTGAAGTATGCTTATTTGCTTTCTTTCCAAGCTTGAGACAAGAGGATTACAGTACTATCATTTTTCATTTTTTTTTTCAATTGCTAACACGCATCAATCAATACTGAAGTCAATTTGCAAAACTTCATACAGTCTGCGTTACCAACATGCAACTTGGTTAAACCGTTAACCTCCCTTTTTAATACTCCCTCCAACCACCAAAACACATCATTCATGTCTCAAAATAAGCTCTGTGGACCAAGACACTCACAACACCTCTCACTCAGAAAGCAAACATGTCACACATTTGGTCAGATACTGATTTGGTGACACTAATCTTAAACTGTGGGGATTGTTAAGGTCTGTGCTGCCGGGTTGAAGATGTGTATGAAGCATCAAAGTTTTACCAAAAAATACACCTACTGTAATACTATTTTTTTCTTTTTTTTTTTTTTTTATATAAAATTCCTTCAAAGTCTTCACTAGACATATTATGAGTCTGGACAGACAAGGATGCAAACTGCAACAGACTGGCGAAGCTACAGAACTGCAAGTTGGTTAACATATAACTTAGGAACAGTAGTCAATTAAACGATAAAGAAAATACAGTGATAAAATCAACAACAATAAATAAATAAAAGCATGTGCCACACAGGTTGACTTCATCAGTGTTGATCCCCAAAACCACTTCCAAAGAAAGCAACCAGAAAATAAAACCGGGGACATTCACTACAGGTAAGACTCCAAATTCCACTTCCACCATATTTGGACAAATGAGCAGAGCTGGGGAGGATGACACAACTAATACAGTGTTGTGTATGGTTTTAACGGCACTGCACTAAGCTAAACACTAAAGAGGGTAAGTTGCCGATTTTCAACCCTTCTGAAGCGAGTCATCCAATGAAGATTTAACGGCGGGTTATCACGGATAACCTGCCATTCATCTGCATGTACGGAAGGACACAGATCTGGTTGAAAATCTGCAGACTTTCTCTAAAGTCACTAGCTAACTCTATCTAGCTACCTAGCTAGCTTGGTTGGCAAACTCTGAAGAAGACCTTTTTAGGTTCCAATTAACTTTGAAGTTAATACACACAATGAGAGGGTCGACGTTTTAAGATGAAAATACGGACAACACCCAAAAACAGGTTCACAGCTATTTTAATGTCTCCAGTGTTAGCATGGTTAGCATTGCTAAGCCACTGTCCTGATTGACAGGTCCTAAAGCATCCCCTGCTTTGTCGTCTATTTTAAAATAAATGGGACCATCATTTACTAAATGAACATCATGCTGTATTGAAGAAGGGTTGAAACCATAAACTTATTATGAAAATGTTTAGTGATGTAAGAATTCAAGTGAGAAGTAGGCTAATTTTCTCAGACTTCTATGGAAACTGACTTCTTTTTGGAGCCAGTGGAGTCTCCCCCTGCTGGAAATAAGATAGGATGCAGCTTTAAGGAGCTTCAGCTTTGGCTTCACTTTTCAGGCATGGAAGTTGCTGTTTGGGTAGGAGTTTGTGTAAACTTCTCCACATGGACTGATTCAACATGCCTGTTATTTTTACATTAACACTCCATTTTTCCACTGAAAAAAATATTGTGTTGGCAAATCCTAAATGTTATTAAACAGCAGACTTTTTAGTGATTATACTTATTTTGTTACTGGAATTTTTCAAATCTGCTAGAACTACCCTGCCATCAGACTACTTGGCTCAGGGGACGCAACTCTGTATTCTGGCTTTTATTGCAGCAACTGTGATAAATGATATGTGAACTCTTCAGTGCAGAAATAATCTACAGCTTGGCCCTGTGCTGAGCCAGATGACGTGCAGTACGGCTGCAACACAGGCTGTCTCTAATGAGATTCTGAAATAATACTATACAGCCGCCAGCCAAATGATTCAACTGTGTGTGTGTGTGTGTGTGTGTGTGTGTGTGTGTCTATGGGCATGAGTTATAATTGTATTGTTTTGAATGCATGTGTGTATGCTAATTCTTGTCTTTGTGTAATCATTCAGATGATAAAATAGCCAGCATTAACAACGTGGGGGCGTGGCGTGACCTTTAAACAGTAGCTGGGGAGAGGCCATCATGCATCTCAAGCAGATTGCTCAGGACTTAATTGCCTGGGCTGGGACTCTCATTAGCCTCTTTGTGCCTCTCACGTAATCATTGAATTTTTACTGGAGACTTGCAGTGATGATCACTCAGAACAGAAAAATACTTTGCACATCTATAACGTGAGACAGGTGCGTCGGAGGGAGACGAGTAGGTCAGGAGTTGCAAAGAATCCATAGATCTTGCTTTGATGGCAGCTAAACCCAGCAATAGTCCACTGGTGGAATGATCGCTCAAGCTGCTTTTGTTATGGACAGCATTTATTAGAAGAGTAAAGACAAAACCTCTGACTTATTTTTTTTTTTTAAATCAAAATTTAGTTTTTCCATTTTAAACAACAGAAAAGAAAAACCCACTTGAACAGGAACAACCACCCCCTGCCACACCCCACCCTCCGCAGTCTCGAGGAATAGAAAGGAGAAAAACAGAAACCACACCTTGCCTAGTCACTCTCCTCTACTTCTTGTGATGCTGAGGTCATTAGGACTGATATTTGTGCTGCTGCACCTTTCCATAGGTCTATAGTAGATGATCTGGCTTTTTTAATCTTTGCTGTAGAGAGCATAACTATTTCCAGAAAATACGCCAACCACTGTTTTATACAAAGCGAGGGGGGGGAAGCCAGCGTTGAGCTATAATTTTCTTGATCGCGGTTGAGTCGGCTAACCAAACTTTCTTTTGTCTCCCGAGCAGATGTAGTTTAGAGTCGTCATTAAGTAACAAAACAATCTGGTCAGTAGGAACTCAACATCCTATCACATCAGATATTATTGATGTTGTTTTATTCCAAAACTCATGCACCTGTTCACATTCCCAGACATGTGCAGGAAAGTTCCAGTTTGTTCAGGTTGGCAGAACATGCAATAAGGAGTAGGAATGCCTTTGGAGACGTATCTCTTCTGAGGAGTCTAATATGTCCTATGACAAAAGTTGAAGTGGATCGGAGATGAGGGGTCCATCCACACTCTTAAGGGCCCGTAGCTGAAAGGCTCTGTGGTACGCTTTAAGTTTGGGGAGGGCCAGGCCTCCTGCGTTCGTGGTACGCTGCAAATAGAGTATTTTAGCCTAGGTTGTTTACCATTCCAAATATACTGCCGGATTACGGTATCAAGTTTCTTCCAGAAATGTATTGGTGGGGGTAAGGGGATCACTGTAGTTAAGAAGTTCACACGAGGAACAATGTTAATTTTAACAACAGCAATCCTGGACCGTAGCAATGCCGGCAGCGCAGACCAATTAGTCCGATCTCTTTGAACACTACTTAATATAGTTTCATAGTTGTTGTGGACAACTCGCTGTAGCGATGCGTGAATGGTGATGCCCAAATATGTAATTTTGCTTTGGGTTGGTATTGTATCACTAATGGTTGATGTCACCTGTTTGTTGTTCAACAGGAGCCGATTAGATTTATTCCAATTGATTTTATAGCCGGAGATTGAGCCAAATTCGCTAAAGATCTCAAGGATTTTTGGAGTCCTCAAAGTCAGATATGTGCAGTAAAATATCATCTGCAAATAATGATATTGAGTTGTTATTGGATTTAATCTGGACATTACATATTTTATTTTGCCTTATGGCCTGGGCTAACGGTTCAAGAGAGATCGCAAATAGCATGGGAGAGAGAGCAGGCATCCCTGTCTCGAGCCCCGCACGATGGGGAATGGCTGTGAATGCAGGCCATTGGTTGAGACTATGGCTGTGGGATTCACATATAAAGTACGTACCATGTCAATGAATTTGGCTCCCAAACCAAGGCTCTCCATTACTTGCCCCAAGTAGTTCCATTCTAGGCGGTCAAAAGCCTTTTCCCCATCCAATGATAAGACTGCTGCCGTTGTTGGAAGGTTTTTGGCTTCTTCTATTACATGGAGTAATCTGCGTATATTGTCTGCAGCGTGACGCTTTGGTATTAACCTTGATTGGTCGGGGCAGACTAGCTTCTCAATGAAGCGTTCTAGGCGTAGTGCCAAGACTTTGGAATAAAGTTTAATATCAGTCTCAATAAGGCTGATGGGCCCGTAGTTCGAGCACTCTGTAGGATCTTTGCCCTTTTTGTGTATGACAGAAATTAGTGCAGTGTTGGTTTGTTGATGAAAGGTGCCTCACTCCATTCTGCTCGATTTGTGACTAAACGAGTATGTGTAGGTTTAGAAAAGCAAGTCTTTAGAGACTGCTAACGATTTACAATGTTCTTCTCTTTTTCTTCAAATTTGTAAATTCAAAAAGTAATCAATGTGGGAGTGGGTGAGGTGATGTGTGGAAAAAAAAGTGTAATCCTTGCTAGTAGGGTTGTGTATTCTCCATATATCTGTAAGATGGTGGAATCCCACAACTGCATTGAACATGTCCGATATGTGTTTTCGAGCTTTCGTGTGGTTGATCCCTGATCTATCCTGATTTAAATCTAGTACCGCATTAATGTCTCCCTCTATAATTAATGAATATCCACTGAGAGAGAGCAATTCATTGGTTATGCGCGTGAAAA
Source organism: Perca flavescens (assembly GCF_004354835.1). NCBI lineage: Eukaryota > Metazoa > Chordata > Actinopteri > Perciformes > Percidae > Perca > Perca flavescens. Next base: position 25,730,648 of record NC_041353.1, on the reverse strand, counting down.
AGCTTTCATCATATGTAGCCGGTATGTATACTGAAATGAAGATTTTCCTACTCCTTATCGTAGTACATATATAAGATATCCTGCCTGAAGAGTCTTTACTACTTTTGTCTATGGTGAGTGTGCATCTCCGTGACAACAGCACAATGGAGCCCTTGGCTTTGGTGTTGTCACTAGATGAAGCAGCAACTTTGAAATATTTGTTTTGTAGATGATTTCTATCTCTTTTATGTAAATGTGATTCTTGAATAAGTGCCACGTCTACGTTCTTCCTTCTTAAATAGTTCAGGAATTTTGATCGGCCCGTTTAGCCCCCTGATGTTAACAGAAAGGATTGAAAGTTCAGCCATCTTCAAAATGTACATGTATATATGTCTCGAGTACCCTGTCGGAATTCATTGATAAATTTCTCGCACATAAACTCAGCTCAAAACTGCCCCTCGTGTCTAAAGTCACAGGTTAACTGAAACCGGTCTAATCCTTTCCTATGTTAAACATTAACAATGTTAAAAAACAAAACAACCTTAAAACTAAGTCCCAACCATCTATTAAGTTCTGACATAAACTGTATGAAAAACAAATCAGCCGTGCAGGAGTAATAGACATAGCTTATAAAATGCTGTTAAATCAAATGCTCCTTATAACTCGGCTCCCAAGCTCATACATTATAATTTGACCTGCTACGCTCTGAAATAGCCTATGTGGGTATAAGATAAGTGTTTATCATGTTCTTAGGCTGTGTAAATTGAGCAGTCCATGTCTGTCATCAGAGATGGCAAAAATACTCACTTCCCGTACTCAAGTAGAAGTACAGATATTTTTGTTAAAAAATACTCTGGTAAAAGTAGAAATACTGATTTCACTTCTTTCCTCAAGTAAAAGTAACAAAGTACAGGCTTGGAAATTTACTTAAAGTATAAAAGTAAAAGCAGCCTTGCGAATGAATACAATTGATTTTTTTATTTTTTATGAAAAGCTGCCTGGACCACACAAATCTACCTAGAGTGGTAGCTGAGAAACTTCAGTGGACTCTTTTTATGCCATTGCCTACATTTTAAATGGATGTCTGCCAATAGGCCTAAAACATCACATATATGATTATTGTGACAGAGACTGGGACTCCAGGTTAATAAGATTCTGACTGAGTAGTAAGATAGAATTCACAGATCCAGTTTCTCTTTTTTTAATCTTCCCCTTAACATTTAAAGGAATCTACATGTATGTGTGTGTGCTCAAATATGGCTTCTGGAATGAAAATAAAGGATTCAATAAAGCAAACAAAAAAGCTCTTTATCGAGATGAAGTGTAGGCTAGATGAGAATTTGTTTGTGTGTGGTACGTGTATATACATGTGTGTATGTGTATATGTATATATTTGTATTCATGTATTTCTCCGAATGATTTGCACATGCGACAGGAAGATGTTTGTTAAATAAGTAAATTTGTGGTGTCTTGTAATCCCATGTGGGATGGGCCAAAATGTTTGGCATGACACAGAAATAAAACATAACTAACTAACTAACTAGTGCTAACGTTACCACCATCAAGCCACAATGATTTGCCGCAAATGAATGCCGCTGAATCTGTCGAGTTGTTGCATCGAGTGCAACGTACAGTATATTCCCATCCAATTAGATCCAATTAGATTGAATTCGGTATTGATGACACAAAAAATAATAACGGTGACTGCAGTGAAATTATTTGAAACTTGTTAGTGAGGACTAGATTGGGACTATATTTAAAGCTGACCATTCTGGTTTCCAACTTCGCCCCAGGTGTGTCCGTTAAAACACAGACGGAGACAACTTCTCTCTTTTGATGCTTTAATAAGATCAAGCAACGTGCAACCTAGCTAACAGGTGAAGAACACAACCAACAGAATACTAGCTAACTTACTAACTTATACTAACTTACTAACTATACTAACTATAGACCAATACAACAACAGTCTTAAATTAACTGACAACATAAGTTATACGACTTACAGTTCTCAAGGACGCACACACACGATCTCAACTGATTTATCCTCTTTTCTCTCACTTGTTTCTCTGTGTGGCGCGTGCTCGGAGTCTGTGCAGTAGTGATCGGGCGGTGGAGTAGGGGTAAATCCTGTCCATACACTCGCACGACCAATCACTGTTGTCAATCATGACGTTTGACTTCTTTTTTAGAGAATCAAATAAACATAAAAATCAACACATGAACAAACACCAGTATGAACAGAACTACCTTATCTTTGGCAAAAAGTTATTTGACTTTGGCGCCTGGGTAGCTCACCTGGTAGAGCGCGCGCCCGTATACAGAGGCTCGGTCCTTGCTGCAGCGGCTGCAGGTCGGTTCCAACCCCTTTGCTGCATGTATTCACAATCTCTTCCCTTCGATGTCTAAAGCTCTCCTGTCAGAAATAAAGGCCTAAAACTGCCACAAACAAAATTATTAGATTTTGGAGGGAGGTGGGGCTTATGACTACACTGCAGCCAGCCACCAGGGGGCGATCCAGATGTTTTGTCTTTACACACAGTATATGCCTCTGAGTTTGAATGTCTTGAATTTCTTTTTTATTTAAAGGTGCACCAATCAATGTTTTTATTCAATTCAAATGTTTTTGCGTCCCATATCCGTCTTCATGAGAGGGATAAAAAGGCACACAGTAAACATAAACCTTGAAAAAACACAAATACAAATACAACCCCGCCAAATCACAGGGGTCGACATCCATTCTCATGGAACTAATATTATCACAGGAATTTGGCATTCTGTGATATTGTAGGTAATTAGTGGGGGAATATTTACTTGACAAATTACAGACATGGCCACACGGAATTAAGATCACAGACCTCCTCCGTAATTACTACAAATACTAGTCCCGTGCAAATAGGGTTCAAGCCACATTTTCCCTATAATTGGCGGGCACCAAAACAGAGCTTACACTAAAATGAATATTGAACTTAAATTCATCAGTTACTCACAAACTCAACCTGAAAATAATGATAGTGTTGCTCCATATCTGCAGGATGTATAAATAGGCAGCTGTTTGCCAACACAAAACAACTTCCTAAAGCTTGTTCTGCCGATCCCAAATGGCCAACAAATACTATATACGAATGTCAGGTTAAACATCAACAACATGGCACATCCCTAACCCAAAAAGGGTAGCAGATTTCTTTATGTAGGCCTAATTGTATATCAATGTTATTTTAGAAGTTATCTGCTGTAGTTATGGCTGATACTGGGGCAGGAGCATCACAGGAAAGAAGGAAATTAAACCAAGAACAACTAAAAGCTGAAAGGGAAAGGGAAAGATGACGTGCCAAACCCTGAGTCTATCTCGGTCTTTCATCAGATGGAGACAGTTACGGGATTTTAATGACTAAAAAGCATCCATGAATTGGCCCTCATGTATGTAATATGTCAATTTTATATATAAATTAACTTTACAATGCGCCATGTGGTTGTAGTCAGTAGCCAACATTAAATTACACCTCCCCCTTCCATTTAGCGCCCGGTTTTTATTTCTTTCAGTCCGTGGTTGTGTTCTACTATTTTCTGGTCCCTTGTCCCCCTGTAATGTTACTTGTGTAAAGCGTAACTGGGTTTCATGAAATGCGCTATATGAATATAAGTTATTATTACGTTGGTTGCCACAACAATCTCTTAATGCTTTGGATCGTGACACAGTGACAGTGATACCAGGTTTACCTCATGATACATCCAAAGTAGACTAAATTACCTTATGAACACTTGAAATGCAACGATGCATCTGTAACTTACTCTTTTATTGTAAATGAATGATTTTCTGTCTTTGCAAAACATTCATCGCGACTATATGACCTCCCGGTAACACTAACTCAGTAATCTACAGTGGACAGTACAGCACCGTAAAGAAAAGACCTTTATGACAGCAGGTGTGGTAAAAACTCTACCGCTATTGTCCAAAGAGGACATCAACACAAACTGAAAGTTACATATAGCCACTTTAAGTAAGTACAGAAAATACAACACACAATATGTATTGACTAAATATAAAATCTAATGTATATACATGTTGTAATTATTTAGAAGTCTGTCAAAGAGAGACGCTATCTCTCTGCCCTGTCAGACGGTGGAAAAAGGGATGGGTTTGGGAGTTTTGTCATTTTCCTAAACTCCATTTCCCTGGTTATATCTGAGAGTAGGGCTAATACCTGGAATTATCATTCCCATCCGATAAGGTTCTTATGCAATGCAAATGTTGTTCACTGCTTCAGGGAAAATGACGGACCTTAGGTACGACAGATTGCAGGGACCCGGGTTCCATTAAGCCCAAGATTTAATTTTTTGGGAGATGGGATGGATAGACACATAACAAGCTGGGTCCAGATTGTTGGTTTTAAGAGGATGCCCGTGGCCGGTATGTGAGTGTGACTGGCTCGCTCAAGTACTAATTATAAGACTGCTGTAGATTCCGCTTTTGTTTGCATTCTGCATATTGCATGCTACATTTTGGCCAAATCAGTACATACTGCTAGTATAGTATGTGCATTTGAATACAGCCTTTGTCAATGTCTCTTCACTCCATGTATTTAACAGAATCATAAAGATATAATTGGATCCACCCTAGCAGGTGCAGGAGAGTCACGCAGCACCTGTTCACACCCACACAGTCCTGAGAGAAGGTCTGATTAGAGAGAACACCTGTGTAAGTGGATGATGACTGTGTAGGAACTTTACTTTCCGACTTGTATATATTGGACAGGACAGAAACAAACAAGTTGGAAAAGGCTGCTCATTTCCTGTGTGTTACTATTTCCCTAGTCTATGTCCACAACGTTCCTCTTCCGACACTGTCCAGGTGCTGCCGAAAATTCCACTGGATGTCCCTTTTTTCAGCCGGATGTCCGTCACCTTCCTCTTTCTTTGTTTATTTATCAGGACTATGGTTAACTGCTCCCAGATCTCTGCAGGGTAAATCCAGACAGCTAGCTAGACTATCTGTCCAATCTGAGTTTTATCTAACACGATTAAAACTACTTTTGAACGTACACATGTTCCACCAAAACAAGTTCGATTGGTTTAAAGAAATGTCAATAAACTAGAGCACGTTTTTCTCCCATCCATCCCATATTTGATCATTTGTTTTTTGGTACCTTCAGTGCACATCTATCAAGTAAATACACACACACACACGCACACACACACACACGCACACACACCACACACACACACACACGTTTGTGGCACTATCTATGTGGGGACCCGTCATTGAAATAATGCGTTCCTTAGCCCCTTACCCTAACCTTAACCATCACAACTAAATGCCTAACCTTAACCCTTACCCTAACCTTAACCATCACAACTAAATGCCTAACCTTAGCCCTTACCCTAACCTTAACCATCACAACTAAATGCCTAACCTTAACCCTTACCCTCACCCTAACCATAACCTAATTCTAACCCTAATCATAAAACCAAGTCTTAACCCTCAAACAGCCTTTTTAAACTTTGGGGTTCCAGCTTTTTGGCCCCACAAGTATATTGGACTCCCAGTTTTTGGACCCCACGTATATAGTTAAACAAGCACACACACACACACACTGGCAAGGAACACACACACATACTGGCGAGGACCATGGAGCAGAAGAGGCCTTCATGTAACAACAAAGTCAGCTAGATAGACCACAGACAGTCAGTATTGACTCATCTTTGAGTTTTAGTTTGGAATTCTGGTTTGTACTGACCCTTGCCGAGAAATTGTTTTCCAGTTGTTGTGGGGACATTTCAGTCAAAAATCAGTTAATCCACTGGGTCTTCACGTTCTCAGATGATGGGAGTACAAATACGTTTGTGTTGGTTCTTGCAGCCAACAACAGAACAAATAGTGTGCCTTGCTCATACCTTCTACTTTTTTTTCCCTCTATCCCTCACTCTAGACTAAGTTTTTTAACACATTTTCTGATAGATGGAGCAGGAGAAGAGACAGAGGATGACCTTTTCTTTCTGTTAAAAAGCCAATACTTCAAACTAATAAGCTATTAAGTCTTACTGGATTGTAATGACCATAGTCACATGTGGGTTTTTGTGAGGCTAATTGTCTTTACACTCACTGGTAAAGGTAAAAAAAACAAATTAGTCATCTTTTCTTACGTTTTTTTTTTCTCTTTACTTTAATTCAACTTTTCTTTTTAAACACACAACTGTTTTCCCCCCCGATTTTCACCTATTAAAGGGGTGATAGAATGCAAAACCAATTTTACCCTATCATAGTTGAATAATGACAGTTCGGTGGGTAAATAGGACATACATAGAAGCTCAAAGTCCCACTGACACCCCTTTACTATGAAAATCTCATATTTTGAAACTGCCGCTGAAAACGGGCGAATCTCAACAAAGCTAGTTGCTTGCGCAAGCATCTCAAAATCCGGAACCTTAAGAGAACAGTCACGCCCCAACATTTACATAGACTACACAACTGACTGAGATCAGGTAGTCTTCTGAATCTAGCTAGGTCACGCAGATCTCTGCTATTCCATTACAAAATTCACTTCTGAAACTTTTTTATGCGAGAAATCAACTATGTAAAGCTCAAATATGGGCCGTTTTACGAAAATGGATGGCTAATTGCAAATTTTGTCCGACTGTGTGTCGGAGTTCAGCGCCGGTGCTGCCTGTGTTGTTGCCTCGCCGCCCAGTCTGCCTTCCTTTACACACCCCGACCTGCTCTGAGCTCGATTGAGCTCCGTTACTGCTTGCAGCCCACAGCACTCCATACCCGCGCAAAGTCACTGTTTTTTGGCAAATGGACTACTAAACGCTGGTGCTCTGACAGAGCTCCAGGGCCTGCAGCTCCCCTCTTCCTGCTAGCTAAATGCCCGGTGTGTGTGAGTAAGAGCGCGGTCAGCGAGCTTGTTGCACCAGCAATCTGTTACCACAGGTTCCAGTTAATCTTTTAATGTGTGTAATTATAATGTGTTGAGTTATTTAAACAAACGATTGGGGAAATAAACGCCGCTTGTCCGCGAGTCTCATTGATAGAGCCTGCGGCTGGATGTAGCTCTATCAATGAGAGCTAGCTCCTCCTAGAATTCCTCTGAAATTCACAAATATTCATTAACTTGAAATCGGACACCGTTGTTAGCTTTATAAGACCTTTAGGGAGATGTTGTATAAGTGGCGTGACGAAATTCAAACTGTAAATATACACACATTATTTGGTAAATGAAGCTAACTATCCCTGATTTGTAGCTAGCTACACATAGCTAGGATTGAAGGGACAGTCATAGCTAACGAAACCCCCACTGTTCACAAAAATTCATTAACTTGAAATCGGACACCGTTGTTAGCTTTATAAGACCTTTAGGGAGATGTTGTATAAGTGGCGTGATGGAATTCAAACTGTAAATATACAGAAATTACGCCAAAAATGAAGCTAACTATCCCTGATTTGTAGCTAGCCACACAGCTAGGATTGAAGGGACAGTCATAGATAACGAAACCCCTAATCTTCACAAAAATTCATTAACTTGAAATCGGACACCGTTGTTAGCTTTATAAGACCTTTAGAGATATGTTGTATAAGTGGCGTGACGAAATTCAAACTGTAAATATAGCTAGTTATGCTGACAGCCAGCCAAGATTAACTGGAACTGTAAGAGATTGCTGGTGTAACAAGCTCGCTGACCGCGCTATCACTCTCACACACGGGCCATTTAGCTAGCAGGAAGAGGGGAGCTGCAGGCCCTGGAGCTCTGTCAGCGCAGCAGCGTTTGGTCCATTAACCCCAAAACGGTGACTTTGCGCGGGTATGGAGTGCTGTGGGCTGCCAGGCGTGACGGAGCTCCAACTACCTCAGAGCAGGCCGGGGTCTGTGGAGGAAGGCAGGCCGTGCAGCGAGGCAGCAACACAGGCAGCACCGGCAGCTGAACTCCGACACACAGTCTTACCAAATTTGCAATAAGCCATCAATTTTCGTAAAACGTCCCAAATTTGAGCTTTATATAGTTGATTTCTCGCTTAAAAAAGTCTCAGAAGTCAATTTAATAACGTAATAGCCCGACAAACAATGTATAACTTTGCAATGAGACCTGCTGTCGAGTCTCCCAAGTGTTTCTATGTAGTTTGCTCAAACCAATCAGCGCGTAGCTCATTCTGAATATTCATGAGCATACCATATTTGGAAGAAAAGCTCTTGTTCCAAATAGAGCCATATTCACAGGGTAGTCAAGGGCCTAATAAAATAGCATTTGGGCAATTTTCAGCCAAACCAATGTTACATACCCCATTAGGAGACCTTAAGGAACACTGTAAAATACCCTATATCATCATTCTATCACCCCTTTAAATGATGAGAAAAAGGGTTAAAGGGTCTTCTCCAATGACCCTCTGAGCCAATCCCAAAAAGATTTTTTTTTTCTTGTGCTGGTATTTTTCCAGATCTGTTAATTCATCTGGGAAATAAGTATTTTTTTTTTTTCAAAAGTTCCTCCTCAAAAACACACTCGAGGAAATTGTCCTTCGTTTGAAATGTGCTTTTCAGAGGAAGACTGATTTGTGCCTTTGAGGATCAAACTTCAAGAGACTGTAGATGTAAGCGCAGGAAGTTTTGAGATAGAAGAGGCTCTGGCACATCCTCTGATAAAAGATTTAAGCGTCGACGTTCAGAGAAAGGCCTCTGGAAACATTCTTTTCCACTTCATCTACTAGAGAGAATCAAATGTTACCGTCCAAGGAAATGTCTTACTCTACAATCTTCATTATCCAACAAGGTTGGAGATTGTTTCATGCTTGCAGAGTGCCAGATTTTTCTGCTTTGGCAGAAGTCGGCAGTAGTCACAGGGACAACTTCCTGAGACACCTTGCTCTTTTCCAAATGTATTTACATGGACATTAGCAAAGGTCAGATTTATTCCCTCTCTCAGTACTGCTCTGGTCTAAGATGCAAAGCCTGCTAAAGTCTCCAAGTTTTAACCTCAATTTGACTGTTGATGTTATTGAAAATTCACTCTTTCCATTTCCCTTTCACATGGCTTTTATTTGGTTCTGCATTACAATACTTGATACTTTTCTTGTTTCTTTCTCTCTCCTGATGCCTTTAAACACAGTTTATTCTTACTGTTTATCCCTGTTTCTTTGTATGTCTGAGGCTTTCTTTGGATTGCATGAACTTCCTTTGTTTGTCTCTAACCAAAGTAAGAGAGAAGTGTGATAGAGCTGGAAAAACTCCGGTTTAACCAGCCTTCCCCCTGTTTTCGCCCCCCAAACCTCCAGGCTGCCTTGACAGAGGTGGTGATTAGTGGCTAAAGAAGGGAGGAAAACAGAAACCACTTATCCTTACAAATTGCTTTCCAATCTGTTTAGCTGATTTACAGATAGCTGCTGATGACAACAGTCCCATTCCTGCAGGGCCATTACCCACTATTGCCTATAGTCCAACATAGCCAGCAAAGGGCTACACTCACTCTTCAACCCATGTGGTAACACATGCATCCGCTGCTAAGAACGGCAGTGGGTCTTGCCAGAAAAGTCTCACAAAGTCACACAACCAGTGTCCATTTCCTGGTAGAGTTGGCAGTTCCACTAATTGAGTTGTTCTTCTCTTTAGCTGTAATCAATGCTCTACTCCTAGTCTATATCAACGATGTTTCATTTCTGGGATTGTTTAGGTTGCGCCGGAAATTCCACCGACTGTCCCTAATTTACGGCTGAAAATCCCTCTCCTTCCTTTTCCTTTGTGTTGGCGTTCTAACCTCCGGCTGATTTGTGAGGACTATGGTTAACTGCTCCTCAGATCTCTGCAGGGTAAATCCAGACAGCTAGCTAGACTATCTTTCCAATCTGAGTTTTCTATTGCACGACTAAAACTACATTTGAACGTACACACATGTTCCACCAAAACAAGTTCTTTTCCCGAGGCTATTTAGCAGAGGCACCGTGGCTCCATCCGGCGCTAAGCACCGCCAAAGACGATTGTGATTGGTTTAAAGAAATGCCAATAAACCAGAGCATGCTGTGTGGACTAGCCTTCCTCCGCACTGCGGAGGAAAGTCAGGCAATGCATGACTGTTCTACCCCTAACCCTAAAAGCACATCCACTTCAAATATGCCAGCTCGGGTTATGGCTGATTCCAATAGCAAAATGTAACCTTCTTGAAGTTGTTGAAGTTCAGAATATAGCACAAAAGATAACATCAATGCGGTATTGATTCTGATTGTCTCTTGCCTCCCAAAACAGTAACTCCAGTTAAGTAATTTGTAGCCAAATCAAATGTGTATAGTTATAATGCTATGATTATCATCATTATTAGTAGTAGTAGTATTAGTATTAATAGTATGTTATACTACTATATTATTATGTCACTTTTACTATTATACTATTTTATCAACTATTATTTTATTATTTACTGTATTATACTACTATATACAATTTATTTATTTATTTTTTATTTATTGGATTATTTACACATGACGCACACTCAATCAGATGAGCTACAAAAATGCCCCATACTATTGTTTTATATTATATTACTACTATAATATTATAATATACTCATACTACTTACTGTATTCCTAAACTATTAATGTATAATATTCTATACAGCTGTACTATACATCTCACTTTATACTATATCACACTCACACATATTTATACTGTTCTGTATTTATTTTTTACCATATCATGTAAATATGTCGTACTGTTACACCACCACTATGTCAATGGCGTTTGATTAGTCTCGAACCCCATGAACATAAAAACCAGGCGTGTGCACGGTATCCGCATGAAGGAGCATTTCTGCTCCGCATTCATGTGTTCACGCTGCATAATTATCTATCCTCTTGAGACATTAATTATCATTCCATGTGTTGGTATTTATTAATAAGGCTGTTATTGCATATAATTTGCTTTTCCTCCATGAACCAACACCTAATAATCACATAATGGATGTGGATGGAAACGTGCATTCATTGGTTTATTTCACTCATTTACTTTTGTTGATTTTATGGAAATTCAGTTAAAATTTGTGCTACATTGGGATGGACATCTGGCTATTGCTACATGCTGCAAAATCATGTCAGGAGGAGTTTTGAGTAGATTGAAGGGTTGATGAAGTCAAGTCAATTTTAGATCAGGTCTAGACCATACTACTCAACATAACAATTAACAGAGACCCAACATTCCCCCGTGAGCAACACTAGGCAACATTTTGAGGCAGCCCTCTAATCCCCACACACACACACACACACACACACACACACACACACACACACACACACACACACACACACACACACATAATATCACCTGACTACTCCTTTAAAACTCAGCTGCATGGGTGCAGGTAGCTGTAAAGGTGTATGGCACAAAGCCTGCATTATTCGACGGCCTGCTTCATTTTGTTAATGTGATCACCCAAAATAACACTGCCTAAAAACTGATTGGACTTATTTCCAACATGAAGCCTCTTCTATTTGTTAATTGTGCGGTGTTCTAGTGGGGTAATAGATAGTCTCGCATTACCAGACCTATCTCCACAGCACTGCGGAGGAAGGTGTGGCAATGATGCCTCCCGCAAAATAGCTTCGGTAAGGAACTTGTTTTGGTGGAACGTGTGTACGTTCAAAAGTAGTTTTAGTTGTGCAGCAGAAAACTCAGATTGGACAGATAGTCTAGCTAGCTGTCTGGATTTACCCTGCAGAGATCTGAGGAGCAGTTAACCATAGTCCTCACAAATCTATATAGACTAGGTAATAGTAAGTAAGTAACACTTTATTTATACAGCACTTAAAACACAGGCCTCACACACACATGCACAATACATATGAAGAAATAAATAAAAAGAAACATGAGTTACAAAATACAAATTAAATTTAAAATACAGCATAAAATGGCCGCAGCACATTACACAAAGTCTAAAGTCAGTCCTTCCAGAAAAATGCAGCGTTTTTTGTGATTGTTGCGGGCAAAAATCCTTGATTATGCGGCACGTTTTCTTAAAAAATGTGGTGGAATATGGAAGATATTTATGCGATGAAACTGTGGGAACTTGCAAAAGTTCCCACAGTTTACACAGGTCGGGGTGTGTAAAGTTGAAAAAGAGAAAAAAAAGTGATTCCCCCTACACCCTTTATTTCAAAAAATAGTTTACAGATATTCAGTCATCGCAATACGTAAACAAATAACATACAAAAATATATACAAATAATATAATATGAAAGTAAAAATAAAAATAATAGTTTAAACAGAGGGAAATAAAAGATACAAAAGATACAGACTTTCAAAAATCGTTAATAGAGACAGCAGGAGCACTTAAACAAAGAAATTTCAGAAAATATATATATATATATATATATATATATATATATATATATATAAAGATAGCTTTCTTATTGGATACCAACTTAAGAGACTCAAAGTACATGTCAAATTCAACCTCCAACACCCTGCTTTTCAATGAAGTTCACGTCGCGTAATTACGTCACTTCATAACGTTCCCATGGCAACAGGGAAAAATGGCTGATCTTGTGTGAAGTAAACGCAAAATTTTTCAACTTTCTGCTTTTCAGTTACAAGGCAGGATTAGCTGGGAGACTTCTAAATGAGGGCGCACATGTAAGTAGTTCTTTTGTAGATTATGGTGAACTTGTGTGTGTTGTAGCAGTGCTTTGCTATTGAGAACGACGTAGCATGCTAGCGTTAGCATTAGTGTTAGCATGCTAACGCTACGAGCTAATGGTTGTGGTTAGCCAGCTCATTTCGGACTGTGACGTCACAGTCTGAGCCGATTTTGAACAGCTCACTAGGAGACTGAAGGCAGGACACATTCAGAAACCAGATCTCACTCAAAACAGCATGGATGGATTTTTTTCAAAGTTTGTGTGTGTGTGGAAGCACCAGAGACACAAAAGAACACCCCAAATCCAAGAAAGTGTTTTTTTTCATAATGTGGGCACTATGACAGTGCCTGACCATTGTGGGCTTTTCTTGGTCAGGAGAAGGATTTTTAAATGAAAAAAGGCAGTCCTTGGATTTCAATGGAGCATGTGACTTTTACGTGGTAAACCACTGTTCATTTGCTGTTTTTTACTAACAGTCAACATTCTTATCCTAACCTCAACCATGTAGCTTTTGGTTTAAGCGGTTATATATATAACACTTTTGGAAGAGGCTGACAAAATGTGTCATACTGCCTAATAGAAGACGGAGCAACAATAATAAGAGTAGTATTATATATATTTTTTTGAGGTTTATGAAAAGCAGTTGCATATATAACAGAGTCATGGAGAGCAGGAATACTAGTTTAAATGAGTTTCTGAGATGTCAACTGAAAGTTTGAGACATTTGAACTGAACTTCTTAGTCTTCAAGTAGCTCATTTCAGATCATAAAAGAAGGCAGCTGCTCCGCTCAAATTTCATAATTATTTAATGGGTTACGGGCCTAATGATGCCTTCTTAACTGGATGAACGATTGCATTTTTAAAATGAAAGGCCAAATCCGGTTGATAATGACCTATTATAGAACAAACAGAATAAAATACTGCATTGCATAATCAAGTTGAAAGTATGTCAAGTGAACTGGAAGAGGCATCATGTTGGAAATAAGTCCTTTTACTTTTCAGGGAGTTATTTTGGGGGACAGCATTAACAAAAGGCAGGCTTTCTATTATGTGGTCATGTACTCAGTGTGTGATGCAAACAAGGAACATTATGTCCTGACTAACCTCAAGTAATCATTTATCATGCTAATTTGTGCCATCAGCAAACAGAATCACTTGCCTTACATTACTGATACAAAATTACTAATTTGTTCTCTCTAATCACTTCTCCCTCATTTAAGCCCTTACAGCTACTTGCACCCACACAGCTGAGTTTTAAAGGATTAGTCTGGTGATATTGTTCTTATTAACAACAAATCCCACACAGAGAGCCAAAACAGTGAATGTATCTACTAACAGGTATTGTGTGCAGGGCTTGACATTCACTTTTTTGCATGACGAGACTAAATACGTTCGTCAACCTTTTTTTCCATGACTAAGACGAGACGATGACGAGACTGCGCCGATGTCCAAAAACGCTGACTAAGACTAAATTAACATGCATTATTGTTGACGAAAAAAGACGAGACTAAAATGTTTTGCATAAAATACAAACTGAGATAAAATCTCTCTTCATTTTCGTCTACAATCTTCTCTACTTTTTCATCATGAGATAGAATATTCAGCTGTTACCGAGACCCGGTGCTACGACACCGACAGGTGCCCTAACGACCGCTATCTACCGGACCGAATAGCAACGCAGATTTTGGTGCCACTTAAATGCCTGCGCTTCTCTCTGATGCTCCTAAACGAACGTTAGAGGGAACCGAAACATCGCTGCACGGGGTGCTAGTTAACACTACACTTGGCAGCAGGTAACGTTAGCATACCGTTAGCTAGTTAACACTACACTTGGCAGCAGGTAACGTTAGCCTACCGTTAGTTAGCAGCTGGAGTAAACACGGTTACAATGCTAACAGCTAAACGGTGTAAAGGTTTGTCTCTATTTCCAACACGAGATGTACGACAGTCTGCAGCTGCCGTTGTCTGAAAAACAACACATATGTTACGTTCACTTGAAATACGCCTCGCCAGTTTCGTGCTGCATTTATTTTAGTGTAAAATATCCTTTCCCATGCAGTGGTTGTTTTTGTCGTTTACTGGTGAAATAAGGAAGAGGCTCAATATTTATAGAACTTTTATATAATTTATTTATTTTTATAACTATTTGACTGAAATGGTTATCATAAATAATTTATTTAAAAAAAAAAAGACTAAAATGTTTTGACTAAAACTTGACTAAAATGGCGAGACTTTTAGTCAACTAAAATTTGATTAAGATACCTTGAGTTCTCTTTTGACTAGTCAACTAAAACTTGACTAACACAAGACTAAGACTAAATTAAAAATAGGTGACAAAATTAACACTACTGTGTCACCTGTATTGTTACCTGTTTGCTTTACTAATTGAGGCGCCATCTTGTGGTTACATAAAAACACAGCAATCCAGGCAACAGAACAAACCAAAATGCTTAAAGATAGGACCTTATTAAAAAGTGAATCTGTAAGCAAAAGATAAACTAAGCTTGTAAGGAAAAAAACAAAAATATCTGTTCTTTACATGCTTAGTTTATGTTATTATTTAGCTTAGATATAATTTGTTGGAGATACTGGAATTTGAATTTTTTGGTTTATTCTTTGCCAGGTGTGTTTGTATTTAACCACAAGATGGCACTTAAATTAGTAAAGCAAACAGGTAACAATACAGGTAACACAGAGGATGGCCTGATGACTGAATGTCATTCTATAAGATTCCTTGTGATGTATGAAAATGTGCAAAAATAGTTTTTCAACACACAGTATTCATGTCCAAGGCCCTGATGAAGCAGTTAAGATGGTTCTTCATAAATTGACTTATGATAAATATACATAAACAATTGTAACAAAAAACAAACCTTAACTCCAAACAAAGTATATACTATGAAGTAATGTTATGTAAACCTTCAAACTCTCATGAACAATAGAGGATTCTAATAATAGTAACAAAGTGCAATAGAGGTAGCTAGTTCTTGCTTTTGCTCATTCTCCTGCTTCTTCATAATGTAACTTGTGAAAATTGTACATAAACAGTTGTAACATAAACCAAGCAAACCTTAACTACAAAAAAAAACAAGACCATTAAACAAATTCTGGGTTCATCCATTCGGCATTCCACTTTGCGGTTTCCTTTGCAAAAGCCTCCTTGTCTGGTGTAGTTCATGACTGAGATCTTCAGAGTCAATTTCATAAATTTCTCCCAGGCGAAAGACTGCTTCCTCTTGAAGGAAACATCTGCTTTTGGGGTCCAAAGCTTGTATTCCTCTCATTATTTCACAATTGTCTTTGGAGAAGCGCCTGTCTAACTCTCCAAGTATGGTGTCCACAATGGGGTAGAAGATTGTCCTCTAAAGGAATCCTTGTCACCATCGTTACATTTGCGCTGACCCAATGTAGAGGTTATGACAGACCCACCGAGTCTGAAATTAACGTTTTGAGACGTCTTTTTCTCTACATTTTCAATGGCTATATTGCACTTTGTGGCAGTGTCTACAATACTTTTCCACAGATTGTCAACAAATGTTTCACTTCTGTACTCCTGAAATGAGTCTTTGAGTGCACTTACTAAATCCACTGCCATGGCAAGGTCAAGTGAAGGAGATTGGAGGGTGTCAGACAGCACCTTTGCATCCCCAAGGAGCCTTCAAAAGGTTGCAAGAAGACTGACAAAGCTTAGGTCTAGCTGAGTTGGCAAACTTCGAGCATCTACAGATCTTTCCCCACTATTTTCTGTAGCAATGTCATGCAGAACACGAAGTACAGTAGGTAATCGGTCCATTAGATTTCTGCAGGCCAAGTATCTACATGCCCATCTCGTGTCACTGAGCTTCTGCAACTCGCTGACCTTCATACATTTTCTTTTGCACATCCAGCCACTTCTGGTGAACATAGGACCCAGACATATACACATAAAGTTTCTGCAGTAATGCAAAAAAACAATCAGCCTCTGGGACTGCCTTGACCGTATCGATGAGTACCAAGTTCAGGCAATGTGCGTAACAGTGTACATAAACTGCATGTTTTGCGTCAGTCTTTATTCTGGCTGCCACTCCAGAGTGTTTCCCGCTCATTACTGATGCTCCATCATAACCTTGTCCAACAAGATTGGATCTGTACTCAAGTCCATATCTTTCCAAACAGTGGATGAATTTGTCCTTGAGTCCTTTTGCATCTAATCGTGTGGCTTGTTGAAAGTCAAGAAAACTTTTGTGCTCTGCCATTGTAGTAGTACCTAAGTACCAGTGAGAGCTGCTCCTTCTTTTCAGGTCTTTGGTTTCATCAGCAATCACAGAGAACACTTCACTTTCCTTTACTTCCTGAATTATCTCCACACGGACCATATTTGCTAAGCATTCTAGGATTTAATTTTGAATTACACTGCTTGTGTACTTGACATTCTGCTTTACCTTCAATTTTTTCTGTACCACTGGGTCATGATTTGTAATCATTTCCAAAATTTCTAGAAAGTTTACTCTGTTATCTGCCTCTTCTGTCTCACGGTGACCTCGTTGTGCAATGTTTTGTGTTGCCGTCAAAAGAAGTACTTCAGCCACTGTTTTAATATATTTTCGATTCTCTTGGACTTTCTTGTTGCATGCTTCATTAAGGGCATCACGTATGGAAGAATCTGTTAGTATTGCCTTCTTGTGCTCACCCCATGCAAACATGGCATTGACATGACCCTCTGACTTTTCATGTACTTTATATCCATCTTTGTACATTGCCTTTTTCCAATGGGAAAATCCCAGTTCTGATGTGAATACAGATGCTGGGGTGTTTGGTAAAGAGAAATGTCGACATGCAAAACAGTAGGCGGAGTTTTGGCTTTGGGAGTATTTGAGCCATGGGTGGTGTTTATACCACTTGCTGTTGAAGGACCTCTTCCTGTTGCCTTGCACGGTTCGCAGAAATACTTTAAGTTGAGGCTGTGTAGGACCTGCTGCTCTGGACTGTGAAACGTCTGTAAATTATAAATAATCGTGATCAGTCCTTACTTCAGTTTTTATGAAGTTTCATTCAAAATGATTAATTACAAAGTGAATTTGTGGTCAGTATTACAACTTCCATGATATTTAAATGGAAGGCACTCAATGTCATGTAAACTGAAAAATAAAATGTCACAACATACCATGAGGTCCAGGTGGGGCAGCATGTACTTGTGCAACATGAGGAGCCTCTCTGTCATTGCTGTCACCATCACCTACTGACATGCCCTCTGAATCACTTTGCTCACTAGATGAAGTACCTGAAGTATTATATGTATATGTAACCATTACACCCATAGACTGTATGTGGACAGATTAGTGTCACACATTTTCCTTTGTCTTTTCATAATGTTTTGTATTGAGATTTAAAGAATAGATTGTCTATGTTTAAGTGTGGGGTTTGCTGTATATTAGCAAATTAATAGCATACACTTTGGGCAAAATTAAACCATCCTTTTTAAATTAAATCAAGTATGAGAGTACACGACAACTTCAGGTAACTGTTCATGAATGACATATGTGAACATAACAGAACTTGACATACCATGCTTAGCAGGTGGAGCTCCAGACACTGCTGGATCCTCCTCTGGGTGTGGCTGGTCAGCTGTGGGAATACACAGAGATCTGAGACATCAATAGGCTGGTGGTTCTGCCACACACACACACACACACACACACACACACACACACACACACACACACACATCATACATATGTACATACATACATACACATGTATGTATGTATTATGCACATTTTATTATTGTTCTTCTGTCTTTTACAACTATTTTAACTATTGTTTTTTTTTTGAAGAAGCTCTGAATATCTTTGCTTCTCTTCATAACTATTCTCTTAACCCTAACCATGGGGGAAATGTAATTCAATCACTCAATCAGTCCGTCAATTCACTTTGAAGTAATAGCGATAACTAGCAAGCAGGATCATTGTCAAATTGGGTTAGAATCAGTGTGCAAAATACAGGTGTTGTCAACAATGTGCCTAATTATATCTATTTATAGGATCTACAAAAGGTTTATTTTTACATAACTACCACTCACTTTTAATAACACAATTAACACATATTGCATCTCAAGCATTTGTGGCATTTGAATGCAATTTGCTCTGCCTATTTAAACGTCTAAAAATATGTGAACTGTGAAGATGAGCTAATTGATACAAACAAAAAGTCCTTTATCTCCAAGAGAAAAGTCTTTAAAAAAAGTTTAAAAGTTTAAAAAAGTCTTTAAACAGCCCTTAAATCACAGAGCAAATAAATAAGTCACCACTTGTTCTTGTGTTATAGCTACATAAATCTAGACTGTCACACTATATTTCACACACTGGTTGGCCAAAAATATAACATAGCTCTATTGAACACACACATCTGCAAACAAACACCCTCAGTCTTCAGTCCAGAAAATAGCTTTTCATATTTCATGGCGGTATCCAAATAACAATTAAAAAAACAAAATGCTAACGTTCAATGCTTAACTTGGTTTGCAGGCTGCTAAGCTAGCTAGCTAGTTCCGTGTAGTTCGACTTTTAGCTGCTACTTAGTGCTAGATAAAGTTTTCCTACACATTCAGAGGGAACAACGATGTAACAAAACATTAAATTACCATACCTCTCAATCGACAGATTCCAGCATTTTAATCGTTGTTGTATCGTTGCTGTTGGAAATGTGACCGTCCTCCCTTTTTCACAGACCAGCAGCAGGTGCAGGGTGCTCATCTCATGGGTCACTTGACCTACATGGCCAAACGTCCGCTGAACAGAAATCAGCTCTCACAGCCTCAGTACGACCATTACTGTGTTAGTTAAAAATGTAAAACTGGCCCTAAATCAGTTGTTCAGCTGTCATCATTGATTGACAGCATTTCTCTTGTTTCTTGTGTTGACGAACTTGACCAACTAGATCAGAATCGCCATTGGTTTGCTATGTTGAACATATCAAGGTAGTCGAGACCCAAGTACATTTTTTCCTCTCTGCAAACAGAGTCAGAGATCATCATCCGATGATTCAACGACAGTAGAGACAGGCAGAGGACGCGGACGAGGGAGAGGAGAGAGAGTAGGGAGAGGACAGAGAGGCAGAGGTGGATTGCATGCGGTAGGAGCAGGGCAAGCGACAGAAGAGGAAGCTGCCGCGGAGAGAACCGGAGCCATCCCATGACAAAGACGTGCAACGTCTATAAGAGGGGTGACAGCTGGAACTGCTACAAGGTCCCGAAGATAGGTGTTTTCGAGAGAGGACGAGGAGAGAGTGGAGGAGCTCCCAAGGGCAGAGAAGAGAAGAAACGCAGGTTTGTGTAGGCTACGGCCTAATAGTAGAATAACGTGCACCATAGTATTTTCAGCCATATATATCTTGTCATACCCTTGTCAAAACAAGAGCCTTAGTCTCCTAATCATTGGGGATTATTTGTTTTTAGAATTATCTAGCTATACAGTTAATCAGCTTCTCTTACCTCCATTGGTAAAACCTTGACAATTTACACAGCATTGTTTTTAATCCCACCATACTAACATTTAACCTATGTAACCTTACAACTGATCACATCACATTTTGTTTCTTTCCAGCACCTTCTGCAGGGCATGAGCCTGGAGGACCACCGCCATCTCACCTCTCAACTTTTGAAATAGCAGCCAGGGCTAGTTTTTTTACATTACATTACATGTCATTTCATTACATGTCATTTAGCTGACGCTTTTATCCAAAGCGACGTACAATTGCTATTTATGTCAGAGGTCACATGCCTCTGGAGCAACTAAGGGTTAAGTGTCTTGCTCAGGGACACATTGGTTGATGTATCGCAGTGGGAATTGAACCCCGATCTCCCGCACCAACGCCGACAAGGTCACCCTGCACCTGTGGAGGTCCCAGGACTACCGTGGTGCACCTGTGGTAATTGTACAGATATGCCAACAGATGCAGAGAGCAAATGTTGTGGCCAAGACTGCGTAAGCCTTCTGCCACATTTAGACCGTACTGTTTGGATGAAGGCGTCCTAAGGATCCACCAGCAGTACAGAGCCGACATCACAGTATTAGGCCAGATTAGGGAACCAGGTGATGACAACAGGGAGTACAGGTATGCTGCATTCATTTTCTGGCGAGTCACTGGGCCAGTACAATTTGAAGAAGTAAAATGAGCAACAATGATAAGTGGAAAATGGCAATGCAGATGTATTACTGTTTACATACTATTTACATTTATTCAAAATTATCAATCACTTTAGTGCCATATTGAGTGAAAAGGATTTGCAGGTCCCACATTCAGCAGGGATTGGGATCAATGGCATGACGGCCATGGTCATCATTGTAGGTCAGTAGATGCGTTAAGAGCCGATTCTGTGAAAGAAGTGCAGTGCAATTAGACAAGTGCACACAAGTGACTGGGCTCTAGTCAAAGGATGCACACATGACACATACCAAGACCTCGCTGACTTGCATCTGTACGACATTGGTGGTGGAGGGATGGGTGGCAGAAGACCTAGCCTTCTGGGGTCATCTTCTCTCATTGTCCTGGTATGAGGCATCCCGACTCTACTCGCCACTCTTGCCTTGATGACTTTTGCTTGCAGGTCCGGGATGTATTCATAGCCCTTTTCAGATTTCAGTGCGTACACACTGTACCTTCTTGCATTTTTGTTGTATTTCCGTTTGAAACATAACATAACTATAGGAAATTTGGTCATGATAATGGGGCAAACTTCAGAACTGATGTTAATGTGTAGTTACTTGAAAACAACTGCATTTCTGAATAAGTGCATGTCTGTAGGTGTGCTTTACAATGAGAAAAAAACATGTAGGAAACCTACATTGGCCCTTGGCATTCCTGATTGCTGGTCGGTTGCGGTGGAAATTATAATCCAGTGCCGCAAGGAAAACTCCTGCTTCATACACTCGGTAAGAGAAGGCTTGACGCCTGCTGACATGCATAAGAATATCTATTTGGAAGGATTCTAGGGGCGCTGTTGATCTGTATAAATGAAAACTTTGAGTGAGAGGAGTCACAAAGAACAACATGGCATAGAGCTATGTCAAAAATGCATGTCCTCACACTTTACCTGAAACGCAGATATTTATGCACATCCTTCTGCCAACGTTTATTCAAGATGATCTCCACAAGTGCTTTGTGACTCCTTGAATCTCTCTCTATACACTGCTTCCCCTGCTGGTCTCCAAGATGATCATGTTGGCAGCTTCCCAATTCCCAGGTGTGAATGTTGCAAACATGGTGGAGAATTCCATCCCAATGTGCCTGAGCAAAATAAAACAAAAATACAAAACAGGAGGCTTATACAGTATGACCACATACTTCATGGAGCTTTATGGCTACAATTGGAATAAAATTAATTCTCCTTACAAGGAACTGCTCAGTTGTGTTGGCTGTCTTGCAAAACCAACAGAAATGGTTGACTATGCCTCACAACCAGTTGAGGAGAATAGATTGTCCTTTTACCTTTGCTACCTGGAGGAGATGAACAGAAACCACAACAAATGCATTTACATTAACAAATGTTATCCATTGCATTGCTGGCCAAAACAATGAAGATTTTGTTGCCAATAAAAGATTAACATACTTGTTGGCAGGTATGGGTCAATGCATTGAAACAGAAATGGGATGAGTACAGATTTGAATGACCATACATCAAACTTACAGTGGACATTTTTTTAGCCAGGCTTTTGGCACCATGCCACATGTCTAGGCTGTGGTGTATTGCAAGGTCCTTGTATTTGCTTTTGTCTGGGTCTGTGGAGTCAGTCATGGCATCATGTTATTTAAAAAAATATCAATCTGCATTTCTAAATTTGGTTTTCATTCATGTCATGGGATGACCACTTACTCAAAAGGTCTGCGATCTGAACATGAGCATCCGTGCAGATCTCAACTACCTTGACTTCCTTTGAGAGCTTGTCCACAGTTTGGATAAAAGCCTCTTTCTCCTTGATGTTTGAATTCCAAAATGTCTGACATTTGTCTATGGTGGCTAGATAGATTATTGCCTTGCTTTCAAGTAGAGATGGCCCGATACCACTTTTTTGCTTCCCGATACCGATTCCGATACCTGAACTTGCGTATCGGCCGATACCGAGTACCGATCCGATACCAGGGTGTCTTATATTTCATTATGTTTTAACAGCTGTATACTACTATCCCTGTATGGATTTGATATGATTTCTATCTTTGTTGTCGGTCTGGCTCAGGTTAAACTCTTTGTGAAACATGAACAAACACAAACAATGAATGCACCAAAACTTTCTTTTATTCTCCAGTTTGACAGTCAGTCAACGGAAAAAGAACATAAATAAACTACTTTAATGTAAATTTTCTTTAGGGCTTTATTACGTGGTATCGGATCGGTGCATAAACTCCAGTACTTCCCGATACCGATACCAGCGTTTTAGGCAGTATCGGAGCCGATACCGATACTGGTATCGGAACATCTCTACTTTCAAGCTTCATAGTGGTGTAGCTACAGAACTGTGCACAGTGTCCTGGAGAGTCATTTTTGCCTACAAAAGACAGTGATCTATAAATTCTAGATATACATAGCAGATGCTTGTAGACAACGTCACTGACATAGGATCCTGCTATGAACACATACATACAGTATAGGCCAAAAGTTTGGACACACCTTCTCATTCAATGCGTTTCCTTTATTTTCATGACTATTTAGATTTGTAGATTCTCACTGAAGGCATCAAAACAATGAATGAACACATGGAATTATGTACTTAACAAATAAGTGTGAAATAACTGAAAACATGTCTTATATTTTAGATTCTTCAAAGTAGCCACCCTTTGCTTTTTTGATAGCGCTGCAAACCCTTGGTGTTCTCTCGATGAACTTCATGAGGTAGTCACCTGAAATGGTTTTCACTTCACAGGTGTGCCTTGTCAGGGTTAATTAGTGGAATTTTTTCCCTTATTAATGGGGTTGGGACCATCAGTTGTGTTGTGCAGAAGTCAGGTTGATACACAGCCGACAGCCCTATTGGACAACTGTTATAATTCATATTATGGCAAGAACCAATCAGCTAAGTAAAGAGAAACTAGTGGCCATCATTACTTTAACAAATGAAGGTCAGTCAGTCCAGAAAATTGCGAAAACTTTGAATGTGTCCCCAAGTGCAGTCGCAAAAACCATCAAGTACTACAACGAAACTGGCTCACATGAGGAGCCTCAGAAATTGTAAGTTAACAGCAGCTCAGATTAGAGACCAGATGAATGCCACACAGAGTTCTAGCAGCAGACACATCTCTAGAACAACTGTTAAGAGGAGACTGCACGAATCAGGCCTTCATGGTCAAGTAGCTGCTAGGAAACCACTGCTAAGGAGAGGCAACAAGCAGAAGAGATTTGTTTGGGCCAAGAAACACAAGGAATGGACATTAGACCAGTGGAAATCTGTGCTTTGGTCTGATGAGTCCAAATTTGAGATCTTTGGTTCCAACCGCCGTGTCTTTGTGCGACGCAGAAAAGGTGAACGGATGGATTCTACATGCCTGGTTCCCACCGTGAAGCATGGAGGAGGAGGTGTGATGGTGTGGGGGTGCTTTGCTGGTGACACTGTTGGGGATTTATTCAAAATTGAAGGCATACTGAACCAGCATGGCTACATGCTGGTTCAGTTTTAGTTTTAGACAGACAGATTTAAACAGGACATTGGCTTAGCTTTTATTGTTCTGTGTGTGATATCAATAAATATCTGTGAGATTCATTTTCCGTTTTATTTATTTATTTGTCTTTAAGGTCATACAACCTTTTTTACATTCAAGTGACCTCACTACAGCACAAATATTCTAATAGCCCCAATTTACCTGAAAAAAATGATGTACATTGATTGACTATAGACAACAAGGTTGCTGTTTTACAAGCTTTTTTAGAAAATAAAACCAGACGGAAAAGTAATTGTAAAAATGGCCTCAGGTTTCTCAGCGTTAAGGGTTTAATGAAAATACAGGATGTTTAGATGTTAAGAGATGGATGAAGAGGGAAAGGAGGATGATGGAAGAAGGATGTCGTCTGATAGTCTGGTCTGGGAGGATGAACAGAAGACCAGGTGGAAGAGACTCCATGTGGGGGTTCAATCTTGGAAGAGTTTTCACTCGAGCATATTATGGACCCCCAAAGGCTGAATTATATTGATCAGATATTAACGGAGATCGTTTCTATTGTTTCAGATGTAGGAGCGGTATGCCTGAGATGACCAGCTTCTGAGGACCTGAATGGTTTGATCGGAGATGCCTAGTCTGGCTTCTGAGGACGTGGCACCAATGCAAAGGGAATGGCTTGAGTAGCGTTCTGTGGATATGCCTGAAATACTGAGGATTTAGTGTAAATGTTTCTGGAACCAGAATCGAGTGGCCATTTTTCCTGTTTCTGTAAGAAAAAGTGGGTGTTGCAGTGATTCTGTGGCGGGATACCTGGAGCTGATGTATTTGGTCAGTGGCTCGTATGTAGGATTGGAGGCAGAAAATGTAGATGGGGAAAGAAACTCCTAGCTGATCTCTTTTACGTCTTCGGAGAGTAAAAATGAGAGAAACGGAAGTGTGGACATTGATGTCAGATAGACTGGGATGATGAGAAGGATTATAGGTAGGGCTGGGCATCGTTCAAAATCTTTCGATCCGGTGCCAATTTCGATACCTCAGTTTCGATACCGGTTCCTAACGATACTTTTTTCGATCCCATATGTTTTAAAATACATTTCAACATCAACAAAAATACATTAAACACAAAACTTTTATTTTTCACCTTAATTAAAACAAATTCTGGTAACACTGCTCACTCAGGGTAACATTATTAATAAAACTGGTTATGCTTTTTGGATGGGGGTGCGCCAGTCAGATACTCAGGATTGGTATCAATCCTAACTTGGCCAAAATTAACAAAAAAAGAGAAACCTTTTTGCCACAATATGAACATATTATAAATAATAAATAAACAAATGACATTGTGTACAGGCTAATATTGAACCAACTAAAATGCAAAGCAATGTAAAAAAAAAACTTTAGTGCAAAATCAAACTGCATTCGTGATTAACCGCTCAGCACTTTTTCTTCAGAAAGATCAACATGTCGGCTTTTTCTGGAGACAGACAGGCCCGCTCCTGGCTAATGGTGTCCCCAGCAGTAGAAAATGTACGCTCTGAGGGTGTTGATGAGGCACAGAGGTACCTGGTTGCCAAGCTGGATAGCATTGGCAGTGTGTCCTTCATACTCCAACACCAAGTCGCAAACCTCTGTAGAGCTGTATCTCCTCCTGAATCTTCTCTGAGGTGCTGGTCATACTCTTGGCTCTTACTTCTATCGCCATGTCTTCCTCTGCAAAAATCTCCTCAAGGGCACAAAGCTTTGCCCGCTTCTACAAACAGAAAAGAAAAAAACAAAATAAGGCAACATTACTGGGTAGCCGGACTCAAACGTACATATTCATTTTCTTCTGAAAATGAAGCAGGAAGAAACAGGATGTCCGTATATATTTATCTGTGTTGCTACTGGCGCTGCACAAGCTTCATCAGATAAGTCATCTTCACTTACTGCCTCTTCATTGTCTTCTTCGGGCTGCTGGGCCTGGGTCCTTTCACCTTTATTCTATATTTGATGGAAACACAGGTATTATATACATTGATTTGATTTACAATGGAAGAGGAGAAAGATTACCAGTATTAAGAATATTAAACACACCTGACGTGTGGCCCTACTAATCAGCTCCTCCTCTACTCTGCCCCACACTGCTCTTGACTTAAATCTTGGGTCTAAGGCCCTGCTTTCCTCTAAAAACTGCTGAATGCACTCATCCTGCAAGACAAGAACATAGTATAGAAGTTAGGTTTCTGAGTATACCTTATGAAAACAATTGACAAATCAATAGGATTATGATACTTGGTATCTTTTTGAAAGATCACCCCAGATTTTTTCTTTGATGCTCTGAGTAAATGTGGTGAAGGGATGCTCAAGTTTACCCAAGATGGGCAGAATCTGACCCAATGTTGGAATTCTTTCAGCGGACATGCAAAGTGTTGAAGTATACAGTAGCTTCATGACTTTAACAAACTCCTCTGCTTTTCTGAAGTCATCATCAGTAACTCGCTCCAGTCTGAAAAATGTCCACATAGTTTTATTAACAAGATTAAACTTCTGAACAAAAGATATTTAGCACTGATACTAGAACAAGCCAATTCAAATACCTGTCCTTCTCCATTGCCCTCTTTAACCGAGCGTCCATGGCAGCTGCCTGGATGGCAGGGAACTGCTTGAGGAACCTCGCCACCATTTCAATCAGGAGAGACTTCCTTGCAATTATGAACATATTTATTGTACAGACAAACATGTAAATGTACAAGTCTCTGGAGATTGGACTCCATCGAACCCAAACAAATCCCCTGATGGAGTCCAGACACTGGTGGTGGTGAACGAGCAGAGGAACCATCGACAGCCAAGCGCAGACGAAACCCAGGTCCGAGGGCTTGACCACCGGTGGCAGAAGGGGAGGAGGCGGGACGCACTCTATTTCCTGAAACGACAACTGCCAACTGCGGAAGAAAGAGCAGATTTAAAGCAGGGTATCAAGCTGTGATAGGCTCGTGACAAATGGCCGACCCTGATTGGTTTAACTAACAGCGACACAGCTGCACTGATTACTACTGACAAGTGACGTACCATGAAACAGCTGATCATTATGAGTGATGGAAAAGGTATATGAAGTCTTCCTTTAAGAATTTATGCTGAGCTTCATTAGAAAGAGGCTATTCCACCTGTTCCTAACATCCAAGATGACTGCATGTTCTGGAAGGCCTCCAGAGAGAGACAGATGGGTCAAACTGGTTATCCATTTGGGGAAACGGTTTAATAAACAATTTAATCAAGACAAGTTAAGTTTAGCATATTTTGATTTCTACTTACCGAGAAGTTTCTGCTTTTCATTTAAGATAGGTTTAGCCACATTGTACAGTTTTTGAGCAGCAATGTTTAGTGTGTGAGCAAAGCAGCCAATCTTTATTATGCTCATCTTTTCACTGCCACATCCATGTTTGCTGCATTGTCTACAGTGATGGCTACAACTTTGTGCTTTATTTCAAATTCATCCAGAATGCTATTTCTTCTGCTATGACTTCCCCTATCTGGGACGTGTAGACTGCCCTTGTATGGAGTACGTTCTCCTTCATGGAACCTTCTTTCACATAGTGGACTGTAACGGTCAAATAGTGGTCTTGAGCCACGCTGGTCCACCCATCAGCAGTCACCGCCACATCAGCCACAACTTGCAACTTTCTCTTCAGATTTCCTTTTTCTACTGCATACCATGCAGGATTAAGTGTATTTGACAGCAGGTCTCTGCTGGGGGACTGATACTGGGGGTTTAAGGTGCTTATCATCTCCCTATAATTGACATTAGAGCACAAAACATTAACAATATAATGGTTTAATTTTTTTATTGACAATAACAGTAAAATATGTCATCCAGGCTAAAAGAGGCTATATTGGCAAACTACCTTTAAAAAAAACTCCCTTTATATCGATAGCTTGCTCACCTCCACCATGGGGCCTCCACTGTCTAAAAAGGTAGCAAACCTTTAACAATAAACCCTGTGACTTGGGCCCAGAGAAGCCGGCAGCCTTGCCACTTACGTGCAGAGATTTCTCCAGATTATCTGGATCTTTTGATTATATTATGGACTGTAGATGATGAAATTCCTTGCAATTGTACGTTGAGAAATGTTGTTCTTAAACCTAAATGTCTAAATGTCAGAAACATTGCCGCATGGGACGCTAGTAAACACTAATAACACGTTACACAGCAGGTAACGTTAGCCTACCGTTAGCTACAGTAGTAACTGGATTAAACATGTTAAAATGCTGACAGTTAAACAGTGTAAAGTGTGTCTGTATTTCACTGTAGAGGATTCCAACAGCAGGATGTACAACAGTCTGCCATTAAAGCTATGAGCTAAAATACACAAACTAGCTCTATGGTCACTGCTGTTGTCTGAAAAACACAGACGGGACTAAATGTTGCATTTGCTGGTAAACTGGTAAACTTTGTGGTGCATTCAAACTTATTGCAAAATAAGTTTGAATGAACTTTACTGTTTTTGTCTTTTAACAGCAATTTACTGGTGAAAGAGGTAATTATTGTTAAAATGTATTGTTATTACATTATTAATAATCATTTAAATCCCCCCCTTTTTTGTGCTGATCCAAAAATTGACTGAAAACAGTGATCTGATCTATGAATTTTGTGATCCGTTGCCCCCCTATTTGAGAGGGATGGGAAATTATATCACAAGCCATTCTCTCATTGTTTTTATTATTAAAATGTGTGGTATAGTTACATAAGAAATTAATTGTTCCAAATATAGGCAGTTTAAAACATGGCAAACGTACTATTAATTTCGGCAAACAAAAGCTTATGCCTGGTTGCCAAGCCGACAACCACTTTAAAAAGTTAGCGTTGAACCCTGTATAGGTTGGAAAAGATTTGCCAATCATTGTATTCTGTTTTTATTTACATTTAACACAACGTCCCAACTTCATTGGAATTGGGGTTTGTACTGATATTTTCCACCTGACAGAATGAGCTACCCTACTTTAAACTACATTTATTTATTATTTGTATATACATATTTCAACTTGACAGAATTATCTACCTGAGTTTTAACTAGAGATGTTCTGAAACCAACTTTTCCTTCCCGATACTGATTCCGATGCTCTGCGTATTACCGATACTGAGTACCGATCCGATACCAGTGTATCATATATTTTATTATGTTTTAACAGCAGTATACTACTATTTCTCTATGAATGTGATATGATTGCATATGCATTGAAACATGAACAAGGACAAACAATGAATGCCTTCTTTTATTATCCAGTTTGACAGTCACAACGGAAAAAGAACATAAATACATACTTTAAAGTACATTTTCTTCTGGTCTAAATTACGTGGTATCAGATCGGTGCATAAACTCCGGTACTTACCGATACCGATACTGGCATTTTAGGCAGAATCAGAAGCTTTTTCGATACAGGGATCGATATCGGAATATCTCTACGATTTACTACATTTACAGAGATAGGCCATTCTGGTATTTTCCACCTGACTGAATGAGCTACCCTACTTCAATTAACACTACGATGGTAACAAAACATTCACCTAACTGACACATTTTATATCCTGCTGCTCATTTGAACCAAACTGTCACCAATACAGGACAAACTAAATATTTCAAGTCATTATATGGAAGTTATGTTTGTAAAATGTGTCAACGGCTTGTGCCCTTGTGTATATGTATGAAATATGTCTCATTCAACAGCGACGGACATAGAAACAAGAAAACTCATTCATTTCAGGCAGGAGTAACACTGTCACGAAGGCCGGGGAGCGAGTTAAATGTGCAGGTCTGTTTTGTCAATGCATAATCAATGCAATGTCACACTATCACCATTTTTCAGGTATCGTTACTAAATGTAGCTAGTGTGTACAGTAATTATGTATCTCGCTTATTGTAAATTAGGGCTCTTCCTCCCACTTTGCTCGTGAGACGCTCATGAGTCAAATGGCATATGTGAGAATAAACCTTGCTAATTACAAACATTTTGAATAACGAAGTTCTAGCTGGAAGTCCAGTGGGGGACAGGGGGCGGCCATGGAACAGTTCTTCCAGAGCAAGTTTAGACTGGAATGCCTTCCATGATTGTTCATTTCTAAGAAATACGCCCAAAGTGCTCTTTATCAGATTGAATCCTGACGAGACAAGATGGATTATGTTATCTAGGTTCCCTGGCTTGGACCCCTTTCCAAGTATTCATACACTTTATGGCAGGCAAATTGAAATTGTAGATTCATATAAATACCTTGGTATTTGGCTTGACAATGAACTCTCATTTCAGACCCATGTGGAACATCTAACCAAAAAAACTGAGGAGGAAAATTGGTTTTCTGTACAGAAATACGTCTTGTTTTTCAATTTTTAGTAGGAAAACTGTGGTGCGATCATAATGCCTGTTTTTGATTATGGGGACATTCTTTACATGCATGCTACATCTGCCAAGTTGAAGCTGCTTGATGCGGTACATCACAGCGCTCTGCGTTTTATTACTGGTGATGGGTTTCTCACCCATCATTGTATTTTGTATCAAAAAATGTGCTGGCCCTCTCTCACCAAGCGTCATTGTTTAATATTTATTTACAAGGCTTTATGTGGCAGGATCCCCCTGTATCTGTCTTTGCTGCTAAATTTAACACAGCATATCAGACACGCTCAAAGACACACATTAGACTGATCACGCCACGCATCAATTGTAAATTAGGGAAAAGTGCTTTTAACTTTTACGCTCCTGACAGATGGAACCGGCTTCGGGATTCTCTCAAATTAGAACAACTTGTTTCCATTGGGACGTTCAAGATCAATTCAATTCAATTTTATTTATAGTATCAAATCATAACATAGGTTATCTCGAGACACTTTACAGATAGAGTAGGTCTAGACCACACTCTATAATTTACAAAGCCCCAACAATTCCAACAATTACAGTAATTCCCTCAAGAGCAAGCAGTGCGATCATGCTTGAAAATGTGCGCGGGGATTGCGCTTGTTTTTAATAGCCCTCTTATTCAACGACACCAGTGATTCTCACTTGTTTTTGTTTAATTTACATACCGGTATTGTAATTTGGGTATTGTTTTATGATCAGATTATTTATTTGTACTGTAATTCTTTTGAGATTGTTTTTATTTCCTTTTATTTGTGCTGTAATCAGGGCATTATTGGAAAAGAGAGCTTGCTCTCAATGGCCCTCCCTGAAAATATATTCTATAGGCTATATAGGTGTCCTAAAAAGGTACAATGAGGGCATGGTCTGCCAGGAGGTACTGGAGGGCTTCGAGATTAAAATATGAAGATGGTAAGGGAATTTCTCCGTCAAACTTGACCACTTTCTCAATCCGGCAGCGAAGCTGACACACCAGCTACTCTCTCACGTCTCTCATGTGCCTTAAGTAAGACTTAACCTTGAGATGGTGTGGTAGAAGTTGGGGGTGTGACAACCCACATGTCACAATCACTCTACTTACGGGTGCTTGAAGAGCATTTGGATTTGGGCATGTGGGCAGTCAACATAGAGCTGTAAAATGTCAACTTCCCCTCCTTTCGCAGCACGTCCAGCAGGGCTTGGCTGACATCCAGGCGGTTGAGGTGTGTGTGTGTGTGTGTGTGTGTGTGTGTGTGTGTGTGTGTGTGTGTTGGAACTTGGTGGCCTCATGCATCCTGTAGGTGGAAAATAATCTGCCCCTGACACCCACTAAGTCTCCCAAGCCGTATCTTGAAAACAGAACATGGGCTTCAGGGTCATGAGCAGCAATGTTGCATGCCAGGTGAATGGAAACACCCTGAACACCTGTTGGATCAACAATATTTGTCAACTCCAGAGAATTGCTATAATTCTGGCCAAACTGGTTGAGAAAGAACCCTAACTTCACAAAATGATATTTACTCCATACTCCCCAGATATCCTTTACCCAATTGGTTTTCAATCTACATAATGATGCATTAGAATGTATGTTAATCTGGGTTAGTAGTTTGCTCACAATCTAAGCTAACACAAGCAAAGTAACTTAAAAGCATGACAGCTGAATACATGAAAGTGGAGAGAGCGGGGCAATGATATGCAGCAAAGGAGGAATTGAAGCTTGACTGGCTGCAACCCATTTAGATATAAAAGTGACTGTTGATATACGGGTGGATGTAGCACAACATGCACTCACAACATTTATTCAGTATTTATGATGAAGCAAGGTTTGCCAGTTTCCTACAAATTGTATACTTCCAAAACCAGTTTGTGTTGGAAAAATATGTAAAATCTCCTGCACACATTCTTGCTCACTGCTGGTATTACTGACATTATGTCTCCATGACCTAGCCTGGATGCCAGCCGAACTTAGCCCCGCCCACAAAATTCGAGGTCGGGAAGTTCGCATTCTGACTAGAATCTGAGTATGACCACGTCAGGCTATCCATGACCTTCATTAGCTATATGAACAAGCATCACCAGTTTCTTATAGCTGTGCTTTCCAAAGCGGGTACCACTGTGTGCATGTGTGTTGTTTTAACCCTTAGGCAAGTTCAACTTTCTCTCCGACTCGCTTGTCGCATATTCAGATGTGCAGATATAGAATGATGACTGCATTTCTTAATCCTGACTCAAACTTAAACTGGTTCTTACAAGGATACCAGAGATCACACACACACACACACACACACACACACACACACACACACACACACACACACACACAGGAGTTACATTCCTTACAAACTGTAGCCTATGTGTCATTACCACGACTAAAGCAGTGCTCTTCTTTCATGTGGATTGTTTACTACGTGACAGCTGGAGCTATGTACCTGAAGCCTTTGTACATAGGACGCACATTTAACCAGGTGAGCTAGCAGGGTGCCCCAATATTCGCTGACTTAAAAGTAGTTAGGACAAAATTGGCCCGGTTGTTTGAACTGGATCCATATCTAAATGCATAACAAGTATTTGGTGAAATCCAAAGTTAGGTATCTTCCCTTTTTTGGAGGGAAATTTGTATCTTGGTGGCTTATTGAAATCCTTTAAAGATGTGGTGTAGCAATTTGGAATCCCCAGCTCTCAATTTTCCAGATATTTGCAACTTCGCCATCTGTTAGTTGGGTTTTTGGATGCAGTTCTTCAGTGGTGAACAGCAACCTCCTCATGAATTCCAGTCCAGCCCCCCACGCAGCTTTTGTAATGGCTTCTTTAATCATGACTGATTAAGCCTAAAAAGGCTTATGCGTATATGAGTGAAAAGACAAGAAGGACGGCAGCACCCTACAACATCCTAAACATTATTATTCCCTAGCATCATCCGTTCTCTTATGGTGTGACAAGTGTGTTTACTTCAGCAGGAATACAGCAGCATAATTGAGATAAGTTTCTCATTATGTTCTTGGACAAGCAGGGAACAATGTAATGCAGTTATTGATCTAACCCATCTAGTCCCTACTATCACTTACAAAAAGAATAGCTGCGCGTGTGTGTGTGTGCGTGTGTGTTACTACTTGTCCTCAATAGCCCCGTAGCATGGAGTCTCTGTTTTAAAACAGGAGGGCTGTAGCCTGCTGATTAAGAACCATGTTTGAACAAACTGCAGTTTGTCAGCACAGCGGTTCATCCACTCTGTGTGTGTGGCCAGGAGGAGATAAATCCAGCTATCAGGTAGTAAACAATCCACAAGAAAGAAAAGCACTGCTTTAGTCGTGCTAATGAGACATGCAATTTGTAAGGAATGTAAATCCTGTGTGTTAAGAGATCCATATCTGCACATCTTGTCTGTGTGACAAGTGTGTCAGAGAGAAGCTGAACCTGCCTAAAGGTAAAAACAACTTTATGTAAATTCCACATTTTTTTTTGTGGTACCCACTTTGGGAACCACGGGTATAACAAACTGGTGATGCTTGTTCATATAGTAGATGAATGTTATGGAGACATGTCAGAAATGCCAGCAGTGAGCAAGAATGTGTGCAGGAGATTTGACATATTTTCCCAAGACAAACTGGTTTTGGGAGTATACAATTTGTAGGAAACTGGCAAACATTGCATCATAAAGCAAAAGAAATAATGAATAAATGTGACTGCATGTTGTGCTACATTCCTCCATATATCAACAGCCACTTTTACATCTGAATGGGTTGCAGCCAGTGCAAAAATGTCCCACCAGTTTTATTAGTAGTCATACATTTCCAGTTTTAGCAAGTTCTTAATGCTAAAATACCATTTGGTAACCGTTGACCTTTATATGGAACAAAGCTTTTTTGAGTCCTGATATTTTAAAGCTTTAACTTTTTCTCTATCTCTCTGTTCAGAAAATGCCACTCAATTAAAAATAGGCAAGGGAAAGGTGTCTGGGCCAGGCGGCAGATGTTTTTTCATCCTTAAATGTCCTTAAGCTAAAGTAAATCTCTCTAATATTTAAATCTGATCTACATTTTAATGTAGAGTAGATGTCTAAATTAAATCAGAAACTACACTGACTTCTAAATTCAATTAAAAGTTTCTAATGAATGTGAAAGCACCACTCATGCACTGCAGAGCCACATGGCTGTGTGTGAGTGTAAGTTAGCGACATTAAACGTTGCAGTAAGTGGAGACTGGGCTCTGAAGGCCTCCTGGCACAGAAAGCAATGGGAAATTACCTCTCAAAGAGAAATCATTGAGTAAAGTCAGCGAGTGGCTCTCCTCTCATTCCCTCCATTAAGCCCTCCTGCCTAATAATGCTCGTGCTTCAACACTTCACCCTCAGCAGTCCTAAGCCATAAAATGGTCTGCTAAAATTCCATTACCTATTACTCTGGACGTCTTTACCCATTCAGACCCTGGAAGGAAGCCAGAGACAAGAATAAGAGGCCCACTGACTGAACTCTGTCAATGGTTTCAACACAGAGGAGTGCAAATTCTCCTAAAATCTATATTTACTAATGAGAAGCCTTTGCTAATATGAAAAGTTGTGGATGAAAGTGCAGACAGAACTCAGTGTGCAGCCATTTGCAGCACACAGAACATGTTTGCCAGCCTACAGGTGCTCTTTCATATATTACAGTAATACAAAACCAGACACACACACACACACACGTGATGTAGGATGATTCGGCCACATCCTCCATCAAAAAGAAAACCAATGTATCAGAGGCTAGCTATGAATGGGTTCCCTCTAATTGTACCCTGTTGCTTTGCCATGTGGCAGGAGGCAAAGCCGAGCGTGTTCGCCCACTGAGCCGTGGCGGCTGTCCAAACAGCGCCATGTGCACATAGTCACTCAATGGGCCGTGAAATCAAAGTCATCTTGCTGCGATTATGATATTCAACATTCAGCGCGAGCTGCATGCTTGTGCAGGAGATTATCAAGGCATTGTGTCCTGTATATTAGTGCTTAGAAGAATATCTTGTATCACTATGCTGAAACACACACACACACACACACACACACACACACACATCTGCAGTCTCCATTCCAAGTGTATCGATTTTACAAAAGCTAATATCTAGAGAGGAAACAAGTTTGTTATTACTTCAAAGCCTCCTTTTTCTCAGCATCAAAAAGGATTTACATTTTGATGCAACTCATTGACACATAATCATATAATCCATCAATCAATCTATGCTGGGCCAACATGTTAGTGTAATAACATTGGCTCCTGTCCTTTATTGGGCATGCGCAATGACAGAGAGCCAAAGCACCAAAGTAGTCGGATTATGATTTAGAGTTACGGGGTGCCTGGGTAGCTCACTTGGTAGAGCGTGCTCCATATTCAGAGGCTCAGTCCTTGCCCCACCGGCCGTAGGTTCAATTTCAACCTGCTGCCCTTTGTTGCATGTCATTCCCCCTCTCTCTCCCCTTTAGTGCCTTGTAATGAAGGTGCTCTTCATCACTAATATTTTAGCATTAGTACACTGTAGCTCATTAGGTTACAGGTAAATAAAAGGAGGCACAAGTTTTAAATGTTTATTGGAAAATATTAACGGTCATGTTTTGTGAAGGTTGCAGCTGGTGGTGATTGGAGGCCAGCCCTGTCAAGAGAAACACATGTGCTCAGTTTGCTAGTTTGGTTACCTAAACATGTGCAGTATAGTAGTTGCCTGATTAATTGAATGCAGGTTAACTGTTGCGGTTTGTACAATAGAAAGTTGGGGTTTAAGTAACTCACCTCTGTTGTGTCTCCTCTCCAGAGTCCTCAGGCTAAAAGAATCCCCAGCGTATCGAGCCCCAGTTTAAAGGTTCCGGGAGATACCATGTTTCAGGTCGCGGAGGGGTGTTGGAGTACTTTAATTGACTGTACTTGCTAAACTAACTATGTGTGATTGTATTAGGTAACAAATGCAAGTAAATTGAGATAAGAGTAGATTAGTCAAAATGTGTTTGATGTGGTTGTTGTTTTGTGTATAAGTGTTTGAATTGAGTATATTTCAGATTTACCTGGCACTATGGGAGGGTTGATAAGGTCAGTGGCAGGCTATAAAAGGCTGCCAGTTTACCATCTAGCACGGCTGCTGTCTGGACCACATGTTGCCTGTGGTAGTCAGTTTTGTTGGATGCGCTTATGGCTTCCAAGTTATGTGTTTATTGCTGGGGCAATAAACACCTGTTGATCTGCACCGTACCTCTGCCTCAAGTCTCCTGCTGTCATTATCCAACCGCTATGCGGCCATTCTAACATGCCTGAAAAACAGTCCTATCAAATAAAGGCCTAAAATGCCAAAAAAATACATAAACTAATAAAAAAATCTTCGTAAGTCATCGTAATCATGGATGTGCGAGTAAGGATGCTGCAGCAGCCCCTTCTATCAGCCATGATAAATAAAAATCCCAAATTAAAACAGGTTTGGATTGCATAGATTGTCCCCCCCCTTTGTACTGGAGTTTTTCCAGAGGTAACACTGCAGCTTGGATTCTGATCCCCCACATGATTGCCGCAGAAGCAGGCGGTATCCTCGAGCTTTAAAACAAATCCAACTTGCTGTTCTCTTTTCTGCCATCAGAAGTCACAAAGGCTTGTGAATAAATCTGTATGTAGTGAAGAGTCCCAAAGCAGCATTGCATACTGTACAAGATGTAATCCTAATCTGTTACTGTACACACAAGGTTCCACCTATCCAGTCAAAATACATTTTTGGCTATTCCCATGATACAGCCTAGCAGCCTAATGGGCAAAATACATTTACATGACAAAAGAGAAGCTATAGATGAGTTTCCATTGGGTCATTCTCAAATCAGTGTTAAATTAAGTTAGATGCAACATTTTTGTTATCCCTCTTAAGTCTAAGCCTATTTCTTTTTATTTTAGTCAGTTTGTAATAAGGGATATAAAACATCAACCATGTAGTGCAAAATCATGGACACAAGTCATGGACACCTTTTTTTCAGCACAACCTGGCCTTTCAGAATACGTATGCTGCACTACAATGGAGGTATAAATAGTTATGACCATAAAGACAAAAATAAATGTGTATTAAAACCTCACAAAGGACTATATTTAACAAGACTTTTGACACCTGAAAATGATTCTCCAAAGTATTGGGAATATACTGCATAAATATATATATATATATATATATATATATATATATATATATATATATATATATATATATATATATATATATATATATATATATATATATATATATATATATATATATATATATATATATATATATATATATATATATATATATATATATATATACGACTGTAACGGCTTTACATTGACACCACCAACCGGCCAAATGTGGGTAAAAATTACCTTTGGCAGGTAACATTGCAAAGTTACTAGCCAATTTGGTAGGTGATGAATAAAACAAGAAAATATAAATGCTTCTGTTTGAATTGGCAGACTCCAGAAAACTTTTTTTTTCTGCCGCTAAGAAATTTGTCCGGTTTTATGTGTGTTTGGCTTGGAAACGTAATCTTTATCTGGCAACACTGCTTGTCGTAATAATCCTCCATTTCCCATGAACACTTTGTCGTGACGTGTCTTACAACTGTTGGCTACGTGTCTAGTGTGTGTGGTATTGGTTCCGAGCTACGCTGAAACGGAGAAGACGGAAACGGCGCGAAACAAACAAAAGGAGCTGAAATCAAAGAAAAGTTTGTAGGGGGTGAAAAAAAACAAACGTGGAGATATTTTTCGGGAGTTAAGAAATCAGACAAGCAAAAGAAGAAGGCTGCAGAGACGTGACAATGAAGATGAAGAATAGGGGAAAAGAAGTCCAACTTGGCTAGTGGAAAATCTGATTGGCTGGTAAATTTAAAAATCAACCACAAGGGTGTCCTCCTGTGCCCTATTGAAGACACTGAACCCCAAGTTGCTCCTGATGGCAGGCCAGCTCCTTACATGGCAGCTCAGTTCAGTATAGCAGAGGATTTGATTGGTCAGGATCACAAGATAACAGTTTTGTGATCTCAACATTATTCAAACTTTTCTTCTCATGATCATTACATAATAATGTGTCAAATTCTGATGTGGTAATCATCCATATTTAGCAGATATAATTACACATTCTCTGCTAGTTCCAGTATGTTGACACTCGCATTAGCGATTAGCAGATAATTAGAATAGTTATTACAGCATCATGCAGCTGCAGCTTAATGAGAAATCCATGGATTATCTCTATAATATTACTGTAGGGGCTGATAGTGCCAAAATAGCCAAGAATGACCAAATTAAGTTTGGTTTTATGTTGATTGTAGAACACAATTTGCTCTTGCAAATTAGTAGCATATAAACACATTTCTTAGAAGACAGTGTGATTAGCAACAATGCTAAAAAGGAACACATCTGTAGCATGGCCACTATTACAATCATGGATACAGATTAAGGCTTGAATTATGCTTCCCTTGGCAGCATGTAAGCAAACGTACATCCGGCCCTGGCATGTGGGTTTCTTCTATAATTGTATCAATATGGGCGCCCAGATAGCTCAGTTGGTAAGAGGTGATCAACATGCTCGGGACTGTGCCATCTGTACACCCATGCTCTCTGTTGGTGGAATAGGAGAGACATGTATCCTTTGCTGTCAGCCCTAACCCTCTCATACCTGTGTACAGGCCTCCCCTACGCCCAGTGAGAGGGTTTTCTCTACTGCTGGAGATGCAATCAGCCCAGCGAGATCTTGCAGCCGACAAACTGATCTTTCTTCATAAGAATTGTTGACTTTGTTGCTGCTTTACATAACAACTGTTAAATATTATGTTGTTTATGTATTATAATATACTGATTGAACATATGGGAGAGGATTGAATGCAGATGCTTAAGAAATAAAGAAGACCTAAGCATGCAAAAGTATAGTCTTCATGCTGGAATTGATGCATAGCTTGATTAGCAGTGCCACGTTTAGCAAACCAAAAAGCACAGAAAACAGAGGAAACCCAGAAACATACCACTACATTTGTTTATTTTAACCATCTGTGAAAAAAAATGTGAATTTAATTTTCTATGCTCTGCTAGAAGATTACCTGTGGTAGTATTTTGCTAAAATGTTTGACCATGGATGGTGGTGGTTCAAGCAATAAGTTTGCTTTTAGGTCAAATCAGCCAGATCGGTGAGTCTCTTCGACCAACGGTTACCCATAACACACTTCTCTGCGTACAATATATTCCAATTTACAACACCATAGAAGCAGACTTTCAGCTTAAGAGGAAACAATAACACATGTATGATTGGCATTTTCTCACAAACAACAAATTATAATGGAATATTTTATTTCTCTGTGGAGAATGGTAATGAATATTCTGGTACCAGCCTCTTCTTCTATGTCTGTTATATGTGCCTTTTCCTCCTTTGTGCTCTCTAACAATGTCCCCAATGAGGTTAGAACAGAGCTGGATGAGTCCCAGCGAAACATAAAGCGAGTGGTTGCTGCTGTGGGTCTCATCTTCATCATTTTCTGTTCCCCTCCTCTCTGCCACAGAGACGGCCTTCACCTGACAGCAGACAGGAAATAATAAAAAAAAAAAGATTGGATGTCCTAGTAGGCACAAAGCTTGAGGAGATAAAAAGCGAGAGAGGCAGATTGAGCTAAGGTGCAGAGCAGGGAAAAGAGAGAGAAATATATAATGGAGCAGATCAGTCGTTTGCTCAATTCATGAAAGAAAATATGTTTCTCGTCCACTGTCTCACAGAGAAACAGAGACGTAATGGTCTCTTTAATGATCTTCCATGTTATGCATAAGTGTTGGCTACTGGCCACAGAGCAGTCAGGAAATAGATACAAGCAAATAAAATGCATGACTCAATTTAGTCCTATATTAATTCCCTCTGCAGCTACATCCGGTAATATCATGGAGGTGTATTGGCAATTTGTCATGTGCTTAAAATGATCAAAATACAACAGAACATAAGGGGAGATGAACACAAAAAATCAATATGTGAGTCATGTCAGTAATATTACGAGTAAATAAGCTAATAAAGAAGATTTAGGGCAATTTACTGTGAAGATACACTTAATGATTTCATCATCGTAATGATAATCTCAGATTGCCAGACCTGCAAAGTAAGCTCTGGCCACACCACAGATGCATTCTGGGATACTAGAAAAAGCGTTCTGGGTTGTTTTCTTTCCTTAAACCAATCACAATGGTCTTGGGTGGCGCTAAGCTCCAGACGCAGTGACAGTGGCTCTGCTAAATAGTCTCAGGAAGGAACTTGTTTTGGTGGAATATATAAATATTAAATGAAGTTAACTGTTGACACACTACAGTAACGTGAGATAATTAAATTAGCTGATACATTGTTAAACCTCATTGGCTCTTACCAGTGTATCGCTGTGTGGGTGAAAAATAAACCCTCTGCTTTGACATCCCATTGTTCTGACCATATAGGCTTTTGTGGCTCACCTCCCATAATCTAAAATCTGAATAAAAAATAACAAGCGAAATTACTTTTCTCTAGCTTATTAACACATTTAAATATTTAGCCTATCTTTGAAAAACTGAAATAAAAATGTAGGCTAAGTCCAAAGTCCAACAGGGTAAAATTAGTTTTGGGTTGGATATGTATTTATATTTCCATAATGCCTGCAATGATAATGAATAGGAATGGGGCATATCCCTGCAATAACCAATGTGAAACTAACTTGATCAGTGAGAAGATGCCTCATCTTGGCTGTTAATAAGCTAGAGAAAAGTAATTAGGGCCCGAGCGCCGACAGTGGCGAAGGCCCTATTGAAACTGAAGGAATTATTTTCTGCAAATTAATCGCCTTATTGAGGGCCTTAACATATTCAAAAACTCACCAAATTTGGCGGTCGCATCAAGTCTGGTGAAAATGTACGGATTTTAAGGGTTTCGGGAATAGGCGCACAAAAGTGGCTCGCTAGCGCCCCCTAGAAAGTTAAAGAAATTTAGCCCCTGCAGCGCATTTAACGTAGACTCACGAAACTTGGTACACATATGTAGCATATCAAGATAAACAAAAAACGTCATTAGAGCCATATCCTAAACCCAACAGGAAGTCCGCCATTTTGATTTCAAAGTTTGAAATTTGTGCGATTTTGGCCATTTCCACATGTCGTACTTTAACGAACTCCTCCTAGAGATTTCATCCGATCAACTTCAAATTTGGTCGGTGCCATCTTAAAATCAAAAGTTATTAGAAGAAAAACTTTTCGTCATAGGGCGTGGCTGTGGCAGGGCGGCCTTTTTCTGCGTTTCGCCATCAAAACAGGAAGTGGGTGTAACTCGAGTGTACGTTGTCCGATTACCTCGAAACTTTTCAGGATTCATAAGAGTCCAACCCTGAGGACAAATAAAGGCCGATATTTACTTAAAGTCATAGCGCCCCCTAGTGACAACAGGAAGTAGGCCTAAAAGTCAAGGTGCTATACTTTAACGAACTCATCCTAGAGATTTCATCCGATGGACTTCAAACTTGGTCTGTACCATCCCAACACCTTAACGATGAAAAGTTATTAAAAGAAAAACTTTTCGTCAGACGGAGTGGGCGGGGCGGACATTTTGAGTGATTAGCGATGAACAAAGAAGTTGTTGTAACTTGAGTGTACGTTGTCGTATCTGCCCAAAATTTCTCACGATTGACAAGGGTCCAGGCCTGAGGACACCTACAGGCTAAAATTGACTTTTGGTCATAGCGCCCCCCGCTGGCAACAGGAAATCTGCCTTATATGACAAACATCATCCGATTTAAATGAAACTTAGAATGTGTGGTGTACATGGGATACTGAGCTGCCCCCTTTACTTTAACCACGCCCACTTACTCAGGCCACGCCCCCCTTTCATAACATTTGAACCGTTGAAGGTAGAGTCTTGTGTGAGGTATCATTGAACTCAGCTGAGAGTTCCTTTTTAATTGGTGATGGTTTGACCCACCCCCTTTTATAACTAATGACCCGTTTGATGTAGACCCCTTGTGTGAGGTAGACTTCAGCAGACTTCCTTCTTCATTGTTGATGGTTTGGCCCGCCCCCTATGTTTAAGCCGCGCCCCTTTTAATAAATGCTGACCCATCTAAGGTAGAGTATTGTGTGAGGTATCATTGAACTCAGCAGAGAGTTCCTTTTTAATTGGGGATGGTTCGGCCAGACCCCTATGTTTAAGCAACGGCACTTTTCACAGCTAATGAACTGTATGACGTAAAGTCTTGTGTGAGGTATTGTTGAACTCAGCAGAGAGTTCCCTTTTCATTGGTGAAGATTTGCGGCGTCTGCACGGTCGCAAGGAGCAGCGTCCGCCAGTAACCCCGACACTCAGAGTCGCGAGGGCCCGTCCATCACTGCTTGCAGCTTTAATTTAGCTTGTTATTGTTGATAACAAGCAAGAGCTACAAACGTCTCGAAAACTCTGCTAAATCTCGACTCACCAGGACAGCGTTCAGCTCTGACCTAAAGCAGATAAACACATCGATAAGAGGAGTGAGAGCTACAAACACCCTTCATTCATCTCACTGTTTACAACCTATACACACCAACAGAATCCAGTACCTTCCTAAGGACATACACACAGAAGAACACTCCTTGTTTCAAAGAAAAAAGTGGGTATCTAGCAAGTAGTGGGGTTTGT
Organism: Perca flavescens; assembly: GCF_004354835.1. Taxonomy (NCBI): domain Eukaryota; kingdom Metazoa; phylum Chordata; class Actinopteri; order Perciformes; family Percidae; genus Perca; species Perca flavescens. The sequence continues at coordinate 25,687,453 of NC_041353.1, read as the reverse complement.
CTGTCTGTGTTTGTGCCTGTGTTCTTGCTTGTACAAGTGGCATAGTCTTGGTTTGCCCAGAGCTCGATTCTCTGTGCTGTGCTCAGTTGGATGGATTAATAATAAAAATAATAATGACTTTATTCAGGACACAATGGAAGGTACATAGTACAGAAAATAGACAATAAATACAAAAGATAGCAATAAATATATAGTAAAATTCATTTAAATCAAAGGTTATAGAAGGTCAGCAACCTTCACCTGTAAAATACAAACAGGAGTGCCAATGTCTCCACTGCTTAGATTTAAACATGACAGAGCTAATATCAGTGTGGGCTAAAGCCCATATAATTTGGTTGTCTGCAACGTGACATCATGACTTCGCGTAAACATACATGCCCACTTTCTTAACCCAAGTGCCGTGTTATCTGTACGCATTTTGAGCTATCCGCGTGTATGTCTACGCTGTATACAGCGGACATAAACATACACGCCACTTTGTGTTTTATCGCCAAGTGGCGTGTTATCGTGAGAAGAAAGCTACGGTTGGGTTTAGGAAAAGAAGAACCAGTTGGGTTTAGGAAAAAAAAGAACAACGGGGTTGGATTTAGTAAAAGAAAAGAACGATGGTTGAGTTTAGGAAAAGTGACACGCGGGACACAATCCCCGGTCTCCTGGGTGAAAGTCGTATGTTTGACCCATCCACCCCCCCTATTCTGTCCCTCTATGTTCAATAGTATTGTATTAATTCGCTGGTGCATTTCTTTATTTCCCCATCAGGGGTCAGTATCTCCTTTAGTGTTTTTTTGGAGTTCTTCTTCTATTATATATTGCGTGCGCGAGACGGCGCTCGGTGGTGATGTGTGGGGGCAGCAGGCAAAAGTTTGTTACACGCGGTGAGAAAATGTCCAAAGGAGTTGACATGCTACATTCCTCTCAGACCCCTTATATCTTTGGGAAGCTTTGACATGCCATAATCTGTAAGTAATTAGTGGTCAATTTAGTTTTCTAAAGTTCTGATTACTTAAGAGGTTATTTTAACTCTTACAAGCAAAAGGTTGTTTGTGATCTAGGTAAAGCTAATGTCGCTAGCTTCTGTTTAGTATGTGGTTGCACAATATCGTATAAGTCAATGTTAGCACTGTTTTTCTCACAATCCAGGTCGTCAGCTTGTACATACAGGTTGTAAAAGTAAAACAAGAAGTTTTTGTTTTCCAGTGTAGCTTTGACTAAGGCTTGCTGAGTTCACATTCTACTAAATCTAACTAAAGAGGAAAGAGCTGTTATACTTTTACAGAATAGTGAAAAGAGAAACAAATTTGCAACTTTCTTCTACAGTAGCAGTAAATAATGTTGGGATTACAGATATGTTGAACAGTATTCTGAACTGCCTGTAACTCTGTGTACTGAAACTGTAATCAGCTGCAGTATATTCTGCGAAGTGCTGGCAAAAAATTCTGATAGCTTCCAGCATTTAAATTCACACCTATGAGTCTTGGTTTGTTAAATAATGTATTTTTAATACAATTTGTTTGTATGTTTTACAGTTTTACAAAATCAGAAAAATTAGGTCTTCAGTAAAGGCACTAAGAAGAGTGTCTTGTCATTCCGGAAACCACCTCCTTTTACTGTATGTTTAGCTTGCTGCGTAGGCTGAGTAGCAACACACTCAACCGAGGGCAGAAGACCCCCCAACCAACCTCCCTACGCGGGTTTTCGCCCTTTCATACTACTCGCTACAGCGTGAATTCACACGCAATCACAAGGTAATGTAAGTCAATGGAGGCCAAACGGCATTGATAAAAACGCTAAAAAGCGAGTATGCATCTTGATAACGCACCAATAATGGCATACGAATTGACGTGTCATATATAAGCCATTTCCTGAGATCAGTCTGCTGAGCATCCTTCACATATATCGATAAATAAGATTTCTGTAATGGCACAACAGGTAGGGTTGGTACCATGTTGGTAGTTTAGGAAGCAGTCTTATACCATCATTATAAGCCATATTCAATCTCTTCATGGTGCTCTAAGTGATGTGATGCGTTTTTTAGGCTACAACATTTTTTGTCACATACAGCAAACATCTCCTCACTATTTGCTAGCTGCCTGTCCCCTGAACACACTGTAAAAAAAACGCGCCTGAGCTGCTGAAGGCTGCTTTTTGTTGCCATTTGTGGAGACTGAACTGTCTTCAGAGACCGCGTTTTTTTACAGTGTGTTCAGGGGACAGGCAGCTAGCAGATAGTGAGGAGATGTTTTTTTTTTTTACAGTGTGTTCAGGGGACAGGCAGCTAGCAGATAGTGAGGATATGTTTTTTACAGTGTGTTCAGGGGGCCAGGAAGCTAGCAGATAGTGAGGAAATGTTTTTTTACAGTGTGTTCAGGGGACAGGCAGCTAGCAGATAGTGAGGAGATGTTTTTTACAGTGTGTTCAGTGGACAGGAAGCTAGCAGATAGTGAGGAAATGTTTTTTTACAGTGTGTTCAGGGGACAGGCAGCTAGCAGATAGTGAGGATATGTTTTTTTACAGTGTGTTCAGGGGACAGGCAGCTAGCAGATAGTGAGGAGATGTTTTTTACAGTGTGTTCAGGGGACAGGCAGCTAGCAGATAGTGAGGAGATTGTTAGTTTGTATAGTTTGCTGTATGTGACGAAAAATGTAGCCTAAAAAACGTGTCACATCAAAGCATATTTAAATCAGGATTATTTACCTTCTCTTTCAATTGCATTTAATTTCTTTGTATTTCTAAAGTCTTCTGCCTCTATCGGCCATGCTCTCGCCCTGCCTCCATGACAGTGCCTATTCTTTGACTCTTTTTTTATTTTAATCTCTCTCTCTCTCTCTCTCTCTCTCTCTCTCTCTCTCTCTCTCTTTTCTCTCAGGGGTATTGATCTTGCCAGCGAGACTCCTGCTTTCATCCAGGCTGTTCAGGGGCTCTCCTGCTGAGCTCAAAGCCCAACACAGAGCTCTCTCTCCTGGGCGCAGGAGTGGTAGACAGCGCCTGTGGACATGCCGCCTTGCAGAGAGAGAAGAGTAAAGCTCAGCGTGGGTCCCTGGTGCTGTTAAATGCTGATCACTGGGTGTACATGTTGTTAACTTCATACTATAGACTCATACTAAGATTATAAGTAAGTTTGAGTCTTCACAGTGTGCTGCTGTGACAAGTACAGCAGCACATAGGAAATTACCCTGACCTTTGAACCAGAACTGGAAATTATGCAGTTTGTGTGATGGCAAATTTGAGAGTGAAGACTAATTATAAAGTGATGCAAGTGCTCCACTTCTGGGAAGTGGGTTTCACCTACCTACCAAAGCCTTGCTCTAAATAATGAGCACTACACATCTCTTGTGTGTCGCTTTGTGTCCACTCTCCCTGAAAAAATAGAGATGAGCAGCGCGGCTTCCGTGGTCTGTGCAGCTTCTGGTAATCATAATGGACACGCTCTGCTGTGGACATGCTGCGAGAGACGTCTTGCGCTTGTTCTCCATGTGTTTCTGCCATAGTTTTCCACCTCCGATGTGAAGCCGTGTTCAGCCGCTTCCCTAAACTTTGTGTCATTCAGAGACCAGAGTCTCAAACAGGGCTCTGTGTCTGTCAGAAGGTCTGAGATCTACCGTATCAGCAGACAATTGTGCAGGTGGATTATTTCCTGAAAAGATTGTGACTTTAATCTTGTAATATTATTACTTTTTTTTCTCAAAATATCACAACTCCTCAAAAGCCAGAGGACACAGATGGGATGAGTTATGTTTTGAATGTGCAGAATGTTTTGAACATGAGCAGAAATCTTGCTAAAACACATCTGAAATATTACAGTCCAGGGGTTTATTAATTAAAGCTATAGTGCGTAGTTTCTGCTGCCCCTATGAGGAATTCTAAGTAATAACAACACTTACGGCACATCCACATGATACAAAATCCACCCCCCCCCCCCCCTAGGCAGTTCCCCACGGAGGATTAAAAAAACATGATGGACTCTTCAGAAGAGGTAATTATCTTCACTTGAGTTTCTGCGCGGGAAAGTCACTGGACGACACAATCTTCTGAACATAGTCCTACTGAGAAAGACAGAGAGAGTTGTGTGGAGCTGATAGTCTTAACTCAACTCATTTGGCAATGGCTTGAATTTAAGGTTGACATTCATTAATATAAAAAAGTTACGCACTAAAGCTTTAATTAAAATGAATTCATGTATCATTCACATGAATAAGTGCCACATGCACATTTAAAGAGGTTACTTTATCAACAAAAGACGCAAAAGAGGAGGGAGGAGTAGATCGTGCCTACACGTGTTGACTCAGCATAGATAACATTAAATGAGAAAAGTTAATCTACAGGAGAATAAATATTTGAAAGTGATGCAGAATGCCTGAGAGCCTTACTACATTATATTCCATCATGTTTTTATATTTAGAATTGTTACCTATTGTCATGAACGGTAATGATTAAGAAACAACTCATTAGTCCGACATGAGTTTAACCTGCTTCTTTATTGACGAGCGTACAAGTTTTCAGTCATTCACTAGGCGAACACAGATGATGTCACGACTGTGACTGAGGTGGCCTGCAGTCGCCTATAATTACATCTCCCCCTTTAAGCGGGTACACTAAAATTCTTAACCTGAGATACACATCTCATCACATAAACATTGATATCATGAACTTAACAGTCTTTAACTGTAGGAGTCTGGGGTAGAATGCCCTCGGTCCACAGAAACGTAGGGATTAAGCTGCCCTCCGTGGTTGCTGTTCCTATGTGGATTTGTTGAACAGTCCTTGAGTGGTTGCTGTGTAACCTCAGCGTCACCACATACTCTACCAGAGTAACTTGTAGTCTTCCTTCCAGCATAGGGAGTGTAGTTCGGATGTCTCTTCCAGCCACAAGTAAAGCTGGGCTCACTCTTGTAGAGGCACTTGGGGTTGCTCTGAAGCACATGAGAGCAAGTTATGGACCAGGCTTATTCAGAACATTCTTAGCAGTCTGAACGGCCCGCTTCACAGCACCATTTGCTTGGGGGTAATGATGGCTAGTGGTTTTGCGCACGAACCCATGTGCAGAGACAACGTACTCTCCGCGAGTAGACTTTTCTCTTATGTATTTTAATTTGAAGTATTGAAACTCAGTGGCTGTGAACTGTGTGGCACTGTTGCTCACCAGCGGTATCCCCCATCTCACAAAAATGCCTTTAAGCCTGTTAATAACTGGACGGCAAGACGTCGTAGACAGGTGAGCTATTTCAATATCCCGAGAGTAGTAGTCAGTCACACTGAGATAATTCTTTCTCTCTAGCTCACACAAATCTGCAGCGATGCGCTGCCAGCGGCCACCCAGTAAAGGTGTTGCAAGGAGTGGTTCTCGTCTCTGAGTGGGCTTATTATCAATGCAGAATTTGCCTCTGACATGGTCCGTGTGATCTCTGAACTGATGCGCGACCACCATACTGACATACTGGCACTGGTGCTCGACACTTTGTCAGTCCTTGGTGTCCCTCATGAAGCTGTTTCAGCACGTCAGATCTTAGTGTAGCAGGAATGACAAGCCTGTCCTGGTATAACACTAACCCATCTGTTTCTGAGAGTTGTGCCCTTGCAGAGTAATATCTGTGCAGAGATGGGAACAGTGTTGCTCTCAGTGGCCATCCTTTCCTGATGAAACCCATGACTGTTTACAGCTCTGAATCATGCTGTGTGGCTTCACGGATTTCACAGAGTTTTTGTGATGACACTGGTACGTTAGCTACTACTGACTACACATATGCTTGTACCTCGTAGTCTGTACTCCCTTCACCCACCTCAGTCAATGGGCTTCTGGAGAGGGCATCAGCGACAACAAGCTGTTTCCAAGGAACGTGCTCGGCAACTACATGTAACCTTAAAAGGCGCACGAGGAGTCTTTGGCACCTTGAAGGGGCATTGTCCAAGTCATATGTGTTTATGAGGGGCACCAGTGGTTGGTGGTCCATTTGTAGACGGAAACTGTCTATGCCCTGCACATAATGTGCAAAACGTTCACATGCCCACACACCTGCCAAACATTCTTTTCCTATTTGAGAGTATCTCTTCTCAGAGTCAGACAGCGTGCGAGAGTAGAATGGCTTTAAAAAAGAACCGTAAATACAGTAAGATCATACTTCACGTAGGGGGTGATGGTCGTAAATCGGAGATCACTAAATTGAATGTTGAGTCACTTTGTGCATACGCAAAGACAATGTCGGACTCAGTAGTTTTCTCTGGACCCCTGCCAAACCTGACCAATGATGAAATGTACAGCTGTACGTCATCCTTCCACCGCTGGTTGTCGGGGTGGTGCCCAGCTAATGATGTGGGCTATGTGAATAACTGGGGGGCGTTCTGGGGAAAGCCTGGTCTGATGGAGAGAGACGGCATTCATCCCACCTGGGACGGAGCTGCTCTCATATCAAAAAATCTGACCGAGTTTATCAGACATAAACCATGACAACCCAAGTTTGATATTAGTAATCAGGGGTGCAGTACTACGCGCCCCCTGTGCTTCCGTTGGAGCAGTCGCCCACTCATAGTCTAATAAGCACGGTGTCTGTTCCCCGACTCAGATCGGTTAAATCAAAGGTAAACAAAAGATGCGCTATACTTAACAACCTAATTGGAATTAAAGCGACTGCAACGATAGAACAAAATAGGAAAATTAGATGTGGACTGTTAAATATTAGATCTCTGTCTTCTAAAATATTATTGGTTAACGAGTTGATATCAGATAAGAACACTGATTTATTTTGTCTTACTGAAACCTGGCTGGGCCATGAAGACTATGTTAGTCTAAATGAAGCCACTCCTCCCAGTCATATTAATACTCAAATTCCTAGAGGCTCAGGCCGAGGAGGGGGAGTTGCAGCCATATTTGATGCAAGCCTGTTAATTACTCCTAAACCTAAATTGAATTATAACTCCTTTGAAAGTCTTGTTCTTAATTTTCAACATCCAAAATGGAAAACATTACAGCCAATTATATTCGTTGTTATTTACAGGGCTCCAGGTCCGTATTCTGAATTTTTATCTGAATTCTCAGAGTTTTTATCATGTTTAGTCCTTAAATCAGACCAAGTACTTATTGTAGGTGATTTTAATATCCATGTGGACGTTGACAATGATAGCCTTAGTACTGCTTTCAACTCATTATTGGATTCAATTGGTTTCAGTCAGAGTGTGCACAAGGCGACGCACTGTTTTAACCACATCCTCGACCTTGTGCTGGTATATGTACCAGCACATGGTATTGAAATTGAGGATTTAATAATATTTCCACAGAATTTGGTATTAACAGATCATTCTTTAATCCCTTTCGAATTCTTACTACCTGACTATATTAAATTAGATAAAAGCTTCTACACCAGATGCCTATCTGACAGTGCTATAGCTAAATTTAAAGAAGATATTCCAACAGCATTCGACTCTATGTCATGCCTTAACATAACAGAGGACCTCTATGTTAACCTGAGTCCCTCTCAAATTGATACATTTGTAGACGGTGCTACGACTTGCCTACGGACGACCTTAGACTCCGTTGCTCCCCTGAAAAAGAAGATGATGAAGCAAAGGAAATTAGCACCTTGGTATAACTCCCAAACTCGCAAATTAAAACAAATCTCGCAAAACCTCGAATGTAAGTGGCGTTCCACAAAAGTGGAAGAATCCCGTTTGGATTAGCAAGAAAGTCTCAAAACCTATAGGAAGGCCCTAAGAAAGGCCAGATCAGACTATTACTCATCACTAATAGAAGAAAACAAGAACAACCCAAGGTTTCTTTTCAGCACTGTAGCCAGGCTGACAGATAGCCACAGCTCTACGGAGCCATCTATTCCTGTAGCTCTGAGTAGTGATGACTTCATGAGCTTCTTTAATGATAAAATTATAACAATTAGAGATAAAATTCATCACCTTTTGCCCTCAACTTCTAATGGTTCACCTTTAAACGCAGAGTTGCTAGAAATAACGACTAGTCTCGACATATACTTAGATTGCTTTTATCCTATAGACCTTCAACAATTAATGTTAAAGATATCCTCAGCTAAGCCATCTACCTGTCTCTTAGACCCCATCCCAACGAGATTACTCAAAGAAGCGTTACCCGTGGTAAACACTTCATTACTAGATATGATCAATATGTCCTTATTAACAGGTTATGTACCGCTGTCATTTAAAGTAGCTGTGATAAAACCCACCCTCAATCCTGAGGTCTTAGCAAACTATAGACCTATATCTAACCTTCCCTTTCTCTTCAAGATCCTTGAGAAGGTGGTTGCTAATCAGTTATGTGATTTTCTACATAGCAATAGTTTATTTGATGACTTTCAATCAGGATTTAGAAAGCATCATAGCACAGAGACGGCACTGGTGAAAATTACTAACGACCTTTTAACTGCTGCAGACAAAGGACTTGTCTCCATTCTTGTTTTACTAGATCTTAGTGCTGCATTTGACACTATTGACCATTCAATCCTGTTACAGAGATTGGAACACTTGGTTGGCATTAAAGGAATTGCTCTAAGCTGGTTTAAGTCCTATTTCTCTGATCGATCTCAATTTGTTAATGTTAATGATAAATCCTCCAAGTACGCTAAAGTTAGCCATGGGGTTCCTCAAGGCTCAGTGCTTGGACCAATTCTGTTCTCCTTATATATGCTTCCTCTAGGCAATATTATTAGGAAACACTCAATTAACTTTCACTGTTATGCGGATGACACCCAATTATACATGTCAATCAAACCAGACGAAACCAGTCAGCTAGCTAAATTTCAAGCGTGCATTAAAGATATAAAATCCTGGATGACCTATAATTTTATGATGTTAAACCCTAACAAAACTGAAGTTATTGTACTGGGACCTAAACACCTCAGAACCTAATTATCTAAAGACATAGCTGCTCTGGATGGTATTGCCCTGGCCTCCAGCACTACTGTCAGAAATTTAGGAGTTATTTTTGATCAGGATATATCCTTTAATGTCAATCTAAAACCAACCTCAAGAACAGCCTTTTTTCATCTTCATAACATTGCCAAAATTAGGAATATCCTGTCTCAAAACGACGCTGGAAAACTGGTCCATGCATTTGTTACGTCCAGGCTGGACTATTGTAATTCCCTACTGTCAGGTTGCTCAAATAAGTCCCTTAAGACTCTCCAGCTGATCCAGAATGCTGCAGCGCGTGTTCTCACAAGAACTAAGAAAAGAGATCATATTTCTCCTGTATTATCTTCTCTGCACTGGCTTCCTGTTGAATCCAGGATTGAGTTTAAAATCCTTCTCTTGACCTACAAAGCTCTAAATGGTCTAGCACCATCATATCTAGAAGAGCTCCTAATACCCTATTGTCCCACTAGAGCACTGCGCTCGCAGAATACAGAGTTACTGGTGGTACCTAGAGTCTCTAAAAGTAGAATGGGAGCCAGAGCCTTCAGCTACCAGGCTCCTCTCCTATGGAACCAGCTCCCGATCTGGGTTCGGGGGGCAGAAACTGTAATCGCTTTCAAGAATTAACTTAAAACTCTTCTATTTGATAAAGCTTATAGTTAGGGAGTGAGGAGTTGCAGTGTTCACCTAACTGGCCCACCTGCTTCTCTTCACAATTGTTAGATTAATAATACATAACAAAGTAGAGGGAGGCAGGCCAGCCAAGCCCGATCCGGCAGGGGGAGAGTTCTAAGCCCGAAAAAGCTACCTCTCCTTATGACCTGTCTCTCTTAGTTACGCTGTTATAGTTACACTGTTATAGTTCTAGACTGCCGGGGGACTTCCTTCTTTCCTTTGACACACTGAGCTGCTCTCTCCTCTCCCTTTCTATTACTATTACTACTACTATTTGTGTGTATCCCGTCCCAGAAATGCTTGTTACTAATTCTAGCTTCTGGGGAGTTACTCCCCGGAGTCCTTATGTTTTTTCCCCCAGCGTATTTCCTTGGAGAACGTTGGCACCAAGATCCTGGTTCCAGCTGTCGCCGTGGTCCTGCTGCACTCCCTGCTGAGCTCAGCGGTGCCCTGCAATGTTATGCTGCTTCCTGCTGAACCCTGCAGCTTCCCGCTACATCCAGTCACTGTTCCATTATTAATGTGACTATTATTGCCACTGTTTATCACCCCCCAACCGGCCCGTCAGACACCGCCTACCAAGAGCCTGGGTCTGTCCGAGGTTTCTTCCCAAGAGGGAGTTTTTCCTCGCCACTGTCGCACTGCTTGCTCTTGAGGGAATTACTGTAATTGTTGGAATTGTTGGGGCTTTGTAAATTATAGAGTGTAGTCTAGACCTACTCTATCTGTAAAGTGTCTCGAGATAACCTATGTTATGATTTGATACTATAAATAAAATTGAATTGAATTGAACTCCCCCTCATGTTGCTGTAATAATGCAGATCCTAAGCCATAGCTACTTGCATCTGTGCTTATCACAGCCTGTTCTTGCATTTCACCCCTAACCCACTCACTTTCTCTCCTGAGCAGGCCAGTGATAGGATGCATGGAGAGGTCAGGCAGGAACTTCCCCACAGTTAACGAGGCCAAGAACTTGACACAGTTCCTCAACGTTGGTGGGGCTTGGCATTTGCATGATTTACTTTGTTGGGGTCAGGTTTCATGCCCTCAGCACTAATGACATGTCCGAAGTACTGTATTTCCGACTTGCCAAAATAGGCAAGTCTTGGCCTTATTGAGCGAAAGCCACTGTCTTTTTCTCCGAAAATCAGTATGTCGTCCATCCCCACCAACTCCCTCATTACCCTTTAGCAGTGTAGCCATCTGTCTTTGGAAGATTTCTGGAGGTGACGTTATTCCAAATGGCAGCCATCGAAAACAGAATCTGCCTTTAGGGGTTATGAACGTTGTTAATTTCTGGTTGCTTGTATCGAGGGGAATCTACCAGAATCCACATAAAGCGTCCAGAGTAGAAAACACCTTAGCTCCAGCCAGCTTCGGAGCAATATCTTCCAAAGTTGGCATGATGAATCTCTCTCGCTTAACTGCCTTGTTTAATTGTTTGAGATCCACTCCCACCCGAACCTGGTCTTTGTTCCTATTTTCCACAGGAACCATCGGGGCACACCAATCTGTGGTCTCCGTGACCTCCTCTAGTAAAGCTCAGCACAAATTCTTTCAGGAAGACGTCAAATAACCCAATCACTACTCTTTCTTCTTAAATCAAATCAGCTGTTTAGAGGCGTCACTTTTTAGAGTGCGGCCTTTTTAGAGTGGAATTCAAGGACCAATCACTGCATTACAACTCTGCTTTAAATCTGTTCTCTCCCTATGCTGTCAGCTGTCATTTCCCGTGGCTGGAAGCGGACCAAGAAAGCTTACCCTCCCACCCGCTCCCCGACGAAGAGACACTGTGCGGGTTCTCTTAGCCGGGCTGCTGTTCCAAGCGAGTCTTCGGACACAAGCCTCACCCGCCCCGACCGAAGCATCCTATTCCTTGGCCACCGCTGCTTTGGCACCGTCCTCAGGTAGGCATACATTCCTGGTTCTGCTAATATTTCTGCCCGTTTGCGTGCTAACATTCTGCAAGGCAAGGATGTTAACTTGGTGAGCCTAATATTGCCTTCCCCCGAATGTGACAAGTCTGTCATATCCTGGGGTAGGTTTTTACGTGGTGTTTAAAGGTTGTGCAAGGAACTCTCCATATGGCAGTTTCTAGTGGCTTTCGGGATATTTCGAGATGTTATTTGTTCCGTGTACCCGGAAAGAAGGCAGGAAGTCGATTCCTACTTGGGGCAGATCGGCAATCTCAAGTACGGGAGGAACTTTTTCTTCCAATACCACAAGGCTTGCTCCTGATCCAGATAATTGCCCCACCCTGCTTTTCCGCCAGGACCCCAGTCCCTCCTTTCAGCCTCCTCGTCCCCATTCCCCGTCCGGCGCAGCCGCCCGTGGACGCCAGGTTTTTATGCCTTCCAAACCTCCCATTTGTAATAGCTTTAATGAAAGTGTTTGTGCCTTCCCCAATTGCATATTTCTCCACATCTGCAGCTACTGTCACGATGCTCACCCTCGGTCTGTCTGTGCACGGCGCCTGGCTCAGCCCCGGGTTGCCCGGCAACTGTCTCGCCGCGGTTCATCAGACATTCTGACTGTTCATCCGTCCACTCCATTAAACCTGTGTACATTGGCATCTGAACTGGCTTGTCATCCTGATTCTGTGTTTGTGGATCACCTTCTCTCTGGGCTTTCCCAAGGTTTTCGGGTGGGCGTGTTCACGCCGCCTGAATCTTCTTTCCGCAACTTCCGACCCCGACACCGTTTCCAGGTTGTTGGCGTTGGAGGTCAATAAGGGCTATATAATCGGGCCATTCAGTTCTTCTCCATTTCCCCTATTCCGCGTTAGTTCAATCGGCATGGCTACTAGGAAATATTTTGGAAAAAAACGCCTGATTTTCGATTTGTCCGGGCCACACAACAGTCCTGTCCCTAGCATCAATAGTCTTATTCCGCTTGTCCCCTTTTCTCTGCACTATGCTACCGTCGATAACACTATCAAACTGCAGTGTTTCCTCTATGTTGATTGGCAAGTGGCGGTCTGCTGCGGTTAGATTTATCCCGCCATGGTTACAGAAATGTACAAAAAGCCGCCTATCAGCCGTGATTGTGAGTCCGAGAATAGCGCAGACACGCGCAGACACGCGCTTCACAACGCGAGTGGGCACGCCACTTGGAGAAAAGGGAGAAAGAAAAAAAGAGACCGGCTGTCCAGAGTATATTATGGCATAGTAGGCTAAACCGTGATTATTTCATATATTCATGTCCCGAAACATATTGGGGGAAATTCATTCAACATAATTCACAGTCAAATAACTGGTGTCTGCTGCGGTGCGCAGCGCTGCTCGGACCGTGCGCCGCTGCCCTTTTTTTCCTCCATAAACTCCGCTCTCAGCTCCTCTGCCAGTTGCTGCATGAACTTCCTCCGGGACATTTTACTGGTGCACTCCTTGGAGAGGATGTGTGTAATGATTCCAGCCAGTTGTAGCATGTATAAAGTTATATGAACACGTAGACAGATACCGGCCATCTACGTGCACCGCGCCTTTCACAGAGTGAGGGCCCGGTGCTTTTCTTCTGATTCAGAACCGAGTCCATCCACACCGTAGCCTACGTTACCGACTGGCTTTGCCTTCGGCCCATCGGTGATGCCCACACTTGTTACTCAAGACAGAGACTATGATTATTACTAAGCAACCAAGATACATCTTCAACCATGCAAAAGATTAAAAACAAAACCGCGAAAATCCGAGCGGTCAATATGACTGTGTATGGCCAAAATAGGTAAAAGTGATTGTATTTTCTTTGACTTTTGTGTAATGTATATAGCCTAAAAAAGATTTTAAATGAAAATACAGACTCTTTTAGGAAAAGTCAGGTACTAGCAGGATTGTATTTCTTTATTTAGCAAAGTTATTACACATATAAATTGCCTCATTGTGTGTGAACAGAGGTGAATACATATATTTGTTTGTGTTGCAGCGAAGAGTCAGTTCCGTTTAATACGTAAAACATTTGGCGGCGGGGCGCGTTGCGCGCGGTGGGGTTCCGACAGATCTGCCCCCACTGTTAAAAGAAATCCTAGAGGAAACACTGAACTGATGAAGCTGGCAGGGGTGGGCGCTTGGCTTTCTAAGGCAGACATCACCGACGCATTTAAAATTGTGCCCATCCAGCCCTCTCAGTGGCCTCTTTTCGGCGTTAAGTGGGATTCCAAATTCTATTTCGGGGTGCGTCTGACCTTCGGCTGTAGGAGCAGCCCGTGCATTTTCAATCATGTGTCAGAGGCACTCTGCTGGATCCTGCTTAACAGGGTGAGGGTGCCTTCGGTGCTTCATTTATTAGATGATTTGCTCCTCATCGACCCCCCTCACGATAGCTCCGGCTCGTCCCTGGGGAAACTGAGAAGTTCTTATCTTTCCCTTGGCGTTCCCTTGTCAGAAGAGAAAATAAACAATCGGTCCTGCCATGCGCCAGGATTTTCTCGGCATCACCCTCGATTCTGTCAGCATGGAAGCGGTCTTTCCCGCTAAACAAATTGCAGCGCATTCGCGACATCGTTGCATCTTTTTTGGTATTGCCATACCAGACGCATGCCGAGGATAATAAAAAAATGGTTAGGATTTTATTCGTCTTTTTGGCCAGTATTGCCATTACTGGCCACGTACCGAAGATAATAAAAAATGGTTAGGTTTTTCTAATTCTTTTGGCGAGTATCGTGCAGAGGATAATAAAAAATGGTTAGGATTTTATTTTGCTTTATGTTTGCTGACCTGAGTCGCCACTTTGGCGGAGATGCTGAAATTTGTTTTGCCTTCATGTCTTGCCGGTCTGAGTCACCACTCTGACCAAAATGCGGGAATTATTTTGCTTTCTGTTTTGGGGGCAGAATCACTACACCGGCGTTTCTATTTTCAGATCTGTTGCTGCCATAGAGGTATACATGCCGGGTTCTCGGCAGTAAGTCGGACTCGTTTCAGGTGAGGGTTGGCCTCCGCCAGGGCTGCGCTTTGTCACCAATCCTGTTTGTAATATTTATGGACAGGATATCGAGGCGTAGTAGGGGTGGGGAGGGGTTGCAGTTCGGTGGGCTGGGGATCTCATCGCTGCTCTTTGCAGATGATGTGGTCCTGATGGCATCATCGGCCTGTGACCTTCAGCACTCACTGGATCGGTTCGCAACCGAGTGTGAAGCGGTTGGGATGAGGATCAGCACCTCTAAATCGGAGGCCATGGTTCTCAGCAGGAAACCGATGGAATGCCTTCTCCAGGTAGGGAATGAGTCCTTACCTGGTGAAGGAGTTCAAGTACCTTGGGGTTTTGTTCGCGAGTGAGGGGACAATGGAGCGGGAGATTGGTCAGAGAATCTGTGCAGTGGGTGCGGTATTACATTCAATCTATCGCACCGGTGTGACGAAAAGAGAGCTGAGCCAGAAGGCAAAGCTCTCGATCTACCGGTCAGTTTTCGTTCCTACCCTCACCTATGGTCATGAAGGCTGGGTCATGACCGAAAGAACGAGATCCAGGGTACAAGCGGCCGAAATGGGTTTCCTCGGGAGGGTGGCTGGCGTCTCCCTTAGAGATAGGGTGAGAAGCTCAGTCATACGTGAGGAGCTCGACGTATAGCCGCTGCTCCTTTGCGTCGAAAGGAGCCAGTTGAGGTGGTTCGGGCATCTGGTAAGGATGCCCCCTGGGCGCCTCCCTAGGGAGGTGTTCCAGGCACGTCCAGCTGGGAGGAGGCCTTGGGGAAGACCCAGGACTAGGTGGAGGGATTATATCTCCAACCTGGCCTGAGAACGACTCTGGATCCCCCAGTCGGAGCTGGTTAATGTTGCTCGGTGCAGGGTCCCCTGCTGGAGCTGCTCCCCCCGCGACCCGACACCGGATAAGCGGACGAAGATGGATGGATGGATGGATGGACTATATCATGTGATTCAGCTTGATTCAGGGAAGACGTGGATGTAAGGTTTTTTAAGGTGCGATGTATAATGTGGGAGTTAAAGGCAAAAGAAACGTGTGTCATTTTTGGTAGGTGTGGTCCAGGGCCCATTGTCCATCTACCCTGTAAATTTAAAGTTGTTCACATTAGTGTAAGTGTTGAATCTAGACTTGGGTCCTATAGGCCACGCCCACTTTGACCCCTCAGTACCCCACTCGAGGGTTGGCCTCAGGAGTGGCCCTAGATGGTAACAATCAAATTTTTTAAAAATCGGATGTGCCGTTCATGAGATATAAACTTTTTGTACTAGTAGCGCGCCCTAGTGACCAATTTTTGTAAAACGCGTGGGGGACCTTCACAGGGTCACGGAAAACAAGTATCTAAAGTTAAGCATTGATAGCATTTATTTTGGCCGAGATATGGCAAAGTAGATGTTTTCATAGTTAGCTTATTTTTATTAACTTTTTGTCAGGCCCATCTGGAGATGCTATGTGCCAAATTTTGTGCCAATCGGTCGCACAGTCTAGGAGGAGATCAAAAATGTAGGTTTTTGATAAATCACAATTTTTCTCGCATAAAAGTCTAGGCGTAAATGGGCGTAGCCGATATCATGTGATTTAGTTGGATCCAGGGAATGCGTGGCTTTTGAATGTCGGATGTACGGTGTGGGAGTTATAGGGCGAAACGCGTTTTTCCTGCCATAGCGCCACCTAGTGGTGGAAGTGGGTCAATTGTTGCGCCTGAGGTCCTTGCGGAGTTTCGGACCAGTCTTGAAAATGGCAACCCCCCACCATGTACGGTTTAGGCTGTACTCTGAGTTTTAGGCGGTGAAGAATAATGATGATGATGGAAAATAATCGAGGGAGAAGAATAATGATGATGATGGAAAATAATCCTTAGAAAAAAAATAGGGTTCCACAGCCCTGCTGTGCGAACGGCGTAGCTCTTGCTACCGCCGGTTCTTGCAGACTTGGGCTTGATACTTGTTGCATAAGCACCTTAACAGTGGGGGGGGGGAGGCAAAAGGAAAAGTCAAGTTTATTGGACTTCATACTGTTAAGTTAGACTTGTGAGATACAAGCTATTAGCTGCAGCCTCAATCATCAGCCTCACCTCTGATAATCGTTATCCAGGAGAAGTCAAAGGGGACATGAAGGTAGCTTCAGCTTCTTTGTAGCAGCTGAAATGCCGCTGTTTGCCATCAACAGTAACGCAAGGCTAACCAGGATAACCAATGAAATACTTAACAGTAGTTCCCGAAGCTTGTGTTTGACAGGATCAAAGCACCAGCGCCTTCTCATCAGGTCATCAGTGAAGTCAGATAGATAGAGATACTGGACCCGTTGTACTTTAGATTCTTTTTCATCCTGGCAAGGCAAAGGATTTTCACCTTATCCTGGAAGTTGAGAAGATTGATCATAATAGACCTGGGGCTAGCTCTGTTGCTTTGTTGAATGGTGTCCCACAATGTTTGTAGCGTAATGTGCCGCTACTCCATTTTAGCAAAGATGCAAAAGAATATACAAGTCTCATAGCTGTTTATGTGACCTATGTGAGAGGTCTCCTATATCACTCAGGGCCAGTTGAGTTGGTAACAGCCAGTTTATTCTGCCTCTGCCTGCATTTACAATGGAAGAAAACAGTGTGTGAATGCTCATCTCAAAAGACAACAGCTAGCATGCTCTGTCTCGTTGGAAATCCTCCGTTGGTGTGAGGAATTTCCCATCTCTACAACCTAATTTTCTCTGTACAAAACTTTGACACTTACTTTAGCAAAGCAATATACATGAATAATAAATGTAATTAAAATAAATAAACAAAATTGAAGGTGTTCTCTCAAATTAACAAAGAGTCAATATATAATGGCTTCTTCATACTGGACTGTTACCTTTTTTTTTATATCCTTTTCAGTATTTTAACAGTTAACAATAATTATGTGCTGGAATTTTCCCACAGTATAAAACCACAGTAAATATCTCAGTACAAAACATTTCAGCACTAACTACAGCAACATACAACATACTGCAACGTACCTGCATTTACAATGGAAGACAACAGTGTGTGAATGCTCATCTCAAAGGACAACAGCTAGCATGCTCTTTCTGGAAAGACGGCACATGTAGGTGCTAGTTAGCGTGCAGAAAATATTTTTCGAGTGGTTAAACATGAACAAAACGGCTGGTAACTAAATACAACCATTGCCAAATTAACTTCAGACAATTATATCTAACCAAACGAACTGGGTACTTTTCAAGTACTTAACGCTATATTGTACACAAGCATTCAGACATGTTAGCTCATTGCTGTGAGGAATTTCCCATAATGCTGCGCTACAACTACTCGAAGCAGGTACGGTTTTTAACAGTAGGTTGTGTAGTTGTGCCAATTTAGTAGAATTTAACCTGAACCCATTCAACTATGTTACATTTAGAATAAATTAGTTGATGCCTAACTTAATAAGAGTCAGTTTAGGTCAAAAGTGTATAGATCAGGATAAAAGAGAATTAACAAGGCTACGATAAGAGCAACATGCAGACTTGAGCCTGAGACACGTTCACTCACGCTGCAGCCATCTTGTTGACTGTAAGTTTTACATCTATGGATTACACTGTAGGCAAGTCAGGTGTTGTTTTGAAAGGTTAAATTGATAAAACATGTGGCCAACTCGGCTGCTGGCTGCTTGGTCGTCACTTTAAAATGAAATGCTCAAAAAAAAAAAAAAAAAAAAAAAAACTTAAAGCAACACTATGTAACTTTTCCCGCTTTGGTCCCCCTTCAGGTTGGAATTGTCCATTACATTACATTGATCGGGTTGCCCCGGATCTGTAGTTTGAATGAACTGGACAATGTAATGAACACTTCCGCTTCCAACCAGTAGGGGGACCGAAGCGGGAAAAGTTACATAGTGTTGCTTTAATGAACAAACAAACTATTGTAATGGCTGCAAGACGGGCTAGGGCAGGGCTATTCATTTACAAATTCTGTTGGGCCAGATTTTCTAACCGAGAAGGTTAGTTGGGCCAGTCATTTCAGCGGCGAAGCAGCTCGTAATGACACATTTTAAAACCAACACAAACAAATTTATTGAAAAACATGTAAGGTTTATTCATTGTTTCTCTTTTAACTTTGGTCAGTTTGCACAGCAAAAGCTGCATAGAAAACAATAAAAGAGCTAACTGAACAGAATCTGAGGTAGCTCCTACTTTTTCCACTTACAAAAGAAAAGAAACTGATCTCCTCTCTGAGACCACAGAAACGCTCCAGTGCTTTGCCTTTGGACAGCCACCTCACGTCATTATGCAAAAGCAGGTCTTGGTGCTCAGCAGACATTTCTGACAGCAGCATGCGGAATAAGCGGTGTTGGAGGCTTGATGTGGAGCAAATAAAATTAATTGTAGCCATCACGCTGTCCATTGCCGTTTTGAGCGCCCGCTTAGTTTTGCGCACAACACCGCCTGATGCACAATGCAGTGTAAGGAGATCAACTGAGGTGCTACAGCGGACCAACGTGCTGCCAAACCATTCACTTTCCCTGTCATGGATGGAGCCCCATCTGTCACAAGCATGCACACACGCTTCATATCCAGACCATTGTCTTTAAAAAAAAGCAGATATTTTCCCAAAGACTATATCGCCAGTTGTGTGTCCTTCTAACGGCAGTAGGCCGTCAAAAAAACGGACATATATGCACAACTGAGCAGTATCAGTTTTTTTCTGTGGACTCATAGTGTCAGCTTTCCTCAGGTCTCCTAACATCGTTTCATACACATCTGCAGCAAGAATTTCAACTCTCCGACTGTTGGAAGTATCTGACAGGGGTACGTTTTTTATAATACGTTTTAATTTTATCGTCATTTATCAGCGTTAGGGTTAGGGGATTGGTCAGGGGATAGTACCTGTACGTGGACACCTGGCCATTAGTAGTGTGTGAATGCTATTGAAGGGCGGGTCTTGGCGTGGCCATAGTGGGGGAAAAAAAATATCGCTGGCGGGACCCTATTTTCCCTTTTATACTGTCTATTGCGGGACCACGGGCTGGGCCACTCTGAGGTTGCTTCTGGGCCACATGTGGCCCGCGGGCCGCCAAATGAATAGCCCTGGGCTAGGGCCTGAGCATCTCGGGCTAGGACCAGGCTAGGGCCTGAGCATCTCGGGCTAGGACCAGGCTAGGGCCTGAGCATCTCGGGCTAGGACCAGGCTAGGGCCTGAGCATCTCGGGCTAGGACCAGGCTAGGGACTGAGCATCTCGGGCCTAGTATAGTAGCTCTGGTGTGCCAGTGCGGGGAGTGTATGTTATTAGGATTTCAGTTTTTTTTAAAGTTGTACCAACATGTGCAGGTGTTTTGACACACACCATACACCACCAGTGTATGCTGCCCTAAATGGTTCCTAGTAGGTAAAGACATTCTCACTCCCAACTTTTAAAAAACACTTAGGGTTAGGGAAAGTTAAGGAAATCGTGAGACGGGTTACAAAAATGAGTCACAAACACCCTCCACCAACCCATTACGCAGATTTGGGGTTCTCTATACTACTCTCTACCGTTGTCACTCTTCATACTACGTCATCTTACAGCAGCGATGTAGCTGATGCTCTTCCCGGTGCGTTCCATACAGACTCTAAAGGGGACCTTGTGTGTCAGTATTACACTGACCAAGCATTAGTATTTTATGAGTTTGGAGTGATAACAACTTGAGTAGGGTTATTTGCTTTAGATAAGGCATTTCTGACTCCAGAGAAAGACTGTTGAAAACTACACTAAAGACACCACACTATCAAAACATTGATGCTTTTTAACAAGTATTGTCTCTATAGCCAAAGCTTTTTTAGCTTCTGAGTCTGGCCTACCTATAACTATAAAGAAGAACACATAAAAGAGACAGACAGTTGGTGATGCATTACTTTAATATGATGAACACACTGTAATGTATTCCTCTCAGCAGTGTAAACAACAAAACATGAGGAAATAGGGTGGTGTTAGGCAGGGAAAAGGAAATGGAGAGAAAGTAAGAATAAAAGAGTTAGAAATGGAAGTTGAGGGATTTCATGACCTCGGGATACATACAGGCTGACATGGAGATTGCTTTATATGCATTCTGAATCAGCAGATGTGGGGTATAATGTGAAGGCAGCGTGTGAGGCACAAAGAAATTTTCTACAGAGGGAAGGGGAGCAGTGAGTTGAATACAGAGAGGAAACCCCCGTGGATTGGAGTGGGTTTGAAAACTTGAAAGGAAACTTTCATATCAGTGTTGAGGATGTTTTGACAATTCTGAATGTTAACTGTATTTGTAGAGGCAGAAATGTACAACTTTACCCAATACTGGCCGTAAAAATTACAATTTTTCTGCTTACAGTCAAGTTTCAACAAGACACGGTGTCATAGTCACGACAGTCACAGAGAAAATGTACGTGTGAAGTCTCTTAGTACAGTACTTGCTGAGTGGCAGTGGAGAGGCATGTCCTGGTAGTTTGTTGCTGGGACAAACTACTGTGCTCACTCAGACTGATGAAGCCTCTACATCGACAAGGTTTCATTTATGGGATTGTTCTGGTGCCGCAGGGTAAATCCAGACAGCTAGCTAGACTATCTGTCCAATCTGAGTTTTCTGTTGCACGACAAAAACTACTTTTGAACGTACACATCCAACTCCACCAAAAACAAGTTCCTTCCTGAGACTATTTTGCAGAGGCACCGTTGCTCCAGGCACAAGACTTTGTGTTGACCGCTGATCTTTTAACCCAGTATCCACTGCAGAGCCAAGCAGGTCATATCCAGTCTCTGCTGCTTCTCTTTTATACATTTTCCTTTAGAATGGAAAAGATGCGTAACAGGATGTTCCTGACATGGCACCGGCACTGAGAGGTAAGCATGTTTAGAGCTTACAGCAAACAAATACTGCTGCTGAAGCAAGATTTCCCTCCAAGCCGACATTTCTCGATTATGCATACACATTGTAGCCAACAGCAATGCAAGCAAGTCTTTCAAATACACTAATCACGGCTTTGGAATTGTGTTCTAAACCAGTGGTTCTTAATTGATATGCCATGCCATCCCTTAAAAAAAAACTCTTGTTTTCAACTGTTTATGTTCTATTTTCAGGCTATTCTATTCACTGGTAAAGCTTAAGGTCTGAAGCTCAAACTCACTCTGTCACTAAAGTAACAGAGTCCGAATGTTACATGCTAGCTGTTTGTAATGATAAAGTGGTGGTTTTTACAGGGAGCTGAATTATCTGCAGGTCTCCTCCTCTCAGAAACAAACGGACCAGGTGATTGAACACTAAATGAAGCCTTTTCACTATAAACCAGATAGCTTGGCTTGTTCCACTGAGAACGTTAGATCCAGACTTAAATCCTTGACCTGGTTTAAAAAATATAGTTAAAAACAGCCAAGATCTATAAAGCGTATTGGAAAAATTTGGCTTGAAACTGGATAATAACTTTATTCATAACAGCTTCTGACAGATAACCACAGGAGATAAGATGCCATTGACATGTGACAGCTACCAAACAACAAAGGTTGTGTCATTTATTAAAATGACGGATTTCTCTGGGTTTGAATATTGTTGAAAACATTTGGGATAATTTAAGTAGACAAGTCAACAAAATATATCTAACATGGGTCTAGTCCTTTTTAGTCGATTTAATGCAGAAACGTTAAATATTATGGGCCCTATCTTGCACTCAGCGCAGTTGCCTTTGTACACCGACGCATGTATTATTCCTATTTTGCACCGACGCACAGCGGACTTTTCCCTCCACAGACGCACGTCGGTAAATTAGGGAATGTATTTGCGCTCCCGGGGGCGGTTCAGTTCACCTGGTGCTATTTTGCAGTTTCAGAAAACAATTCCGCCACTGACCAGGAAAAACCTGGTCTAAAGTCAGTGGCGCTAGTCTAAAGTCAGTGGTGCTAGTCTAAAGTCAGTGGCGCTAGTCTAAAGTCAGTGGCACTGGTCTAAAGTCAGTGGTGCTAGTCTAAAGTCAGTGGTGCTAGTCTAAAGTCAGTGGTCCTAGTCTAAAGTCAGTGGCGCTAGTCTAAAGTCAGTGGTCCTAGTCTAAAGTCAGTGGTGCTAGTCTAAAGTCAGTGGTGCTAGTCTAAAGTCAGTGGTGCTAGTCTAAAGTCAGTGGCGCAGGTCAGTGGTGCTAGTCTAAAGTCAGTGGTGCTAGTCTAAAGTCAGTGGTGCTAGTCTAAAGTCAGTGGTGCTAGTCTAAAGTCAGTGGTGCTAGTCTAAAGTCAGTGGTCCTAGTCTAAAGTCAGTGGTGCTAGTCTAAAGTCAGTGGTGCTAGTCTAAAGTCAGTGGTGCTAGTCTAAAGTCAGTGGTGCTAGTCTAAAGTCAGTGGCGCAAGTCTAAAGTCAGTGGCGCTAGTCTAAAGTCAGTGGCGCTAGTCTAAAGTCAGTGGTGCTAGTCTAAAGTCAGTGGTGCTAGTCTAAAGTCAGTGGCGCAGGTCAGTGGTGCTAGTCTAAAGTCAGTGGTCCTAGTCTAAAGTCAGTGGTGCTAGTCTAAAGTCAGTGGTGCTAGTCTAAAGTCAGTGGTTCTAGTCTAAAGTCAGTGGTGCTAGTCTAAAGTCAGTGGTGCTAGTCTAAAGTCAGTGGCGCAAGTCAGTGGTGCTAGTCTAAAGTCAGTGGCGCAGGTCAGTGGTGCTAATCTAAAGTCAGTGGTCCTAGTCTAAAGTCAGTGGTGCTAGTCTAAAGTCAGTGGTGCTAGTCTAAAGTCAGTGGTTCTAGTCTAAAGTCAGTGGTGCTAGTCTAAAGACAGTGGTGCTAGTCTAAAGTCAGTGGCGCAGGTCAGCGGTGCTAGTCTAAAGTCAATTGGGCGTTATTCAGATGCTATTTTAGGGGCGCATGCTTGGCCATAATGTAGCGTGTGCACAACGCGTATACACTTTGCTTCTCTCATCTACACAGACGCAGCAGTTCCCATTTTTGCAAACCATACATAATTACAAAGAAAAATATTACTGAAAATGTGCTTCAGGTGTTTGGATAGATGAGGAGGCACTTTACAGTACAGTCCTCAAAAAGTCCCAGCATTCTTTGTGGCTTGTTGTGTTTTACACAACATTTCCATGAATGATTGATGTGTTGATGACGCTCTGATTGGTTATTTTCACGTTACGCCCAAACCACACCTAGCTACCTCAGACCAACCCATTTTAGATTTGCGTCGGTCGCAAGACTCATTTATCGCGCCAGTATCATAGCAACAGCGCCCGAGAGCCGCCCACAAAGCTACTTGCGTTTCACTTTTGATACTTGTGTTTCAGATCGTTAAAATAGGGCCCTATATCTTTAAGGCTGAGTGGCCTTAACTGAGAGGTTCAGTCTGTACTTTTGTTCCTTTGAATGTTTGCACAGAAAGTGAGGGGAAGTGGTTCTTTCTCTCCACACAGCATAATCCAGAAATGTGACTAATTTAGAAAAGAGTTTTGAGTTTGCTCTCAACGATGAAGGTAAGTAAGGACGAGTAAGGGAGGAAAAGCAACTTTACAAAAGAAATAAAAGAGATTGAATCCTGCAATGCACTGAATAAGAGGAAGTGACAGAGAGAAAGAGCTTTGACAGAGGCTTTGACTAATAAAGAAAGAGAGCCTCCATCCAACTTGCTCCTCTCCTTTGACACCGTGAGAATTACTGACTTGGCAAAAGACGATAAGAGTCGGGATAACAGGTTACACGAGCCTGGAGACTCTACACGTCCTCAAGAGGGGAAGCAATCATAGATCTGTTAAATGTAGCAGAATAATAATTGCCTGGCTCTGCACCGGAAGTCACACCCACTTTCTCTTATGAAAGAGCTCATTGGGAGGATTTAGAAAGCAGTATGTAATTCCAGCTAGAAAAGCAGATTACGACGCAATGTGTTCTGAAAGTTATGCTGCAGCTGAGGATACGTGTGTGAGACTCTCTGCTCCTTGCACATTTCAAAGTGGGAAATCATAGCTGTCATATTGCTGTGATATATATGCAATATATAATTAGTCATTCAGCCGACTGGGAGAGAGGCAGGGAGGGATTCATGTGATTTTAATGACCAGGCTGCTGTGGAAAACAAAGCAGAATAAATTAACTACAGCCAAACTTACTGCCTGCCCAAGACAGAGCAACTCAGTCTAAGGGTCACTAATGACTGTTTCTCTGATGTCTTTAACAGATAAAGTGGCAATTGAACAGTTCAGAGCAGACAGAACATTAATTGTTTGTGGTCCTGTCTTTTTCAGCGTCTAAAGATGGTAAAAACATTACAGTAAGACAAAGGCTGTGTCCCAAATCCCTTCCTCTTTCGCTTATCCATCACTTTCTACATGAGAGACACTCAGTAGTGGAGTCAATGATGAGCAGTAAATTGACATGTCAATTTGATAAATCTGATTACAATTTGAATCGCTCAAGCCAGACCTTTAGTCAGACATTACAATACTTAGACTTAACAAAACAATATCTAATATAATATTTTCAATATGACTGTACTTTATCCTCACAGGTTCATGACAATGCTGTATCATATGGCTTTGTATGTGACTAAGGGGATCAAAAAATAAAGATAAAGATGCTGAGATTCATCATGGTTTTATTACCAGCTGTTTACATTACAGCAATTCCCTTTTTACTGTATTACCTAAAAAGTCTACAAAAACTACAGCAAGCTCAAAATGCTGCGGCCAGAGTCTTAAAGGTCCCATGCCTGCCTATGGTCCCCCAGTGGCTAGAAATGGTGATAGGTGTAAACCGAGCCCTGGGTATCCTGCTCTGCCTTTGAGAAAATGAAAGCTCAGATGAACCAATCAGGAATCTTCTCCTTATGAGGTCATAAGGAGCAAGGTTACCTCCCCTTTCTCTGCTTTGCCCACCCAGAGAATTTGGCCCACCCATGAGAAAAAGCAAGACATCATGGCTTGAAAACAAGCGAACCATGGCAGATGGTCAAGGCCAGGCGATTGAATATCCGCTCTGTCGTCTGCATGGACCTTGTCAATTGTTTGTGTCTCAATGGGACAGCTCTACAGGTCGTGAAATTTACTTTGATTAGTTCAGTATACCTGCAGAGGATTTCATTTTTCTCAGTATCTGTGACGATACGGAGAGGGTGATTGTGACCAGAGGACGTGAAGAATGGAAGTTAAGCCTGTTTCCTGTCTCTTAACAGGAATACGCATCTTGGTTTAAAAACATCTTCTTTATCCAGTGGTGTGATTGGCGGTCTCTTTGCTGACGTTGATGGCACCGTCAAAAGAGATAGAATAAGTCTCTTACGATTTTCGATATTTTAATCGGTGTGCATCCAACACAACAGAGGGCATTGTCTAGACCAAAAATCATCAAACACAAAATAATGGGATGGACAGAGTGAGAAACGGAGGTTGTCTTATGTGTTCCTAGGGTTGTACAGGATTATTTTTTGATAATATATCATATATATATCCTAATTTTAGACATCTACCACTACCACCACTCCTGTCCTGCTACTGTGATGATAAACTAACAAATCATCCGTCATTGATGTGTCATTGTTTTGTAAAACCTGGGAAATTTGTTACAAAAACAAGTCTGCATTATATTCTGCACGGAGTAGGCTACTGCCTGAACATCATTCGCTAGTGATGGACCTCTTAAGACAACGCTTAAGATACTACCCTGATTTGAGCTTTCTAACGCTCTGTCTTTTACAGCGGAACGTGTCTTTTACAGCGGAACGTGTCTTACAAACTTGGCAGATAACATACATATATCAATATTTCTCAAATCAACAAGCCGCAAATTGGATAGTAGCAATAACATAACTTGTTGTTCAAATATAGACACACCAGCTGTATGGCTGTTAGATAATTTCCTTGCAATTGCCTAAAGTCTTTTGCACTGATTTACACTCAAACGGATCTGAACTCCATCATTGTACTTTGCATGGATGAAGTTTGGCACATATTCATCTTCTGCATTACTGTTGTCACTGTCGTACCCGTTTTGGCGAGAGCCATCTGATTTTTTTTTATTATTTTATTTCCTGGTGGGGGCATTTTTACTTTATTTATTTATTTTTATGCTTTTACCTCCCCTAATAACTGATTCACAGCAAAATTGGGACATTAACATGGTCGTCACTCTCGCTTTAAGTAGTTTTAATGTGCGCTCTATGATTATTTAAGCCATCAACGAGGTGTTGATGCCTTAGCACCTCACCAATTTGGGCTGTCCTGTGCGATCTAACCTGTGATCGGACTAAGTTTATTAGCTGTTTATTACTTTTTTGCAATTCGTCTACTTTATGCTCCAGTTGATCAGTTCTATTATATAGTCTCACATCTGACCCCCGCCTGTTGAATACTATTGTTTATAGAAAAATCATAAAGATCTTCCCCCTGACAAATATCTGTAAGATCAGGTAGGTTTTGGAGTTCAGCAAAAGTCGGATCTCTCATAAAGTCTGGTAGTGTGCGTGGAGATTCTGGTTGACTTACGATATTACCGAGTGGAACCCCCATCTGCGAAATGCTTAGTGTGGAGGGGCCGGGTGTACACATACCTACACATTTTCTGTAGGTATACCCTCAAACGGCGTCCCAGTGGTGTAGGACCCCCCTGCGGCTGTTACATGCGCTGACTGATTCTCTCCTTCACCCACAAATACTTCAGCTTGTAAGAGTCAATTGACTGCATTCAAGGTCTAAAAACACATTTTAAACACACATTTTTAAATCTATTTGGTTGATTTTAATCAAGCATTTTTTGTTAGTATAAACAATTAGACAAATGTCATTTTACCTCTGTGTGGCTTTGAGCTTGCTCATCTCTCACATCCGGGGAACTCAGTGGGGACGGTGCTGACTGACCC
Organism: Perca flavescens; assembly: GCF_004354835.1. Lineage (NCBI taxonomy): Eukaryota > Metazoa > Chordata > Actinopteri > Perciformes > Percidae > Perca > Perca flavescens. The sequence goes on along the minus strand of NC_041353.1, from coordinate 25,660,198 downwards.
CCCTGAACGCTTTTTCAACTCACCTGTGATTTGGTCCAGTTTGGTCCAGTCTCCTGGCCACTGCGAGAGACTGGCAGCTGTTGGTGGACCTGGAGCAGCAACTCAAGTTCCCCAACCACATTGTGACCACCACCTTAAGACCAGGGGCCTGTTTCACAAAAGCAGAATATATACATCCAGGATAACTGATAAAGCGAGGCTTGACCTAGTCTAATCTGTGCATCCTGGCTTGGTGCGTTTCACGAAGGCCAAGCCAGGCTGAGGAGGAGAGACTAGGTCGAGCCAGGCTGAAGTCATTCAGATAGATGCACGTCCACGGCTTTCCTCAAAAGACCGCAAGGTTGATCACAGAATTACTGATGCCAAAATGGAGAAGACGCGTTGTGCATACTTCACACAGACTGAGCAGCAGATTCTCATGGAGACATATGAGAAAGTGAAAGAAATAATCAATAAAAACGGAAACACAGCCGCTGTCATAAAACAGCGACAAAAAGCATGGCAAATCATCGCGGACCGCCTGAATGCGTAAGTAGGCCTATCCTAAACATATATATTTACTGCACTGAAACAGTTGGGCTATATTAACACCACTCATTGAGTTACTCTTTATTTGCAGAGATTAACAGTTGTACATTTCATTGTCCGTAAAAGTGAGCAACGGAAGTTTATTGGCTTGTCAATGTAGCATGAAGATTAAATAGAGTATACCCAGTAGCCTAACGTTAATTTAAAATGCTCAAATTATATTCTCTCTCTCTCTCTCTCTCTCTCTCTCTCTTAGTATACCTATTAACGTGCAAGGCTGTTACATGTTGTGATAGTCTGGCGGTTTTAATGTCATTTCTGTTACTCATGTTCACAGAGCAAACATGACTGGCCAAAAAAGGACCTGGCAGCAAGTTCAAATCAAGTACAAAAACATCTTGCAGACTGGTAAATGTTTAAGATAAATTGTTAGTGAAACAATGAGGTGTATAGATTACTCATACGGTGACTGCTCATATTTAATATTATTTTTACTGATTTTAGCAGTAAAAAAAAAGACCCATACGTCTGGCACAGGGGGTGGCCCTGCTACCCCAGAATTCACCCCAGCAGAGGAGTTGGCCCTTGGCCTTAACAAAGGGAGGCCTGTAATTAAAGGGATCCAGGGTGGGACCTCCACCGACTCTGTTCCACCCACAGAAAGCGCCCCCTTCATACAAGGTCGGCTACATTATTCCTAGTAGCCTGAATGTGAAACATAATAAACCATTTAGCCTATATGATATCATGTGGACTGTCTGACATTGTCTTGCAGTGTCTGGCAATACTATCGGTCTTCTGGAGCCCCTTTATGATGACTTAGATCCAGTGAGTATTAATTATTAATGGTCCAAGGCCTGACCCCTGTCAAACCTTTGTCAATCCAATTCTGTTGAATCTGGTATAGGGTGAAGGCACATCTACTGCACAAGATGAAGAGGAAACCATTTCAGTGGACTCAAGAAGACAGGAGGTACAGTATCCTGTCAATCTTGTGGAAATACTTATGGATAATAGTGATGTGGTGCTCATAGCAAATATATTTATTATTATATATTATTTATAATAGACGCGACACTCAGCCTGCCAACATAGTAAGTATTACCCTGAATAACAAATTCACACCATGCACAATTCCTGCTGTATTTAAGAAAGTATTGGTTTCTGACCAGTCTGACAGCAGCACATAACTGATCGGTGTTTTACAGAGTTCCCTAACGGTCAGGTCCCTTTACACCACACACCTCCAGAAGCAAATTGATTTGGCAGAGATAAAAATTTAATTAAAGAAACGCAAAATGCAGGTGATGGATCTTGATATGCAAATCAAAAGAAAAACCTTGCAGAAACTGGATTTGGAAATAAAGAAACTGGAGAGAGAAGTAAATGATCATTTAAATGCATACTTTAAGAATGACAGTAACACAATGTATTAATCATTCTTTGTTCTTCTCCCAAGCTCGCAGCAGACAACTGAGACATCTCCCAAAAAAAAAGGTCAAAAAAACATTCTGGTGTCTTTTCCTTGATATATATAGGCCTACTCTATACAATTAACAAACCAAAAACAAATGTGTGCTTCCAAAGCCAAATAAAACATAATTCAGGAATCAAAAATAATTGGCAACGTATTGGTCTCTGACCAGCCTGCCGTTGACAGTGTCTGGAAATATTGCTGCATTCTCCCAGTCTATAGCCAAGGGTACTGTGGGAGCCCTTTCCTTTCTCAGACATGCAATGTTGTGCAGGCAGCAGTGATGTCACATGCCCCCTCTGGAGTGATTCTGAAGTGAAAACGGGTCTTCAAAAGGCCAAATGCCAGCTCGATGCGGGCCCTTGATCTTGCACGGGCAAGATTATAAGAGTGCTGTGCGGCTGTCTGGGGGTCTGCAAATGGAGTTAGAAGAAACGGCTGACATGCATAGCCCTTGTCTCCAAGCAAAACACCAGCATATTCCCCTGAGAACACAAAATGTAATAGTTAGAACAAGAAGTATAGTTAAACTGTTGACACTATCACGATGTTCACGGTGCTTATCAATAAAATGCCTGTGGCTTGCCTTGTTAAAGTCGCTGGGAAATTGTAGAGGTCCTAAAGACTCTAGAGTCATGGACCGAGCCAGGCCACTTTGCCTCTACATCGCTGAAAATGCAGTCAGCATCACAGATCATCTGCAACAATAGGTTGTGTCAAGGTCATTTCATGCTCAGAATTAATTTAGGCCTATGCAGTTGACAGACAACATAAGTACTTACCTGAACATTGATACTGTGGAAAGGTTTTCTATTCACAAAGTCTCCCTCATGAGCACGTGAGGGGCGTTTTATTCTAATGCGAGTGCAGTCCAGTTCACCTATAACATTAGGGAAACCTGTAACACAAAATAATGAGTAATGGCCTACTGTGACAGTAACATGATTCTGTATTCTGTAATTCATGTTAGGCCCATCTGCAATTTTGTATAATTCCTCCTTGATGTAGCATGTTCTTTTGTGTCCCGGAAAGGTAATGAAGATGTTCAGGAATTTGTTGTGTGTAGCGGGAGGATGAGGACCCAAATGCAGAGGGAGGCAGACAGGCAGGAGATGGTGGTACTCAGGAATTTATATATATATATATATATATATATATATATATATATATATATTTATTTATTTATTTATATCAACAAAAAGCGGCAGTACAGGGACTGGAAAACTCACAACATAATAAACTGACGCAGAAACAGACAAGTTACAGGGAGGAAACACAAGGGCATGGCTACAAAATGATCTGACAAGACACAAAGGGGTACACAGAGGTTAAATACATGAGGTAAGGAGCAAACAAGGAACAGGTGGTAACATCAGGTGAAACACAGCAGGGCGGGGCAGGACAATCAAAGGCGGGAAAACTCAGGAAGTAAATCGGACAAGACAGAAAACCAGACTATCAAAATAAAACAGGAAGCGGGAACAACAGACAGAAAACATGGCATCAACTAAACACAGAACCTTAACACTAGACAACACAAGGGGGAACAGAGCACAGGAATCAAAAAACTATACACAGAACAGTAATATACACAACAGAAATATACAGAAACCCATAAACGGGACAACAGAAATAAAAGAAAACCAAGGCAACACACTGAAACCACAACAGAACCCCCTCCTCAAGGGGCGGATTCTAGACGACCAAAAAACAAACAGAAAACAACCCAGGGAGGGCGACAAGGGAGGCCCGGAGGAGGAACAAAAAGATCAAAAAACAAAGTATACACAGAACAAAAAACAACTCAAGGAGGGTGAGAGAGTCCAGGGGCACAGGGAACAGGGAGTCCTGGGGCACAGGGAACAGAGACGCCCTGGGACACAGGGAACAGAGAGGCCCTGGGGCACAGGGAACAGAGAGGGCACTGGGAACAGAGAGGGCACTGGGGGCAATGGGGGCACAGGGAACACAGAGGACACTGGGGGCACAGGGAACACAGAGGACACGGGGCACCGGAGAGGCCTGGGGAAAACAGAGGGTCACTAGGGACAGGGAACTTTGGGACTGGGGACCGAGGGAACATGGAACTGGGCAGACTTTGACGAAACCGACTCAGAGAAAACAGACGGGAACGACTCGGACGGGACAGACTCTGACAAAACAGACGTGGACAGAACCGGCTCGGACGTGACAGACTCCGACTCAGACAGGACAGGCTCAGACACAAACGGGAAGGACGGGGGCAAAACAGACGTGGACAGGACAGACTCAGACAGGACAGACTCAGACGGGACTGACTGGGGCAAAACGGACGCGGACAGGACAGACTCAGACAGGCTCAGGCACAGACGGAACTGACTTAGGCTTAGGGGCAGGGAAAGTAATAGGGACACAGATAGTGAAGGGGACCGAGATGGGCACGGTGACCGGAAGGAAGACGGGCACGCTGACAGGGACAAGGATGGGCACGGTGACAGGCACAAGGATGGGCACGGTGACAGGGATGGAGACGGGCACAGTGCTGGGGACGGAGACGGGCACAGTGACAGGGACGGAGACAGGGACGGAGTTGGGGGCGCCGGAGACCGGCAGAGTTATAGGGGTGGTCTCTGGCTAGCAGCCTCCCTGATTTCCCACTAGCCAGTAGTCCCCCTGACTCCAGGCTAGCTAGCAGCCTCTCTAAGCCCTGGATAGCTAGCGGTCTCAGGGGCACCGGAGGCCGGCAGAGTTTCCTGGGCAGTCTCAGAGGCGGTCTCATGGGTGCCCGGAGACCAGCAAAGTCTCAGGGGCGGTCACAAGCCGGCATTCAGGGGGGCAGCTAGCCAGCCGGGGAACTGGAGGGCTGGACAGTGCTGGAACACTGGGCGGCTCGGGGACGCTAGGGAGCTCGGGGATACTAGAGAGCTCAGGGGCACTAGGGACACTAGAGAGCTCAGGGACACTAGGGGGCTCGGGGACACTAGGGGCACTAGAGAGCTCAGGAACACTAGGGAGGCTGCTGGCTAGCGGGGAATCAGGAAGGCGGCTAGCCAGCCCAGAGTCAGGGGGGCTGCTAGCCAGCCGGAGATCTGGGAGGTTGCTGGCTAAGCTGGATTCAGGGAGGTTGCTAGCTAGCTGGGACTCGGGGAGCTGCTAGATAGCTGGGACTCGGGGGAGCTGCTAGCTAGCCGGGACTCGGGGGAGCTGCTAGCTAGCCAGGACTCGGGGGGGATGCTAGCTAGCCGGGACTCGGGAGGGGCGCTACACGGCCGGGACTCAAGGAACTCTGGGGGGCCGCTACACGGCCGGGACTCAAGGAACTCTGGGGGGCCGCTACACGGCCGGGACTCTGTGGAACTGCTAGCTATCCAGGGCTTAGAGAGGCTGCTAGCTAGCCTGGAGTCAGGGGGACTGCTGGCTAGCGGGAAATCAGGGAGGCTGCTAGCCAGCCAGGGATTAGGGAGGCTGCTAACTAGCCTGGGATCTGGGAGGTTGCTAACTAGCCTGGAGTCAGGGGGGCTGCTAGCTAGCGGGGAATCAGGGGGACTGCTAGCTAGCAGGGAACCTGAGAGGCTGCTAACTGGCCGGGGATTAGGGAGGTTGCTAGCTAGCCTGGGGTCTGGGAGGTTGCCAGCTAGCCGGGAGTCAGGGGGCATGCCAGGTAACGGGGAATCCCAGAGGCTGCTAGCCAGCAAGAGATTAAGGAGGCTAGCTAGCTAGCTTGGGATCTGGGGGGTTGCCAGCTAGTTTGGAATCAGGGGACCTGCTGTCTAGCGGGGAGTCTGGGGGAAGGCCACTAGCAGGCCGGGAGTCTGGGAAGGGGCTGCATGTCAGCCCAGAGTCAGGAGAGCTGCACGCAGAGTCAGGAGAGCCGCACGTCAGCTCGGGGTCAGGAGAGCCGCACGTCAGCCTGGGAACAGAAGGGTTGCACGTCAGCTCTGGGTCGCTAGGGAGCGAGGACTCTGGGGTGAACAGCGGAGCATGGCGACTGGTGCCACGACGGCCTTTTCCCCGTCTACGGCCTCCACGGGTCCCACAGAACGGGTGGACAGGTGCCCTCATAGGACTCCTGGTGGTTGGGGGCGTCTGAGCAGTGTAGCGGGAGGATGAGGACCCAAATGCAGAGGGAGGCAGACAGGCAGGAGATGGTGGTACTGAAACACATCAGGGCGGGGCAGGACAAAAAACAAAGGCGGGAAAACTCAGGAAGTAAATCGGACAAGACAAGACAGAAAACCAGACTATCAAAATAAAACAGGAAGCGGGAACAACAGACAGAAAACATGGCATCAACTAAACACAGAACCTTAACACTAGACAACACAAGGGGGAACAGAACACAGGAATCAAAACACAATACACAGAACAGTAATATACACAACAGAAATATACAGAAACCCATAAAAGGGACAACAGAAATAAAAGAAAACCCAAGGCAACACACTGAAACCACAACAGAATTTTTCTTATTGATCGGCAAACTGATTTTCTGCATCTCTAACTGCATATAAAAACATGCCACTAGCAAAGAACCGTCAGTCTGTACAGATAGCGTATTCCATCGGCACAAAATCTGTATCGCTCATACAGATGGCTTTTGTCGAAAGCCAAAGGGTCCGACCGGTCCGGAAAAACTCTCTCTTCGGAAAGCCCTTCTCAGTAGAAGTGCTTCTTCATCCAGCACGTCGTCTATGAACGGGCACGCCATAGTAAAGGAAGAAACACATGCAGCCAGGGAGCTTTATATATTGTTCATATATTAATGAGTTTATCGAAAACAGCCTTGGAACTTCATCCGCCATTTCAACTTTATATAATCACCAAACCTCGAAAAACACACAGTGCAGACGTCTTCATAAATACAATATAGTTTAACAGTAATGAATATCAATACCTATAAAAAGTAATAATGGTTGCTAAAATAATTACAGGAACATTTATGAATCTCAGGATCGAAATTGCTTTATTCGCCAAATGTAGAATATAGATCTGACGTGGTGATGATTGTTGAAACTAATAATTTAGGCTAAAGTCTAAAAAAAAGTAATATGTTGAAAGAAATGATTCTAAAATTCCTATTTAACTCAAAAGGTATCAATAAGTATAATAATAATAATAATAAGACAAAGTTATAGTGGTAAACAGTGAAATTAACGTATTTGAAAAGTGACAAAGTACAACTTGGCGCGTCTCCACCCGTCTGACGTCCATAATCAGCTATAAAAATATGGAATAACTAGGCCTATTAAAGAACACATTCGTTTCACTGATCAGAGTGACTGCTGAGTGAACAGAAAAGGCTCCAGGATTAAATAAATCCTGGTTGTTAGCCTGGTCGGGAGCAGGCTAGCTGCACAGAATAAATCTCCATGGTAATTTATGTGCCTCCGCTTTCGTGAAACCGAGTCAAGGCTAAATTCATCCCGGATAACGGGGAAATCCCAGCTTAATCCCTTATCTTGGTTTTGTGAAACAGGCCCCAGATGTTGTTCTCTTGTCTGAATCCACCAAAGAAGGGTTTCTGTTGGAGCTAACAGTCCTTTGGGAAGACCGCCTGGAAGAGGCCTTTGAAAGGAAGCTCGCCAAGTATGAGGGACTGGTCATCGAGTGTCGACAAGCTGGATGGAGAGCAAGGTGTCTCCCAATAGAGGTCGGAAACAGGGACTTTACAGCCCGATCCCTGTTCAGAGCCTTCAGTGTGTTAGGCATCGATGGAGTGAAGAGGAGAAGAGCCCTCCACAATAGGCGGCAGAGAAAGCCTCAAGATGGCTATGGCTAAAGAGAGGCGATCCATGTGGGCAAAGTAGCTAGATTCGGCAACTGGACACAAGCTGGGGTCTGATCAGCCTCAGCTGGGTCGCCTGGACGAGGGTGTGTGATGTTGAAAGACCCAAAACACCCAATGATTCCAAGAACATCACTGAAGTGGTGTCCAGTAGCATCAGTAGATGTATTTGCACAGGTCACTACAACGAAGGCTCAATGGTGTTTTTTGCCCCCCACTGCTCCTTCCAGGCAGCACTGCGACTGCTGCCTTCAAGGCACCTAACCATAACCATAACCATAGCCTGCCTGGAAGGCACCGTTGGGGGCAAAAAACACAGATAAAAATCTGAAGTGTGTCCTCAGTTTGCTGAAGATGGCTGCGGGACATTACATTTAATCAACAAATAGTTCTGATAACTCTTGTCGTATTCATTGCAGGCATCCAATATCTGCACCACGGTAGAAATGGATATTGAGCAATGATAAATAAAAAACCTCCAGGATGTTTTTTAAACTCACCTCTTGGTTGGTAAGTTCTAATGAAATACCTCTCGCCTGATTGTGGCTTTGACACATCTCAGCTCTGCAGTCTGCTCACACATGCATATAATAGGTCAGTGATAGTTGGCACATAGACGTGTATAAAACAACCCAGTACAAATATACTACCTAGTACAAACACTCAGCATTTTTTTTGGCATTCTGTCTTACTCCATTGTTGTGAAACAATCCGATCAGGATTGTTTTGTGGTTTAAATCCTATCATCGACCGGCTTGACCTCTGTGAAATGATTCTGAAAGCAGTGTTGAGCTCGGAGAACAAAGCGAGACGAAGCAGGGTTCAGTTCACAATGTTCTAAAGGTTTAATGAGACACACAAGGATATACATGTTCTCTACCAATCGCTTCATTCATTTAGTAGAGGTGTAGTAAGATACAAGAGTCAGTATGGGAGGAAGGACTGTCTCAAGGTCTGAAGAAATTTGCATGCATTCTAGGATACAAATAAAATGAGAAAACTAAAAAGAGTTTTTTCTGACTTCTGATAACCAGTTTGGCTTGTTATTTTTTGTCCATACAGCCCGGGTTACAAGACCTTTTACATGTGTGCTCACAGTATGGAACAGACTTTGATATAAAATACAACTCAAAGAAAAGTATTATTATGATAGCGCGAAGCAGAGATGACTCCAAATTGACATTCCCGGATTTCTTTTTGTCAGGTAATAGACTTAAGGTTACTAATGAATGTAAATATTTGGGACACTGTGTGACTGCAGACTTGTCTGATGACAGAGACATTTACAGACAGTGTGACATGCTTTATGGACAGGCTAACATGCTGATCCGCAGGTTTGTACCTGTTAAAATCAGACTCTTCAAGGCGTACTGCACTACCATGTTTACTGCACACCTGTGGAGACGCTACAAAAAGAGTAGTATGCAAAAGCTAACGGTAGCGTATAATGATTGTAGTGGCTATATTGTTACAAAAAACATAGCCACTGTCCCAGCAATAGGAGAGCGGTTTTAACGCACCTTTGTTCCTTTGTTGTTGATCCAGGCAGCATGCGGTAGTTGTTTAAAGGTATTACTTAACACAAATATCCTACCTATAAAAGTAAAATCTTTATCGTCCTTCCAAAACGTTGTAGGCTAATGTTGCATGCGTTCGAATCAGGGAAAACAAAACAATACTGACGATTTCTTAAATGATATCAAATAAGGTGAGAAAACAGGATGCCTAGGTGTGTGTGTATGGTTATAAAACTGTGTTTGGTCTCAACTAATGCTAGGACTTCCAGAACAGAGCCCACACCTGTCTCCAACTTCCCTTTATCAATTACACCACACCCACCATTACCATGGTGTGGCCAATCTGCCAATCACTGGCCTAGCTGTCCATCAAAATCAGTGGATCAAAAACTTTAACCAAAATGTGGGAAAAATAATACCTATTATCTTTTAATATAAATAAATATAAACAAAAACTGCCCTTTTTCATTTTTGGCTCCTACATTCCGGCCCCTAATTGTGCCTGTGATTAACAAAACAATTACTTAAACATATCTTAAAAGGAGCCTAAACTTAGGGTTTTTCTGTTTTAAATGCTGGCTTCTTGCAACAAACATAATTTACTGATGGGGCGTACCAATGTGCCTGTCTTGGTTTTCAGTAGGACACTCCTTACATGCCCTGCTGCATCTGGTAATGGTTTAATCACTCTGGCCATCAACCAGGAGCTGCGTGGAGCAGTATTGTCGACTATGAGGACGACATCATCAGTAGTAAGATTCCGCTTTGAGATATTCCATTTCTGGCGCTCCTGCAACAAGGGGAGGTATTCTTTGGTCCATCTTTTCCAGAAAAGATTGACTAGGTATTGGATTTGCCTCCATCGTTTCCTAGAGTACAAGTCCTCCTTGCAAAAGAGTCCGGGGGGCATGATTGGCTTTCCCTTAAGCTGAAGCAAGTGGTTGGGTGTGAGGGCTTCCAAGTCGTTATGGTCGCCAGACACTGTTGTTATAGGTCGGTCGTTTAGAATCGCTTCCACTTCACAAAGCGCTGTCTGTAAGCCTTCATCGTCTAATGTTTGCTGTTTCATGACGGAGGTAAGTACATTCTTTATCTGACGGATCAAGCGCTCCCCCACTCCTCCGTGGTGGGATCCGGAAGGTGGATTGAAGATCCATTTTATCCCATCCTGACTCAGGGAGTTTTCAATCTTGCTGTGGTTCAAATCCTTTAGCGTTTCCCTGAGCTCACGCTCTGAACCAACATAGTTTGTGCCGTTGTCGGACCTCATCTCCACAACTTGACCCCTTCTACAGATAAATCTGCGAATGGCATTAATACAGGAATCTGTATTCAATGACGAAGCCATCTCAAGATGTACTGCACGGCTGGTTAAACACGTAAATATCACACCATACCTTTTCACGTAACTTTGTCCACGCCTCACTTCAATTGGTCCAAAGTAGTCTGTACCAACGTATGTAAAAGGTGGCTCATCTGGTGTGACGCGACTCTTTGGCAGATCGGCCATCTTTTGCTCTTCTGCTTTGGCCCTTTGTCTGCGGCAAAACATGCATTGGTTTATAACTTTTCTTGCTGCTGAGTTGGCATGCAGGATCCAATATTTTTGCCTTAGACGAGAGAGCATATGGCATCTTCCTCCATGACCAACTCGCTCATGTATGTCCCTCAAAATGAGCCGGGTAACATGGCTCTCTTTAGGTAAGAGAACAGGGTGTAGGAGTTCTTGTGGCATTGCTGACTTGCTTATCCTTCCTCCAATTCTTAACAACCCATCCTTTAAGATCGGATCTAATCTCAGGATGGCACTGCTTCTTCTTACATGATTACCCTTTTTCAAAGCGGCAATCTCTTCTGGGAAGCATTGACTTTGAAGGTAACAGATTATTGCCTTCTCGGCCTTTGTCAAGTCATCAAGTGAGAGCCTTTGCCCACCCAATGTTCCTTTGAACATGTCCATCTGTTCTTTAATGGTTCCCCTGTCATCATAATTGTTGAGGTGTGCTTTAATCGCTTTTCGTTTGTTACACAGTTGTTTTAGGGTTTGTTTGAGCTTTAGCATCCATGCTGCCACATTCTTCACTTCACTCCATCTTGAAAAGTGTTCTATTAATTTGGTAGTGGGGTCCTGTTCTTCCTTTAGCATTTTAACTGCAACGCGATTGACCACCACTTCCTTTTTGACCTCTAGGTCATCTGAAGAGATGGGTCTCAGATCATTGGGTAATGCTGGCCAAAGATCTTCGTCTTTCCTAAGAAATTCTGGACCCTGGATCCATCTCTTAGATTTCAAGAATGCTTCTGCACTCATGCCGCGTGAGGAATCATCGGCCGGATTCTGTTTGGAGTTCACATACCTCCACTGTTGAATTGCTGACAGTTCTCTGACAACAGAGACTCGATTTGCAACAAATGTGTGGAATCTTTTTGTGGTGTTGGCAATGTAACGCAAGACGGATGTACTGTCGGTCCAGAAGACTGACTCTTCAAGCGCAATCTGAAGCTCCGCTTTTAGCCTTGCATCAATTCTGACTGCAAGGACGGCTGCCGCTAGCTCCAGCCTTGGGATTGTCATTTGCTTAAGCGGAGCAACTCTTGCTTTGCCTATAATGAAAGCGATGTGAGTTTCATCCCTGATGTTTATCTGCCACAGGTAGGTGACAACACCATACCCAGACTCACTGGCATCACTGAAATGGTGCAGCTGTGCAGACTTGATACTACCAAATCCATTTGGCTTTATGCATCTCTGGACACCGAAACCAGTCAAGTGGCTTAGGTCTGTTAACCACCTTTTCCATTGCAGGGCAAGCACATCCGGTATCTTTTCATCCCAGCAGCAGTTGGATTTACATAGCTCTTGAAGTATGCGCCTTGCAGTCAAGATGAAAGGAGCTAGGAATCCTAGGGGGTCATAAACGGAGCGGACTACAGAAAGAATACCTCTCCTGGTGGTTGGTTGAGTCTTTGCAGCTGTTCTAAATGAGTGTGTCATTCTCCACATCCCAGTGGACTCCCAGTGCCTTCTCCACAGGTAGATTCTCCCTGTCCAGGTCTAACTCCTTTATCTCTTTTGCCCTTTCATCTACATGCAGTGATGACAAGACAGTACGACTGTTGCTTACCCACTTGGTTAATTTAAATCCTCCTTCTAAGCAGGCACCTTTGAGGTCTTTGACCAGAGATACAGCTTCATCCTCTCTGGGTACCGACGTTAAACAATCATCCACGTAGAAGTTTTTTCTGATGGTATCCAGAACCCGTACGTCATATTTGGCCTGGTTATCCTCAGCTATTTTCTTCAGGGCAAAACTTGCACAGCTAGGAGATGAGACGGAACCAAAAAGGTGAACAGTCATCCTATACTCTGCCAGTGGTTTGCCAACATCACCATCAGGCCACCAAAGGAAACGAAGGAAGTCAACATCTTTAGGTGGTACTCTAACCTGGTGAAACATTCCCTCTATATCTGCCATCATGGCAACAGGCTCCTGCCGAAACCGGAGGAGAACTCCAAGCAACGTGTTGGTTAAGTCTGGGCCTTGTAACAGTTCTTTGTTCAAAGATGTCCCCCTGTATGTGGCAGTGCAGTCAAAAACAACACAAATACTCTTCTTCCGTGGGTGATAAACGCCATGGTTTGGTATATACCATACTCGCCCATCATCTCTTTGCAACTGGTTGTCTGGAACCTTTTCAACGTAACCTTTCTGTATAACTCCATCCATGAAACATTTATAATCCTCATAAAACTCCTGGTTTTTCTTGAACTTCCTAACAAGAGTTAGGGCACGCTGTTCTGCAATACAGCGATTTCGTGGCATTCTGACGTCGTCCTTTTGGAAAGGGAGTTCAAGATAGTAGTGTCCATTCTTCAACGTAGCAGAGTCAGAGGCTTTTCTAAGAAACTGTTTATCTTCAATGGATAACTCGCTATTCTCATTGTGACGTTCAGGGAAGTCCTGATTGTACTGTTGAACAAGCAGCTCTTTAATGTTGGCGATTGAGAGTCTGTTTGCCTTCAAATATGGCCGTCCATATTCATCCACGCAGGGACTGCTGTTGAGTGGTCCATTCACTACCCATCCAAGTTGTGTCTTTACTGCATAAGGGCCATTTCCTACACTATTCACAACCTTCCATGGTTCCAGAGCTTTAGGGCAATTCAGTCCAATGAGTAGTCTTATATCCTTTTCAACAGTAGTAAGCTGAACTTCATTAAGGTAGGGCCATTCTATATTGTCTCCTTGTGTAGGAATGTTTTCCTTTGTAACAGGAATCTCTGAGTGAGTGTATACCTCTGGCAGCGTCAGGAATTTGCCATCTTGGAGACTGCATACTTCCAGTCCAGTTACCTTGTAGCTGCTTACAGGTTTCTCCTGACCCATTGTTTTCAGAAGAATCCTCGTTCTCTGTCCCTGGACGTTAAGTTCATTCATCAACTTCTCAGTACAGAATGTTGCAGTACTACCAGGATCCAAAAAGGCATAGGTTGTTGCAACCTTATTACTTTTGACATGCTTAACCTGTACAGGGAGAATGGAAAGAGCGCAATCTTTTCCGGCCCCAGTATGGTCACCGATTGTTATGGAAACCAGAGCACTCATTTTTTCTTTGGGTGTTTCCCTGACACTTTTCACTCCTTTGTGAGTGCATTCCTCTTCATTCTTGATGTGCAGTAAAGTAGGGTGTTTCTTTTGACAGATGTCACATATGAGCCGCCTTTTGCATTCTCTGCTCATATGTCCCAATATTAAACATCCAAAACATGCACCTTTTGACCTGAGGATCTCAACCTTTTCTTTGTGTGGTCTTGCTTTAAATTTTCCACACTTCTCCATTGTGTGGTCGGCCGAACAGAATGCACATGGTCTTTGATAAGCTATTCTGTTGTGAGGTCTTTCATTAAAGTGCGCACTTTTGCTTTTCACAACGTTCTCTGGCGGCTGGTCAATGGCAGGCAATGGGTACACTTTGTTGTCCTTCTCTAGGTTTTCAGACACAGCAGTTATGGCAGTGACAAAGCTACTTCCTTTAGTGGTAGGTTTGAATACCTTTAATCTAGAGGCTTTGTTGGCTGGACAGGGATCTTGAATGTCTCCAAAAATTGGATCTAGGCTAATCCTAGCCTGTTTTTCAATGAATTGCACCAGATCCTTGAAGCTTGCTCTCCGTTTATGCCTGTCCTGTAAGTCACAAGCGACAGACCTGAACTTATCCCGGAGTTTAAAAGGGAGTTTGGAAATAATTATTGTCAGGTTGGAAGGTGTGTTTATCTCTTCTATGTACTGACCGCTTTGCAATGCATTATAACAACTTCTCAGAAATAGTCCATAAGAATGCAAGGCCTTGGCATCTTCAACCTTTATGGTTGGCCAGCTGAGGGCCTTATCGATGTAGGCTGCTGTGATTTTCATACCATGTCCAAAATGATGCAATAAAAGCCTCCTGGCCTCCCTGTATCCCATTGAAGGTTCCAAGTGGAGAACACTTCGTACTAGATCCTTTGCTTGTCCTGTTGTGTACTGTTCTAAAAAGTAGAGTCTGTCTTGGTTGCTGTTGGTTTTACTTTCAATGCAGTGTTCAAAAGCTTGAATAAAAGGCTGATACTGTAGTGGTTCACCAGAGAATGCTGTTATGGCCTTGACTGGAAGTAAAGACAAACACTGTTGCCTCACAATGAGCTCTGAAACCTCGTTTTGTCTCCTCAACACATCAACCAGAGTACTTCCAGTCTGAGTGGTGCCACCTGCAGGTATAGCAGGTTGCTGCTGTTGACTTTGACCGGTCCTGACTCTAGCACCACCTGTAGCCTCATCTAAGCTGGTGTTGATCGGGCATAAATGAGGGATGCTGTATTGATCTTGATCTTCTAACTGTGTTGTTTGGTTTTGTGAAACTCCAGGTGTGGAGGGGTTAAACCTTTCCAGTGTTTTCAATGGTCTTTTCTGTAGATTATCCATTTGCTCCATATAAGCATTCATGGCATCAGGTGGTGTCTTCCTTACATCAACTTGAGATGTGTGAGAGGAAACTTCATATTCCTCAAGTACCTTTAATTTTGCAGTGGATTCAACCAGTCCAGCTTGCACTTGCCATCTTTCCTTTTTTGCTTTGAAGCTTGCTTCTTCTATTTCCATTTGGTGCTTTTTTTCAAGCATATTTGCTCGAACCAAGAGAACTGCTCTCTCTGCCTCAAACTGTGCCTTTAATCTTCTGGTAGAAGATGTAGTACTTCCAGTACCGACACCCCCATGTGACGCACTGTCTTCTGGCTGTACGTCAGGGAGCTCCTCAGGCTGCCTATTAAGCTGCTCCTGATACGCAGCCAACTCCATCTTTCTCTCTACATTATTCAAAAACTCTCTGAACTTCTTTATCTTTGGCTCGAACCAGTCCATTTGGTCACATTCTTGTTCTTCTTCTGACATGAACCTTTGGACGGAATCTTGAAACTGGATAAAGTCCTCCAGTAATTTATCAAGCGTTTCACATTTCGATTGTATGGTGTGTTTGTCAGGCTTTACAAATTCATTATCCATATAAGCTTGAATCTCATTTTGCTTGCGTGTTAACACACCCAGCTTTCCTCTACGAGAGCGTATTAATTTCAATATAGTCATCTCTTCTTCCTCAGCCGACTCCACGGACTTCTCCGCATCAGGCCCGGACCTGCCCTCCGGCAGTTCCTTTAATTCAGACATTGATGACGTCGACATAACACTGTAGGTAAGCCACACCGTTCACAATAATACCCGACAGCGTCTTCAGTAGCGCTGATCAGGCGCACTGATTCAATGTAACACTATCACTGCCCCACAATAGCGGCAGTA
Source organism: Perca flavescens (assembly GCF_004354835.1). NCBI lineage: Eukaryota > Metazoa > Chordata > Actinopteri > Perciformes > Percidae > Perca > Perca flavescens. Next base: position 25,644,082 of record NC_041353.1, on the reverse strand, counting down.
AGCGCTTCAGCCAACAACGAGACATTAACAAGAAGCAAGCGACATCAATCTTTGCAACAGCAAATCCTCCGCGGGACATCCATTTACAAACAATTCCTTAATTGGACATACAATGATCGCTTTTGCCCATATTGCATTGCACATCCTTTATTGTTTGTTTTACCTCTTGTCCCGGAGTCCAGATGTGTCTGTTACTTCCACTCAGTCGCTTGATTACAATCCATTTTCCTTTTTGCCCCGAGTCCTGGCGAAGTGCGAGCAAATCCAAGTTTTTTAACTTTTTGTAGTGGCTATATTGTTACAAAAAACATAGCCACTGTCCCAGCAATAGGAGAGCGGTTTTAACGCACCTTTGTTCCTTTGTTGTTGATCCAGGCAGCATGCGGTAGTTGTTTAAAGGTATTACTTAACACAAATATCCTACCTATAAAAGTAAAATCTTTATCGTCCTTCCAAAACGTTGTAGGCTAATGTTGCATGCCTTCGAATCAGGGAAAACAAAACAATACTGACGATTTCTTAAATGATATCAAATAAGGTGAAAAAACAGGATGCCTAGGTGTGTGTGTATGGTTAAAAAACTGTGATTGGTCTCAACTAATGCTAGGACTTCCAGAACAGAGCCCACACCTGTCTCCAACTTCCCTTTATCAATTACACCACACCCACCATTACCATGGTGTGGCCAATCTGCCAATCACTGGCCTAGCTGTCCATCAAAATCAGTGGATCAAAAACTTTAACCAAAATGTGGGAAAAATAATACCTATTATCTTTCAATATAAATAAATATAAACAAAAACTGCCCTTTTTCCTTTTTGGCTCCTACATTGATGCCTTGCGGATGCTACTGAAGGTCCCACGATGGAGTAGTGCAAGCCAAATGTTTGTAAACGTGGGTTTGCCAAATTGCCCTGCTGTACTACGTAATCTTATGTACAGGCGTATGTGCAGGCTTTCGAGCTCGGCGAATATATCATCACTGCACTGACAAATCCTGGACTAAGCTTTGTGCGATACTATATGGTATTTGGACTCACTGGCTTATGAGCATATCCAGGAGATAAATGTATTGTTTTTTATGTTTTTTTTTCTTCTTTGTAATATGGACCATTGTTTACTTGTCTGAAATAAAGTAAATAATAATAAATAATAATAATAATAATAATAATAATAATAATAATAATATCCCCAAAGAGAAACTAAGGACACACTAGAGAGCCAGCAGCTTGATATGGTGGAGCAGTTCAAGAAGAAGCAAAAAGAAACCTGATTGATCATGACATCCTGTTACAGAAAATGGAAAGGTATGTGAACCATCACCTTATCGTGGTGGAGAGGTTTGTGTGTCTCTGTGAACCTGAGGGCTGTGTTGTCTGGAGCTTTGTGCTCCTGGTAGGGTCTCCCAAGGCAAAGTGGTCTCAGGTGAGGGGCCAGACAAAGAATGGTTCAAAAACCCCAATGAAGAAGCAAGGTAGAGATGGAGTGACCCTGCCGGAGGAAGCCCGGGCCCCGCCTGGAGCCAGGCCCAGACGGCGGGCTCGTCGGCGAGCGCCTGGTGGCGGGTTTGCCACGGAGCCGGCCGGGCACAGCCCGAACAAGCTACGTGGCTCCCATCTCTCCAGCCCATGGGCCCACCACCTGTGGGAGGAACCGTTGGGGTCGGGTGCGATGCCACATGGGTGGCAGTGAAGGTCAGGGGCCTCGGCGGACCAGACCCGGGCGGCAGACGCTGGCTCTGGGGACGTGGAACGTCACCTCTCTGTGGGGAAGGAGCCGGAACTGGTGCGGGAGGTGGAGCGCTACCGTTAGATCTGGTGGGGCTTACCTCTACGCACAGTCTCGGTTCTGGAACCATACTCCTGGATAGGGGTTGGACTCTTTTCTTCTCCGGAGTTGCCCAGGGTGTGAGGCGCGGGCGGGTGTGGGGATACTCACAAGCCCCGGCTGAGCGCCGCTGTGTTGGAGTTTACCCGGTGGGCGAGAGGGTCGCCTCCCACGCCTGCGGGTTGTGGGGGAAAACTCTGACTGTTGTTTGTGCATATGCACCAAACAGGAGTTCGGAGTATTCGGCCTTCTTGGAGACCTTGACTGGAGTCCTGCATGGGGCTCCAGTGGGGGGACTCCATTGTTCTGCTGGGGGACTTCAACGCACACGTGGGCAATGATGGAGACACCTGGAGGCGTGATTGGGAGGAACGGCCTCCCTGATCTAAACCAGAGTGGTTGTTTGTTGTTGGACTTCTGTGCTAGTCATGGATTGTCTATAACGAACACCATGTTCGAACATAGGGATGCTCATAAGTGTACCTGGTACCAGAGCACCCTAGGCCGAAGGTCAATGATCGATTTCATAATCGTTTCATCTGATCTGAGGCCGTATGTTTTGGACACTTTCGGGTGAAGAGAGGGGCAGAGCTGTCAACCGATCACCATCTGGTGGTGAGTTGGGTCAGGGGTGGGGAAGACTCTGGACAGACCTGGTAAGCCCAAACGTGTAGTGGGGTAAATTGGGAACGTCTGGAGGAGGCCCCTGTCCGACAGACTTTCAACTCACACCTCCGGGCGGAGCTTTTCGTGCATCCCTGTGGAGGCTGGGGGCATTGAACCCGAGTGGACAATGTTCAAAGTTTCCATTGCTGAAGCTGCGGCGAGGAGCTGTGGTCTTAGGATCTTAGGTGCCTCAAGGGGCGGTAACCCACGAACACCGTGGTGGACACCAGTGGTCAGGGAAGCCGTCCGACTGAAGAAGGAGTCCTTCCGGGATATGTTATCTCGGAGGACTCGGAGGCAGTTGCAGGGTACCGGCGGGCCCGAAGGGCTGCAGCCTCTGCCGTGAAAGAGGCAAAGCAGCGGGTGTGGGAGAAGTTTGGAGAAGACATGGAGAAGGACTTTCGGTCGGCACCAAAGTGTTTCTGGAAAACTGTTCGCCACCTCAGGAGGGGGGGGGGAACCATCCAAGCTGTGTACAGTAAGGATGGGACACTGTTGACCTACACTGAGGAGGTAATAGGGCGGTGGAGGGAGCACTTTGAGGAACTCCTGAATCCGACTAATCGCCCTCTATGTTAGAGGCAGAGCTGGAGGATAACGGGGATTGTCGCCGATTTCCCAGGCGGAAGTCACTGATGTAGTCAAACAACTACACAGTGGCAAAGCCCGGGATTGATGAGATCCGTCCAGAAATGCTCAAGGCTCTGGGTGTGGAGGGGTTGTCCTGGTTGACACGCCTCTTCAACATTGCGTGGAAGTCTGGGACGGTGCCAAAGGAGTGGCAGACTGGGGTGGTGGTTCCTCTTTTTTAAAAGGGGGACCAGAGGGTGTGTGCCAATTATAGGGGTATCACACTTCTCAGCCTCCCTGGTAAAGTCTACTCCAAGGTGCTGGAAAGGAGGGTTCGGCCGATAGTCGAACCTCGGGTTGAGGAGGAACAATGCGGATTCCGTCCTGGTCGTGGAACAACGGACCAGCTCTTCACTCTCGCAAGGATCCTGGAGGGAGCCTGGGAGTATGCCCAACCGGGTCTACATGTGTTTTGTGGATTTGGAGAAGGCGTATGACCGGGTCCCCGGGAGATACTGTGGGAGGTGCTGCGGGAGTATGGGGTGAGGGGTCTCTACTCAGGGCCATCCAATCTCTGTATGACCAAAGTGAGAGCTGTGTCCGGGTTCTCGGTAGTAAGTCGGACTCGTTTCAGGTGAGGGTTGGCCTCCGCCAGGGCTGCGCTTTGTCACCAATCCTGTTTGTAATATTTATAGACAGGATATCGAGGCGTAGTCGGGGTGGGGAGGGGTTGCAGTTTGGTGGGCTGGGGATCTCATCGCTGCTCTTTGCAGATGATGTGGTCCTGATGGCATCATCGGCCTGCGACCTTCAGCACTCACTGGATCGGTTCGCAACCGAGTGTGAAGCGGTTGGGATGAGGATCAGCACCTCTAAATCGGAGGCCATGGTTCTCAGCAGGAAACCGATGGAATGCCTTCTCCAGGTAGGGAATGAGTCCTTACCCCAAGTGAAGGAGTTCAAGTACCTTGGGGTTTTGTTCGCGAGTGAGGGACAATGGAGCGGGAGATTGGTCGGAGAATCGGGCGCAGCGGGTGCGGTATTGCATTCAATCTATCGCACCGTTGACGAAAAGAGAGCTGAGCCAGAAGGCAAAGCTCTCGATCTACCGGTCAGTTTTCGTTCCTACCCTCACCTATGGTCATGAAGGCTGGGTCATGACCGAAAGAACGAGATCCAGGGTACAAGCGGCTGAAATGGGTTTCCTCAGGAGGGTGGCTGGCGTCTCCCTTAGAGATAGGGTGAGAAGCTCAGTCATCCGTGAGGAGCTCGGAGTAGAGCCGCTGCTCGCTGCGTCGAAAGGAGCCAGTTGAGGTGGTTCGGGCATCTGGTAAGGATGCCCCTGGGCGCCTCCCTAGGGAGGTGTTCCAGGCACGTCCAGCTGGGAGGAGGCCTCGGGAAGACCCAGGACTAGGTGGAGGGATTATATCTCCAACCTGGCCTGGGAACGCCGGGATCCCCAGTCGGAGCTGGTTAATGTTGCTCGGGAAAGGGAAGTTTGGGGTCCCCTGCTGGAGCTGCTCCCCCCGCGACCCGACACCGGATAAGCGGACGAAGATGGATGGATGGATGGAAAGGTATGGCATCAGAGGGGTGGCCCTATAACTGGATAAAAAGCTACGTTGAAAACAGGAGTCAGTTTGTACAAATGGGTTATCAACAGTCAGGGCGCCTCATTTTTTCCTCGTTTCACAGGGGTCAGTATTAGGCCCCAAACTGTTTATCATCTACCTTAATGACATTTGTATCAACCATCAAGTATTACATTTACTTCAATTTATTGTATTTGCAGATGACACCAATATTTTAGTTTGTGGGGATGACTTACAGCACAAAAGAAATAAGGGTGCTCCGATCAGGATTTTTGGGGCCGATCACCTATCACCGATTGCTGGAAGCAGTATCGGTCGATACGATCACCAATCATCGAGTCTATTTGAAGCCTTCTATTTATCATGTCATATATTTATCATATATTAATTTTAATATTCTTAACAATAATGTATAAGTATTTAAAATTAACAGAAGATAATGTATTGTGAATTGTCAACTGTTTACTTTTATTGACAGGAAACGTTCAACATTCCACTTCCTCTGTTAGAAACACACCTTAAACAGCTTAGAGCTTAACATACCGTATAAAGCCTTATTTCGGAATAAATTACAAAAAAACTGTTGTTAATTTACACAAACTTAAAGTGTACTTAAACTTAAAGTGCAGAGCAAAGAAAAAAAATTCACATATCTTGGGATGTCAAGGAAAAAAGGCATGAGGTGTAAAGTATTTCAGGCTTGCTGTAATGAACTGAAAAGAGAAGCCATGACGTAACAGTCACACATGTTTAGGGAATGTATCAGTAATTGTTTGGCTTTTTGTCCTAGCTTGAGCTTTTTTAGATTTTGAAATCTAAAAAATGTCCTTTCAATCACTGCAGACATTTCTTCAGCAAAACAAATTCTTCGTAGTTTTGTCAATTTCAGACTAATCTTAATTAAGGTAAATATTATTTTAGCTCCACATCAGGGCTGAATACAAGTGAAGCTAAACAAAAAAAATCTTTAAATCTAGATACATTTTAAAGAGACTTCACATCTCTTGGGATTTCAAGAACTGCAGCTTAACAGAACCATAGCTGCACTGTCATGAGGTCTTCAGCATCATGATTCAATGATAGACAGGAATAGAGATTAGTAGAGCCATATCTCCTAAAGCTTACTTGTTAAGCATCAATGGCAGATTTTTCTTTAGAAATATAAGCATCTCTGCATTTTTGGCAGACAGCTTGTTCCTCTTCTCATCTACAATATTCCCTGCTGTAGTAAAAAGTTGCTCGCTATCTACACTTGTGCATGGTGCACAGAGGTGGCTTGTGCTGCTTGGGCGAGAGCGGGGAAGCGGCTTTTATTGTCCCGCCAAAAAATAAGCGGCTGTCCGCTCCGTGAGATGACTGGCTCCGATAGGTAGAGGTTCACCTGCGATGATGTTGAGCTGCTGATGTCACCGCCACCACGTTCCCCATCTTCATCCAACAACTCAGCATACATAGCATGCAAGGAGCCAGGACATCAGAAAGCAGCCCGTGGATCTGGGGCTTGAGTGCGTTGGAGAAATATCTGTCTTTATACCTTTTTTGTTAAAAGTAAAAACAAAACATTAATGGATTTACTTAAAAAAAATAAGAATCAGAAATACTTTTTGATCCCCAAGGGGAAATTGGGTTAAGTTACAGTCTCTCCTTTCTAGAAAAGGAATGAAGGAAATGCCAGCCAGACTGCCTACAAAAAGATTAGCACACTGTAATCATTTCAGGCATTTATCAATAATTTAATAAGTTAGATTTTCTTGCAGTTTCATTCAGTAGTAACACAACTGGACACACACACACCTTTTTTATGACACACACACACACACACACACACACAGAGGAATGTGTGAATTAAATTCTCACCTCAGATCGAGCACTGTTGAGCGATGGTATACAGGCGCTTCGATTGATTGTCACTGAATCTGTTCTGGACAGCTTCCAACAACGTGGCTTTGGTAGTTTTACACCGTGGTCCGTCTCAGCTGTTTTCTCCAGAAGACGAGTTAAAGCTCTGATGGATGGTATAACATCTGCAGCCGATGCAGTTGATGAGCTGATCTGTTGCGTGAGCTCGGGGCGAGTAGAGAAATCATATTTTCCACCAATTTCCACTGGGTGCCAGTGAACAGGGAAGGCAAGTCATAGTCAGCTCCATAAGCACTTAGGGCACGCTTCTGTTCCAGCACACTCTGTAGCATATTAACTGTACTGTTCCACCTGGTAAGTACATCCTGTTGTAGCCTCTTAATAGGCTGGCCAAGTTGCTTCTCAATACTTTGAAATCGAGAGTAGGCAAGCTGGGAATGTTTGAAATGACCAACGATGTGGCTTCCACAGGATATTATATCAGCGATGCTGCGTTGTGATAAAACTCCATCAGCAACGGCAAGCTGCAGTGTATGAGCCATGCACGGCAGGCTGGGTAGATCTGCATCCCTCATGGCCTTTACCATGTTCTTGGCGTTATCTGTTAGAATAACGTGCACTTTGTCCTTGGGGATTCCCCATGTGCAAAACATGTTGCTGAATGCGGCAGCCAGAGCCTCCGCGGTGTGTGACTCTGAAAATTCTTGAGAATGAAGCACAACTCTTTTTAGTTCAAAGTTGTGATAAATAAATTTAGTTTATTAGGTTAGGCTCAACATGGACATGGGACATACATTTGAACTCCAAATTTCACTTGTGAAGCTGATTGATGTGACGTTGTCCTTCATAAGGCTGTCAACGTGCAAACACTGTTTGTTATAACTGCGGCAGGCAAACATCAGTGAAATATTTACGCCCTTGCAGAGTGTAGCGTGAATCCAAGAAAGACATGAGTCGCCAGAACCCTTCGTCTTCCTCAATTGACAGCGGCTGGTGATCGAGGCATATGAATTCCATTATTTTGGCTGATATTTCCTTTTTTCTTTCTTTCTGTCATTACTGTAGGGTTGCTGTCGTTGCAATGTCACTGTTACAGACAGCTGAGTAAGTGGCGCCGGAGTTGCTACACGACCCCGCTCTCTCTCTGCCTTAGCGCTAGCTAACTTGGAAAACTCCTCCTACTCCTTTCCGTGACTAACCTTCAAATGTCTGATGAGGTAGGTGGTGTTGAAATTTCTTTGGATCTTTCCCGCCTCGTGGAATTTCCTTTGCACATACGTTGCAAATCGCTAATGTATTGTCTTTTTCAGACTCCTTGTAGAACTGCCAGACCGATGAATGTAGGGAGACTGCCATTTTAGCTGCATGTAGAAAATGTTCTCACGAGTAGTGCGTCATCTGGTTGGCCTTTATGAGGACCAAGGATCAAACTATTTAAAGATATTTTTAAAGCATAAATGCATTACATTTATGTTGAATGTGAACAGAACAGCAGAACATGCATGCCCTGTCTTTGATTGTGCAACAGGACGAGAACATCACTGCAGCTAGAACAGCAGCCCTGGCCGGCCTAACGCTGTTCTTAAAGGAGGATTCATCAGAGGGCTTCAAAACTTGCAAGACATTTTTGTATTGTTTCCATAGCTCAATACCTGTATCTATTTTGCAAAAGGAAATCACTGATATAAACATAAAAATTTGAAACTGCCTTCTGCTGTGTACCCTGTTGGCGGCCTTTAGAGCAGTTGTCAATGTTAACAAATCTTTGCTGTGAAGTGCAACCGAGATTTGAAAGGATGCTAGCGTCTTCCATGTAATGATTTTTAGTGAGGTAAAGTATGTGTAAGGTTAAATGCTAAATAAGTTATTCAATTCATATTTTCTAATTGTTCCCTAACCACCGTCAATTTCAGTTGATTACAGAGTTTGCGTGGATTGTGTAGTTCAGTATATATGTAGACAGATATTTTGTTAATCTGTGTCAATTATATAGACTTTGTTCTTATGTTTCGAGTTGTAATATACCAATGTTATAATCCTGACATATAGATATCCATCTTAATCAATTCTTAATGCCAAAATAACACAGGGAAATTTATTTTTGAACGATTAATCGTTTTTAAATCGAAATTTGAAAGAATGCAATTAGCTAATTGGGAAGGCCACGATTAAAAATGCAGGTTAGTTATACAGCGCATCTGACCCATTTTAAACATTCAATTCATGCAGTTAGAAATATCATTCCGAAGTCATCTTTCTGGAACAGACTTGCTCGCCAATCACAAGCGCCTCATACTCACCAATCAGAGTGGACATAAGGCGTGTACATTTTACACCAACAAACTAAGCTAGAGGAAAGTCCCAAAGAATACCGGCACTTTGGTGATTTGGGGCTATTTTGGCTTCGAAAATTCAGACATGCGTCAAAAGAAGGTAATATGCAAAACCTTTTGTGCAGCAGTAGCCACATCGCAGGGCAACACGACAGACCTCTACCAACATTTGAAAAAGCACCACAGCCGACTATACGAGGAGAGTATGGCCATAAAGTCTCAGGAAAGTACATCTGCTCCAGCCGAGTCAACCAGACTACTACTACTACTGCAGAGTCATTTTCATTTGCTTTAACTCTGTATGAAAAAGGCTCAAGAAGACACCGCGAGATAACAAGCACCATAACATATTGTCTTGCAAAAGATATGGTGTCTTTAAACGGTGTCAAAAGACGGATTTCAAAAAGTCATCTGCACGTTGGACAGAAGAGCCACAATTCCTTCCTGTACACATTTCAGTCAGGTTCCCATACCAGCGATGTACTTGGAGTGTAAAAAGAAAGTTATAGCAGAGCTCAAAAATGTGGTGTATTACAAAACAATGGATTTGTGTAGGACGACCGAGCCATACCAAGGTCTCACGGTACATTTCATTAATGATGACATTCCGTTGAAAAGGCATTGCCTGCAAACGGCATACTTTCCTGTTGACCACACAGGAGAAAATATTGTTCATGGACTTAGAGCCTGTTTGTCCAGTGGGGGCCAGACATGCATCTCCACTGAAGATGCAACCAATGTCATTAAAGCTGTGGAATTAAATAAAAATGGACCAGGCTTCAGTGTTTTGACCACAGGCAGCATCTTGTGATTGGTAAGTCTCTTCCCCTCTTCATCACTGTGTGCTTAGTTGTGTGTTGATTCCCTTTACTGTTGTCCCTGCCCTTTTGTCTCTTAGATATTGTTTGAAAGCATTCTCTTTGCACTTTTAAACTGTTTTACTTCAATTCATATTTTTCAATTCAATCCTTAAATCCTCCATCATTACTTGTATTATTATTGTGTTATTAATGTTCAGTTTGAAAAATGCAATACTGTAACTACCTAATACAAGTACTATTTTTGTTAATTTTGTATTTTTCCGAAAATTCGTTGAAGAATGATGCAAGAGTAAATCCAACAACAGGACTTTGTAAATGGTTGGTTGGCCAATTCTCACACAGTTGAACACAGAAGACTGCACTGAGTGAGGCACAGAAAGAGTTAAATCGGCCGGAGCAGTCATTGATTGCAGAGTGTCCAACACGATGGGGATCAAGGCAGAAGAGAATTGGGAGGATGATGGAGCAGAGCAAGACCTTGTCTCAGGTTCTTTCTGAAGACAAGAAGACACGTCACCTGGTACCCACTTGGCAGGACACAGAGGTCCTTGAATCTGTCAACAACGCTCTGCGTCCACTCCAGAAGTTTACAGATGCCCTCTCTGGTGTAGCATATTTAACCGTGTGATACCTCAAGCCAGTGCCTGCATCTCTTTAAAACATCAACTCTGGCTGAAAATGAGGACACATGCCTTACGAAAGTGATAAAGTCATCAGGTTATCAGCAAATAAGGGTTTTAGTTGAATGTGCAAAATTTAGTTGAATGTTTAACATTTGGTTTGACATTTTGTATTCCGCTTTTTATTAAATTAAATTTTATTATTTCATTATTATAACTTTAGCTTTTGTGATAAATTTTCCGTGTTTAACTGTTCTTACATCCTTTTTAAGAAAATATACTCAGTAAAGGTAATACAACTTTTTTTCTGCCACATGGCATCATCTTGTCATTGATTACATGCCACTTTGCAACACAGTAATACAACAGACACCTTATTTATTGATATTGATTGATTTCTATATCGATCTATCAAACACCAAAGATTCTTTTGTACCTTAAAATAATGTTTCTAAAATCATTTCAGTGGTTCATTAACTTGTTTGAATGAGACATAAGGATAATGGTAATGGTAACCGTAATGGACAATTTTGCTTCCAACCTGTAGGGTGACTGAAGAGGAAAAGTGCTTTGGTGCCTACTATAAAGGTGCTGGTTGACAACAAGGGGGTAAGCTTCTCCCCGCAATGCGTAGCTCATATGGCGCTATTTTGATGCTAACAAGCCATCACCCGACATTAGCATTCCATTGACTGTCATTCATTTTGACGCCACTTTGACAGTAAATAACTTTACATCTGAAGCGTTTAAAGACTCTGTCAATTGTTTATTTCTAAAGAAACACGACAATGTATAAAAGGCTCCATTACCTTGTATCTCACGTTATGGCTCTGTAGCAAACAGTTTTGTAAAAATAGGCTAACGATTGTGTCATAACCACGCAACTTACTGTCACACAGTAGAGGAATTACCGTATAGTACAGGAGAAGCTTGCAGGCAGTTTTGACTTACATTAGTTGTTTAAGTTTAATTACTAATGTTAACTAGCATGTTCGTGATCAATAATTAGCCTGTGTCTATGTTATCTCCTTACATATACCTACACTCTCCGTCTCTGTAAGATTGGGAATGATTGAGATTTCTCTCGGCACAGCTACCAGAAGACTTCACACTTTCAGACACGTTGCTCACGTCACATCTACGTCTTCAAGCTCAGTTGGAGGCTGCTCAGTAACGCAGCCATCACCGCAAAAGTGCTTCTAAGATCCTTCACTGGTCTCCGTCCAGAGCCATGGGATCTGTTGGTCCAGTTTATAAACTGTCTATGGTTGACAAGCATAGACAGTAAAATAAGTTGACAAGTAGCTAATGCTTAGCGTTAGCTAATTCTTGGTGGGTAACATAAGATTACGACATCGTTCAACACACTCAGTTATTTTTAGTATGATTGTTTTGACAACTACTCTGGGCTAACCCACTAATTCAGTAACGTTAACCGTACAGATAGACGACTAATGGTAATTTAGCCAGCTAGCACACCTCTGTCTGTCTGCCTCACTCTCCCGGTGCTGCAAGGCTTCAGTCGGGAGGAGAGCTGACAACAGCCCCGGGGACACATCCACAGTCAGCCCCCAGCCAGCCACTATCATTACAGCAATCCAAACCCGGTCAGCACTTAACTCTGGTGCTAAGGATGCTAACGGCAGTTTACTGAAGCATCGGGAAACAGACCCAGTCAACTGAGTCAGAACAGCGGCCATTCGTAACATTACATCTACGTTAGCGTTACCGGTGTTACCACCCCACCCCTTCACTTTTAGCCATCTTTACAGTTAGCTAAATGTACCTGCCCAAAAGGGTATAAGGCACCAAAACGACTAATACTAATAGTAATTTAAAGATGTGGTAGCATTGGATCTGGATGGGAAGGATAACTCTGGGAGTTGGAAGGGGTGTGTCGCGATTTCGGTTTCATATCGCATATCCTTAAAGCCCTAAAATATATAAATGGGATTTTAATACTTCTCCCACTATTGCTCACATAGAAGCATATGCACACAATGTCAACTCTATCCTGGGTTGTCCTACACAGTCCACCACACACACTTACACATTCAGCCATCTAATTACACCTACAGGTGTTGATATTGATCTGTAGACTAAAGCTCTCCCTACTTCAGCATATGTCTAAATGAGATTGTGCTCCTTCGCTCACAGTCAATTAACCTGCCGAGACCCGGCTACAACAACTTCGTAAACTATTCAATGTCCTTGCTTTATCATTGAATTAGCCAGATGTTAATAATTTGATATTATACACCACATATCTTAACACAGTTTCTAGGGCTGTATTCAACTAGAAAGAAAGAAGAAACTCTGGGTCGACTGAAATTCTACCAATTCAACCAATCGATTGGTCAATGGGTAAAAAACTGCATATTATATTTATATTACCTAAATCGTCCAGAGTGCAATGAATGCACTCTACCTGGTAACTTTGTTTTTCCATTGAAACATTTTCTTCCTAAGGCCACTGTACGTTTTTAATGCTTAGCAATAGGGGCGCTGCATATTCACACACTGCTACAAACAGCACCTTGATGAGATGCTGAGGGTCAGTTCTGCGTTATTAATAAACATACATTTAAAGAAATAAAGTCCGTAAATCTAAATGCTAAATTACAACATACACTCAAAAAGAATATTCATGGGATGCTATAACATAATACTATAACATAATTTAGTCATGCCACCTATATTCCATCTAAACAAATCAAGTTAAGTCAACCAACCTTTATCATGTTATTTGAACACAACATGTGTGGGTTTAACTTCATATTAATATTTGCATTCAACCCATTTGCATCTAGTTGAATTTATATGTTCTTACTTATTTTAGTCAAATCAATTTGAGTGTATTCTACATTGGTCAAACACTTAATTACAATAGAACAAAATTCCACTTTGTTGTATCAACTCATTTAGTGTTTGTCAGTTATTGTAATGTCAGTGCTGTTAAATGAACTGATGTCAATCTTGCTGGTTTAATTAGTGTTTCATTTCTAGGACAATAATGTGTTGTATATGACCAAACATGCATACAAAATGACAACATGCAAATCCATATTACATTTATTTCAACACTTGACTTTATAACACCTTTTGCCTGCATTACCCACAATGTAATTGCTACTGCCACTGAGAAAACATCACTGGAAACAATAACAAGATAACATGCAGCATCTTCTGGAGCTCCAAAAGTAAAACATATTTTCCACATAAGTAGAAATACCTTAGACCTGTTAAAACCATTAACTTGTAAAATTGGTTGGGTTTCCCCATTTAAGGTTAAAGTTCAATATCCATTTTTTTTTCGAATGCATGTAAAACAGTTTCTTATCGAAACATTTAACTCTAGTAAACATCCTTATACAATCTTTCAGTATTTGTGCATGACTGTCATCTCAAGTTCTTACAGTCTCAGTGTCTATATAGCAAACTAAATTTAAGTCCTTCTGAATATTTGTATGAATTCTAATTTTAAACAGGGAAGCAAATACGTTGAGGATATTTACTCCATAAGCTTATTTTTTAGGAATTGTGCCTTGGACGAGAAACTCTGCCATCTAGATTCAGAAGAATCTTCTGTATCACTTCAAAAGTGCATTTGAGGTCTGGTGGGTAGCTCAGGTTCAAACTGTATATTAGTCCAAATAACAAAACACAGGCGATCCCAATGTTGTCCAACTCACTGAGGACCTCCACACTTTCAATCAGGATGGCAATGTCCTCTGGGACATCTCCAGCCTCTGCCCCCTGCTTTTGTATGACATACACTCCCAACACAGTTTGCTCCATGGAAGCGCTGACCTCGGTGTCTCTGTTCTGTGGGGTATAATATATAAAATGCTTTATGTGTGCTTGAAGATAGGACTTCCTCCCAGCTCCGCACATAATAGATTAAAATGGTTCATATTGTTGTGGATGTTTAAAACTGCGGCAACATCCCGTGTCTTGCCAACGGCTGCAACCTTAACTGGGGGATTAAAAGACAAGGGCGATGTTGCTTCAGTAATAAAATCACAGCACAGGTAAAAACATTCAATTAAAAAGGATGGATATGCTAAAAACAATTTGGTGGAAAGTGTAGAGAGGGTACTTAGCTGGAAGAGGGGTGTATTACGTTGACACCCCTCTGTTGTTCCACGCTGCTTCTCCTACCCTTGCCTGCAGCGCCCTTATGATGTCGCTACACTCTTCCCAGCTGGTCCGTTCGTCCTCACGGCCTCACCCAGGGAACACCACCACACAGCAATCTCCGATGCCGACAGCTTTTTTTCTGTGGCTCTTCCTCTGTTGTTTTGCTAATCAGGAGCTTCCATGGCTTTTGCCCACCTTGTTGCTTCAACCATGTCTCTGTGCTCTTGTTAAATTCTGTAACAGGACATGTGCATTCAGTGGTCAGGAAGTCCTTTATCCTATTTTTAAAATCTTCAATGCTAATAAAATAATCTAAATAAAGGTGACTTTGTAGCTCACAAGATGACGGAGCAAAAACTTTGAAAGCACTTTCACCAAACAGTATGGGTTCAAGGAATGACGTACATGATTTGTCCGTGTGACCAAACAGTGCAGCTATCGATAGCTTTGGGTGTCAGTAGAGAACATAAATAAGAAGGCAGCTTGTGCAACATGGCTTTATAAAGGAAAGTGTAATCTACGGTTAAATAAAGAAGACAAACCCACTTTCTCATACAACTTACAATGATGTGTGCCGAAACCCGAGTCAGAGACAAAACATAACGCAGCATGGTACATGGAATCTAACATTTTTACAATGCTGAGTTTGGTTGCATAGATTATCCCCATAATCAAGTGCTGATAAAAATGTTGCTTGAATTAATTTCTTCCTTGCACCGAAGGAAAAAACGCATTTGTTTTGGTAAAAACAATGAAATGTTACCTAGATTTTTTTCCTAAGACACTCAATATGTTGTTTAAAAAACACATTGTTTTCTAGAAGAAAGCCCAAGTATTTGTAAGTTGAGACTCTTTCAATCACCTTATTATTTAGAGTAACAATCTGGTTTACACCATTCTCTATATCAGTTGTCTTTTTGACCACAAAAAGCACATTGTTTTAGTTTTGTCCACATTTAGCACACGCCTCAATTCACAAAGGTTCCTCTGAACAACAATAAAAGCAGATTGCATTTTTAGGGCCCGAGCGCCGACAGCGGCGAAGGCCCTATTGAAACTGAAGGAATTATTATTATTTTTCCGTCAAATTAATTGGCTTTTTGAGGGGCTTAATATATTCAAAAACTCACCAAATTTGGCGGCCGCATCAAGTCTGGTGAAAATTTACGTATTTTAAGGGTTTCGGGAATAGGCGCACAAAAATGGCTCGCTAGCGCCCCCTAGAAAGTTAAGAAAATTGAGCCCCTGCAGTGCGTTTAACGTAGACTCACGAAACTTGGTACACATATGTAACATGTCAAGATGTACAAACAACTTCATTAGAGCCATACCCTAAACCCAACAGGAAGTCCGCCATTTCGAATTAAATGTTCTAAATTAGTGCGATTTTGGCCATTTCCACATGTCGTACTTTAACAAACTCCTCCTAGAGATTTCATCAAACTCGGTCTGTGCCATCTTAAGATGTTAAAGATGAAAAGTTGTTAAAAGAAAAACTTTTCGTCATAGGGCATGGCCGTGGCGGGGCGGCCATTTTGTGCGTTTCGCCGCCAAAACAGGAAGTGGGTGTAACTCGAGTGTACGTTGTCCGATTACCTCGAAACTTTTCAGGATTCATAAGAGTCCAACCCTGAGGACAAATAAAGGCCGATATTTACTTAAAGTCATAGCGCCCCCTAGTGGCAACAGGAAGTAGGCCTAAAAGTCAAGGTGCTATACTTTAACGAACTCCTCCTAGAGATTTCATCCAATGGACCTCAAACTTGGTCTGTACCATCCCAACACCTTAACGATGAAATGATATTAAAAGAAAAACTTTTCGTCAGACGGTGTGGGCGTGGCGTGGCGGCCATTTTGAGTGTTTAGCGATGAACAAAGAAGTTTGTCGTATCTCACTGAAATTTCTCACGATTGACAAGGGTCCAGGCCTGAGGACACCTACAGGCTAAAATTCAATTTTGGTCATAGCGCCCCCCGCTGGCAACATGAAATGCGCCTTATATGACAAACATCATCCGATTTACATGAAACTCAGAATGTGTGGTCTACATGTGATACTGAGCCGCCCCCTATAATATGACCACGCCCACTTACTCAAGCCACGCCCCCTTTCATAACATTTGAACCGTTTAAGGTATACCCTTATATGAGGTATCATTGAACTCAGCACAGACTTCATTCTTCATTGGTGATGGTTTGACCCGCCCGCCATGCTTTAGCCACGCCCCCTTCCACAGCTAAGGAACCGTATGATGTAGAGTCTTGTGTGAGGTATCATTGAACTCGGCAGGGAGTTCCCTTTTCATTGGTGACACTTTGCGGCGTCTGAGTGCCGTGCGAATGCACGCAGAGGCGCGAGGGCCCGTACATCGCTGCTCGCAGCTTTAATCTTAATTGCATCTGCTAAAGATGAGGCAGAGCTATACAAAACCGTGTCGGCCACATAAAAGTTACATTTCAACACAAATTGTTTATATACATTGTAAATAAGATGGGACCCAATATGGACCCTTGTGGGACACCACTTGTTATATTTCTCCCTCTCTATCCCTGTAACTTCCTGGACACGGACCACACGCACTTGGGGTCTCATTTATAAATGTGGCGTACGCATAAAACGGGGCTGAAAATGTGCGTACGCCACTTCCCACGCAAAGGTTGTGATTTATAAAAAACAAACTTGACGGGAGAATGTGCGGTCCTCCACGCAAACTCTGACCCATGCGTATGCACATTTTGGAGACAAAATAGGAACTGGCGATGCAGATGGTGAGGTGGTGAACTGAAGTCAGACTGCAGAAAGTACATGTGGGAATAACAATTACTCTTAATATGTTTAAGTATTAATGCCTCACGCACGTTTCTTCACACCATATCATGAAGATTAAATCCAGCAGTGTTATTTGCGCTTGTACTGAGTGATAATTGTTCCATAAACACCTCCAACTCAAATCTTAAATCAAGCCGTCACATTGTCCGCTACGGAGCGCATGACGAAGGGATGGCCCGACTGCATGGAATACAGGATAGCATCAAATACCCTAGCATTAGATAATGCCAGAACACAGTGTAAATAATAAAATAAATATCTTTAAAACTGTGCATATATCATCAAATGTCAAAGTCTGAAAATACAGCCGTTAAGCTCTTGCGCAATCGTTACACTTAATGTCCTCATTATCAGTCCAAACTTTAATACTGTTCATAACAAAACCTGCATGAAGAAAAGTGTGTTTGCCTATTTCACTTTATTTCGTCTTCAAATTGTATCTCGGGGTGGGGGATACCACTAGTTGATGCTGTGATTTTAGCAAGGTGTTAACAATCACAAAATACTGCGGTGAACCCGTGCGTAATGCTGCATGATGGCACTGCTGGCCCTGCAGGAGGACTGGAATGGAAGAATCAGGAAAGAAAGAGACTTCAGGGACCATGACAATGACTGGTTAATATGCCGATTTAAATTTGCTAATATAGCTGTAATAGTAATATAGCTGCGCTCTTGGATCTATGTACTGAATTGGGTCCAGTAGAGAGGGCAAGGCGCCGGAACCGTGCCATCCCGGTCCAAATACAGGTCCTCGCCACTCTGGGTGAAACCGGCTGTTTCCAGAGGGAAATGTCAGACAGCTAAGTGTTTTTTTAAATAATTATATATAATCTTCAACTTCAAGGCTTGTTTGGATATAGTTCTGTTAAATTTTTTATTATATACATCTGGTATATCGAAGCTGTCCCCGAGTGCCGTAATGCCTGCTGTTTTGGAAGATTTTATTAATAAAGGTAGTCTATAGATGCGGTTTCCCTACACTGTGCGACAACAGGCTGATATTATAATTCAATTGGCAGCAATTCCCGAGCGTCTGAGAGTTTTTTTGTTTGTTTTTCTCCGCAAGTCGTCATGATTCGGCATGATTCGGTGTAACGAAAGAACAACTGCAAGGGTCATTAACATACTGATCAGCATTCACGAGGTGCTTTACATTGACTATTTATGGTTAAAAATGGGCGTGTACAGGGCGGGATAAGAGGCTGATCCACGTATGCACGCTTGTAGTCAATCTGTGATTTATAAAGGGAACATTGCTTACAGGTGTGCGTACACACGGTTTTATAAATCTGACTTTTTTTCGGCGTACGCCAATTTGGGCTTTTGGGCACATGTACACTTATAGTAAGGATCCTACGCACAGTTTTATAAATGAGACCCCTGGTCCTCACCTTGGGCCCCAGGCAGGCATAACGCCTATTTTGCCAAATTCCAAATTGATAAGACCTTAATGACATTGTTCTAAAGAGCTAATATACAGTCTGTAATCTCATTTTCAATCATCTGCAGGTATGGTAACCTTGGTATAAAAGAGAAAAAATTCCTTGCTAAAATTGTGAAAGAGGCAAGCAAGATGGTGGGGGTACAGTTCAGCAGTTTAAACGACCTATTAAATAAGCAGGTGGTCAAAAAGGCATCACTGCGCCCTGCACTGCTACTACTAATATTTCTAGTCATAGTTCTATTATCTTTATTGGTACTATAATTGCTGCTGCTCATCAAACCAACTGCTATGAATCATATTTCTCCATATCTGTATCAGTGTCTCTGTGTCCCAAACAGCAGATGGCTGCCCATGGTTTGTCCGAAGTTTCTGCCTGTTCAAAGGAAGCTTTTCCTTGCCACTGTCACATCAAATGCTTGCTCTTCAGGGGGAATTGTTGGGTCTCTGTAAATTATAGAGTGTGTTCTAGACATACTCTATCTGTGAAGTGTCCTGAGATAACTCCTGTTGTGATTTGACACTATAAATAAAATGTAATTGAAATTGAATTGAAGAGCTGCCATAACATACAGCATTTTACAGTGACTTTTATCATTTTACCAGACCATGCAATATAGATGAGAGAGCTGAAGTGCTGTGGTAGAGGCAGGGGAGGTGATTATACAACAGATCAGACGAGTCGAGATGAAGCAACGGAGTTAAGGAGAGGGCAAACACACACACACACACACACACACACACACACACACACACGCACACACACTGATGGGTTAAATGCAGAGAATGAATTTCGCTACATGTACGTGTATGTGACAAATAAAGTACCTTTACCTTTACACACACCCCTCTCACTGTTGTCACCCCTGCACCTCTTACTGTTGTCAGTGTTTTATGTTGCCTTGTATTTCCGTCCTCTCCATACAATCAGGGATTAACTGCCTTGATTTCAGCCTTCTATCTCTTCTTCTCCCTGCCACTTCCCTGTAGGTTCACAGCGTTTAGTGAAATGCAGCAATGTGCTTACGCTCGCACACTCCGGCTCTGCAACCAGCTGTGATTGAGACATTGGTTCAAAAGTGCAGACACCGGGCATGCTCTCCTGAGAAATAATATCTCTGGGGGAAGAAATGTGATCCCAGGCAGCATCAAACCTTCAGTAATACATCAAAGGTTTGCACCTACGGCTGCTGTGTGCGAGATAAAACTGAGCTGTTACATCACTCACATCAATAGAGACACACTCCTCCTGACCTTTCAGAACCTACTGAATGATGTAGATCTGCTGCTGCTGTCTGCCACTTTCAAAGCTGAATGAAAAAGATTGTTGCAGGATTTTATTTGCATGTATGTGTGACAGACAAAAAGAGGGATGCCACATATTTTTTTCAGTAACATGAAGATAAGAGTGTATGTGTGTATGAGACAGCAGCTAATAATGCTGTATTTCTGTCTTGGCGGCAGAGGCGATAGGCTGCTGCAGGCAAGCTGCATTCCTGTCTGTTCTTTCCAACGTCACTTGTTTTAGGCTCATTAGCTTAAAAAGCTAATCCCAATGGAGCGGGGGGGGGGGGGGGAAGTTTCCATAACAAAGCAAACATTCTATTAAAAAAAGGGTATAATGAACTTACAAGCCAAATTCCCTCAATGCCCTCATTAAAAATATCATTAGGCGATGTGTGAGCACAGACAATGCAGCCTCAGAGCGGTCTGTCTCTCCACATTAATGCTTACTTTGTCAAACTACAAGATGCATCAGATGACAAGATGGGGCCCGGCATGATGTAATATTAGTCATACGTTATGCACATCATGATGAAAGATCCGAAAGCGATATATCACTACAAACACCAGTGGATTATTTATTCATCTTTTCTCTTTCACACTCGCCTTCTCTTGGGTCTCAGTCATTGATCTTTTTTAAATTACAATTACAGTTATCGATGTTATTGCTCCCACTAAAGCTGGGCATACACTGTACGATTTTAGAAATGTTAGGATCAGTCAGAACTGGCCGTTAAATAAAGGCTACGGGCCCACCAGCGCTGAGTCCGCGGAAAAAATAAATGAAGCAGATGTTTTCCGTGGTCTCTGTGACGGCAAATTAATAAATGTCCTGTCACCGACCGGGCAGGCCTCGGTTTTTATTTTTTAAGATTTTTTGGGGGTGGCTTTTTCCCTTTATTTCAGAGTGACAGTGGACAGACAGGAAAGGTGGGAGAGAGATGGGGGATGACACGCAGCAAAGGGCCGCGGGTCGGACCCGAACCCGGGCCACTGCAAAGGCCTCAGCCTACATGGGGCGCACGCTCCCACTGGGGAGCCAGAGGTAGCTCCAGGCCTCGGTTCTGACTCTTTTTACAGGGGGCCCGATGCATCCCGTTCTTCAGCATGTAAACAGTCACTGAGTGCTCACACGGCCCGTTGGCTTGAAAGTCCTTTGAAAGCTTTAAGGCAAATAGAAGTTTGTTTGCACAAAGAAGAAGAAATAGAAGACTTTTTTTGCTAGTGAAGGTCTGTACAGATTCAATTATTAGCAACTGTCAAAGGTATTTTACCAATATTAATAAAGTTATGAATTGATATATTGATAACGTTCACAAATCAAAGTATGGGCGTAGTTGACTTTGGCTTTTATCTGCATGGCTTCCGGCAAGACGGCTCTCGTGTGTCCTTGCTCACAGCTGATTTTTGTATGCAAAATCAAGAATACAGTTAATTACACGGATGTATTGATTACCACCCTCAGTTAGAGTGAGTTTTATTAGATCCATCCCATTCAGTTCAAATGGTTGTTACCTGCAAGAGGAGAATAATAATGTAACATATGTACAGCTGGTATATAAGCACATTTAACTGCATGGTACATTCAGCTGAATACATAACCCCTAACCTCTGTTGGGATGTACTGTGTCTTTGCCTTCAGACTAAATCACTTTGCCTGGCAATCTGGACACTGACCAACCTAAAGCCAACTAATTGCATTTCATAGCCCTTCTGGGAAAATAATCTGAATTTAGGGTTTGGTTTAAGTCAGTTACTAACAATGTATTTGAAGCCTACTGCTTCCATGCAAGAAAGCGATTCATTTTGTGAATCTGCATTTCCTTTTCTTTTTTTGACGTTGTGATATAGGTCTTAAATTTAATTCATAATGGTCTTCAAAAGTCTTAAATTGAACTTGGTGAAACCTGCAGAAACCCTGTTATATGTTGTGTTCTAACTCTGCTGTCATCTCAGACCGTGTCAGTCCAGTCTGCCTGCCCCCTCGACCATCAGTAGATTCACTTCACCTGCTCATCCTCCCCCCCTCCCCTGCTCTCCATTCCCTCATTAGCTCCCTGGTATATTTACCAATCACTTCCACTAGCCCTCTGCCAGATTGTGCTAAATGCCTAAATGTCAAGTTTATTGTTCGACCACTTTTTGAATTTTGGGTTCTTTAGAAGAAGAATTTATTTATCCTGCAAGGGGAAATTCACGTTTTACTGTACAGTTAGAGTTACACATTACACAGGCCCTGAAATACACACCCATGCACAGAGAGGACCTATACGTGCACTAATGGGGAGTTGTTAGAGTGAGGGAGCTGCACATGGATGAGCGCCCCAAGCAGCTGGGGGTTCGGTGCCTTGCTTACATCATTAAGACAATTATCTTTTGTATTACAAATGTTCTGAAATGTTTAGGTTGAAATTTGCAAATGAGGCACTATCTAATGCTAACTTTTTAGTGAATTTAGGAGAAATTTACGGGTACCAACAAAAGTGTGTTACTAAATGTGTATTTTGGATGTTTTTTTTCCCACTAGTTTGAAAGATGACATATTATGGAAGAAACATAGCCCAAAACCTCAAAATTGAAAAATATTTTGTAGGCCCTTTAGGATTTTAACATAATTAATCTTAGAAATAAATCTGTTAAATAGCTGCTTATTTGTCTTGGAAACCAATAAAATACCAAAATAGTCTTAGGTGCATGACACATGCACAAGTTGATCTAGCTGCCTCCTGTTTTTAAGAAAGGCTGGCTGTATGTTTTAATGCTACGCTTGCAATAAACACCGTTATGTTAATAGCACATTGGGATAGTCTGCTGAGTTTCCTTCATCATTTATTTTCCAACAATGGTATGAGTTGGAATCTCATGAATACATGTTTTGTTTTGTTTGTTTTACATTTAAAAGGGATAATATATCTTCTACTGTAAGAGATCCATGTTTACTAAAACAGGCTCTACAAATAGGTGTATTCATAAAATGTGTTATGACATTAATCAAGCCAACAATGAACTAGACATCATAAATGTGTCTTTAAAAAAGCCTAAATATCAAACTAAAAGAAACTATTTAGCTCTAACAAATTGTGCATAGAAATGAAAATGATATTAGGCTTGCAGGTGTGTTTTTCATGTTTACAGACTCCCCATCAAGTTCAACCTTTCTATTTAGAGTATAGAGGTACAAGATCTGTGGGTATATAAGCGGTGGGTGGTTACAGTTAACACCTTTCAGAATAAATAATTTTACATTTTGTTACTGTATGATTAAATTAAGTTAGTGAATTAACTTAGGTTTGGGAGCAGGGCCAATGCGTCAACCACACCTCTAATCACCTGACCAGCCTTGATATTCTTCAGCAACCCACTCAGTGCTGTTTGTCTCCGACTTCTCGAGGACAGACAGAACATGATCAAACGTTCAAAAAATGAAAAGTAAAAAGCCCCAACTCACCATGGCTTCCGAACCTCTACTCAACCTCCATAATTCTGTTGATGACTTGTACGACCATCTTTTTGAAAGTGGTTACCCTCCTGCCTCTCCGAGGAAGCCAACACCCAAATGTTTTTTCACCGCATATTACTAACTATACTTCTATCCACAGTAGCACCTCCCACCCAGCCAGCCTCATCACTTTATCAGCCTTCTCCTGTCTCCCCCGCTTTACGCCAGCAGATTATCTCTGGTAATTACGTTGATTTAGCCCAGCTCATTCAGCCATCACTCGTCAACACTAGCCAACTCAGAGAAATCGAGACTCAGACAACAGCATTACTGATTCGCTTTCTCGGTTCTCTTACCAGAAATTCAGACGCTTGGCCCCAGAATCGAAATCGATTTCCATCCACTGTTTTTGGCACTGACTGCACAAATAGAACTGCTCACAAACAGATCCCGAGATGCCATACCATTTTTTCAATTTCCTGAGTTGCTCGGAATTCGCCCCGACTTCATCCACCTACAACCCTTCTCGTCATCCCAGTCTAACTCACCTCGCCACACACATCTTTGACTCTCTCTTATACGATCCAGAGAAGTAAAACCAACCAACTGGGAGTTTCCTTCCTAATCTACCTTTTCCGTCTCAACTCTTATCTCAGCCCATACAAGCCTCTGATACGCTGGTACGCTGCCAAAGCATCTTCACAACATCCACTCTTCCTCACTGAAAATGGCCACTTGATTGTGGTTCCATAAGCACTTGCAGAAAGTCCTCCACCTGTCAGGCATCTCATCCAAACACTATTCGAGCCATTTCGTTCCGCATCGGCGCAGCGTCCACAGCCGCCAGACAGGGCATCTCAGACCAAACCATCCAGGTCCTCGGACACTGGTAATCTCGGCCGCATCACTCTTATATTCGCAATAATCTCAACGACCTCCGTCAAGCTCACACACAAATCAGTTCAATTCATTCTCACATTTTGGGGATCTGCTCGGGTGAAAGAACCTGAGATGGAACCCCCACACTGAGTCTCACTCCACCCGGTGTCCAGTACATCCTCCCGGACCAACCAACCAGACGACATCTCTTTTTCAAACTCACCCACAATCAAATCCATTCCTGTGTTCTCAACATTCTATAATCAAGCATTCATTCAAACTTTAAACGACATGGCATGGTCTTTGCTAGTGAAATACAACCTATGACACACACACTCACAGCGGAAGGGGATGTATGACAGGGCTAGTTTCACTGTCAGGGAAAGAAATAGTAAAACGTAGTACAGAGCAGTAACAGAGGAGGGATGAGGGACACACTTTTGCATCCAAAGGCTGAAAGTACTAGATGGTGAGACGAGCAGCTTTCTTGCTGTGTTTGTGGAAAAAGAGGGAGACAAAGAAAGTGAAATAGGCCGAGGAAGCAGTGACAGCAGGTAAGGACACTGCTGATTTAATTTGTTTTGAAAAGAGAAGCAGCCTCCAACTGAATGCTATTTATAAGCTGAGGGCAAAAGATGACATGCGCACACACATATACACACACATACACAAACACACACACACACACACACACACACACACACACACACACACATAGCCTCTCCCCTGTCCAAAGTAAGACCGGAACACACTCATTTTCCTGTCATCCCAGCTGGGTCACAGCCCTGTTTTAGCTCTCACTTTGCTGAAAATAAAAATTGAAACACAAGCGGTAGCAGAAGGTCAATCAGGTGGTTTCTGAGTGCAGGACAATCACATACAAAACTAGTTTCATTTTAAAGCAATATATGGCCTATGGTACATAATAGTAATCCAGACAGCCTAGAAGGCATAGAAACCATCAAAAAGAAAATTCAGGGTGGTGATCGACTGCAATTATTATTGCACAGAGAAAGCTTTGTATATACCAAATGCAGGCCACAGCTTAACTAGGAAATTAAAAATTTTATTACAGTCCTTTGTTGTAGTGGTTTGGATGTATGTGGTCTGATGCTGTTGCCAAAATACTACAAAAAATGGTTATAAATTGTTTCCCCACTCCTTTTTCTTACCTTGTTTTTTTATTATATTTTTTTATAATCTTTTATATATATTGTTAAGCCATCTAGTGGTCACACTACAATAATATCTCATTTATAATAATACTGGCAAAAACAATAGGGTCCCGCAGCTTCACTGCTCGGCCCATAAATAAATTATAATGAAGTACTTTTACAGAAAACGCACACCGAAGCTGTCTGACATATCACTGCAAATTCCCATCTGAATGCGAGGATCTGCGAACACAAGAATAAAATAATAAACATGTTACACTCTTTCCAAGATTCCTTCTTATTTCTATATTCCATATTGTTTGAACACTTCACAGAGAAATTGCTGCAAACACAATTGCTTATCCTGTTGTGTGTCTGTTTGCACTGGCACATATACACAAGATGAGCAGCACTGCCAGGCAGGAGTCCACAGAGCCTGCCAGCTGAGACGCACAATAATAACACAGAGCAAACTAAGATGAACAGTAAGACTATAAACCGACAGCTTTTGGTTAAGCTTGTTTGTAAAGTCGAGAGTGGACTGCATGCAGACAGAGCTGATTGAAATATTGATTTCTACATGTTTATGCCTGCTGTTCAGAAATACCCTCTATCTTCCAAAATGCAACGCTTGTATCCAAATGAAGCTGCATGGCATTTTCTCTGGTTTACCTGGGGGTCGTCCACTGTGACTTAGATCCCCAAAACCGAAACTAATCCTCTTCACGTTTTATGAATTCATTATTATTTTTTGCAGTTAACGATCTGGTCTATAGTCTGCTTTTATTTCATAGACGGACATCATTTTAGGTATTTTATTCATTAGCATGGTAGTCTGAATTTATCATATACTGTATACAGATATATCCTAAGTATGTTATTCAGTCACATGATCGGCGTTACTGTTTAGTTAAAAAACACCTAAAACACCAGAGTACAAAGAAGACATAGCGGACCAGACGCAAGATTTTATTTCAAAAAGTAGAAGCACCAGGCGGGAGGGCAAGAGACAGGAAGCTCCAGGCTGAAGCCATACAGTTTTTAAATGAAGTTCACAAGAGCCGATACCTCTTGTCCTCGTTACTAGTGGTAATGTACACCAGAAAAGCAGTGTTGTAGTCGAGTCAGCAACTGTCAAGTCCGAGTCAAGTGTTGAGTCCCCAGTGTTCGAATCCGAGTCACTAAAGAAGAGTCTGACTTAAGAACATGTGATAGGGGGCATGCATCATGAACTACAGTCGCAGGTGGCGGACAAGCACCCTGCCCCTGCATGAACCAGTTGCAGAAGAGATAAGATTAAAAAAAGGTAGAGCACAAAACTACAGTCAGTGACATTAAAGAACAACTTGTTAATTGCTAAGGCCATATGGTCAAATTAAAATGATTTATTTAAAATGTAAACATCTAACAATAACTTATTTCACCAGTAAATTGCTGTCAAACGACAAAAGGAACCACTAGATGGAAAAGGGTATTTTTACAATAACTTTGAATGCACCGCAACTTTTGTTCTGTTTTCATAAAGTCCCATATGTGTTGTTTCTCCGCCAACAGCAGTGGCCATAGTGCAGCTGCACTGTGTCTTTAGCTGCAGACTGTTGGACGTCCCAGTGTTGTAATCCTTTTCAGTAAAATACAGACACACTTTACACCGTTTAGTTGTTAGCATTTTAACCATGTACAGTTTCTAGCTTACCTTGGTGCCAAGTGTAAGTTAGTGTTAACTAGTGTGTTTGTTAAATGCCTGTTGCCTTGACTCCTCTCCTCGAGTCTCTTTCTCGACTAAAATTTTCTTGTGGGCGGGCCAAAGACACAAGGAAAGGAATCAAGGAGAGGAATTGGGATGCACAAACTGGGAAATGGGAAAGGTCTACAGTTTCAGACACCACAGACAATATATAATGGGACAATAAATAAAATGCTCCAGTGCTAATCAACATACTTGAATATCTAGTAAATACCAATAAAAACACTTAAAACTGACCACCATAAAAGAAGAAAAGTAAAAACTAAATAATATATTCTTGAAACCAATGAATGAATAAATAATATACACACAAATACAAGCTTCAGAAAGGTTTTGTGCAAATTGAGCAATTTATCTTTCAGCTTGTTCATCAGCAGCTGGAACAAAGCTTCTTTTATATCATTTGGTTTCACACCTCAAATCTAAAAACCTCTTTTCAGAAGGGAGAAGCTGAAACTCCTGCTGTCATTTAAAAGCTGTAATTTAAAATGGAATCAGTTATCCGCTGTAGCTGTTGAGTGTACCAGGATGTCGGGTACATCGGGGATTCACCGATAAGCTTACTAGACCATTTCACAACTTGATTGAGTTCTTGTTCTTTGCAGAAAGACTTCCAAACCATGACACCAAAGAGAAAGTCGATAAAAGCATGATATAATAAGGTCATCATGGTTTTGTATTGAAGTAGAACAGTTTCCTCAGACAGTGAAGTTGTTGTGCTCCTTTTTACACACGTCTGCACAATTTTCTTAGAAGTTCAGCTTAGAATCAAATATTGTCCCAGGATATTTTTCGATTGTATTGTGACTACTTCCAAACTCTGGAAACACTGGCACACACATTTGCATGTGATCTAAGTATTGTGTATAACTATCTTTGTGTCTGTGTATGTATGTATGTATGTATGTATGTATGTATGTATGTATGTATGTATGTAGGTATGTATGTTTTGTATGTTCCCTCTATGTACTATGTGATAGACAGTATGTCTGTATGTTTTTTATGTTTGCGTGTACCCTTCTGTCTGTAATATGTTATGTGTACTTTTATATCTGGACCTTGAGTCTGTAAATAAAGTTATATATTGTGAGTGAGTATGTTTTCTAAAATCAATTGCATATCTTTTGTTTTAAATATGTTTAATTGAAGATGTGACTCCTGTCCACTTCACGAAATCCTCAATGATCGGACCATGACTAGTTCATTAGGCAAGGGCAGACTTACATCTGCGTAATTTACAATGACCCTGTTTGTCATTACTGCACTGACAAAAATTGGTGTACAGGATAAATAGTAAGGATGACAGCACACATACTTGTGGATAACCACTAGCAGAGCAGAGTTGGCTAGAGAAGACTTCATTTACCCTTACTCTCTATGTCCTTCCGGTTAAAAAATCTAGAATCTAACCCTTAAGATTAAAATCAAGGTTGAATTGTTCCAAAAGCCGGCTGGCCAAGATATGGGGTTAGATTGTATGAAAAGCCGATGAAAAGTCCACAAAAGGAGTCGAGCGTGATACCCACCTCTCTTCAAGTGTTGAAAAAGTAAATTAAGTGGCATCCTCTACTCCCCTATGTGGCCTGTAAGCAAACAGCATGTGGTCACGTATATGCTCAGTTTTTACTAATGATTTCTGTCCTTACCAATTTTACAAAAGTTTTCATTACAATTGATGAAAGGGAAACCGGTCTAAAATCCTTAAGGGTTTTTGGGCACTGGATTTGGGAATACCACAGCATCCTTCCAGACTTTAGGGACATGCTGTATAAAGGTAAATATGGTGCAAAAGGTGAGAGCTTGTAGAATAGAATGTGAGAAGAACAAATGTGGGCACAACATCAGCAAAGCAAGCTGTGGTCATGGCCAGGGGATGTGCCGCTGCTGCCGGGTGCGGGGCTCTCCGTGTCCCGCTGGAGCTCCGACTGCAGGTCGAGGTCGGCAGCGAAGCTTTCTGGCGATAACAGCGATGTTGCTCCGCTGGCCGATCCCCACTGGTGACGGTCCGTCTCCGGCTGCAGGACCTGGAGCTCACCGCCATTGTTTCAGTTTGTTAGTTAGCTAACGCTAGCTTGCTATTCCACCAAGCTTCCATGCTACATAGCTAAATAAGCCGGACAGAGTCCCTCATCTGGTGATACAAACCCTGCTCTCCCCGTCCTGTTGGCTCAGAGCTCCACAGCCTATGTCCACAGGTACAAATTAGTTTTGCACCAAATGTATCGCAACAAGTGTTGCAAAAGTCGAGGCGCAGATTCTCCACTTTGTAATGCGAGAGAGCACATACAGCGACAGATTTGAGAGGTTGTAATCACTGAATTGTGGTTGTGATGGAAAATGAACCTGAGTAAAAAAAAAAAAGTACATGAGTAAATGTTGCATTACAAGTTTGCAGCTGTCATTTTGTTCATGCAAATATCAATCTACACATTTGTGAATGTTTTTTTACAAGTGCAAATTTCAATTTACAAGTTCAGATTTTTTTTTTTTTTTTTTTTTCTTTTTGTGACTTCAAATTCAGATCACATGTGTGTGAATATTTTTTACAAGTGCAAATTTTAGTTTTACAAGTGCAAATTTGTAAAGTTCAGATTTTTTGTTCTGCAAGTTCTCACATTGTATTCTACAAGCTCTCACGTTTTGCACCATATTTACCTTCATAATGCTGTGTCTGCATAAATATGATGAAATCAGCTCTTTTGCACAGGATTTAAGTAGATGGCCACATATATTGTCTGGGCCATGACTTTTGTGGAGAGAAGACTTTTGTAATAGGCCTATGTCCAAGTGCTCCTTGTCTTTTAAAATATAGTTCTGAACGTCGTGGCTAAAATCAAGTATCAAAACGAGTATAAAACCTGTTGCAGGATTCACTGTTTCAAACATTTCTGAAACATTGCAATTCCTATTGGTTGTAGCAGCATATTTATTAAGTTTACATTATCATCAGGGCTGTCGCGATGCGATTAAGGGCCAAGCATAACGCGTTAATTTATTTTAATTGCATGCCGCCATTTTTTAATTTATTTTATACTTCACTCGGCTTTGCGTCGTGCCTAACAGGCTACTATTTTGACCTTAAAGGGATACGCCACCGTTTGTTGAAATAGTTCTTATCACGGTCTCCCCTAGCTGTAGATAGGTGGGCCAACGCATTTTTTGTGCATGCATCGTTTTAGTCCGGTGCACACCGGCAGCGCCACCGCTAGTTAGCATAGCGTAGTGAATCCTATGTTGCCGGTTAGCATGTTGTGAGTAAAAGTGAGCCAACAAAAGACAAAAAAAAAACAACCTAATTACTTGCACTGAGACAAAAAATCCATTGGCCCACCTATCTACAGCCAGGGTAGAGGGTGATGAGCCCAATTTCAACAAATGGTGGCGTATTCCTTTAACCGCACCTTTACTTATCATCAAACTGCCATACTTCCTCGTAACACATCCTGCTGCTGCAGGCTGCAGGCATGATGGAGAAAGCAGCAACACGATTCTGAATGGCGCTTTTTATTTTCCAAAACTCCCGGACTCCCGCAAAGCACTATTATGGAGAGTGCTACTCGCCGACCTGTTGATGAAACCAAATCCCGAAAAATGACTACAGCTCTTGCAAAATGGATGGCAACTAACTGCAGACCTGTCAGCATCGTAGAAGACTTGGGACTTAAAGAAGTACTACGGTTGGCATGTTCTTATACATTGCCGTCGAGGGGGACAGTAGTTTCACCACACACAGCCTGTACTCCACGGAGAAACAGCCACACTAGAACTGCTGCAAAGTGCAAACGCTGTCTTATTAACCGGTGATCACTGGACGTCAGTGAGTAATCACAATTTTTTAGAAGTTACTGCACAACTCTGGTAAGGATAGGGATTTTTTAGTTTTTTAGTTAGGTAATTGGAGGAATTGTGCAAATATGACAAATTCACACATTCTTCTTTTGTTTACAGTAAATAAATAATATACAAATACAAATCTTAAAGTCAAGTTCATAAAGTAACTTTCCTTGCATTCATTTGATTCCCAATCAAGATACACTGGTAAGAATTGCTTTCCATTGTTAATATGTACTTAAAAACAGTTCTGAAATGCAAAATAATAACATTTTAATCATGTGATAAAACATGCGATTAATCGCCAATTAACTATAGAAATTCAGTGATTAATCGCGATTAAAAAAATAAATTATTGTTTGACAGCCCTAATTATCATTATTATCATGATTTACAAATCCAACTGAACATCTTCCTAATTTGTATGCCTTACATTTATTTCACCAACTCTTTTGTTTTTTTTAAAGATCATTTTTTGGGGCATTTTTAGGCCATTATTTTCACAGGACAGATGAAGACATGAAAGGGGAGAGAGGGGGAATGACATGCAGCAAAGGGCCGCAGGTCGGAGTCTAACCCGGGGCTACTGCATCGAGGAGTAAACATCTAGATATGTGCGTCCGCTCTACCAACTGAGCCAACCCCGCCACGACAGATACCCTCTTAAATAAGTACATCCAGGTCCTCTGCAGTGTGGCACTGTTAGATCCTTTTGACTTTGTTTGCGACCAATTTCGTCGCACTCTAGAAAATTTGTAAGGGTGCGACTATGATTTTTCCCAGGTCGCACCGGTGCACCTAACGTTCTCACATCCGCTGCCTCTCCACGAACGAAGCGATGTCGTCTATATCAATATGGTTTAATGTTGCGTTACATGACCCATTCCTTCTGGAAAGCCGTGCCTGTGTTTGGATCCCTCCTCCGCGCAAACTGCTGACTTTGTCTACAGTTTTAATTGTTATTAACACAGCTGTATATTGTTAAGTATGAGAGGAAACCTGTATTGGTACCAGTGTTTCCGCTGGTAACTCTCTGTTATTGCTCATTCATAATGAGTCAACTGAAGACATGAAAGGGGAGAGAGGGGGGGGGAATGACATGCAGGAAAGGGGCGCAGGTCGGAGTCAAACCTCTATATATACCAACTGAGCTATCCGGGCGTCCTCTTTATCTTTTAATCAGTCTGTTGTTGTTGAAAACAAGTGAAGGAGCTTTCTCAGAGATATATATATATAAATTTTTTAATATATCCTAGGCTATTTATTTCAGATAACTTTCATTAACATGTGTTGCCGCTGTATATTTTCAAACTGGTAAAGGAAACCCTGTCTTTGCATTTTATTTTAATCACAATTTGTTTTAATAAAAGAGTTTGTGAAAAGTGGCTTTGACTTAAAACTGAACATTTAGCCCACTTTGTAAAAAAAATACTTAGCTATATATCGTGTATCGCCACTCAGTGTTAACGGCGATGCAAGGAAAAGTTTGGGTGGACCTAAATTTTGTGCTGGTGCACCTAAATTACGTTAGCCTATCAGAATCCCGGAAATAGCAATAACAGCAACGAATAACTTCCTCTCTCTTCTCTTCCTCACTTCCTCAGCTGCCTAAACCTGTGTTTGTCTCAGTTTACATGCAAACGTGCAAACAAAGTTTTCCTAAATCTCCACTCTGGCCGGAGTTTTAAGAAAGAATAATTTTCAGAGGCAAATTCTCCGTTTGCGTGCAAACGAAGGGCACAAACGAAGGGAAATGTCTGCGCTTTTCAAAATAACCATGTACGTGTAAACAGGGCCTGAGAAAATAATTCTAGGGAGGGATCATTCATTTCCCTACTGATTGCAGGTGAGGCTTTTTAATAAGGTGAATGAACAGGGGCATTCAATCAGCTAATTAGGTTTCTTTGTGCCTTACTATATAAGCCCTTCTCAGAGATTGAGAGTCACAAATAACTGATACCTCCTATGAGGCATCAGACTCAGTGTGCAAGTAATTCTTTGTTTTTCACTTGGAGCACTTTTATCCAGCCACTAATTTGTTTGGATGTGTGCACGTTCTTCCCCGTTTAAACTAGACTTCTATCAGAAAAGCAAACAAAAGACACACAACCTTCTCAGTCTTCAGTGCTGGGTGAAACAGAGTAAACGTTCTGCAGAGATGACAATGAACCATCTTTTTTTTTAAAGGGAGGGCTGGGATAAAAGCATGGTAAAATGTTTGCAGCACGTCTAATGATTTCACACCCACCCTCCAATTCATAAGAGCTCTGTTGTGTGGACTGCACACCACACCAATCCATATTTCACAAAACTCTCTGTTGTCGGAATATACGATCTACTAAATCCACTGTGGTTTACCATCCTGAAACTAAGTTTATTCCACACACCTTGAAAGGAGTAAAAAAATGAGTATGAGTAGGAAATACCACATAACTCAACAATACTTAAAATGTTGTCTTTTATGTTACTGTAAAACATAAAACAATGCTTGATTTTGCCACCCAAATCTTGATGTCACACAGCAATATGAAATGGAAAAATAACCATTAATTCCAAACGAGTTAAGAAATAAACCTGCTGGTATCCTTTAAACAATATCAACACGTAACATTTAGTCCAGAAAACAAAAATACTCTCTTGGAAAATGGCTGTGGCAGATCAGGCAACAGAGATTGGGTACATTCTGTTCAAAAGAACAAGCACTGGGAAAAGATGCACAAATAATATGTAGTGCATTCCGACTACTTCACTTTTTTCACATTTTGTTACGTGCAGCCTTGTGCTAAAATCGTGTATTTGAAGAAGAAGAAATACTTTGTTAATCCCACAAGGGGAAATTAAATTGTTTCATCCTGTTGTTAGATACCCACATTACACACAGGCCTGAAATACACACACATGCACAGGATCTATACATGCACGAATGGAGAGATGCCAGAGTGAGGTCAACCAAAGTATTGAACAAGTTGGAGTTGACGATGGCGCTACTTGAAAGTCTGGGGATCACCAACGTTTTTAGTCCGATAGTTGTTAAGACGTCACTGTGAATCAAAGGTGATCAGCAAAGTCAGTGGGATTCATTCTCTGGGAACCATAATAGTTAATATATAATAGTTATTGAGACATCTAAGTGGTGGACTGACCAATATTGCCAAACTTATACCTAAAAAGATTAATCTAGAGATTTGTCCCTATAGGGATATAAGCAAAACTCTTAATTGTCCCCCAAAATGTAACTATCACACAGAGATACCTGCCAAGAAAAGGCACTACTCAGAAAAGGACAGCCAGTTGAACTTGGCAAAGGAGATCAGGCAGCTTGTCCTATTCTGTTGCAGACAATCCAGTACACACACACACACACACACACACACACACACACACACACACACACACACACACACACACACATTGTTTGTTTCACCTCATACCTTTAATGTAACGTCCTGAAGAAGGCTGGAACAAACAAATTGAAGGGATGTTTATTTAGAAATCTAATTCTAGTTAGAATTTGCCAGATGTAATAAAAACATTTTACATTTTCTCTAAAGATAAGTGTCTTGGATTTTTTTGAGTGAGCATGCTCACTGGATTTCTTCATGCCCCCTACCAAAGTCTTATTTTCACAAAGACTAAAAAGAAGCAGTTCTTCATTTTTTCATAGGTTACAAGGTTTTTTTATTTGTCATTTCACAAGACAGGGTTGCACAATGAAATGGAAGTTGTAGCCACTTGACGCTACACACATAGAACATCTATACATATATTTAAATCAGAATAAAATAAAATGCAATAAATAAAGCAATATATACAGTTATATATAAATCCGATTATACAGATATAAGAGAACAGCCTGTGTGGACTTCGCTATAGGGACCAAAGTAGACTATTACACTCTTCCCAAACACGCCTATAGAACAAAAAAAGGCCTCAGAACTAAGAAGCATAGCAGATCCATTGTTATTGCCTTTGAAAATGAGACATCTTACAATTCTCTAATCTGTCATCACTATTTTCCAGTGCCTTCCAAAGCAAGATAATCATCACAAAAATGACTTACTATATGACTGGTTTCTGATCTGCGACCGATAAAGTTTAGATTTGCTTTGGTTAAGGCACAAAGTAGTCTGGCTAGTCCACAGAGCATTCATGCCACAGAAAACTCAGATTGGATAGATAGTCTAGCTAGCTGTCTGGATTTACCCTGCAGAGATCTGAGGAGCAGTTAACCATAGTCCTCACAAATCCACCGGAGGTTAGAATTCCAACACAAAGAAAGCGGAAGGTAATTGACATCCGGGCGAAAAGAAGGATATCTGGCGTAATTTCCGGCGGCACCGGAGCAATCCAGGAAATGGAACATCGTGGATATAGAGTTGGCACAAAGCTACTTTGTTAAGATTGCTAAAATATAACAGTTCAGGTTACAAAAAAAAAAGAAACACTAATAAAATGCTCATTATGCTTTTTCCCCCCCCTTTCCTTTATTGTGTTATATATCTTCTAAGTCCCCCCAGAAGGGACTGACCATCTTCCAGAGAAACCCTGTTCACCAACTGCTCCAAACAGCTCTATTGTAGTCCAGCCTTTACTTCAGAGACAAACGTGGTCACTTTGGAACACACGTTATAATGCTCACCTAGCTGCTAGCATGGCACTCCATTACGCTCTGCTTCTGACTGGCTAGTAGTCCTTATCTAGGTACTGTCAGGGCACGCCCTCATACTCTGCTTCTGACTGGCTAGTAGTCCTTACCTAGGTACTGAGCATGTGCAACTCCCAACAAAGATGGAACAGAAGTGAGATGTCTCACTCTGTAGCTAAAACAGAGAGCCCAACACACAGGGTGAAAAGAGGAGCTGCAGCAATGTGCAGTACAACAAAAATAGTGTTTTTTGAAAATTAAACCACATAAACCTATTCTGGTACAACCTCTAGATACAATTATGAACATGAAAATGAGCATAATATGAGCACTTTAAGTAATATCAATTTGTTAAATTTTATTTTTAGGTCAGGGATACCTGGGTGCAATAATGCATGCCGTTTTGGATGGCATTACTAATATGACTAGTCGATACACGAGGTTACCTTTCACTGGCTAAAACACAATTTGCAGTCAGGTTTACTAAATGTAATCGCTGGGATTGCACTCATAATGTTATAATGACTCCATTTGACAATAAATGTGTATAAGTTATTCCGTTAGGACCTGCAGATGACAGTGCCTACCTCCTCAGGTGCTTTCCCAACCCTGAGGGCACGGAGGAAATGTGCTACAATGATGCCCATGCTCGTGCACGCTCAGTTGTGGTGAGCGCCATCGGCCTCCTAAAATGCTGATGGTGGTCTTTAGATGCCTAGGGTGGCAGACTCTTATACCAACAAAGACAAGTCTGCCAGGGCGTGTGCTGTGTTGCAAAGGATTGGCATTCCTCTCCCTCCTGGCCCTCCTGGCCTTCCTTCCCCCCAGCATGAGGACCCTGACTGCATTAGGGCTTCCAACAGGGAGCGAGGATGTGTGAGGAAACCGCAATTATGGTTAATTTTTAAAGCCAAAGCCATGTAATAAAAGATAAAGCAGTGCTTACTCAGTTGTCAGTGTCCTCCTCCGACACTATGCCACACTTACTTCCTCAAGTATTAATGCTATTTTTTTAATCCAGTATTGTGAGCTGTGGCGTGCGCTTGCCCCCACCAGTAGCAGACACGCCCTATAAGTGCAGTTTTATTGTCTGTGAAAACACTCAGATTCCTGTTAATAAGCAAAATTACTAAACACTGTTATTATTTGTAATAAATCATACATGTATTGTGCAGAACATTGTTGACAGTACAATGCAGCTTTTAAAAAAATGAGGCAAATGTATGGGAGAAACAACATAAACATTCGTGAATGTGGACCTAATGCTTGCCACAATATATATCAGCTGGCTATTATGATTCAGGATTGACTTGGAAGCCATTCATTAATTGACCGTTTGTAATGTGCACAATGTTGCGTACCTTATTGTATTGTTGTCTCCAAAAGTTTTCCCAGTAAGGTTTAAAGTCATGACTAGGCACTCTGTCAGCTTAGTCTAAGTCACTCCCAACAGATAAATTGTGCCACCATGAACTAGTGAGATTTAATCTGATTTAATACATCTTGGGCTGAAAAGTATTACCATTGAGTCCCCCCCCCCCCCATGATGTCCTTTGTCACAACCAGCTGCTCTGAAGATAAATAAAAACGCTTCTCTCAGAATGGGTCATCAGGGAATGTCTTCTGTTACAGGTATTTCATTTTCATGCCTGTCACGCGCACTCAGTCACACAGCTAAGTAACTGACGAGAATGTCTTCTCATTCCAACAATGGAGAGCTTTTTGTCTCCTTTCATTCTTAATCTACAAAGTTCAAACCCCAAATGAAATATTCTGACATGATTTCCCCTAGCAATGCCTCAGTACCCAGCTCCAGTCTTTGTGATGCTGATTCAGCCATCAGTGAGGTGAGTCATATTACTCTACTTCAGCAGAGTGTCACCAGTTTTTAACAAGGAGCAGGTGAAGGTATTACCCCATCTGACTGTTAATACTCCCTGAAAAGAAGTCCTCTGCCACATCCACCCATCATCTTCACAGACTGCAGAGCCAATTTAAGGCACCCCAGGTAGAAATGGCAATTTTGGCTGGTTAAGTCACATTTGGGTCTTAAGGCTTCAGCTGACTTTTTAATGTTTCCTGACTAAATTTAAAACAACCCCCCAAATGGTGCTTAAATATGCATTTGATGGCTACGTACGATATACTAACAGGTCCCAGGCAAATAGCTAGTGATCCACAGCATTGTTCTATTGCATCAGAGCTCTTTAAATCTTTGTTTTAGTGTTATAAGCAAATCGTCTGATCAGAGTCTTATGTCATTCTAACATAACCCTGTTATGAAAAAAATAATTTTGGTTAATTTTTTTAACTGTTTCATTTTAAACTGGGGGAAAAATTTTTAGAATGAGGACTAATCATTGTGTATGGCAAATGTATGTAATCAATCAGACTTTATTTGTATAGCACTTTTTATACATATACACACAGTGCCCTATTATCGCTGTGTTGTTCTGGTGTGCCTGTCGTGCATCTCTGAATTTTTGTACCTGCTTTTCATTTCAACATGATGACTGCCAAGCAGGTTTGCCTGTACAAACTACTACAAGACCACAGGGACAGTCAAAAGGCATTAGATTCTTGGAGAATAATAGCCACCACACTGGAGAAAGAAGAAGCTTATTAAGCATGAGAGATTGCTTTGTAAAAGAGGGAAAAATAGATTAAATGGCAAAAATGGCTCTGGAGGGAAACAAAGCGCTCTCTCAGATTCTGGTGGAGCTAGGATGGCTGTCCCGGTTCATCAAGTACCAAGAGACTGAAAGTAACTTTGACTTAGAGGTAATGTTAAATGACAGGAATAATTATAGTAACATTACACAAATGCAATGTTTGGTGGGATGTTGATGTTTACTACTGTTGCCAGTAGTGCTGCATGATTAATCAAATCGCGATTTGAGCCTGTGCAATTATGTAACCGCAAAATACTGCGATTTAATTAAATAAACGTGCGTGTGAAGGAAAAACAATATTTTCTTTTTGTGTCCAATCTGCTCCTGTCTAAACTCATGACGTGTAGATGACCAATCAGTCTCTATGTAGGCAAGCACATGTAGGAAATGGTCACACAACTACCCAGTGTGTAGAAGTGGAAGAAGAAGGGAGATCGAAGCTAAGCCGCAGGTTGCCATTGAACTAGTGGCCAGGAAAAATTCCATGTCTGTCATCAGGCAATATTTTGGATTTAAGCCCTCCAACATTGATCAGAAAGAGGTACTCTGTAAAATGTGTATAGCCATGAAAGCCGAGCCTGCTAATAAAGACCCAGCCGAAAGCCGGCCTGTAAGCCAAACAAAACAAAGCACAATAAAAGAGAGATTTTCGAGTGTCACGCCATACGACAGCTCTCACAAAGACAAAGAAATTACAGACTCCATTACATATTGCCTGCCGAAAGACATGATGTACACCGTTAGCAAGCAAGGATTTCAGAAAATGATCTACACTTTGGACAAGAGGTACCAGCTACTGTCATGAAACTTTTTCTCTCAAATAGCTATACCCAAGGTTTATGCCAATGCCGTGATGAAGTTCAAGTGGAAATGGCTGCAGTTTAGTTTTATTCCACTACAACAGAGCTGTGGTCTAGTACAGAACCATACATGAGCCTAACGGCACATTGTGTTGACGATGACTTTGAGTTGAAAAGTCATTGCTTGCAAACGTGGTATTTCCCCGATGATCACACCGGAGAGAATAGAGCCTTGGGCTGGAGGGAGGCACTGACTGCATGGGACCTGTCTGAGGAGCGTCATGTTGCTATTACTACAGACAATGGCTCCAATGTTGTGAAGGCGGTGGAGCTTAATCACTGGACTAGAGTTCAGTATTTTGGACATAGGCTTCACCATTGCTATTTGTAACTTGATTTTACTACCGTGAGACTTTATTTAACATTATATTTGAATTTGCTTAAAAGCAAAAATCAACTGTTATTCTTGTATAACAAAAAGCATATAACAAAACATTTTGATTTCAGAAACAATGTCTTGTCCAAAGTAATGTAGCATGTATAAGACAAAACTGATATAGCCTGAGCCTTTCAGAATTTTTAATGGGTCTTTTTTACATTCTTCTCAATCACAGAAAATGCTCTAAAAGATGATGCCCAACGTATTAATATGGCTATTGGAATGTGCAAGAAGATTGTGAGTCACTTCTCACACATCTGGAAGAAAAGAGTGGCCTTGAAGGCAGCACAGACAGAGCTCAATCTTCCAGAGCATGCAATGCAACACGATGGGGTTCCACTCAGAAAATGTCCTGGAACAGCAAAGTACCTTAACCAAGGTTCTCTCCACAGACTGCAAGGTACTACTGCCCACATGGCAGGACCTGGAGGTCCTGGAATCTATGGACTGCCCACTCCATGACTTCACAGATGCCCTATCAAATGAAAATTATGTGAGCATATCTTATCTTCTATAGTTCAGTACTGGCTGAAGAGGAAGAGGACACTGACTGCAAAAATTCTGAACTACCTCAACCAAAATTATGAAGAGACACAAGACCTGATGAACATGTCAATTTTTTTAATTATTCAGGAAATTCACCAGCAGCAGCCTGCAGCAATGGAGATGGGTAGCCAGGATGTGGAAAAAATCCACATCGAGCTAAAGCCAAAAAGAAATCTTTGGCGAGTTTCTTCAAGAGTAGCACACACACAATGGCAGCAGCATCAGTGTCAGACACATTCGATCCCATAGCACAGTTTAGAGAAGCAGTAATGGCAAACATTTACATTTACATGCCCCCTTTGGACCATGGTTAAGATCCACTAAAATGGTGGAAGAGCCACAAAATAAACGTCCCCCGGCTGTGCAAACTAGCACAGAAATATTTGTGCATACAAGGAACAAACTCTGCATCCGAGAGAGCTTTTAGCACAGGCGGTAATGTTGTATCAGCTCATCGCTCAGGTCTAAAACCAGACAGTTTTTGGCAAAGAACCTCTAAACGGATAATTGGAATATGGAGGTAAAACTTGATTTAAAAAAAATTCTAGGCCTACAATAGATAGCTATAGGGGGTTAGGTTTATTTGAATAAAAAATAAGAGAAGAATTAAGAAATCCATGTTTAGTTAGAATTAGGCTAATGGTTCCATGTTTAAAAGAGAAAAACATAAATTTTTATGTTGCATGCTGCTAAATGCCCTGTTTATTTGAGCATTACCTGAATGAAAATTCTTGTTTTTATTTATTTTTCTACTTATAGTTGTATCTTTTGAAAACAATGTTTGCAGACATGCCATTATTTTATTTATTTATATATTTTATTATATATTTTCTTTTATTTATTTAATTTTGTAAAATGTCAGTGTTTTTTGAAAACAGTATTGGGTTTGGGATTTTGGATTAAGAAATACACATTTCCAAAATGATCTCTAGTCTGTGAATTTTTCATGTACAGAACAACCCATTTGTTTGTTATATTGCAATCGCTAATCGCAATATTGTCCACAATAATAATTTTTCACCAAATCGTGCAGCCCTAGTTGCCAGGCAGCTTACTTTCCTTTTCACTCTCGTTTGTAAAACTCTTTCCATTTTGTGTGTCTTCTAGCATGTGTTCTCTTTTATCTCTTTGCTCATCATACACATATTTATTATCAAATTCTGCACAAAAATTGGAGTAACTGCCGGAATTAAATTTCATGGAATTTAACCTGATGTTTACACGTAACAAACTGATTGATTGATTGATTGATTGATTGATTGATTGATTGATTGATTGAAGAGTCCCTCACAGGCGCAGGGCGGCATTGCTGTGTGAATTTGTGGATATATAGTCTTACTTGTATGTGTAACGACATAATTATTGAATGATTACTGAATTTAGGATCAGTAGCACATTCCATTACTGCATTACAGTCAAATTTAATGTGTGAAACACTGGTGGCCATTTATTGGCAGTACAGTGTATGCCACATCATAACACATACACATAAACCTATTTTACATGCTGATATGCATTAAGATATACCTATTAGTAATAAAACCCTCACATAATAGTGTCAACTTATTTTATATTTTTCCTCCAAATGCACAGAACAGGAGATTCTTATTAAAGGCTACAGAGCGGGGAATTAACTTCCTGAATGAGGTTGAGTAAACTAGACGCAGTGTATGATCTCATTGCATTGCAATTCAGGCTGTGGTTTCACTTTATAATGATAATGGTTTCTCTTGCAGGGGAAAATGATAATTGCTCATCACTTATGGCTCTCAAGGGAGGAAAATTTGTTTTCATTTCTAGAGTAAATGTGTTTTACACATCACTGAATGAAAGTCAATCAGGTAATATTTCTTAAGATGGTTGAGAATCACTAAGTGTGTGTGTGTGTGTGTGTGTGTGTGTGTGTGGTTTATATGGACTCAACACAGTCACACATTCTTTTGAGAAATCTGTTTTAAAATGTTTTAAAATGACTAAACTGCTAAGCAAGAATAAATTCAACACTGTGATCAATTTGCAATTCAAGATATGTGAATCATGCACAGACAGAATTCAGTGTGATACTTCCTATAGTGGCACTAAATTTAGTGCAGCAGGGCACCCTGAGCCACCACTGTCTCATTTGGTTTTGGTCTTCAACTTCAAGGTTGTACCTAAACTTCAGGGTTTTCTCGCCTTGTACAATCTTTCACTTTCACTTAATGAAAAGCAATGCTTGACTTCAACATTTGATACGCAGGAGTCTGTTCCAAAATGTAGAGTGAAATGAAAATTGATGATTGTTCTACTTTTACTTATATCTGGAAATGTGCAACCAAATCCTGGACCTGAGCTGAAATGCGTCCAGACGCCTGCTGATTTCAAATCAATGTCTGGGTTAAAATTTGTTCATCTTAATGTGCGCAGCTTATTACCCAAGATGGACATGGTCAGAATTTGGGTGAAATCGACAGATGCAGATATTGTGATCATTTCTGAAACATGGTTATCCGAATCTATTTCTAATGATGACATCGCCATACTTGGATACAATGTTCATCGTACAGATAGGCCCAAAAAAGGTGGTGTAGCCATTTATGTTAAATCAAGATTTGATGTATCAATTGTTCTATCTGAATCTATTTCTAAGCAAATGGAGTTTTTGGCTTTGAATGTAGAAATAGTTAAGTCCCTGTCTATAACTGTCGTGGGGTGTTACAGGCCTCCATCTGCCATCAAGGAAGCATTACCATCCTTACAGTTTCTTTTGTCAAAATTAAATTACAAGGACCTTTTATTGGCCGGAGATTTCAATTGGGATTGGCTAAATGCAGTTTCTGGTGAATTCAAATCCTTCTGTGACTTTATTAACCTTAGCTAATCAACCTACCTACAAGGCCACATGTAAAGAGTTCTAATAAGTCTACCTTGATTGACTTAATCCTAACAAATGTCCCTCATAAGTTCTCATCAGTGATTTGAGTGATCATTGTGTTGTTGCTACTTGCAGGAACACTAAAATCCCCAAATGTAATCCGCGTATTATTTGCAAGAGAAATTTAAAAACATTTATTGAGCAAGCCTATCATCATGATCTAGGTTAGTTGGGGGCAATTGA
Organism: Perca flavescens; assembly: GCF_004354835.1. Classification (NCBI taxonomy): domain Eukaryota; kingdom Metazoa; phylum Chordata; class Actinopteri; order Perciformes; family Percidae; genus Perca; species Perca flavescens. Next base: position 25,600,849 of record NC_041353.1, on the reverse strand, counting down.
GTTTGTTGCCAGATGTGGTGCTGGCTTGGGCATATTTCAAGGAGAGTTTTATGAAGATTGTAAATAAACATGCTCCTATTAGGAAATTCAGAGTCAAGGGACGAGAGAACCCTTGGTTTTCTTCAGAATTATCAGAGTCCATCCATCAGCGCAATTTTAGGCATTTAAGAAATAAATGTACTTCTCTTATTAAGAAGGCTAAATCAGAATATTACTTATCTGTCACAACAGAAAACCTCAACAATCCACAGAAATTTTGGAAAGTAATAAAGTCTCTATCTGTAAATAGAAGACCTCAGGCTCTTCCAAAATATGTCTTAAAAGACTCTGTCCCTGTCTACGATAGGACCGAGGTCTTAAATAGCTTTAACAACCGTTTCGTAGCTTCTGGTTCTTTGTTTTACTCCAGAAGTGGCCCCTGTGACTTCCTGCACAGAACCTCAAATGTCTTCTGGAGAGTATTTTAATTTTGTTCCTTTTACTGTACAGGAAGTGCATAAAGCTCTCAAAGCATTAGATCCCAGGAAACCCAACGGACCGGACTTGATAGAGCCCTACTTCTTGAAAATAGCAGCTGATTATGTAGCACAACCTCTTACGGTGCTTTTTAATCTTTCAATCCAAAACAAAGAAGTTCCAGTTGTTTGGAAGTCTGCTTTTGTTACCCCTTTATTAAAAGGAGGTGACCCAGCTGTTTTAACTATAAACCAATATCAAATTTGTGTGTTTTGTCAAAACCTTTTGAATCTCTTGTTTGTGATCAACTTAAAGAGTTCCTGTACTCTAGTGACCTACTCTCTAAACTGCAATCTGGCTTCAGGAAAAAACACAGTACCATCAGGGCTGCTACAAAAGTGATAAATGATATACTTGTTGCTCTTGATAAAAAACAATATTGTGCTTTCCTTTTTATTGTCTGTCAAAAGCTTTTGACACTGTGGATCATGTTATTTTAAAGCATAGGTCTGGGACTGTCTAATCATCCTTTGTAATTGTTTTTCATAATATATATGTAATTGTATTGTATGTTTGTAACTCTTTTGCTGCTTCTTGGCCAGGACTCCCTTGAAAAAGAGATTTTTAATCTCAATGGGATTTTCCTGGTTAAATAAAAGTAAAAAAAATAAAAATTAAAAGTTCAATTAAATTGTATTTAGAGTATCAAATCATAACAAGAGTTATCTCAAGACACTTTACAGATTATTACATACATACCCTTCACCATACCTAGAGAATGGCATGGTTTTATGTCAGTTAGCCTAATAGCTGGTTTGATTTGCATTTGAGAGATGATTTTATGGAAAGTACCCCATGCCAATCTCTAGGTATGGTGAAGGGTATGATGATGATGGGGGGCTATTTTAATTCCAAAGGCCAACTTTATCAGGATGCATAGTATCCTGGATCCATGAAATAACTGGCCTTTAAAAATAAAAATCTGCCTGCCTCTATGGGAGATTTAACATAGGGGTGTACTCACTTTTGTTGCCAGCGGTTTAGACATTAATGGCTGTGTGTTGAGTTATTTTGAGGGGACAGCACATTTACACTGTTATACAAGCTGTACACTTAATACTTTATTGTAGCAAAGTGTAATTTCTTCAGTGTTGTCCCATTAAAAGATATAATTAAATATTTACTAATATGTGAGGGGTGTACTCAGTTTTTGTGAGATACTGTATGTAAATAGTCTACACAAGACGCAGTAGTAAGTGCAAAATGTGTTAGTAGGCTAACTCTGCCAGGAAAAAAACCTAAAAAGCCAACAGACTAAAGAAGACAGACATCAACAGGTGTTGTTATGTAAGCACATATAATATATATGATATAACAGTATGTTAGTCAGTCATTTGTATTAGGTTAAACAGTGATTTGATAACGTTTTTAATTTAAGGCCCACCCACAATTGGTCTGGCCCATCCAAAACAGGAATCCTGGTACCGTGCCTGGTACCAGGGTTATATTAGCTTCTGTTTCGGGGGAAGGGGGCTTTACCTTCTCCTTGCCCTGTCACTGCTTGTTAAGGTAAGCTAGGTTAGCCAGCCTCCTTGTCCGCGCTTCTCAAATGTACTTTAAAATTCGTGGGATTTTTCCCTTAATTGTCCACTTATTTTACCACCTTCCACTGCGAGGCACTTGCTTTTATCTGACACAGTGATAATTAAATAGGACTCTGCTGCTTTCTTCTGACTTTCGGTACCGCTATGATGCCAGGCGAGGGGCAATGACATGTTGTGTTCAATTTGACGTGGAATGTCGGAATTTCTGGGTTCCCAGTCGGAAACTAAATGTCTACGGCATAGACTGATTAAAACAGGTCTATGGTCGGAAAAGTCAGCTCTGAAAGATAATGTTATTTGCTCTGTGAAAGACATTGACAAAGACGAAAAATAAGGACATTTACTCGATCATTTTATTTAATTTTAGTTAGTTAACAGACATTACAGTTTTAGTTTAGTTATCGTTTTTTTGTAATGCCTCGTTTTTATTTTTATTTCAGTTAACAACAATGTTTTTTCCCACCTAGTTTTCATTATTTTGTTCGTTTTCGTTAACGATTATAACCTTGGTCTTAAGGGACTTATTTGAGCAACCTGAAAGTAAGGAATTACAATAGTCCAGCCTGGAAGTTACGGAGCCCCCATGGTCCCACTTTGTCAAAAAAAGTTAATTATAACTATCTCGTGTCCACGAGATACGTATCTTGAGGCCTCAAGATACGATTTCGTGGCCACGAGATAATTCTTCTTCATATTTTATAGCGTATATTTATACCTACTTTTTACATGTATATATGTCACAAAGTGGAGCCAGAGTTTTCTTATGTTGTATAGTGTGGTGTTTCGGGTGTTTTATTTTGTATTATGAATGGCTGAGACACAAGGAGGAAAGAGGAGCGGATAGAGAGCGAAAAAGAAACGTTGGGGACGGGCAGGACAGCGGAGCCAGAGCCGGAGGACAGCTGTGGATGTTTGGAGGATCGGCGCGTTGGCGTTGTGCGAGTGCGATTTGGGCAAAAATAGAAAATCTGATTTCAACGAGTCTATAGAGAAAGGGACCTTTTCTGTTTGAGGGAAGGGGGAAGAGGGCCAGCAGCACGCAACGTCCACTCTGCTTTTCCCGTTCGGCCCACATTGCCAACGCGCCGATCCGCCAAACATCCACAGCTGTCCTCCGGCTCCGCTGTCCTGCCCGTCTATCTGTCCTGCACTCCTGTAGCGTCCGCTCCTCTTTCCTCCTTATGTCTCAGCCGTTCCGTGTTCCTCCAGCATCTCTCCTGATGAGATCTGCCTCAGGTGCGCTGGGAGGAGTCTTCAGTTCTGTGCCAGGCAAACCAAAACACCACACTGCCTATATACAAAATAAGAAAACTCTGGCTGCCTGGCTTCACTTTGTGAAATATATACATGTAAAAAAGTATAAATATAGGCTATAAAATGTGAAGAAGAATTATAAAGGACTATGGATATGCAGCCTACAAGATTTACATTACTGTATTAACAGAATTGTGATGAACAGTACTAGTAAATAAATAGAAGCAGAACTGCAGCAAACTATATTGCACACTGAATATTAAAACAGAATATTGCACAGAATGTGAAGTATTGCACTACACTACATCTCTACACTATCTTGAGGCCTCAAGATATTATCTCGTGGCCACAAGATAGTTATAAATAATTTTTTTGACAAAGTGGGACCAGGGGGGCTTAGCATCATTTTAAGACAGGATGTGCCTTATTTTGGCAATGTTACACAGGTGAAAAAAGGCTGTTCTTGAGATTTGGTTTAAGTGGGCGTTAAAGGATATATCCTGATCAAAAATAACTCCAAGATTTCTGACAGTAGTGCTGGAGGCCACGGCAATGCCATCCAGAGTAGCTATATCGTTGGATAATGAGGTTCAGAGGTGTTTAGGGCCCAGCACAATAACCTTGGTTTTGTCTGAGTTTAACATCAGGAAATTGTAGGTCATCCAGGATTTTATGTCCTTAAAGCTATTGTGCATAGTTTCTGTCGCCACCCATGAGGAATTCTAAATAATGACAAAACTTTAGTGTGCCTCAAGGATTCATCATTAACATTAACAAACTGAGATTGATCAGATAAATAGGACTTAAACCAGTTTAGTGCGATTCCTTTAATGCCAATTAAATGTTCCAGTCTCTGTAACAGGATGCTATGGTCAGTTTCAAAATGTGTTTACTGAGCCAAAGATTATCATACAGACAGTAAGGTTTTTTTTAGAAAGGTAAACGTAAAGTTATCATTATTAATCTGTGTATATATATATATAAAAGGAGGAAAGAGGAAAGATTAGGTCAGGGGTGGCAAACCTGCAGGTCTTGAGCTGCATGCGGCTCTTTGGCTGCTCTGTTAATTATGTCACTTTATCTAACCCTATGTCACTTTATCTAACCCTATGTCACTTTATCGAACCCTAACCCTAACCCTTTTTTTTGGGAAAAACAGGGAATTATGTTCCCCGAGCGGGGAACACAGGACCCGGGGAACATAGGGATGACCCCTACAAAACCATGACAGCTATGGTCAATAGTTTAAATGCAGCACTTGTCTAATAAGATAAGTACGGAGACAAGTCCTTTGTCTGAAGCAGGTAGAAGGTCATTTTGTAATTGTCACCAGTGCCGTCTCTCTGCTTTGAGGCACCCTAAATCCTGACTGAAAATCCTTAAATAAACTACTGTTGTGTAGAAAGTCACATAACTGATTAGCCACTACCTTCTCAAGGGGAGATTAGCTATAGGTCTATAGTGGCTAAGACCGCAGGATCAAGAGTGGGTTTTTTCACAAGATGTTTTATCACAGCTACTTTAAATGACTGCGGTACATAACCTGTTAATAAAGACATATTGATCATATCTAGTAACAAAGTGTTAACCAAGGGTAAAGCTTATTTTAAGTAACCTAGTTGGGATGGGGTCTAAGAGACAGGCAGATGGCTTAGCTGTAGAAATCGTTTGCGTTAATTGGTGAAGATCAATAGGAGAAAAGCTGTCGAAGGATATGTCAGGTCTTAAAGCTGTTTCTAGCAGACCTGCGTTTAAAGGTAAACCGTTAGATGTTGAGGGCAGGAGGTGATGAATTTTATCTCTAATTGTTATAATTTTATCATTAAAGAAGCTCATTAAGTCGTCACTACTCAGAGCTAGAGGAATAGATGGTTCAATAAAGCTTTGACTCTCTGTCAGCCTGGTTACAGTGCTGAAAAGAAACCTGGGGATTGTTCTTATTTTCTTCTATTAATGATGAGTAATAGCCTGATCCAGCATTTCTGAGGGCCTTTCTATATGTTTTCAGACTGTGTATCCAGTCCAAATAAGATTCTTCCAGATTGGTGGAACGCCATTTACTTTCAAATTTTTGTGAGTTTTTTTTTTTATTTGAGAGTTGTACCAAGGTGCTAATTTCTTTTGTTTCTTCACCTTCTTTTTGAGAGGAGCAACAGTCAGGGTTCGTACACCTTTTCCAAGGTCAAATTCAAGCACTTTTCAAGCACTTTCCAGGTCCATTTTAAAGCTTTTTCCAGCACCTTACTCCACCGTAAAATATATACCAATACATAGTCAATATTATTATTTAGTGTTTTTGTCACATTAACAGACATAATACTATAAACAGCCAAAATTGTGTTTTGTAATAGCAGAAGGATCAGATATTTAAGCAAAACATAAGTTTTATTTTTCAAAATGTATCACTGTCTAAGTAGACTTTGCTATCTAACCTGTCTGAGTCAATGTAAAAACAATTACCCCAAACAAAATCACCCGACAGGTTCACTTCACTAACCCTGAATTATCACCTTCTCTTCATGGTTCCTAACATAACATACAGTAAGACAGCTATGGAGAGGAGCACTGAGTGGGAGGATTTGAGCCAAATGACATGCAGCTGGGTCATTCTGGGTCAAAATCCAGGAAAAAAGGTGGTGCACCCTCTTAGATTTTGCTCAAAGTTTATGCTACCCTTAATGTCCTTTCACACTTTTTTTTCCAAATCTAGGGCATGCTGTACAAACTTGTAATGGTTCAGTCATATTGACATGTTTGTCTTCCACCCTACAAAGTTTGGGCTGCCTATGAATTAATGTCCGAGTATTGCTTCCCAGATAATGTGATTTTAAGGCTGTAAAACTGAAGTAATTTCAAGGGCTGAAAATATGAAAACATAGTATTTGAACAGGAATATTTTACAGGCCTTGGTTTTGGGACACATCCTTGATATAGACAAGGTCTGAACAACATCTGAGACAGTGCAACAACAAGAAGCTGTAATTCCATTTTAACCCAGAAGACTCTGACAGTGCACAGGCACCTGCCTCATAAATAGCCTATATTAATTGAAAAAAAAATGTACTTCAATGCCAAGACACATATTTATCTACTCGAATAGAGCAGTGCAAATAGTGCATAAGGCCATCCTCAATGTTACAGTAGGCTACTTGTATGACACTCTTATCTGACACGATTTTTGTTCAGCAATCAACGATTGTTGTTATGCAGTGGGCTAACATTTCAGGTTTTAATTTGTTGGTAGTTAAGGTTACAGTTATTGTGATGTACACTACCGGTCAAAAGTTTTAGAACACCACAATTATTTGTTTTTTATTGAAATTTTAGCATTTCAAGTCCAATGAATAGCTTGAAATGGTACAAAGGTAACTGGTGAACTGCCTGAGGATAAAAAAAAAGTAAGGTTACCCAAAACTGAAAAATAATGGACATTTCAGTATTTTACAAAAAGGCCTTTTTCAGGGAACAAGAAATGGGTTAACAATGTAAATCTGTTCTGCAGCAATGGAGGTTGATCAAGCTTTGAAAGTTGGTGTTACCAATTCCCACAGGTGTTCCAACTGGCCTGGATTACTTACAAGCCCCTCTGTTTGTATAAAAGTATTGTTGGAACACACTGTGGTACCGTACCCTCGTGAGCATTATTTGAACAGTATTGTACTGCAGAAAGTAGTGTGTTGCTATAAAAATGGCGGGAAAAAGGCAGTGACTTCCAGATCTAATGAAAGTCATAATACAATACAGTTTTCATAGGTTTTTTTTCTTACTTAGATTGACTCAGTGGGAAACCTGACAGTCTTTGTTATCCACAATCCTTTTTAGGTCTGGTTGTACTCGGTTGTGGCCACTCTTTCACTCATTTGTCACTAGAGGGGCTTTCAAACAATCAGCAGTAAAAGGGTTAATGAGGAAGGTGATCTGTGGCCGTTTTTTTTCCTCAGGTTGCAGAATCTGTCCATTAAAAAAAACTCTGCTGCATTATTTTTTATTTTAAAATAATTGGCAAATGTATTGGCAAATGCATAATTCAAATGCTTTTTTTTTATAACTTATCTGAAATGTTTCAAAAACTAAAAAAAAAAAAATCCACCAATAACACAGCCCCCAGCCACACAGTAAGAGCCTCAAAGGAGCAGGCAAAGAGCCGCATACGGCTCAAGAGCCACAAGTTCGCCACCGCTGGTCTACAAAATCAATCTTCAATCTTCAATTTGGGAGGAACTAAAGTTAGCATAGGAATCCTCTGTTATATTAAGGCATGGCATGAATTAAATGCTGTTGTAGCTATAGCACTATCAGATAGACATCTAGTGTAGAAACTTTTATCTATTTTCGTGTAGTTGGGTAGTAAGAACTCGAAAGTTATTAAAGAATGGTCTGATAATATAAAATTTTGTGGAAATACTATTAAATCTTCAATTTCGATGCCATATGCCAGCACAAGGTCCAGGGTGTGGTTAAATCAGTGAGTGGCCTTAGGCACACTCTGACTGAAACCAATCTAGTAGTGAGATAAACACAATACTAAGGGCTGTCGTTATCAACGACATTTTTTGTGGAAAAAATGCCTTGGTTACCTTGTTTCAAGCCATTCTAGCGTGGTATAGAAAGCCTGCAGGAAGACTCAGCTAGATTTGTGCCAGTTCTCATTAATATTCAACAAGCTAAGCTGCTTGACTCTGATTGGCTAACAGCTAGCCAATGAGAGCCTGGCTATCAGCATCTTTTACCCAGCACAACTGGGCGAGCTAATGAATAGTAATGAGCTCAGGCAATATGATGCCAGACTGACCAGCTTTTGTAATTGGCCTGATTTCTCTGCTTATTTCTGTTCAGTGGCTAGAGCTGATAGAGGAGGTAGCAGTTCATTTTCATATTCACAATGTAACACTAACATATTTAAAAAAATACAAGTAAAAACGGTTTTGTGTGGCAGGGCACCTTTAAAATCACCTACAATAATTACCTTGTCTGATTTAAGGACTACACATATTAAAAACTCATAAAATTCAGATACAAATTCAGAATACGGACCCGGAGCGCGGTAAACAACAACAAATAGAATTGGCTGTAATGTTTTCCAAGTTGGATGTGAAAGATTAAGAACAAGGCTTTCAAATGAGTTATAATTTAGTTTAGGTTTTGCAATAATTAACAGGCTTGAGTCAAAGATGGCTGCAATCCCCCTCCCCGGCCAGAGCCTCAAGGAATATGAGTATTAATATGACTGGGAGGAGTGAATTAATTTAGACTAACATTCTTCGTTGCACAGCCATGTTTCGGTAAGACAGAATAGATCAATATGATTATCTCATATCAGAACGTTTACTAGGACTGCTTAAGAAGACAGAGATCTGATATTTAATAGTCCACATCTAATTATCCTATTATGTCCCACTATTGCACTATTGGAGATTGGTCGGAGAATCGGCGCAGCGGGTGCGGCATTACATTCAATCTATTGCACCGTTGTGACGAAAAGAGAGCTGAGCCAGAAGGCAAAGCTCTCGATATACCGGTCAGTTTTCATTCCTACCCTGACCTATGGTCATGAAGGCTGGGTCATGACCGAAAGAACGAGATCCAGGGTACAAGCGGCCAAAATGGGTTTCCTCAGGAGGGTGGCTGGCGTCTCCCTTAGAGATAGGGTGAGAAGCTCAGTCATCCGTGAGGAGCTCGGAGAGCCGCCGCTGCTCCTTCGCGTCGAAAGGAGCCAGTTGAGGTGGTTCGGGCATCTGGTAAGGATGCCCCCTGGGCGCCTCCCTAGGGAGGTGTTCCAGGCACGTCCAGCTGGGAGGAGGCCTCGGGGAAGACCCAGGACTAGGTGGAGGGATTATATCTCCAACCTGGCCTGGGAACGCCTCGGGATCCCCCAGTCGGAGCTGGTTAATGTTGCTCGGAAAAGGGAAGTTTGGGGTCCCCTGCTGGAGCTGCTCCCCCCGCAACCCGACACCGGATAAGCGGACGAAGATGGATGGATGGATGGATGTCCCACTATTGCAGCGATGGTTTTAATTTCCACCAGGTTTCTGGGCACAGCTCCTCTTTTGTCTACCCTTGATCTAACTGACTTGAGTCGGGGGACGGGCTATGGAACTATGAGTGGGTAACTGTTCCAACGGAAGCACAGGGAAGTGTGTAGCACTGCACCTCAGATTCCTGGTTTCAACTCTGGGTTGTCATGGTTTAGGACAGGTAATAGACTCGGTCAGATTTGAGAGTGGCTCCGTCCAAAGTGGATGAATGCTGTCTTTCCTAATCAGACCAGGCTTTCCCCGAACGCCTGCCAGTTATCTACATAGCCCACATCATTTGCTGGATGACACTGCTGTTGGTGTAAAGACACGAAGGAGCTACGGTGTTAATGCTAAAGTTACAGGCTGTCCAGCAACCGTCTACCAATGTACTCCACCACCTCAACAGAAAACACGTTGCTTGAAGCCATGAAGGGATTACCTATGAGAAAAAAAGAAAAAGGTGGAAAGAAATCACAGACGCAACAACTTTCTATCTGGCCAAAGACATGGTCCCGCTACATACTGTCGGAAAAGACAGCTTCAGGGTGTTGATCCCAGGTATGTGTTACTGGGGCGGAAATACTTTAGCCAAGTAGCGATCCCCACATTGTGCCAGCAACGCAGAGGCAAGCTAGAAGCGGAGCTAGGTACAATCGCCCACTACTCCACAACAACTGACATGTGGTCTAGTCGCAGTATGGAGCCATACCTAATCATGACGATTAATTTAATAATGATGTCTGGGAGTTGTGCAACCACTGTCTACAAACAACGTATTTCCCAGATGACCATACCAACGAAACAATCGCACTAGGCCTGCAAGAGGCACTTGAATCCTGGACGCTGGTAGAGGAGAGGCTGGTGGCCATAACAACTGACAGTGGGGCCAACAGAATAAGTACCAAATAAAATGTTTAAAATTGTATAAAATGCTTAAAACATGTATATGATGGTGGTGTTTGTCTTCGCAGTTTTCAGTTATGTTATTGGTATTAATATAATTATTATCATAAATGAATAACAGTCATGCATTTGCTTTCAACTTATGTTGTATATTATTTAACATTTTTTCACAGAGAGAAGTGTACAGTAAAAGATGACCACATAATTCAACATGCAGTTGGTGTTCGCAAAAAAATTGTTGCTGCCTTCTCGTACTCCTGGAAAAAGAAGAGGGACCTGGCCCTTGCTCAGGCTCAACTGGGCCTGCCAAAGCACCAGCTCACCAGAGAGACACCTACCAGGTAGGGGTCGCACCAAACAAATTATACAAAGAGTACCTGAGCAGGAGAGAGCGATAAGTCAGGTGTTGACAGCCGACAAAAAATACTGGAGGCTGTAAACAAGGTGTTAAGCCCACTCCAGGAGTTCACGGACGCCTTGTCTGGTGAACGCTATGTCAGCGTCTTATACCTTAAGCCAGTACTCCATCTCTTCATCTCAAACATTCTTGCTGAGAATGAGAATGATACTCAACTGACCAAGGATGTTAAGCGAAACCCTCTAGCGTACTTGAATGAAAAGTACTAGGATCCTGACACAAGTAACCTACTCGATATGGCTTCTCTTCTCGATCCCTGCTTCAAAACAGCTTACGTGAAGAACGAAAAGGTGAAAGACAGCAAAGCTCACGCAGTTGAAGAAACAAAGGGACTGCTGACAGAGAAACAGGCAAACACCTCTGGTACTTCATCAGCTCCCCCAAAGGCAGCAGCAGGCAGACCTGTTCCTCCTCCTGAGAATACATTGTCCAGCTTTATTTATTTGTATTTTTTTAAAGATTATTTTTTTGGGCATCTTTTAGGCCTTTATTGACAGGACAACTGAAGACATGAAAGGGGAAAGAGAGAGGGGGAATGACATGCAGCAAAGGGCTGCAGGTTGGAGTCGAACCCGGGTCTGCTGCGTCGAGAAGTAAACCTCTATATATGGGCGCTCGCTCTAGCAAATGAGCTATCTGGGTGCCCGACCAGCTTTTTTTAAAGCAGAGCAGCAACACTACTACTCTCTCGGAAGAGTGTATCAAAATTTAGCTGAGAATCAGATGCTGTGGAGCGTCTTGTTTTCCTGGCACAAAATTTGTAATTGTTGAGATGTCTCAACAAGCCTGTCCAAAGCCTTAATGTAGCCTGCACATAACGTTCAGCTGGACTGATGTTGATGTTCATAATGTAGCCCTGTAGAGTACTGTTATTGATGGATACTGCAAGCCAAGTTTGCATTCATTTATTTGTTTCAATACTTTATATATTGTGTTTACCTTGACTTGAAGTAAGGTTAATAATAATGCAAGTTGCAATACTGAAGGTCATAAAAGTTATTAATGGTGCATTATGCACTATGTCTACATTTATAAAACAGTGGTGGGCTGTCAGCAAGGCCTTCTCTGCTGGCCAAGAGATTGTCAGAATCGTTAGATCAGTTTTATTGAATTAGATTTCCCTGTGCTGTCTCTGGGGGAAAAATCTGCTCCCCGAGGTCTTCAGAATTTCGATTGAATTCCTCTGCTGTTTAATTAAATGGGGATGATGTTGTCAATTGTGTATTTAACCAATCAAATTTTGAGTTTGCCATGTTGGGTGTGTTCTTTGACAGACCGTAGCCTTCTACCTGGCCCAGCTACCTACGTCAGCACCTTTTGGACCAGTTAGCGTGTTAGCCAACTGAAGCAAAACTAGAAAGCATCACATCACAGTAGCAGTAGTTCAAGTTTGTTTGGATTTAGAATATTCAAATTTAGTTTAGACTTATCACAATGGCTGAAGGAGGAGAAGAGAACTGATTTGGTGGTGGATTTACTGGGAAACCCTTTTACGAGAAGGACTTTTCAAGAAAAGCTGGAAATTGTGAGGAAGGGTCGGCCAACGCCGCCGATGGCAGCCCTGTCCCAGCCAGGGAAAGGATTTGTGCGGCATTTTCAATCCAGCAACAATGAAAGGTACACTTGGCTAACAGCATCGGAGGAACATTGCAAATTGTATTGCTGGAAATGCATGTTATTTGCATCTGTTCGATATGGTGTTTGGAGCCACGCTGGGTTTGAAAACCTGAGTTGCCTAACCAAGGCAGCAACGAGACATCACAGATCGGCGGGACGCTTGCAAGCAACGGTGCTATTGAAAACATTTGGAGACACACAAGTGGATTTACAACTAAACAAACAAATGCGAAGGGAGACAGAGCTTCACAAAGAAAAAGTCAAGAAAAATAGGGAAATACTGAAAAGACTAATTGATTGTGTTATCTTTCTGGGTAATCAACAGCTCTCATTTAGGGGACACAATGAAAGCAAAGAGTCCAAAAATAAGGGTAACTATGTCGAGCTTCTTTCTTTTCTGGCAGAGCATGACAAAGACTTGCATTACCACCGTTCCACAGACTTCAGGCAAATTACAAAATGACCTGATCAGTGCTATAGCTGAAGTGATGGGAGAGGAGATTAAAAGGGAGATCAATAAAGCACCTTTTGTTGCAGTTATGGTGGACGAAACTACAGATGTGAGTACTGCAGCCCAGCTGGCACTGGTGCTCCGTTATGTGACAGACGCAGGTGTCAAGGAGAGGTTTGTCAGATTTCACGATGTAACAAGTGGCAAGCGGGCTGATGACATCGCTACTCTCATAATCAGATTCCTGGAGGAACACGAATGTCTGAATAAAGTTGTGGCACAGTGCTTTAATGGCGCTGCCTTCATGGCATCTGGACTAAATGGGGTGCAGGCTTAAGTTAAGAAAAGGGCTCCCATGGCTTTATTTATACATTGCTATGCACATCGACTCAATTTAGTCAGTGGCCTAGATGCGTTTTTTTTCCAGATCCCCAAGCTGCTTGATGATATCTGCCAGCGGCGTCTTCCTCGTGTGGCACCAACAAGATGGCAATATATTTTCCGATTGCTGACAGATATCTGGCGCATCTGGATGATTTTCTTTTTCTTTTTTGGTTTCCACTTTTCATGGGATTTTGAGTATTCGGATGTGCTTTCTGGGATACTGCAGAAGAAAACAATCAATGTACAATTCTGTTGTCTGGCAAGAGTGGACGAGTTTTGTGACACCATTGAGAGAGAGGGAGGGCGATTTGGTGAGATTCACGAGTGTACTGTGCGTAAAACAGGTCGGCTCTACAGATAAAGCTCTAAATGGTCAAGTACCATCATATCTAGAAGAGGTCTTAGTACCTTATTGTCCCCACTAGAGCACTGCGCTCCCAGAACTCAGAGCTACTAGTAGTTCCTAGAGTCTCTAAAAGTAGAATGGGAGCCAGAGCCTTCAGCTACCAGGCTCCTCTCCTATGGAACCAGCTCCCGATCTGGTTTCGGGGGGCAGACACCATATTTAAGATTAAACTTAAAACTCTCCTCTTTGATAAAGCTTATAGTTAGGGAATGAGGAGTTGCAGCATCCGCCTAGCCCAGCCACCTGCTTCTCTATATAGTCGTCAGATTAATAATATAATAAAAATAGAGGGAGGCAGGCCAGTACAGCCCGATCTGGTTGGGGAGAGTTCTAGCCTGACCAGGCTCCTCTCCTTAACCTGTCTCTCTTAGTTACGCTGTTATAGTTCTAGACTGCCGGGGGACTTCCTTCCTTTGACACACTGAGCTGCTCTCTCCTTTCTATTACCATTTGTGTGTATCCCGTCCCAGAAATGCTTGTTACTCATCCTAGCTTCTGGGGAGTTTACTCCCCGGAGTCCTTATGTTTTTTCCCGCAGCTTATTGCCTTGGAGAACGTTGGCACCAAGATCCTGGTTCCAGCTGTCGCCATGGTCCTGCTGCACTCCCTGCTGAGCTCAGCGGTGCCCTGCAATGTCATGCTGCTTCCTGCTGAACCCTGCAGCTTCCTGCTACGTCCATCCATGCTCTGCTGGGCCACGCTACATCCTGTAACGCCCTGCAGCACCCTGATATGACATGAACTACTACGACTACCATTTGAAGTCATTGTTCCATTATCTTTAATCTTTAATTGTTGGGGCTGACAGAGTTACAAGAAGAATTCAGGCAACCAATAAACTTATACATTAGATTCCTCAGTAAAGCAGAGCATGTATTGACTCAGATACTTAATTTTACAACAAACGGATAGCACTTGCCCTGACAGATGAAAAGATGGGAAAATAAGGTCCTTAACCCCTTTCACTCTATAAATCATAACCAAACTCTTTTTGGCATTATATTTCACATCAAATTTAACACCATAATCAGAACATATATTCAACAACTCCTGAAACCCAGAACTGCTAAGAGCCAAGTCATCAGCATACATAAGATGGTTCACTAGTGTGTTACCAATCATACATCCTGTTTTACATGCTCGTAGCTGATCAGACAGGTCATCCATTAAGATATTAAAGAGGGCTGGTGATAGTATCCCCCCCTGATGGACACCATTACTAACACCATTAGGAGTAGAGAATATATTCCCCCATTTGATCTGATACCAAAAAGTCAGGATCCTAATTATACTGTTTGGTACTCCTCTTTGGCTCAATTTCAAAAACAGCTTGTGATGGTTAACTCTGTCAAAAGCCTTGGAGGCATCAATAAAACCAATAAAAACAGAGGAATTTTGTCTTCTGTAGGTTTCTATCATTTCCTTTAGTGCATAAATACATAAATCAGTACCATGCTTGGCCTTGAAGTCAAACTGGGGTCCGTTCCAGGTAGGAGGTTTAACAAACTCTGAGTCTAACCCTGATGTCTGAGTTGATTTACCCTGAGATGGGAAACTCAGAGTTTTCGGTTCCAGAACAGCTGATTTGAGTTGGTTCAATCAACTCGGAGTATGTTCAATCAGGGTTACGCGCGTGCACAAAAGTCAGTATGAATGGAGCCATGATTCTACGATTCACCATGGTAACAACCACAAACAAACGGGTCGGCGGAAATACTCAAACAGCGAGTTTGAACATGTATTTCATTAAAAAGCAAGACAGCGGCTGCTGCTGCAAAATAGAGAGAATTGGTGTGGGGGATAATTGCTGCTCGAGTCAATGCGTACGCATTCACAGTGTATTAATTTCATATTTAATCACAGTTAATTAAATATGAAACTAATACACTGTGAATGCGTTCACCAGTAATATTATAAGTTAACTTATAATATTACTGGTGAAAACTGGAATTGTATTACACCTATAATTTCATTTAGGTGCAATCCTGCGGGTGAGTAAGCAAAAAACGTAATGTGATACAAAGAATCTGCTGGGATGTTAAAGCCTGTCCACGATGGCTGATGTTAGTGATATGAGGACGGATAAGGTATCTACATATCTAATGGACTGTGATAAAAAATACCTCTCAAATCGGTTATGTGGAAATGAAAATACATCTATAGTCGGGACTCAATATCATCTCCCGACGTAAACTCTCTGTGAATTAATACAGCTTTTTCATCAACGGGATCGTCAACAAAAGGACATGACATGTTTGAGAAAAAAACGTTTTATTATCTATAAACCAATAAGTTTTTTTATTCATGCAGTATTATACAGTATATACTGCATTAAAATGCGCCTGACACAGACTGAATGAATGAATGAGGAAATTAGTTTCTGAGATTGAGAGAAACTCAAGTTTTTCCCCCCCGTTTCTCTCAGTCTCCTCCCTCTCAGTGGGAGGAGACTGAGAGAAACTCGAGGTTCCTTGAAGAAAACCTGCTCCCGACCAGGTTAGGTTCACAGGCTCAGTTACCATAGTAACTGACTCTGAGGTTAAGTTACCTCTCTTTCTGGAACGGAAAACCCAGAGTTTCCCTCATCTCAGGGTTAACCAACTCAGAGTTTTCACTAAACCTGCTTTCTGGAACGGGCCTCTGGTTATCTGAAGTGTACAAATAAACACACAACCTATCTAATACAAATCTTTCCAGGAGTTTTGATAATACACTAGCTAAAGCAATAGGTCGAGAATTATCCACACTCACCAACCACATCAGATAGTCTGGTAACAAAAAAATCAAAAACACAAATAACCGAATCAGGAATCAACAGGTTTCCCCACAAATTCCCACCAATTGCTGCTGGGCCTAAACGCACATCACACCACGCACAGTGGCGGCCACTGAATCTACACATCATTCACATCAGCAACGATCTAAAGCAAGCAGTAATAGAAATGCATACAAATCCATTAAAGGACTGGTGTCCCTGTGGATGACCCAGAGTAGGGTTGGACATTGTTTAGGTTTATTCTGATTCCGGTCCTAAAACAATTAAACTTATAAAATGGTGTTGGTGCCTTAACAGTGCCTGAATCGATACTTTAAAATAAAGAAGAGCACGGCTACAGGTACGGAATGCAAAGCATTCCCTCCTGAGATTTTATTAGTGACATGAAAATGAAAAAACGTCAATGACGTCATCAGCAACTAGTCGACCTCCTCTTGTTGTCAATCACATGAGTAAAATCTGAAGTCGTGCAACCCCTAGTTCGTATGTAATCTCAGAACTTGTTCTCATTACAAGTTGCTGCTTTTATCCAAAGCAACTTCCAATAAGTGCATTCAACCATGAAGGTACTAAGTCAAAATTGAAAAAAATAACAAAAAAGAAGTACATTATCTTCAAATGAGCCAAACTACAAAGTGCCACATGTAACTGCAATTCTCCACTTATCTTAACTTGTTCTGCATCTTGGTTATAATTTCAAACTGTTTAGTTCTTGCTCAGTAGTTTTGCCATTCATCATCCTCTGAAGAATTCTTCCAAATACCCTAACAGTTGAGGTGGTGGTAAGGTATTGTGAATGGATGTGTGTGTCTATCTAAATGGGTACTGACAGGAGGGAAAACACTGTTACACTGCCACTCATCCTCCCATATATCAGCGCTTAGCCACTGATCACTCAAACTGTCTTTCACTGCACTTGTAAAATCCCCCAAAGTGCTACACAGTTTGAAATCCAGAGTTCAAGCAGAATGGCCCGCCCCCATCAGCGCCTCTCCTCCACATCTATCAGCCCAATTAGATTATGTTTCTGTCTACTGCCTGCAGACAGCACTGGGGTTTATTAGCATGCCTGTGACCACAGCGCCTGAGAACCCCCTCTGAACTCAGCACAGCTGCAGGAATAAAATAACACAAATTAGGCCGCTAGCGGCAATTTGCGGGTTCTAAACCCTTTTTCGCTCATTACTGGAATTAATATAATAATTGGTTATGGAATGTGCTACTGGTTAAAGTAAAATATGTTGTAATGAATTACCAATCAACACTGTTCTCCATATTGGATAGGAGGACACGGAGGATTAAAAAAACATGATGGACTCTTCAGAAGAGGTCATTATCTTCACTGTGTGGGAAAGTTGCCGGATGCCACAATCTTCTGAACATAGTCCTACTGAGAAATCCAGAGAGAGTTGTGTGGAGCTGGTAGTCTTACTTAGCTTTGTAGCAACTCATTTGGCAATGGCTGGAATGTAACGGACATTCATTAATTTCAAAAAGTTACGCACTAAAGTTTTAATGTGACAGCTACAAATATGCACAATATTGACAATATGTTTAAGTAAACAAGGCCACTAAAACAAAGGCTTGCATTCTCAAAAACACAGTCCAGTTGGGCGCCTGGTTAGCCCACCTGGTTGAGCATGCACCCCATGTACAGAGGCTCAGTCCTTGTGGCAGTAGTTCGGTTCCAGCCCACGGCCCTTTGATACATGTCATCCTCCCCTCTATTTCCCACTTTCCTGACTTAATCTGGCCTATAAATAAAGGCAACTAAAGTCATTGATTTATGGCACAATTTGCACTAGGTTAATGCACGTGTTCAGAACTGGTAGCGTCTACTATTGGGTGATTTCAAAGTAGTTTTAAACACATCGTTCCACATTGTCGTGAAGCATATCCTGTGACTTGATTTGTATTATGCCATCCCCATTTTCTTCAGTAGTAGTGCCACTGTGCACAGTGCATTTGAAGGAAATTTCAGTTTCAGATATTCATGTGGACACATCCAGTGAGTTCTGGGATGATTGGCTCAACACCTAAATGACAAGGAGCGTGATGAATAAATTACTTCAGTGTTGACGGTCAAGATGATAACAAAGACACGCTCAAAGATGATTAGGTCTGGTAGGTGGGTGCAAGATTTGGTTTGAAAGGGAAATTATCTGCCAGACAAGCAGATTGAAAAAGATAACTACTGACAAACACACACCCAAAAGCACACAGAAACAGGCATAGCTTGGAAGTCCGAGGGCTGTAATTTGTTCATTTGCATTGCAGGGCATGATAGGAGCACAACTCCATTAATCTTCTGACCAATTTAATTAGACTGTGTGATGACAAGAGGGTTCCTGGAGGACGTCACATTATTGCTGAGAGTAATGATGATTCAGACTTGTGCGGACGTGGTTAATAAGTGCAGTGCAGCATTTGAACTTGCATAATCACTTTGAGGACATACAGTAGCTGAACAGCTGAAGCTTAACAGAATTCTTAGCAATCATTCTTTGAAGGGAAAAGTGACATGACGTTCAATGTTCAGTATTTGAAAAACACCACAATTGGCGGATGTTTTATTTTTGAATTTAACTCCTCAAGCAGTCACTTATCCAAAAAGCATGCGCAAAAGTTTCACTTCACCTTGTGACTTTATTGTCTGTTGAGGGAAAATGTGATTTGCAGTAGAGGGCAAAACCACTCACACAACATACAGGAGGACATGGGACATTTATCATAACAAGTACAGAAAACAACCAAAGAAAAAAGGTCTATCTGTTCGTTACAAGTATCAAACCATTCAAATGGAAGCCACGTTAAAGTGCTGCCGAGCTGTGCAGTCAAGGTGCAGTGCAAGTTAAAGGGGTTTTATAGCACTTGGAACAAAGAAAAATTGAAACTGATTGCTTTTTACCCCGGGGAACCTGTAAGAGAGAAGAACACATTCCGACTCTGCCTTCCGCAAAACCTGTCTGTCATAAATATTAGATTAGATTAGATTCAACTTTATTGTCATTGTGCGGAGTACAAGTACAAAGACAATGAAATGCAGTTTGCGTCCAACGAGAAGTGCAAAAAAAAGCAGAAAAGTGCAATGTGATATACAAAGTATAGACAGGTGGAGCATAGGCAGGACAAAACGTATATTGCAGTGTTATAAGAGCAGAATAAATATGTAAATATGTAAATATGTAATATGAACAACAATGTACAGATATGTGCAATGTAGTAGCATTGACATTATATTAGTAGTAAGAATAATATAGATATGTACATTTATTAAGAGAATATATAATAAGAAAAACAGATTAAATATGGATATTCTGTATGAACCATATAGACATATGTACAGTATGTACAGCTATGTGCAGTGTGGTAACATTATAAGAGTAGTAAGAATAAGTGTATGTGTAGGATGAATAGTATAAAGAGCAGTAGAATATGGCTATGTATAGGTGTAATTACAGTATGTACATTTGTAAATAAATAAATAGAACCGTATGGGTGGGGTAGGGTAGTGCAAATTGTCCGGGGGGTGTGGGGGATGGGGTAGGTTAAATTGGTTAAATAGGTTAAATTGTCAGGATGCAAAGCAAGAGTTCAGTAGGGTGACAGCAGCAGGAAAGAAGCTTCCTCTGAACCTGCTGGTACGGGTGCGGAGAGACCTGAAACGCCTCCCGGAGGAGAGTGGGGTGAACAGGCTGTGATTCGGGTGAGAACAGTCTTTGATGATGCTGTGCGCCTTACGCAAGCATTGCTCGCCCTGGATGGCCTCAATGGAGGGGAGTGAGGAACCAGTGATGCGTTGGGCAGTTTTCACCACCCTCTGCAGTGCTTTCCGGTCATGGGCAGAGTAGTTACCATACCAAACTGTGAGACAATTGGTGAGGATGCTCTCGATAGTGCAGCGATAGAAGTTCACCAGGATCTGAGGAGACAGGTGGACCTTCTTGAGTCTCCTCAGAAAGCTATATCTGCTAAAGAAAGCTGCCATGTGCTGATTATTTTACTGGCCACTTAAACAATGATTAAAGGATGATTAGTGTGTTTTGCACTGTAAGGTTCCCATACCAAGAAATCAAACAAAAGGTTACAATTGTGTCAAATAAAGCTATTGGTGTCTTGTTCACATCAAGGCGTCCGGTGTACTTGCCGCAGCCGACCTGTCGCGCACGAATGTAATGTCATGGGAGCGCCGTAACTATTTATACTCGCACGTGGTGGTCACGACACTAGTTGCAGGCTTCTCCTGAACAGAGGTGTCGCAACTGAGTAAAAGCTACCAACTTTGCTATTTCTACGGACTAGAAGAAGAAGAAAAAGGTAAACAATTGCAACGATGACCTACTTCGTTGGATCAAGCCTTTCATTCGCCATAAAAGAACTCATCTTAACCCAGTAAGTTTACCAGAGAGACTTGCAGTCACTCTGAGACTCCTGGCATCTGGTACCAGTCAGAATGCAGTTGCTATTTCTTACAAACTAGGGACGACAACTGTCTCCCGCATAGTGATTTCTCGCCATGAATTCTGGCACCTCTGGGTATCTCTGTGCTCCTTCATGGAAGGATCGTAGAGATGCCTGTAAAGGCGCACTTGCTCAGAAAGCTTGCACTCGAAATCGTCCATGCGTCCTGTTTCCGCTTTGTCGTGTGCTCGACTGTAAAAAAAGACCTTAAAGGTATTCAGTCTGCTCAGACAATAACATTTCTGCCAGTACCTTTTGTAGATTACAGATGTGTTAAGGTTGTGGTTCAAGTTCTTCTCTATCACTGTTCCCAGATACATTTAGCACTCAACCAGCTCAAAAGGTGAACCCTTAATTATAGTTGGAAAGGTTGAGTAGGAGGCGTTCCTGAAGTCGATGGCCATATCTTTGTTTCCATTTAAATTCAGGAAGTGGATGTCACACATTTCTAGGAGACTCACGGACAAAAGGCATTTATTTCACAGATCGTTTGTTTAACTTACCCGATGCACATACCCATTATAAGATTAACTGGAACCTGTGGTTATCTGTCTTTTCAAAGTTCTAAAGCTCCACAAGAGATTGCGGGTGTAACGTAACAAGCTCGCTGACCGGGCTGTCACTCTCACACACCGGCCACGGAGCAGGTAGAGCAGCGTCTGACAGGGCAGAGAGATACCCGTCTCCCTTCGACAGTCTTCTCAGAGTGGCGAAGTCGCAGTCATTATTGAAGTCTGAGATTTGTTCTTAGCCACGGGTACAACAATAGATTCTTTTCACAGTTTGTGGAACTTGTGCTGGGTAAGTGACAAGTTAAAAAGATCAGTAAAAATATCCCATTACTGATCTGCACCAACCTTAAGAAATGTGCCAGGGATCCTGTCAGGCCCAGGGCTCTTTCTGATATTTCATTTCTGGAACATGGATCTGACAGAGGGGGCACTGATTGTAGGCAGAGAGATGACAGGACAGTCACTCAACGTATCAAGCAGATCAGAACTGTATTATTGTTAGGGATGCACCGAATCCTGATTTTGGGGGTTCGGCCGAATACCAAATCCACTAGTTAAGATTCTGCCGAATCCGAAACCAAATCCTACTACCATACCCAGTCCATTAACACAGTAAACACATGAATGAAGTAAACAACATCCACAGCCTCTAAAATAGTAACAACTTAATGTTCAATTCACACGTTCTTTTCACATCGTAGGAAAGCACATCACTATCGCCAGATGAGTGACAATTTTGTTTGGCAAATTTTCGCTAACCAGTGTATGTCGAAGGCATGTTGGGTGGGTGGAATTAGAAAGCTATCATTAGCTAACAAGCAGCAGCCAGCTGTTTGGTCGCTCCGCTCCCACTGTAGGGAGACTCCTTTGCCGAGAAAACAGCTGACAGCCCGGGAGAGGCACTGTCTGGTTAACACCAGTTTTTAGCTGTGACTGTCCTTCCTTTGCCGTACCTGAAGTTGCTGCATTTCGGCTGCTGTCTGGAGATTCCTTCATGCACAACTCGTATTCTTTCAGATGTTTCATACGCAAATGTTTTAACAGCGGCGATGTTGTGTATTGTTTACGGGCCTCGCCACCAAATCGGCATTGCAAATTGAACATGTAGCTTGACTTGAATGGCCTTCTTTTGACTGAAAGTACTGCCAAACAACACTTTTTCTGCTCACGAGTTCCATTTTCACTTTATCACAGCCTACTGCAATGAACGCTCCACATACGTAAACAGCTTCCCGTAATCATTACGTCAACCAGCGTAGTGCGCGTTGTGCAAGCGTAGGGTTCGGTTCGGTGGAAAAAATTCTAAGGTTTGGCAGAAACCGAACCCTGTCAAAAAGTCCAATATTCGGCCGAACCCGAATCCTGGATTCGGTGCATTCCTGATTATTGTAGCATATTCTGAGAGGCACTTTGTACATAACCTTAGCCTTGTTCCAGATGTGTGAATCACTGGCCACAGTCCATTTGTTTAGTGTTTCAAATATGTCTGTTGTTGTGCTCACTGAGAGCTAGTTCAGCTGACTGGAAGAACAATATTATAAGGACCCATGGCTGATCGCAGTGTAAATGCATCCAAGAAGCATTGGATTGAAATCCAGTTGTTTTAAACCACCTCAGGACGAGGTCTGAGATGCAATCTTGACAGAGATTGATGCATCAGTCTCCCCAAGACACGTGTCGTCTTTGCTCCAGTGTCAGTTAGCAGTTTGTGGAAATAGCCTTTACTGCAGGGGTGTCAAACTCAATTTCACAAAGGTGATGGATGATATGCTGAATTAGCTATTATCAGTTCCTGTATGCAGTGTACCCATGGATGCACAGACAACTATCACTGAATTACTCTGATACTCAAGACAACTGGAGTTATAAGGAGCATATTTGTGTATGCTTGCTAACAGATTTATAAATGTCGATTGACATTGGAGCTAATGACATTCTCAGAGTGTCCTTGCATCTAAAAACATGTAAAATGAAACAAAACAACACAATGAGTTCTAATTTGTGCAGCTGTGCACATTTTAAAAGAGAGAGAGAGAGAGAGGAAGAAAGACAAATCGATGCTGAGATAATTAGTGATAGGGTATTTTGTAGCAGCTGTTCCCTGATCTGTCACAGCTCCACCAGCTGTTGCTCAAACCTCTGATTGATGAGAAACTGTGTTGCTGTGGGTTCATATTTACATACAGCTGCATCTCGGTTTCCTTCATGCAGCTTTTTGGTTGTATTTTTTGGAATTTTGAGTGTCATCATGATGCGTGTCAGATGCCACAGACTCTTCAAAGGGATTCTCAGACTCCCAGGCTTAGCAAGAAATGTTTTGATATTCTTACATTAGATGTATATTGTCAATCTATAACCTAAATAGAGAAGCCTTCTTCCTGCACGATTGGTATTCAGGCTCTTTCCTCTGCCGCTAACTTGCACTGTAAAAATATTCTTTTCTCTTAATCTTTTTTGTCCTTTCTGTCTTTTACTTCCCTTTGTGAGCCCTCACTTTTTCTTTTTCAAGCTTCTTTTGCCTTTCATCAACAGACGCTTCAACAGGAAGATTATCTTCATGCTTACTTTATTCACATCCTTTCGCCCTCTCTCTCTTACACTTCAAACTCAGTCAGCTCCAAACCTCTCTTTCCCAGCTCTGACTGGGGGATCCCGAGGCGTCCCCAGGCCAGGGTGAAGATATGATCTCTTTAACTAGTCGTGGGTCTTCCCAGAGGCCTCCTCCCAGCTAGACGTGCTTGAAACACCTCCCTAGAGAGACGCCCATGGGGCATCCTTACAGTTATGGCCCAAACCAGTGCAACGGGCTCCTTTCGACACAAAAGAGGCAATGGCTCTACTCAGAGTTCCTCACGGTTGACTAAGCTTCTCACCCTATCTCTAAGGGATACATATGTGCTGTAAGAAAAACAAATGTTGTGAAGCTTTGGAACCATCATTCCTGGTTAACTAAGAAAATATTGTTTCTACTACTACTGTTCAGTATTGTTATTTATTTAATTTTTTTTTAAAGAAAATGTTTTGGGCAATTTAGGCCTATTAGATAGGACAGCTGAAGACAGTAAAGGGGGAGAGAGAGGGGAAATGGCATGCAGCAAAGGGCTGCAGGAATTGAACCCACGGCCGCTGCGGCAAGGACTGAGCTATTTAATATTTAATAACTGTTGTCCATATTTGTCTATCCAGTTGATAGAGGTGAGGTTTAATGATAAAAATAGCAGCCAAAGTAACCCAAATCTGGTAACAAATTGCATTGACATTAACATAGTTGCAGAAGTTGTTTTGAAGGTGCCCTGCCACACAACACCGTTTTTACTTGTAGTTTTTGAAATATGTTAGGTCCATATGTGTTTGTGTTACATTGTGAATGTAAAAATTAACTGCTACCTCCTCTGTCAGCTCTAGCCACTGAAAAGAAAGCTGGTCAGTCTGACGTCATGTTGCCTGAACTCATTACTAGTCATGAGCTCGCCCAGTTGCGCTGGGTAAAGGATGCTGATAGCCAGGCTCTCATTGGCTAGCTGTTAGCCAATCAGATTCAAACAGCTTAGCTCATTTGAATATTAATGAGAACTGGCACAAATCGAGCTGAGTCTCCCTTCCCTGCAGGCTTTCTATACCACACTAGAATGGCTTGTAACAAGGTTACAAAGGTTACAGAGTCCATGGTAGAACTTCAGATATTACCACAAAGTTATGAAATACATGTGGCTTGCCTCAAATCTGTATCATTTTCTAAACTTCAGGAAACACAGAAAACAACAACTTGCTGTTTGGAATGACGAAACACTGACTTCCTGCAACGCATAAAAAATGAATAGTGGAGGATTTGGCCCACTGTATTGCATTTTCATTTATCTAGTCTGATACATTCTTTTCGCTGTACTTGCTCCATCGGGCTTGGATGTCAGGGTAAACTGTACACACTATCACTGCTTCCCACACGCACATGAACTCAAAACTGAAATCTGGAGTTTGGCTTTGCACATTCTTACTGTACGTACACACCGCCGCCGACTTGAGCTGCAAAGAAGCTCTGGACGCCCTTTTGAGGACGCTTGTCAAAAAGTCCGAGGAAGCTGTTTGACGCTTTGGCCGCTCTGACGTGGGAGCATTCTTCGATCATGTGCAACACACGATTGAAGAAAAAGCACAAGCAGCCACTGCACGGCCAATACACTGACACTAGAAACCTTTTATAAATTACATATATAAGGACATCATTTGTATTGTTTGTTGGTCACAGCGGTGTCTGTTAGCAGTTAGCCGCTGAACCGCAGCAGAATGCAGGCAGAGCGAGCAGCCGCCAGCTGTTGACCCGTGCAGGACTTCACTGTGAGCGGACTGTTTAGAGACCATGTGACTGGTTAGAGACCATGTGACTGGTTAGAGACCATGTGACTGCTTAGAGACCATGTGACTGTTTAGAGACCATGTGACTGTTTAGAGACCATGTGACTGGTTAGAGACCATGTGACGGCACGTTAACTGGTCCCTATACGCAAACAACGTTACATCATAAATGATAGAGGAACCCAGCAACGGCGATTATGAGATTTCCCTCCATTTTCATGGAACTAATGTCTTGGTAGGAACAAAAGTTTACATCGTATGTTTCTCCAGAATCAGCCAGCGAGAAGGACGTCTATATTCCGATTGGTTGCTGCCGTTTGCCGCTCATTACCATAAAGTTGACCAAAGTTCAACTTTCTGATTGACGCTCAAAACGCTCAAAACGCTCAAAACGCCCAAAACGCGACGCCGACAGTTTTGACGCTCCTTGCAGCTGAGAGAAGCCAGCTTCCATTGAAAATTAATGACTTCCGGTAGCTTTAGACGCCCAAGTCGGCGGCGTTGTGTACGTACAGTTAGTGAGCTAATATCTTCAAGAATATTAGGGACTATGCCAGGGTGGCGAACCTGTCGCTCTTGAGCTGTATGCGGCTCTTTGCCTGCTCCTTTGAGGCTCTTACTGTGTGTCTGGGGGCTGTGTTATTGGTAGATTTTTATTTACTTTTTGAAACATTTCAGATAAGTTAAAAAAAAAAAAAAGCATTTGAATGCATCTGCCAATACATTTGCCAATTATTTTAAAATAACAAATAATGCAGCAGAGTTTTTTTATGGACAGATCCTGCAACCTGAGGAAAGATCACCTCCCTCATTAACCCTTTCACTGCTGAATCAGATTGTTTGAAAGCCCCTCTAGTGACAAGTGAGTGAAAGTTGCTTCGAGTAGCCACAACTGAGTACAACCAGACCTAAAAAGGATTGTGGATAACAAAGACTGTCAGGTTTCAATGGAGTCAATCTAAGTAAGAAAAAAAACCCTGTTGCTGTTGTAATGTGGACCTGCATGTGTTGTGTGGCTTTTTGCTATGGTGCCATGTCCTTTTTTTGCCTGCAGTATAGCGAAATCAATATTTATATTTTTGGGGTTTAGATTTAGATTTGTTGGACAGCAGCATATCAATTTGGGGTCAAGTGGAATGTTCACCGACAAGATGAACATAGTTTTATTGATCACTCCCTCCAGAATGTTTTAATAAGTCACACGCCCAGACACAGTGCATAAATGTTCCTTTAGCCTCATTGCATTTAAAACGAAGGTCAGGCATATTTGCTGTGGATTCCCGTGTGAACACAAGCAACACAAACTTTCAAACTCCAGTTGAAACTTGTTTGCTCAGGTGATTTGATTAAGTCAATTACAGCAACAGCTTTTGGGGACACAATCATAAGTAATTTCAAAATAATGTCCTATATCCACCAAGCCTTGAAATTATTCTTCGGAGTGTGTACCCATTAAAGAAAGAGCACACAGAGTCTTGTTGACATGTTCTATTTTTAAAGCATTCCTTCTGCCTGTGTTGGCTCTCCCCCTGCAGTAATGGATCTCAGGCTAACACTGTACATTTTTATGCATGAGCTCAGCTAATTTGCTTTGAAACAATGCAAGCACAGTTGTTTGCATGAGCCGATTACTTTCTTATTTGATGTTCTCATGCAAAGGGATGTATCCAAATAAAAGTGTTCTACAAGAGAAAGAAGGTTGCACTTGATGTCAATAGGCCCATTTATACTGAAGCTAACTTGCAGCAGATTCCTTCAGTATCAATAGGTCTTAGGGGGACGCACAGTTGTAATCGTTGCCCCCTCTGTTTGCATCTTAAAGATCCGACAGCCCGCTGAGATACTGTCTTTCGGAAGCTGTGCATCCTCAGCTTTATAGCTTGAGTGAAGATATTGGTATCTTACTGTGTATATGAAACTAGGCAACTTCACTTTTTCATGTTAGAAAGTGCCGCTGCTGTGCCGTTAACAGTCAGTCCCTCTGCTGCAATTAGCAATAAACTGAGGTCATTTAAAAACAAATGTAATGATTGCGCTGTAGTTGGCTTAACTCTGATTACATTAGGAGCTAATGCCATGCATTTGTTGGTGGAGAGTGTTTTAGACTACCTTCCTTTGACACACTGAGCGCCTCTCTCCTCTCTCTTTCCATCTGTGTGCATCCTTGTCCTTTTTTCGCCCAGCATGTTGCCTTGGCTTAGGGTGGCACCTAAATCATGGTTGCAGCTGTCCCGGTGGTCCTGCTCTGCGCCCTGTTACACCCTGTTACACCCTGTTACACCCTGCTACGCTCTGCTGTGCCCTGCTACGTCCTGTAACGTCATACAGTGCCCTGCTATGCCATGAACTACTAAAACTACTATTTCTAGTCACTGTTCCATCGTTATCTTTATTGTGACTATTATTGCCACTGTTCATCACACCCCCAACCGGCACCGTCAGACACCACCTACCAAGAGTCTGGGTCTGTCCCAGGTTTCTCCTTAAAGGGAAGTTTTTCTCATCCCCAAGGTTTCTTCCTAAAGGGAGTTTTTCCTTGCCACTAAATGCATGTTCTTGGGGGAATTACTGGAATTGTTGGGTCTTTGTAAAGTAAAGAGTGTGGTCTAGACCTACTCTATCTGTAAAGTGTTCTGAGGTAACTCTTGTCATGATTTGAAACTATATATAAAAAACTGAATTGAATTGAGGAAATGATTATAAACTGTAGCTTGATTGATATAGTGTTTTCACTGGAATGAGATGTATCTGGAGTCTCTGTAGAAATAAAAGTGAAAGCAAATTCACTGTAACACAACACATAACACTTTCCCTTTTGAATGTGTGTTACATATAAAAAAAGATAAACCTTTTTAACCAATCTTGATTGTACGACTTGGTATGTTCCCTTCCTGCAGGGAAATAAATGAAATATCATTCAATCTATATTTATTATAAGTAATAAAGCAAAAGGATTACAAGACACACATCGATGTGGACCATTTCCACTTCACCCTGGAGCTCCACAGAATGGCCCCGTTCCCTGAATTAGACAGTTTTTTACACTATCCTACTCGGGTGTTGTCTCCTCCCCTCGGTTGGCTTGGGGCCAGGTTCCATTGGCCCCTTGTAGGTACATTGGCTTGTCCACGCCTCCTAGTGCAATCCTAGTTCAGTGGTTTCTTTGGCCCCCCTCTGAAGGAGGATGGTACTCATAATGTAAGATCTAACATATGTTTTCCCTGTAATGTCTAACCTAATTAGGAAATGTCCTCTCCCTTGTGATTCTAAGTGAGTTGGCTTCTCCATAATGTCGAACCTTTCAAGAACCTTTTGTCCCTGATAGTTGGCTGTTTAACCTCATTAGAATTCTCTGAATTGAAGTCAAAACCGATACATTACACGTTAATATATAATATAGAAAGTCATAACAACAGATTGATTATAATTAGGGCCTTCATGTATCCTTATTTTGTTGAATTTATGCACTTTAGCATGTTAATCTTTAATTATTTCTTCACAAAACCAGACATGAACATGGCATCTGGTGATGACACATAGTTGGCAGGTGATGTCCCCACCGGTTGTTAACCATATGTAACCAAACACGTGTAAGGGTGTTGACTGAATTGTATGACAGATAAAAATGGCAATAACGCCACCTTGGGACTTTCACCCAAAGAATAACCAAGTTTGGTATTCAAACCCAATTCCTTACTTCTTAACTACTCATCGAACACAGGCAAGTCCATAATTTAAAAACTCAAGAGACGTAGATTCAAAATATAAATATATTGTATTAAAACAATCAGTAAAAATGTAAACAATAAAACTGAATGTAAAATACTAATAACTGGAATTCAAAATAATCAGAAATAAAACAAACAGAATATACAAATGGAGGAGATACTAAAAAGCAACAGGAGTAACACTAACACTTCATAAAAACACAGCAAACAAAAAGAAAACATAAATCAATTAAACAAAACATAGCAAAGGCACGTGTTAAAACATATAAAACAAGAGAAGAATTTAGGCACTTCTTTGCACTATACTCGTGTATCTCTTTTATAACATTACATTACATTGCATGTCATTTAGCTGACGCTTTTATCCAAAGCGACTTACAATTAAGTGCTTTCAACTGTGAGGGTTCAAACTCCAGACAACAAGTAGTAAGTGAAAAACCCTTTGTTCTTTCACAAATATGTGATCATTCATGTGTAATTACTTCCACCAACTAATCAAAGTATTCTCGTAAGCGTAGAATCTGCCATTCAGAATCATTCAGAATACATACAGGCGAGTCGCTCGAATGACAGCAGCCATGTAGCGCCTCCATCTTTAAAATACATTAGCCAAAGAGGGACACACCTCTGCCTTTCGCCCTCTTACACCTATTGGCACCGTGACGAATGCACGGGGGAGATTACTCGCCAGGGAAGTGAAAAATAGAATTAAAACGACAACACAACAGGCAAAGCAACAAGACCACAGTTAATATTGGAGTGGCTAGAACAGCTGCGTGTAAACGATGGCGCCACCGTAGAGGAAGGGCTAGAAAGTAATATTCTGTTGGTTGTCATATACAATTTCACCGCTAGATGGGAGAAATTCTTACACAATGCAGCTTTAAAGTCAGGGGTCCGCTTCTGCTGGCATGTTTGGCAAACATATAGTGGCTGATGCAAGTCATAATGCCCTTAGAACAAAAAAAGTAAATGAACAACATAATCAATACACATTGACAACATACTTTATACACATTTTAAAAAAATTGGTTCCATCTACACATTGTGGATGGTTGAGACACATTGTAAAAGTTCCTATAATCACAGTAATGACAATAAAATGTGCTTTAACATGGGTTTTGGCACTACTGCAGTTGTAGACACAATGCCAAAACAACCATTGATGGTGGTTAAAATCACTGGTTTGCCTGGTAACACGTGAAGATTTTGCCTTCACAAGAGCAGTTTGCCGCCTTTATAGTGGGCAAAATGCAAGCTGGCAAAAAGAAAGAAAACCACTCATTTACATTATCTTTAACTGGCTGCATACACCTGCACAACAAAATGAAGATTTCGCTCATTGGAGCAATATTCATCCTCTCCTCTAATGACACAGATGGTTGGAGGTATGGCTTTAAAAAAAACATGGATTACACATTCCTTGTTGTAGAGAGGCTGTTTTTTGTGATGATTTACAACAGTCCCCACAGAACCGTCAGTAAGATCTCTGCACCTGGGGAGGAAATACAAAATGATTCTAATAAAATAAATGATTTCAGGTGAATAACTTGTAGTACTATATACTCAACTTATGCTATTCTGAATTAAGTTAGAAACTAGGTTTCTTAGTAAATCTAGGACCTTACTTTGAGGTGATAGTGCATAACACTGAACCATAATGCAAACACTTCAAATAAATAGATTTACTTTTTACATTTATATGAGTTGCCTTTGGGTATCCAAGTTTTCTCCAACCCTAAAAAACATGCATCCTAGCCAATTTAGCAGAGCACGCTCAGCAAGTCTACTCTGGTTAATTAAAGTTTTATATTTAGGAGATCCAACCTAATAACAGCAGGCTCTGGGCAGAGACAACACAAGGGATGACCAACTGCCTCTGCTTCAAGAAGGCCCTTTAGGTGCTATGGTCTTGTTTCTTTCCAGTGCTCTGAGGCTTTCTGCTGCAGAAAAGACCATGATGATGCAAAGCCTCAATGGGGCTCAGCAGAGGGACATAAGGCCAAGATAGCAGAGATCATCTCCATTTTTCTTTCTGCAAAGAAATTTGAGCTCAAACTATAAAGGATAATTTAGTTGAGGACAATTAAAGGTCAACCGATCGACATGTAGAACAAACACATAATTTAATGGTTCAGTATGGAAACGGCCCAAATATTTACCAAATTGTGTCTTTAATCCATGTACTGTATTGTACTGTCAGTTGTGTCTCAGAGGTTTTCTCTCATTGATAACTGTAATTATGTATTTTAGATTTAAACTTAAATTCATCACTGAGATTTACCAAATTCCTCTTGAGGACTTAGTTGTTCTGAGGGTACAGTAAGCAGAACCTCAACATTGGATGACCCGGAACACTCGGCTCCCCCAGCTGAGTGTTCTGTGAGACTGGAAAACAGTACATAGAACAATATTGTTAAGTAGAATATTGTTATTGCTGATTAACAATTTATTAAATCAGACTTAATATATATTTATGTTAACAACTTGGTAATGTCTTCTACTAAAGTGCCATTGCTATTTTTAGATATTGGAATATTTTTTAACTATTAACAATGAATTTCAGTGTTCTAATTTAATTTGGTCCACCATTTACTCAGTAAATATATACAAATATCAAATGTTTCAGATATCAACCTGTAGCTGAGGCTTTGCGTCGCCCTCTACGCCTTCCTCTCATCTAGCCCCGGCCCACACAGCCCCTTTTAGAGTTCTGTTGAGGGTCTCCCCCAGGAAGGGCTTGTTTTCTCTCCTCAGCTGCTCTCTTTGTTGAAGGGAAAGTTTTTGTAAGTTACTGAATAATGAACCATTTTGCATGGCACTTAGGAGGTTTTAACATGCCAAAATTCCAGTTCTATCACCGGGTTTTCACTTTGCACGCATTCCTGAAGTCAGTTAGATCTAGTCAAAAACAAAATAAACTTTATTTAATCTTAATTTTCACATATGGAAACTCTTGTGCAGACGTGAGAATGTGCGAATGTGAGAAAGTCTTGTCTGGCTCTGTAACGTGGAAAATTTGAACAGAAAAGTGCAGAGACTCACCAAACACGACAAAATCAAGTTTCCACTTCACTTCCTGGCAGCTTCACAGCGCTGGTTGGATCATAAACAGAATGTGAAAATGTGGTAGGAGACTTGGCATATACGTTTTAATCCCTTCTTACACTTTTGTTGTGCAGAACATAGTCTATTTGTCTTAATTCTAAAGCTATTTCTTTTACCGTATTTACTATTTCATTATTTCATCCATTCGTGGCAGTGGATCCGTGTGTACTACACATCAAAGAATGATGTCAGGGGCAAATTTATAGTCATTTCCGTGGGCTCAATTTCACGTTGACTGTCATGTGTAAAGAAAAGATGTGCAAGACCTGGGATACGCCCGGTTTATTACATGTGAATTTTTCTGTGCGTAGGTACTTTTCAAGTTTTGGGCATACACCATCCACTGGTATGAAAGCTGCGATGTCTTTTATACATGAGGCCCCAGAACCCCCTTCAGCCCAGCTCACACTACCAATCCTAAAAACAAAAATCATCTAACTTGCTCTCTGCCTCCTGTCTCTGTGTCGGCCCTTGGGCTCAATAGTCTAGCCTTAAGTCTTTTAAAGCTAGTACCTGGACAGATATAGAAGCAATTAGAATTTAAGCATTGCGATTGAATGTTTCCTGCCAAAAATGCACCTTGGTTAGCCAACAAAAGAAAGAATAAAGAATATGTTTGCATGGGACAATGTGGGACACGTTACCAATGCTTGAAAGTAGTCCAAGTAGTTGATATGTCTATCTAACTTAAAAAATAACATTTCTATTCCGCCCCTTTGCTTACCCCCAAAACATGTTTCAAAAAAAACCTCTGAGAATTGCCTTCAAATGGATCACCCAGTTAAAAATAGTTTCCCAGTGTCTGTTGTAGTTGTATTTCCTTTTCCTTGTGGTACTTTCAGTCATTCTGCATGAATCTGAACAGCTTTTGACTTTGTGGTGACTCAGTTTTCCCCATTGGGTGTAGCGTAGCAAAGACTGTTACAGGTTAACCTGGGTTATGTTCCAAGTCCTTAAATTGCATCCATGTTTCCTTCACTTGCTTCCCTTCCTCGCGTCTTAGTTCATCCCACCGAGAAATCATGCGAGGAGAGAGGAAATAAGGAAGGATGACACATCTTTTCTTCTGAAGCGTCATGTGAAGTGACCTCCGTTTGTGATGACAGTTGGGAAGCTGGGTCTGCTGACAGCAGCCACATACCGTTATATTCACACACAAACTACCACCTGCCCACTCTGTTTAGGACATTTACATTCATTTTTTCATAGTTAATCACAGTAAAAGGCTAACCCGTCTTATCACGATGGCATTAAACACGATTTTGCCTTCACTGATCAGAAAATAATTGAATGTTTGTTATTAATGTATTCATTCTTTATTTCTTTAGGCTGTCTGCTTTTTATTTTAATGTTGTTTGCTTTGCACTCACTGTTTTGACAGTGTGTGTGTGTGTTGGCATATGACAATATGACAGTTGTCTATGGTGTGGAAATTAATTAAACCGCTATTAATTCAAAATGTTTGAGCTGTGCAACGCTGCTGTTTTTGGAATATTGCCCTGAAACATTAAACTGAAGAGACCTTTGTTAGTTATGATGTTAGTTTCACTTAACCCCACTATTTTACCCTGATCAGATCAACAACATTTGGTTGATGTTACACAGTAGCAGTCAACTCACATCATTTGAGGCATCACAGATGAACTGCCAGTCATCCATTAAGGAACTTGGGTTGACCCCCTACTCGGAGAGCAATCATTTCTAGTAGCTCTGCCCTTATGTTTTACCAAGTTTAGGACACAATAACAATTGAAGATCATGCGTTTGCATGTTAGAAATATGAACGTCGACGCTGCTTCACTCACTGCTGCTGCTGGCAACGTTCTGCCTCCTCCACGCCAGCCTCCACCTTCCTAGTTCAGAGTCCTAACATGACTCAAAGTTTAAAATGGTTGTCGATGTCTTTCTTTTGGCTCACTCTTTTTTTTACCCAGGGGGGTTTCTGCATGGTGCTCCATGTTTCTAGCCTATAAATCTAGACGCACCCTGGTAGCAGCAAATTTCTCCATTGACTTGCGAGTGTAACGATTGTCAAGCATCAGGGGAACAGAGGCAAAATGTTGAATTTTTCTTCTTTATTTTTCCTTTGGAAAATAAATCAGAACATTGGCCCTCATTTATGAAACGTGCGTACGACCTAAAACAGGCGTACGACGGGCGTACGCCGATTCCTACGCAAAGCTCGGCATTTATCAATTTGGACGGGAGCGTAGGCTGCGATCAAATCTCACGTCTGGTCTGAACTCGTGTACGCAAGTTTTCGAGTCAGTGTGGACTTGCGGTGCAGCATATAATCAGTTTAACAGGAGAAGGAGAAGTCATCAGTTGATCACGTATCAGCAATGGCAGATCGGGCTCTTTTTGAAGACCTCTATGAGCCGGTACAATAGTGCACACGTACGCACACTTGCCACGGTGGAGCGCTCCATCGTATTGTTTAAGGGCAGATGGCTCGCATCAGTGGGGGGGACCCTATACACGGCAGAAAAAGTCTCCAACATTGTTTTAGCCTGGGGGGTTCTGCACAACATCTCGCAGGGAAACTGGGTGCCATAAATGTAGCGATGGAGACAGATGACCCGATGCCCAGAGAGCAGTGTCCAGAACAGCCCCAACTGAAGGAGACAGGATATTATTATTCCTCGCTTTTAAAAGGTAGCCTATAGAGTTATGTTTGGCAATGATATTCATAGGCTACAGGAAACATGACGATGCACAACATTTTTATTTATTATTCAGGTTTTCATTTCTATGTCATGAACGATTTATTTCTGCCATCGACCGAGTTATTTCGGCTTGTTTTCCCAGCCCCTCTGCTGTCAGGAGACAGGGTCCAGCACGGGGGGGCGGAGGACACGCGCTCTCCCTCAGCTGTTGTCTCGTTCGAAAAAAAACACGAGTAAAATAAACTCCGGTACCGTGTGTTTATTTAAATATAGGTACACCATGTAGGCCTAAGAGATTGCAATAAGCCTGTATATTACTATTAGGACTATAGAAAATGCGTCAAGGATGTATAAATTAAATAGGCTAAACTTCAGCTGGAGTCCGATTTACTACGGCAACACTGTTGACCGCATCAGTGATCTCTTTCCATTCCGCATTCTTTCTACAGCCTTTAATGCCAGTTTTCAGGCTGCCAAAAAGTACACACGTTAGTGCAAATGAACCAGAGATATCAGGGTTTCAATCTCCACCTCTGAAAAGTTCCGCTTCTCAGCCGGATTACGTCTCGCCATGTCGTAAATTGTAGGGGCGAGGCCTCAAAACCCAGAATATATTGGGGCGTGATATTTAAATGAAGATCGTTTCCAGCCGCCGCATTTATCAATGTACGACCATTCTTACGCTCGGATTGGTGTGATACAAACTTTTCATGAATCCCACGTGAAGCCTGTTGTAAGATGATTTCTGCGCTCATATCTGCGCTGGTTTCTACGTTAGGTTGATAAATGAGGGCCATAGTCTTCAGACTTTGGTGTACACATTTACAGCATCCAATCAAAAGTATACAGCTTCTCTGCCAATCACTCTTTCAGCAATAGAAAAATGCATACAAAACCATCATCTGAATCATAACTTTTAAACTTCTCATATAGAATGGCATAACTGCAGCCTAAATGCATAAAGTTCTAGCACTTCATTAAAACCTAATTACATTACGGAGCCACATACCTATTGTCTTCAGACTTTGGTGTACACATTTACAGCATCTGCACAAGCAAAATATAAATTGCGTTACATGGGCTACATGTACTACGTCAATATCCCATTGTACACTATCAGTGCTTGCTAGCAAGCAAGGCACGCAGACAGAATGTTAACACACATGGAACGACAACTAATTAACGTTTGGGAATACTTGCTTAACATACACTGTTGTCTCATACATATACCGACACTATACTGAGATTAAATATACACACATGATAGACACGGAGTAATATTGCTGTCAATGTATGGACGTGACTAGCGGAGTTTACGGCTAGCCACGTTAGCGACGTTGGCCTCAGTACACAGAAACTCACGGTCAAAAAGAACATAAACAAACTTTCTGTCAAACCATGCAAAGTGCAGTACGATCATTACAGTGCATGGGAATAATAACCCCATTAGATACATTGAAGTTATCAACCTAAACATCAATTTACTTTTAGAAAATTGATATACTGGGTGAAGTACTTTGTACGTTGAACCTACCCGATCAAAAGTATACAGCTTCTCTGATCGGGGAGGGAAGTAACGCGAGACTACACGCAGCAGATCTGTAGTACACCATATGGCCAAAGGTGGCTCCATTCACAACTATTAAACAAGGGTATTCATTCTTGGCGAAAATCATATATAACAATACACTAGATTTTTAACTCTGTTACACAAGCTGGAAAAACCAAATTTTGGTCAGGCCAATCACATTGTGTATAGAGTCGAGTTCAGCTTTTCTTTGAGAAAAGAACAAAGAACGACACTGAAATCATTCTTAAAAAAGGAAGATGTGTTCGGAGTTTTGCCGACCGGGTACGGCAAAAGTTTAATCTATCAACTAGCTTCTCTTCCTTCTTCGTTGCTCTGCCTGGTTGTAGCGCTATCCTATTGCGTGCAGAGGGAACCATTTACAGAAAGACAACCATTTATCCCGCCCCTCGGATTGAGCCCTGTAAATGGTGAGTTCCGAGACCCAACATCTGGATGTGGGTCTGACTTGTCAGGCTACCATGTTTCAGCTTAGCATGCTGCTTGGCTGGTCCAGGAAGCATTATCAGTGCCAAGCATAACTGTATTCCCATCTGTTGCAATAAATGGTTAAATCTATTGCAAGAAGTCCCTGACTGAAGTAAAGTTACCTGAACAATATTGATAGTGCATTATTGCATTGATTACGCATTGAAAAAACAGACATCAAAAGTTAACTCAGTCCCAGACCTTCTTGGCAATGTTCCTCCCAGTAAACAGATTATCATTTTGGATTCTTAGCGGAAAAATCTTCCTTTGTTCGTCCATCCTTGTTGAATGAGATATATTTCATACATGTACACAAAGGCACTACAAGCCATTGACACACATTTCACACACATAACTTGCATATAATGACAGGCAAATGTGTAGTGTATCCTGTATCAGCGAGTCAGTTAGATTAACTCATGTTTAGTTAATGTTAAAGTGTTTTCTAAGTCTTTTGAACTGGCCTTACTGGTGCCTCCACTATGATATTTGGCGAGCTATTCCACATTGTGATGACTCTAAACATTACAGACCTGCACACAGCATCAGTCCGGGGTTTTTGCTTGAATAGATAACCCTTAGCAGCCTGCCGTGTACTATAACTGTGTTGGTCTCTCACATAATTTATCTTTTGGACAGACAAATTGTCTGTTTACTAAAACAGATATTCCTAAAAAATTCATGAGATGGCATGCAACCTCTTGTCTACTCTGAGCCATTAGAGACTGGCAAGCACACTCTCTGTACTCAGGCTTGCACCTGATGGATAGGCCACTGCCTGTTTTGTTGCTTTATTTGGAGCTATTTGGAGCTTAGATATCTTTTGCTGCACTCGACCAGACTGGTGAGCAGTAATCAAGGTGAGATAAAACTAGGGCCTGACTGGGTTAAAAAGATTCTCCACTTCGTGGACCCATAAAGGAGTTGCTAATCAAAGGCGATGATTTACAGACAGGCTCACTTTCCAAACACAATGTACCATACCGTGTACGTACAAAGCCAATGGTTGCTGCTTCTTTATAAGTGCCTGTACCCCCAAGTTCTTGCCCGCCATATTCACGGCCCCATTATATGTCAATCCTGTCAAAGACGACAATGACAAATTCATCCTTTTGAGTGTGTCTAAAGCAAAGGCAGAAATGCTTTCTCCAGTTGATGATGCTGCTTAGTTCTACATATCTAATGCAGATAGACTACTTTTCCAGACACATATTGAGTTCCATTAACTATTAGGGAAGGAACTTTAGAACTATACAAATGGTTTACATTGAAATCCTGACTATGAACTCTACCTGCCTCAATTTCCTTTGCCTCAATGACATTTTAGCAAGATTATTATTATGTGCCATTATTCATATGGTCATTTGATTTCCAAGTAGTTTGATATAAGCCAAATCCAATCAGAGAGAATTTTGTTCACTGCTTCGCCCTCTTCAACTGCAGCCGTATCAAGCTCTCTGCCTTCTGCAGTACCCTTAAGGATTTATAAATTATCCAACAAATAACTACAATTAGGTGACTATGATTGCATCACTGATTGTGGTCAGACTGAATTAAATGCATACATAAAAATAACCATCAGCCCAGACTGTCCTTAGTATTATGTGTTGTCCTTCGGGTCACCAAGGGTTAATGTCAAAGGGGGGTGGTGGGTGCGTTCAAGTAAAATATAAAATTGAGCATAAAAAATGCCACCTAGGTTTGAGACTGAGGCCTAGGACCTCTTTAAAACTACAGTAATACAACTAAGGTAAAAGATTAAAAACAGGTCCTTTATGCCGGGGGAGAGCAGTGTAGGCAGTGTATTTAAAACAATGAATAAAAAACACAAGTTGAGGAATAACACATTTATTTTAAAAGGATAAAACAATTAAAAAAACTAAAAACACAACCACTAAAATAAGGTTAAAACAGTCCAACGGAACAGGAGACGTCCGCGGGGCTCTGCCAGGAATCAGCCTCTTTTTCCTCCGTCACCTTCCTTGGGGCCTAACCTGCAACAGAAACTTTGGCAGTAAAATGTCCTTAGCAACGGCTACCGCTTCATACCATTTACCACCACCAACACCGGTCTCAGCATCATTTGACCATCACTACCCTCCATGGCCTCCTCCTTCTCCCATGTCCTTTTTATCCAAGGGCCAATCAACCCCCTCTCTCACTCCCAGGTGAGAGTCATTAGCCTGATTAGTCAGTGTCCGGTGGCGGAAGTAAACATTAAAAACACACACATTTCAGAATAAAAGCATGCAAATAAAAGATAAAAACA
Organism: Perca flavescens; assembly: GCF_004354835.1. Taxonomy (NCBI): domain Eukaryota; kingdom Metazoa; phylum Chordata; class Actinopteri; order Perciformes; family Percidae; genus Perca; species Perca flavescens. Next base: position 25,561,410 of record NC_041353.1, on the reverse strand, counting down.
CAGCAAATAAAACCACAGCAAATAAAACCACAACAAATCCAATAAAAGCATGCTCAAATAAAAACTTCCGCCCCGTGACATTAATACAGCACCTTAGTGCTTGTTTGTACAGCGTTTTGGTCAGCTTAAACTGTGTTTAAATGTGCTCTAGAAATAAACTTTACTTACATACTTTACAAGAAACAGGGTTTAGAGAGCAATTCTCAACAAAGTAAACGGAAGTACATAATCCTTGTGTGGTCCTTTGGGTCACTGGGACCCGAAGGACCACACAAGCCTGCATGACAACCACAGAAAACACAGGCCACATTATCATCTATAAGACCTAAGCTCATTTTCCATCTCACTCTTTTTTAGCACCAAAAAAGGTCCTGGATGTCTACTGAGCTCCTCTTGCTCATGTTGACTCTAATGAAATATAATCTGAGTTCAAGAAAGTAGTCATAGGCCTACATTTGAGCCAATACAATTGGTCAGCTTTTACAACACATGGATTTTTAATATCTACAACAACTAATCCATCATTGTCTATATCACTGCTCATGACATTTTCTTTTTAATATTTTTTTATTTCTTGCAAAAAAATAACATATATATTACATACATAACATCAAACCAAATTAACACTATTCAATGTTTACGATTCAATACCATACCTATTACCTGTGCACCCATCATACAAAATCATATTTGCATTTTCCAATTTTCATCAATTTTCCACTTTTTTTCTTATATTGACTTTCACATGCTTCAGAAACCAATTATTTCTGTATACGTGTATTATCAGCAATCCAGTTGTTCATACTTAATACATAGTAAAAGAAATATATATTTTACACTTACATGGTACTTCAATGAAGTTATGCAGCTCCCCCAGAATACGTTTGTGGTGTTATATTAGGGTGTATCATTTATTGCTTTGTTATGTGAAACCAAAAAACTCACTATCCATAGAACAGCATGTGATGAAAGTCAAATATTCACCATTCAATATTTTATAATCAGTAACTAATTTATCACGTTTTGAAAGCATTACTTGAAATTATGTAACAAAGTTGTCTTTCCATTAATTCCATTTTATGATTTTTATTTACAATTATATTGGGATTCTGCCATAGTGGTTGATTTCCTGTGCTGATTTCCAGGGTCTTTTTCACTTTTATGACTTGTGACTTTTTTCGTGACTTTTTCGTGACATTTCATGAATATTTTTATGGTTCTTTTCGTCATACTATACTATGACTTTTTTCGGCATGGTATACCATGACTTTATAACTTTTTTTGACATACTATACTATGACTTTTTTTGACATAGTATACCATGACTTTTTTATCACTTCTTTAAACATGCTATTCTAGGGCTGTGGTCCAACAGTCAATTTTGCTTAAGAAGGTTCCTAATGGAGTGAAATGACCCCGAAATAGTTAAGTGGCTGCCATGATAAGAGCCGTTGTGTCTAAGTGATAAGGAAAGGTGCTTTAATGCTTCCTTTGTTACCTCCTTTAGCATAGGATACACTGGACCACCCTTTAGGAAAGGAAAGGAAATAATGCCGTCCTACGGCAGCAAAATTTAAGGCGACGCATCACCATTTTGCCATTCATATTCAGAATATTAAGGTGCCGGCAGCCCTAATCCTGGACGCACGGTGTGTACGTTTTATTTTCTGTGAAACATTGCAACCCATCTAATAATAATGATACTGTAGGCACTGTTTGATTGGTTAAATAAAACGGTTAATGCCAGAACTTCACTCTTTTCTCCGATGCATAAAATTACAGTGAGCATGCATTTACAGAACTGTGAATGTCCACATGCTTCATGGAGGCAAGGTGGCTTAGAGGTTAGCACTGCTCCAATTAACACCAGTAAGTAGGCATCGCAGGCTTTGTTCCCTGATTCGATTCCCAGTCCGGGCAGGAACTTTTTGCGTGGAGTTGGCATTCTCTTCCAGACTTTCTCAGACATACTATGCCATGACTTTCTTATCACTTTTTCCAACATACTATACTATGACTTTTTATAGCTTTTTTTGATATACTATCCTATGACGTTTTTATCACTTTTTTTGACATAACTTTTTTATCACTTTTCCGACATACTATACTATGACTTTTTATGACTTTTTTCAACATAATAAACTGTGACTTCTTTTGAAATACTATAATATGACTTTTTAATCACGTTTTCAACATACTATAATATAACTTTTTTTTATTATTTTTTTCGACATACTATACTATGACTTTCTTATAACTTTTTTACTATGACTTCTTTTGACAATCTATAATATGACTTTTTTATGACATTTTTCATCATAATAAACTTCTTTAGACTTCTTTAGACAAACTATACAATTTTTTTGTTACTTTTATTGCTTTTTTCACACTATGCTATGACTTTTTTATAAAACATTTTGTCATATACTATGATTTTTTTCAACATACTATGCTATGACTTTTTATGAATTTTTTGGACATACTGTGCTATAACTTTTTTATCATTTTTTTTTGACATACTATACTATGAATTTTTTGGACATACTATTCTATGACTTTTTGGACATACTATGCTATGATCTTTTTATGTTTTTTTTCAAAATACCATACTATGACTTTTTTATGGATTTTTTCAACATACCACTATGCCACTATGACTTAATCACATTTTTCAAAATACTATACCATGACTTTTTATAAATGTTTTGACATGCTATACTATTACTTTTTTATTACTTTTTCGACATACTATACTATGGCTTTTTTTGACAAACTATACTATGACTTTTAATAATTTTTTCAACATACTATACTATGGCTTTTTCACTTTTTTTCAACATACTATACTATGACTTTTTTATCACTTTTTTCAACATACTATACTATGACTTTTAATAAATTTTTCAACATTCTATACTATGACTTTTTTTTATCACTTTTTTCGACATTATACTATGACTTTTTTCAATATACTATACTATGACTTTTTTTGATATACTATACCATGACTTTTTTATCACTTTTTTCAACATACTATACGACTTTTTTAACACTATTTTCAACATACTACACTATGACTTTTTTATAATTTTTTTCAACACACTAAACTATGAATTTTTTCAACATAACATACTATGACTTTTTTATTACTTTTTTTGACATGCTATACTATGACTTTTTTATTACCTTTTTCAACATACTATACTATGACTTTTTTATCACTTTTTTCAACATACTATACTATGACTTTTAATAAATTTTTCAACATTCTATACTATGACTTTTTTATCACTTTTTTCAACATTATACTATGACTTTTTTCAATATACTATACTATGACTTTTTTTTGATATACTATACCATGACTTTTTTATCACTTTTTTCAACATACTATACGACTTTTTTAACACTTTTTTCAACATACTACACTATGAATTTTTTCAACATAACATACTATGACTTTTTTATTACTTTTTTCGACATACTATACTATGACTTTTTTCAACATACTATACTATGACTTTCTCATTACTTTTTTCAACATACTATACTATTACTTTTTTATCATTTTTTTCGACATACTATACTATTACTTTCAATTCATTTTTTTTTCATCTTTATGTTTATTGAACAATTTCATACATAAACATACATTCCAGTTGTTACAATCTATATTTTGTTTTGAATCCAGTTGTCTCTTATTATATAGTCTCTTTACATTGAGTTGTATGTTACCCATAACATTACTCATACAAACACTTCTTACACTTACCCTTGTGGAACATTTTTTCAGACAACTGCATCAGTTTTATCTTTTTAAACAAAACAAGGAAGGGAACACTCACCAAAAGTAGCAATATAAAAGCCAAGTCATTGACATTAGCAGCCACAGCCACTCTGTTCACATACATTTACATAGAAGATACGAGCTGTAAAAATAATGATACAAAAATACCCAAAACCTCCTGCAAGGTGACCATCGTTCCATACATTTTGCATTTTGTAATCTTAGCATGAAAGTTATTTTTACCATTGTATACATAACCCTAACTACTGATCACCAAGTATCATGTGTTGGAGGGTCTTTTTTAAGCCAGCTAAGTGTTATTAGTAGTAATAGGATGGCGTCTTTGCGCGTGCATGTGTGACGTCATCACACGCACGCGCAAACCCGCCATGTAATCTGGTGCTATGCGCGTGCATGTAACGTCGCGGGCGCACGTTGGTACTCGCGAACGCCATCTAGTGGCCGAATATGGTAGTGCATCTAATCGTCGAAGCTGCGCGCGCATACCGCGAACGTAATGACGTCGCGGTCGAACGTCGTCACACCGCGATCGCCATCTAGCGGCCGAATATGGGAGCGCATCCCGTCGTCGAAACTGCGCACGCATCTAGCGGATGTGATGACGTATGTATAGCTGGCGTCATGGTTTATGTGGGGGTGAGGCATTATTTACATTTTGTAAAAAGGTGTTAAAACGTCTGATAGACCAATGGTTAGCTGTTAAGAAGGGTTTGCTATTGGTGGGTTGTAAAAACGCCCTACAGGGTGTGGTTTGTGGTGTTTAAAAATCCCTTGTTTCAAGGCTGACTGCTCACTTTTTATCCACCATTTTTAGCTGTTCTGGTAGCTAGCTTGTTTCCACGTTTTTTCCACAACAAAAGGCCAGCTGGAGTTTCACTTTTTAATTCTTCTAGGTGCAAGCAAAGAGGAATTGTTTTTCAGCCATGTCTTTCCACGCATTTGGACAACAATCTGGATCATCTTTTGTTGAAGAAGGTGAGACATCTAGAATAGGACCCACTACATTTGGTTTGAGCCTAGCCCACCGTGAAGAGTTATGGGGATGCGAAGAGCCTAATACTGGAACAACAGGCAGTTTGAGTCAGGCTCCCAGAAAGAAGCGATTCCGTTCGGAGATCTTTCCTACAAGCATGACTGAGTCATGTACATCTGATCTGGAATATGTTGGTGTCAACGGATACAGTTATTCAATTCGCTACAATGCTGGATACGTGACATTAGCTGTTTACACTAGTGTTGCTGTGGAACTATCTAGCAATGCCAAAACAGCCTGTACAATCTCTGTGAAAGACTGGGGCCTTTTTCGTGATGTCGTCTGTCCGGATCTTGACAATCCGGGCTTACCTGAGCTGGTGTATGTGTCTCAATGGGATAGTCGCAATGGCTCCAGTATCTATCGTGTGGAAGCAGACCGTTTCACTAGACCTACAGAGGATTTTATTTTCCTTAGCTTGTGCAGTGAAAGGGAGAAGTTAGTTGCTGCCCGTGGTCATGAAGAATGGAAGTTAAAACCGTATCCTGTATCTAACGATGAATACAACAAATGGTTTAAAAATGTGTTCTTTATACAATGGTGTGACTGGGAGATTTTGAAGAAACAGTTTGATACCATCGACTATGTCATCAGAAGAGACAAAATAAGGAGTTCTTATGAGAACATAAGAAAAAGATTGATATTTGGGGGCTCTGACCAACAGTCTCTACCCCTGCCACGGAACCTCTATAGACCTAAAATCATCAGACACAAAGACTAGCAAAATGGTGGGTCTATTTTTAAGGTGCTAATTATTTGCCCAAAATAGTTAAAATGATTTTATTTTTATTTATTTTTTTTGCTACTGTGATTGTAATGTGTTATTTTTTTTTTTTTTCCCAGAGGATCTGGAGTGGTTTCATTCGACCCCCACAGGTACGCCTCCTAACACCCCTGGGCTATTTGCACCCCTAAAGGCATCCGGATCTCCTCAATCCCTTTCATCATCGTCATCATCGCCACCTCTATCGCCGGAACACTTCCTACCATCCCCACCTACACCTCCCCTGCCACCATCTCTATTGTTTGGGGCACTTCCCCCTCAGACATGTGCATATCAAACAACCCCCTCAACATATGCTACATTACAACAGGGAGGTGTTGCTGATTGTTCGGACACAGAGGCGCCTGATCAGACGGATGGGGTGGTGTCATCTTTGTTTATAGATAGCGTTAAAACAGCGTCTCTACATCTTCTTAACATTGTTCTTTACAAGTATTTGGAAGAGCTTTGTTCGGGCTGTCAGATCAATCATCCAAGCCAGAATCAGCATGCCTGTTTAGAGGGCTACCAGAACACTTCTACACTGTCCACTTTGAACAGCTTATGAAAAGACTCCTTACTGATAAATTCATTGGTGTAGTGCAACGTTTTCTGTCCTTGAAACATCTCACCGCTGATGAGGGTAGAATCAGGGGAGTATCCGAAACAGTTTTGTACGAGTTGAAAACGGCTGAAGATGTTACGACTAAAATCAGTGCTATGTCTGACTCTATGATAGGGGACGACGTTGTCAAAATAGCCGAAATTAGAGAGATTGGGGACTATTGGCGCGATTTATATGCAAGAAAAAAAAAACTAACAGTGTGAAAATATGGGGAATTGTTTAGGTGTAATGTATAACCATATCAGTGAGCGATATCACGTATCGCATTTATCTGGTATTTTAGATAATGCCATTGCTAATAATGTGAACGACGTTGAAAAATACCAATGTAAGAGTGCTGATGTAGATCGTACAGTTGTGAGTAGGTTAGAAAAACTGATGGTGATTGTAAGAAGACAACATAATACCCCTCCTTGGGAGGATCTGTTGCAGATGTTATTATCAATGTTAATGACACGTGAGAGTATAGTGGACACATTTTGTGACGTCATAGCCAACATTACACGCAATTTTAAGATGCTGAAAGTTTATCACCTACTTACTATGTATACAATGCTTGTAGATACAGTGAGTTTGTATGTGCAAGAAAAACAGTATACTGATGTCTTGCAGGATTTGCAAAAACTAAATATATTCATAATCAGTAAAAGCAATGTATCCGTATTAGCCAATATGCTATCTATGATAGAACGGGTTTCACTGTCTTCATAACTGTCCTATATATGACTGTGTGAGTGTGTTTTGTAAAAAATAAAAAAAAATTACATAACTCTAATGTGTTCACTTGTGTTTTAAATGAATCATGGAGAAGGTTATGCACAAAATATACTATGATCCGTCCCACCCAGGAGGGTTGGGAGGAGTGCAGCGGCTTCGTGATTCCGTCAAAGAATGTACTGGCTTGTCTCCAACTATCCCCACGGTTAAAAAGTTTCTGCTGAGGCAGGATGCGTATACACTGCACGCTCCTGCATTGAAACACTTCCCAAGAAACAGAGTGATTGTTAATGGTATCGACAAGCAATTCCAAGCTGATTTGGTCGATATGTCTGAATATTCATCGGAAAACGATAATGTGCACTATTTATTGACATGTATTGATGTGTTTTCTAAATATGCCTGGGTAATATGTCTTAAAAACAAATCGGGTCCTATTGTGACAAGTGCCTTTAAGGAAATATTGGAACAAGGACGCATACCCCAGAAGCTCCAACAGACGCTGGAAAAGAATTTTATAATAAGGTTTTTCAAAAATTGATGACACAGTATAAAATTCACCATTTTTCCACATCGAATGAAATAAAATCAAGTGTGGTTGAACGTTTCAATAGGACTTTCAAAACCAGAATGTGGAGATATTTAACGGCTGTTAACTCACGCCGTTATATTGAGGTAGTACAAGATATGGTTGCTGCTTACAACGCTGCATACCATAGGTCAATAAAAATGGCTCCGTCCTCCGTATGTAAAGACAATGAGAAAACTGTCTTTAACACTCTGTACAAACTGAAACCACATGGAACGGTGCTGTTTAAATTTCAGATGGGGGACACCGTTAGGATATCAAAGCACAGAGGCATTTTTCGTAAAGGTTACCAACAGGCCTTTACAGATGAGTTTTTTACAATATCAAAACGTATAGGTAGAACTCCTCCTGTTTATATACTGAAAGACAATAGCGGGGAGCCTGTGACAGGTACCTTTTACGAAGCAGAGTTACAGGCTGTAATTGTAGACAAAAAACAAAGTGTTTAAAATTGAGAAAGTGCTGGCTCGAAAGGAAATAGGCCGTAAAAAGCTTGTACTTGTGAAATGGCTAGGATGGCCTGAGAAATTCAATTCATGGATCTCTGAAAAAGACATAGTTGATGCAAGATAAAAGAGAGGGGTCAGTCTTGTAATATTAATCATTGTGGTTTGTTAGTGAAAGGTGTTGGAGCCATGAATAAGAACGGATTTTTGTCACGCTGCCTAGTAATGCCTCACAATTAGTTTATCCAAATAATAAGATTTGGCAATTCAGAACAAAACTGGCTAAACCGATCATATTACAAACACCGTATGAAGTTGGTCTTATTGAAATTCAATACCCCAGGATCTGGAATAGTTTCACCGAGAACGATGCCAAGATTGATTTCATCGACACGAAAACGAAAATGTACAACAAGACAAGGCTAACAGTTGGTTCTTATAATACAATCGCCAGCATTGTTAATGAATATAATATGAAATGTGCTGCTAACACAGCCCTAGCCCACATAACTATGAGCCACAACCCTATCACTAATAAGATTCTTTTCACGGGAGGAGACGGATGGAATATTGTGTTTAGGGGACGTCTGGCGAAATTCTTGGGTTCATACCAGACTCTGTGTTCGAATACACATTGGCCCCCATTTAAAATGTTCAGCTCCACACCCGGCCGACATCCATGGGGGTCGTTATAATATATTTATTTATAGTGACATTGTGGACTACCAGCTAGTCGGTGATAGTCATGTACCCCTGCTCCGTTGTATAAATATCTCTGATGAGAGCAAACGTATGCCCACTCTGAGTTACGACAGTCCTCACTACACATCGTTGTCACGCTCGACTATTACTGATATTCAGATAGAACTACGAGACGATCAGAACCAACACATCCCTTTCTCATACGGAAAAGTAATTGTCAAACTACATTTTAGACCTGTGAAACATCATTAAAATGATGAGGAAAGCGTACACAGCCGATGATGGAAGATATATGCACTATTACATGAATCAAGCTGGTGGAGAGTTGCCGGTTTCATAGGTGCCAGCACACAATATGGGCATGGATTAGGCGGGGATATTCAGAAATTTATTTCGAATGGCTGTTCCACTTTTAAAAAGGGGTTTAATATAGCCAAACCCCATCTGAAAACAGCAGCAAGTGGTTTTATTGGCGATGTTGTGACTAATGTCAGGAACGCCGTGGCATCCAGACAACAGGGCAATGGGCTCATGGTGTACAGACGCAAAGCATTAAAAAGAAGCCCGCCAGGATGTGGGCGTATCCGGACTGTGAACAAAAAGAAAGCATCTGTCAGTAGGCGCAGAGCTCCGAAACGACGCTCTCTGTCCCTGACAAAAGACATATTTTAATTTTACAGAATCAATCATGGCGTTTATTCATAATCAGTCCGAAGAGTGTGTGAAGACCGAATTGGACCTGTTTACAGTACCGTACACACAAACATCTATCGAAAAATCTACATTTGTAGAAATCCCACCAATGTCAGCTCTAACGGACGGAGGTCCTATTGAATTTTTCATTTCGGCTAGCGGGGAGGATTATCTCGACCTTAACGATTCATACTTGTATACACGTGTAAGGATTACAAACCCTGATGGCACATTGTTGGCTAACGCAGCCGATGTAGGTTTTATAAACTATCCTGGATGCAGTCTTTTTTTTCACAAGTAGATATAATGTTGGGTGATAGACTGATCACACAGTCTTCAAATACGTATCCTTATCGATCCGTTATAGAATGTCTTCTGAATTATGGAAAGGACACATTGGCTACGCAATTTAGCACAGGGCTATTTTGTAAGGACACAGCGGGCAAAATGGATGAGACCTCTATCACAGGCGATAATTTGGGGTTGACACAAAGGGGTGAATACACATCCGAAAGCCGTATTGTTGAATTAATAGCACCAGTACACGCAGATTTTTTTTTCAAGAAAAATTGTTGCTAAATGGTGTGGACATGTCTCTGAAATTCATACGTTCAAAAGATGACTTTGCACTAATGACCCCTGGAAATGTCCAATTCGCTGTGAAAATAATGTCTGCTAGTCTATTTGTCAAGAAAATATCAGTGGCACCAACTGTTAGACTAGCTCATAGTAGGGCCCTACAGCATACTAATGCAAAATATGCTATTGACAGAGTAGCTCTAAAAACCTTCTCAATACCTACAGGCACACGTGTTTGCAACCAAGAAAACCTATTCATAGGACAGATTCCTAAATTTGTAGTCATAGCTTTCGTAGATAATGAAGCATACACTGGGTCGTATGCCCATAACCCCTTTAATTTTGGAAACTATAATACAGAATTTATTAGCCTTTATGCCGATGGACAGCCTCACCCAGCCCGTCCTTTTCAGCCCCTTTTTCAAAGAGGGCAATATGTACGGAATATTATCAACTGGTTGAATCAACAGGACGCCATTTAAAAGACAGGTCACTAGCCATAACACGAGAGGATTTTGGGGCTGGTTATACTCTATTTTGTTTTAATTTGGAACCTGACGGTGGGGGCTCAGGAAATGTTTCACTGATTAAGAACGGTAACGTTCGCTTGGAAGTTCGGTTCAGAAATCCACTTCCTAGGACTGTGACCCTTATCTGCTATTCAGTTTTTGACTCTGTAATCGAAATATCTAACAGACGGCAAGTCCTATTGGACCACTACTAAAGATGAATACAATAGAACTCACCAGCGTCCTTAGAAAAAGAATGAATAGAGACACAAATTTCTTAGGAGTAATACCATGCGATCATCTCCCAAAAACAGTTGTTTGTAAATTACCCGCCATGCTCGTTGTAAATACACAGCCCAGTAATATGCCGGGTGAACACTGGCTAGGTATTTACATTACAGAGAACAAGCATGGTTTGTTCTTTGATAGCTTTGGACATCCACCTACCTTTTTTTTTCCGCAGGAAATTGGCAATTTCCTCTTAAAGAACTGTGTGGAGATGTACCATTCAGCAATCCAAGTGCAAAATAATTATTCTACAACATGTGGCCAGCACTGCGTCTTCTTTTTATGTCATATTCAGAAAAAGATTCCTTATACAAAAGTATTGAGCATGTATGGCACTAATCTTGTATGCAACGATACAATGGTCAGCCATTTTGTTAGCAGTATACACCCGTTGTGTGTCACGATCAGAAATTTAAATGTGTACAATGTTCATGTTCCACCTATAGGTAGAAATTGTGTAATGATGTTTCTTTTCAAAAAATAAAGAATGTGGAATATACTATTCTTATAATGCCTTAATTTTTTTTTTTTTTTTTTTTTTTTTTTAAAACAAATTATACAGAAAAAAAAAATGCATTCAACAGATAAAATTAATGTAAAACATTCATTTAATGTCACCTGTTTACATACAACACAGCATTTTCACGTAGTCGAATAAAGCCAAACACATGAATAGAAAATTTATGTAAAACACATTCATTTTATGTCACATGTTTACATACAACACTGACTTTTCATATAGTTGAATAAAGAAAACACACCTCAAATAGAAAACACACCCTCAATAGAATAAAAACAAAAACAAAATGAATGAAAACACATCAAATAGAAAACACCCCTCTCAATAGAATAAAAACAAAATAAAAATAGGTTTTTAAAAAAATAAAGTAAAATATAAAGTAGTGTAATAATAGAAATAGGTTTTTAAAAAAAAAAAAAAATATAAAGTAGTGTAATAATAGAAATAGGTTTTTAAAAAAGTAAAATATAAAGTAGTGTAATAATAGAAATAGGTTTTTAAAAACAAAAGTAAAATATAAAGTAGTGTAATAATAGAAATAGGTTTTTAAAAAAAAAAAAAAAAAAGTAGTTAATAATAGAAATAGGTTTTTAAAAAAGTAAAATATAAAAGTAGTGTAATAATAGAAATAGGTTTTTAAAAAAAAAAATAAAATATAAAGTAGTGTAATAATAGAAATAGGTTTTTTAAAAAAAAAAAAAAAAAGTAAAATATAAAGTAGTGTAATAATAGAAATAGGTTTTTAAAAAAAGTAAAATAGAAAATAATAAAAATATGTTTAAAAGTAAAAAAAAAAATAAAAAGTAGTGTAATAGAAAATATAAAAGATTAAAAAAACTAGACCAGCGAGTCTTAGCAATGGGTGGTGTAATACTAAATGTTCTAGGAGTACTAGTTGCTCGTAAAGCAGATGGTGTACCATGTGTAAATACAGGGGCCATTCTTATTGCTCTAGGAGTGCGAGGGGTTCGTGGAACAATCATAGGCGTTTGTGTATTAGTTTCAGATGATGCAACAGTTTTAAAAGCCTCAATAGAACAGCGTACCCTCGTGTTTGGGATTACGGAGAGTGGCACATTTAAGCTAGCTAACGTTTTTAAAAATATGTTCCACCCTTTTGGTCTAGAGTGTTCTGGAACATTATTATGGGTTGTGACACTTTTCAGCAGATCATACAGATGACTTCCAGGCACATTCTTATTTTCAACAACTATTTCCCCTTGATTTGTCCAAGATAACTGGTCATTGTGTCGGGATAATGAAGCCAATATGTATTCTGCATTTCTTTTATTTCTTATAGGCATATGTTTCAACACTTCTGTCTTTAACATATTTTCTTCTTCATCTTTTGAATCATCCTTTGAATCAACTTCAGGTATTGATAATGTAATCACACTTTTCTCGCGTTCACCCTGTTTTATCATGACTAAGTACCGCTGTAGAATACTGGAATATCTTTTAGCTTTTTCATATACATCAATGTCAGGCTGTTTCAATATATCACTCATGGCTCGGTCCAATTCACTTTGTACAGACTGTCGCAGAGATACATTTGAGGAGTCCGTTGTTTGAGGAGGTTGTAATGCCACTAATTGATTTTGTGGAACCAAAAACATTTTCTGCGTGTGTTCCATCTCAATTCCTGTTGATAAGACTTGCTATGAATGGGATAGCGGCACCCAGGAGAGGGAGTAGAAACCCACCTGTTTGATTGATTGTCTTTTTTTTTTTTTTTTAATGTTTAACTTTTTATCAGCTATTAGTCTAATAACTTTCTTCTTCTTCTTTAACAGTTTGTACTGATTATTAGACAGTGGTATGTGGCCTCTTAGGACGTTCAAAGCTATTTCACAAAGCGCATTGATAAAGTCTGGACTAGCGTTGCTCACAATGACACCTCTCGCTCTGGGTGACGCCTTATGTAGCATGTCTAACAATGTAAAATTCCTCTCCATTCGGCTTGACATTATTACACCTTTTTTCTAGGAACATATACAACCTGCTGTGGGGATATCAGAGCTGTTCTGAGTCTTAAAATATCGGGGGTTGTGGATTTATAATCTATCAATAGATAGCCAAAGGTGTAACTAGTGGCGTCTTTAAAAGCCTCTAAAAAATATTTAGAATTTCCGGGGAACATTTGCCGTGCCAGCAAGCTTATTTGATGTTGATCTCTAGCATTTTTGAAAATAATCATATAGTTGGTGTTCAAACTGATTGTACGACTAGCTTTACCTTGAATAAACAGATTCTGCACTAAATATATACAACTAAGACGTCGGTGATGGACATACTGTGTGAAAACTTTTGAACTTCCAAATTATCACAGGCTTGATTCATTAAATCGTCTATAATGAGCAAATTATTCTTAGTAGTAGGCAAGAGTGCCTCGTCGCAGAAACGATTCCGGGAGACCTTGTACAAAATTTATATTCACCGTTTTAAGCAATTGATTGTATATTGGTTGCCAGCATGAATAGATGTATACTATGTTATCAATTTTTTGTGAAATAACAGAGGACATGTTTTCAATAATGTCTTTGACAAAATATGTTTTTCCACAATTCGAAGGACCACTGATAACGAGGCTAAAAGGGTGTTGAAGCCTACCATCAAATCCTGAAACATCCCTAGTAGCCATAAGGGACGGTTGTATAGTCTTGGAGCACACGTCGTTTGTTGTAAACAACCTGTACTTTCCTTGTCAAGGTGTCGTTTTGAGATGGAACTGTTTTTTGTCGCGCTTTATTGTGAATGCTGTTGTGGTCAGACGGCTAGGATGCTGCTGGTTGGTCACAAAGGATTGAACAAGACCAATTAACGATTCATGTGTAACCACTTTGGCATTTGAGGCATTAAGGGTCACACCCTTGCATTTAACTTGTGTATTTCCTTGAGCAGTCCTATAAGCATAGCATTTAGGACCCCCGGAAACAAACTCCGTTATATAATCTTCGTTAGGAGCCCCACAGACTTGAGCGCTATTTAGTTCATCCGTTAAATCGCCAAGATAAGGCCCTAGAGGGGGATCCACTCGCCGTCTCTGCTTGTGAACAAAATGCTGTCAGTATCCACATATAAAATACGTTCCTGCAGTTTATCCAACAAATCATATAGCTCCATGCGAGCGTGGGCGGTGGTCATGGCTCCTATAAAAACATTCACATCTTTTACTCTGGATGCTTCACCATCTGTGTATCTCCACTGGACAATCGCTACTTCTGGTGAGATGAATGAGAACTGGCGAACATCAAAAGTGTCGCTGAACATGAGCTGTGTGAAGCGGGATGGTTCCGTTATGAGCTCAGCAGTAGTCATATTATTTCGCATGGCGAATTTTCCCCAAAGACTATTCAGAAGCAGTTTATTTGTATGCCTGACAGCTTTGTTAAAACATATCTTGGCGGATCAAGACGAATGCCTTCATGTGCATAATAGTCATCTATGTACTTTTGTTTTTCGTCTTCCGTCTTGATATGTCCAGGGTATCCTGAAGCTTCCTGCTTACGTTTAAGAAATGTTTTAACATAGGCATTAAAAAGCTGATCAGTTTTTTTCTGGGAAATGCCAAACTTCAGCAATGGAAACAATCTTGTACCCTTTCTCTACGGCTTTCTGTAATTCAAACGTCACCCAAACGCCAGACAACCACCGTTCTTGATCGTTATGTGTGCAAGGTGTTGTTTGATTCATCTGAACAGCACACGCTGCACATAGGGGAACATCAGTTTACCGTTACAGTGGTAGGGCAACACAGGGTGATACAGGCCTCTGGGGGTGCTACTGTACATTTCACAATGCCAAAGTATGCGTTTATGTCATCAAAATCCTTGTGTATTATTTGGGGTGTCCTATTGGATAATCTCTTTTGGACTGAACAGTTGGGTACAAACTTGTGAAATCATAGTATCTGATCTTTTCATCATTTTCTACCTTGTGGTACAGCTTCATTGCATTTGTGCGGCCTCCAAAGAGGGATTCTCGTGGATTGAGACGCCCTGGTTTTCATATGTTAACATGAACTCCTTAACGTCAGGGTTAGTGTCCACAGCCTGTCTCCAATCACATTCCCACATCACCACAACTTTCAGCTGATGCTTATTTTTTAGAACAGCCACTCTGTTATGGAACTCCGAGCAGCTCACCCTGTGTTTTTTTTTTTTTGTTTTTGCGAGAGGATTGACTTCACCTGGCGCATAGCACTTATCACAGCCGTGAAAGAAGCAGCCATTAAATTCATAACACGTGTGTGTGTCTTCACAATAGCCATCTACAAAGAACTGACCGAATGACTTTTCACCTCTGTTCAGAGCATGTTGTATGTCAAGGCCCTCTCTGTCTGCAACATACTCAAGCCACTGTATTGAAACATCAGAACATGTCTTGTTTTGCCTAATGTAGGCGCCTTCGTATGTCAGAGCAACAGTGTCTTTGGGAAGGAACAGCGTTTTAAATACACCCATACACGAGGAAGCCAATGTAGCGTATGCAAACGGGTCTAGGCCTGTGCACTCGTGGAAGGCCTCTCTGTATATTTTGCATGCTTTAATCAAAACCGTTACATCGTTAACACAATAGCTGTGCATCTCTTTTCGAAAGTCAAAAGGGGTGTCGCGGACCGTATCGTACCACTCCATGAACGTTTTCTTAGAGGTGTCACTCATAGCATCATAACCATATAGAGCTGGTGCAGGATACGGTCCAATATAATTCTCATTCTCTCGCTTGTTAAATTCATGGGGGAAGAATCCTTTGAGAAGATCAGAGAACCCCATTGCTGCCGGAGTTTTAGACAGAGCCATAGGGATAAAACTGAACGAATCGATCCAACGCTGATTGAAAGTAGAATCGATCATCAGAAGCACCCTTGAACCGCGCATAGTAATAGTTGGACAAAGTTTCTGACTCACCAGATACTCTAAAACTATATAACTGTCAAAACCTGAAGCATTGTGTGCTATAAAAGTATAGCCTTTGTATTTCTCCTGTCTGTAGTTCTGAATGAATGATGCGACGCAATTTGTTGTTTCGTAGCAGTTTTTTTGCCCGTCCATATCCATAATGCATACAAAATTAGCTTCATGACGACCACATTGATAACGTGTTTCGAAATCGTAAAAGAGATACTTATCACTACTTTCTTTGCGTTCTACGGGTTGTATATAGCAAGAGTGCTTAGTAGCACCTAAAGGCTCTCTACAATGTAGGCATTTAGGTTTTTACAGCTGTGTGGATTTTTTTCGACACACGATATGTTGCGTGACAGGACTACGCAATATTTGTATGTATTGCACGGTATAAGCCCGTGTTTCCCATCGGGTTTTTATGGTTTTCAAAACACTGTTGCGATTTGCATATCGTCTACAGTCTCTGCATTTAATGGTCTTGTCAGGTATACAAGCAGTGTAACACACATTACAATCCCAACTACAATGATGTCCCAGAGGGTTCTGGTAGGTCTTGTAACACCCCTCGCAAACGTAAGACGCCCCAAAAAAAAAGTTTTTTATTTACGATGAGATAATAATGCTCGTCATGCAAATACAACCACGCTGTTTTCACATCGGGTTTGTCGTGCGTTTTGAAGATTGTGGGTTTTTTACATCCAGCTACATGATGGAATATCACAATTTTCATTTTCAAATGTTTCTGAAATCTGTCAACATCAGAGAACGAAACTTTATGTGTGTAGTCAAAACCCAAATCACTATGCAGCTGCTTGGCATAATTCATCTTCTCATCATGCGACAATCTGCTGTTTACATAATGTGCCAGGCAGAGAGAAAAGCAGAGATTGTCGTTACCAGCGTTATTCTTGGGATTATACAAAGCATTACCTTTTTCTGACAATATTTGATCGTAACCAATGCTTCCTAGTTTTCGACGTCCCCCACCATTCCCTCCCGACATATTGCGCGCTATTGTCACAATTAATTCTAAAGAGTCTTCGGTCAGTGAATTATCGTTACTCAAAAAACTCTGCACTCTGAAGTAATGTTAACTGCTCAGGACCTCCTAGTGCCCCACCTTTTTCAAACCGATTGTTAGTAATATAATTAGGTACTGTTTGCTTATCAAGGAATGGAACGTTAACCTCTAATACATTTACAGGAGTGGTTATGGCGGTATTAGCACTGTTACACTTTTTATCTGCCACAGTTATAACAGAGGTGTGTGGTATACAGCTGACATAATCGGTGCCTTCCTCGGTGCTATAGATACAGTTAAAGAGGTATTCACCTACATTATATTCAGGGTCCTCCTGCAAAGCAGCCTGACACAGTTGGTGGGGTGTAAGCTGTGTTGCTGTTGGTCCAGTGTCTTCAGACTCTTCTCCCGTAGCTCCCCGATTTGTCTGACGTGATGTAGGGACGGGTGCTGTTAGCTCTGTGTCTTCAGACCCTTCGCCTGTAGCTTCACGATTTGTTTGGCGTGATGTAGGGGCTGTCGCTGTTAGTCCGGTGTCTTGGGATACTTCGCCTACTTCTATGGCATGGATTGTCTAGAGGTATAACAAAATATTTTTGGTTAAATAAAGACACACACAAGCACACACACACACACACACAAGCACACACAAGCACACACACACACACAAGCACACACACACCTCATCAGATGTCTTTTGTTCCCTCTCAATGGTGACACTTGGTGGCTGGTAGGGCGTTGGTGTACTAGGCGGCGACCAATGCAAGGACTCTTCAGGTGCCTTTTGTAAAGGGGGAATCCTTTTGTTCCCTCTCAATGGAGACACTTGGTGGCTGGTAGGGCGTTGGTGTACTAGATTTACGACCGATGCAAGGACTCAAGTCTTTGCGTGCCGTTAGCTGCTAAAACAAAGGAAAAAGCCTTTTTAACAATATATACATTTTATTTAAAAATCTTTTATAACACAATGTAAATATATTCTGCTAGCTACAAATGCGTTTCTCACCTCTGCAGTGGTGTTAGGAACACCCGATACAGTGTCTGGGTAAGGCGTGTCTGGAACAAAGGAAGGGCTTCTTCTTTTGGGCGGGAGACCGGTCGTGTATGGCTTCACAGGCTGGAATTAGCATTAGATTAGATTTTTTTTTTTTTTTTTTTTTAAATACAACACGCTATTTTACTGCTTTCCTTTTAAACTCACCTCAATAGATCTCTTCCTAGATCTCTTCTTAGGCTTGTGTGGACATACGTATCTGCTCCATGGGGGTGACTGTGTGAAATCGTCCTCAGGCGTCAAATACAATGTAACTAAGTCTTCCGTCGCCTTTAGTTGCTAAAACAAAGGAAAAAAGCCTTTTTAAAAATATATACATTTTATTTAAAAAGCTTTTACAACACTATGTAAATATATTCTGTTAGCTACAAAAGGTTTCTCACCTCAGCTGCTGTGTTACTATCATAAGATACAGTGGTCGGGTAAGACGAGACCGGAACAAAGGAAGGGCTGCTACTTTTGGGCGGGAGACCGGTCGTGTATGGCTTCACAGGCTGGAATTAGCATTAGATTAGAAAAAAAATCTTTTTTTTTTTTTTTTTAAATACAACACGCTATTTTACTGCTTTCCTTTTAAACTCACCTCAATAAATTGCTTCTTAGGCTTACGATGGCGAACGTTAGGCGTAGCAGCTTTCACAGAGAGGGGCATCGAAGCACATGGTCTTTCAACAGGATTGATTTCAGCCACATGGGAGAGCGGTAGCCCTCGCCCTTGCGGATCCTTTGTTCAGGGGCTGATTGTCTAGACAAAGAAAATATATATATATATATATATATATATATATATATATATATATATATATATATATATATATATATATATATATTAGATGGCTACAAACACAGTGATAAATTAAACAGTAATAAATATTACATACTGAAAGAGATAAATAAAACCGTAAATACCAGTTTGCTGTGTTCTTATTCCTTATTAGAGTGGCCTTTGGTTTAATGTTCTGGCGTGTTGGGGTCTGTAGGAATGGGCTACACGGAGCTTTTTTAAAAAAACAAAAACAAAATGAATGAAAACACAGTACTAAATCAATTAATGCTGTAGTGTATAATATATTTATAAGTTTTTTACCTTGTGGTTTAATAGTTTCGTCAACTAACACAGCCACGTTATCCCAGCTCTTTGCACGATCACCTAATGATGCAAACTACATTATAACACACACAAAAAAAAAAACGTTTTTAAGTCACAAATGTCTGAATGAATTAAATACCTTACAATAAGCTTCTTTTTTTTTTTTTTTTTTTTAAATATACTCACCAAATGCAGCCATTGCTGTAGAACCGAATCCTCTTTCTTCAGAGGACTTTGTTGAGAAAACGAGGGAAAGTTTTAGCTAGCCAATGGCTACAAAATGCAGGTAAAAAGTGAGCAGACCCGTCTTGAAACAAGGGTTTTTTAAACACCACAAACCAAACCCCTTTATGACGATTTAACACTCACAACAAAAGACCCCACATTTACAAGCTAGCTACTGGTCTAACACAACTTTTTTTTTTTTTTAACACTAGCGTCATGTGGTACAACCCACCAGCATTACGAACACACGATCAAAGTTTTAGCTAATTCATGAATGACTGAATGAATTAAATAGCTTTGAACATTCTTAAACACAAGCTTTACTTACCACTTGTAGGTAGCGATGAAAAAAGAATTAAAAGTGAAACTCCAGAGGGCTTTTGATGTGGAAAAAACGTGGAAACAAGCTAGTTACCAGACTAGCTAAAAAAAAAACATCTAAAAAAGAGCTAAATAGCAGTAAACAAAAAAAAAAAGGCTAAAGAGGGCACTGTTGAGAAACGATCCCTAGTTGTTTTTCACCAAAACATAAGACAAACGCCAGATGGCCTTTTGTTGCGGAAAAAACGCAACGTGGTAAAAAGGGTACTACATGTACTATGAAATCTGTGAGAATACGCCTCCCGCTCAAGTGCACCCCAGACCCCTGTAGTGGTGAAGCCGCCCACACTACATACGTCACCACGTTCGCGAAATGCTCCCATATTCGACCACTAGATGGCTATCGCGGGTGTTCCGACATTCGACCGCTGCGTCATCACATC